>NC_135906.1:10665926-11265926 GCF_964194155.1 Cetorhinus maximus | reverse complement strand
GTAAGGGTTACTCACTCTGTATTGTACATATTCAGCAGGGTAAGGATTACTCACTGAGTATTTGTACAGATTCAGCAGGGTAAGGCTTACTCACTGTGTATTGTACAGAATCAGCAGGGTAAGAGTTACTCACTTTGTATTTGTACCAATTCATCAGGGTATGGGTTACTTACTGTGTATTGTACAGATTCATCAGGGTAAGAGTTACTCACTGTGTATTTGTACAGATGCAGCAGGATAAGGGTTACTCACTGTGTATTTTTACCAATTCATCAGGGTAAGGGTTACTCACTGTGTATTTGTGCAGAGTCACTGTTTATTCTGCAGCGTAAGGGTTACTCACTGTGTATTGTACAGATTCGGCAAGGTAAGGGTTACTCACTGTGCATTGTACAGATTCAGCTGGGTAAGGGTTATTCACTGTGTATTTGTACAGATTCAGCAGGGTAGGGGTTACTCACTGTGTATTTGTCCAGATTCAGCATGGTAAGGGTTACTCACTGTGTATTTGTACACATTCAGCAGGGTAAGGGTTACTCACTGTGTACTTGTACACATTCAGCTGGTTAAGGGTTACTCACTTTGTATTGTACAGATTCAGCAGGGTAAGGGTTACTCACTGTGTATTGTACAGATTCATCAGGGTAAGAGTTACTCACTGTGTATTTGTACAGATGCAGCAGGATAAGGGTTACTCACTCTGTATTTGTGCAGAGTCACAGTTTATTCAGCAGCGTAAAGGTTACTCACTGTGTATTGTAAAGATTCAGCAGGGTAAGGGTTACTCACTGTGTATTGTACAGATTCAGCAGGGTAAGGGTTCTTCACTGTGTATTTGTACAGATTCTGCAGGGTAAGGATTACTCACTGTGTATTTGTACAGATTCTGCACGGTAAGGGTTTCTCACTGTGTATTGTACAGATTCAGCCGGGTAAGGGTTACACACTGTGTATTGTACAGATTCAGCAGGGTAAGGTTTTTTCACTGTGTATTGTACAGGTTCAGCAGGGTAAGGATTACTCACTGTGTATTGTACAGATTCAGCAGGGTAAGGATTAATCACCGTGTATTTGTACAGAGTCTCTGTTTATTCAGCAGGGTATGGGTTACTCACTGTGTATTGTACAGATTCAGCAGGGTAAGGGTTACTCACTGTGTATTTTGTCAGATTCAGCATGGTAAGGGTTTCTCAATGTGTATTGTACAGATTCAGCAGGGTAAGGGTTACTCACTGTGTATTGTACAGATTCAGCAGGGTAAGGATTACTCACTGTGTATTGTACAGATTCAGCAGGGTAAGGATTAATCACCGTGTATTTGTACAGAGTCTCTATTTATTCAGCAGGGTATGGGTTACTCACTGTGTATTGTACAGATTCAGCAGGGTAAGGGTTACTCACTATTATACAGATTCAGCAAGGTAAGGATTACTCACTGTGTATTTTTACAGATTCAGCAGGGTAAGAGTTACTCACTGTGTTGTACAGATTCAGCAGGGTAAGGGTTACTCACTATGATACAGATTCAGCAGGGTAATGGTTACTCACCATGTATTGTACAGATTCAGCAGGGTAAGGGTTACTCACTTTGTCTTGTACAGATTCAGTTGGGTAAGGGTTAATCACTGTGTATTTGTACAGAGTCTCTGTTTATTCAGCAGGGTATGGGTTACTGACTGTGTATTGTACAGATTCAGCAGGTTAAGGGTTACTCACTGTGTATTTGTACAGATTCAGCAGGGTAAGGGTTACTCTCTGTTCATTTGTACAGATTCAGCATGGTAAGGGTTACTCACTGTGTATTGTATAGATACAGCGGGGAAAGAGTTACTCACTGTGAATTGTACTGATTCAGCAGGGTAAGGGTTTCTCACTTTGTATTGTACATATTCAGCAGGGTAAGGGTTACTCGCTGTGTATTTGTACAGATTCAGCAGGGTAAGGGTTACTCACTGTGTATTGTACCGATTCAGCAGTTTACGGGTTACTCACTGTGCATTTGTACAGATTCAGCAGGGTAAGGGTTACTCTCTGTGTATTTGTACAGATTCAGCAGGGCAAGGTTTACTCACTGTGTATTTGTACAGATTCAGCAGGGCAAGGGTTACGCACTGTGTATTTGTGCAGATTCAGCTGGATAAGGGTTACTAACTGTGTATTTGTACAGATTCAGCAGGGTAAGGGTTACTCACTTTGTATTGTTCAGATTCAGCAGGGTAAGGGTTACTCACTGTGTATTGTACAGATTTAGCAGGGTAAGAGTTACTCACTGTATATTTGTACAGATTCTGCAGGGTAAGGGTTAGTCACTGTGTATTGTACAGATTCAGCAGGGTAAGGGTTACTCACTGTGTATTTGTACAGATTCAGCAGGGTAAGGGTTACTCACTTTGTATTGTTCAGATTCAGCAGGGTAAGGGTTACTCACTGTGTATTTGTACAGATTCAGCAGGGTAAGGGTTACTCACTGTGTATTGTACTGATTCAGCAGGGTAAAGATTACTCACTGTGTATTTGTACAGATTCAGCAGGGTAAGGTTTACTCACTGTGTATTGCACAGAATCAGCAGGGTAAGTGTTACTCACTTGGTATTTGTACCGATTCATCAGGGTAAGGGTTACTCACTGTGTATTTGTGCAGATTCAGCAAGGTAAGGGTTACTCACTGTGCATTGTACAGATTCAGCCGGGTAAGGGTTACTCACTGTGTATTGAACAGATTTAGCAGGGTAACGGTTACTCACTGTGTATTGTACAGATTCAGCCGGGTAAGGGTTAGTCACTGTGTATTTGTGCAGAGTCACTGTTTATTCAGCAGCGTAAGGGTTACTCACTGTGTATTGTACAGATTCAGCAAGGTAAGGGGTACTCACTGTGCATTGTACAGATTCAGCAGGGTAAGGGTTACTCACTCTGTATTGAACAGATTCAGCAGGGTAACGGTTACTCACTGTGTATTGTACAGATTCAGCCGGGTAAGGGTCAGTCACTGTGTATTTGTGCAGAGTCACTGTTTATTCAGCAGGGTAAGGCTTACTCACTGTGTATTGTACAGATTCACCAGGGAAAGGGTTACTCATTGTGTATTGTACAGATTCAGCAGGGTAAGGGTTACTCACTGTGTATTGTACAGTTTCAGCAGGGTAAGGATTACTCACTGTGTATTTGTACAGATTCAGCAGGGTAAGAGTTACTCACTGTGTATTGTACAGATTCAGCAGGGTAAGGGTTACTCACTGTGTATTATACAGATTCAGCAGGGTAAGGGTTACTCACTGTATTATACAGATTCAGCAGTGAAAGGGTTACTCTCTGTGTATTGTACAGATTCAGCAGGGTAAGGTTTACTCACTGTGCATTGTACATATTCCGCAGGGTTTTGGTTGCTCACTGTGTATTTGTGCAGAGTCACTGTTTATTCAGCAGGGTAAGGGTTACTCACTGTGTATTGTACAGATTCAGCAGGGTAACGGTTACTCACTGTATTGTACAGATTCAGCAGGGTAAGGGTTACTCACTGTATTGTACTGATTCAGCAGGGTGAGTGTTACTCACTGTGTATTTTACAGATTCTGTTGGGTAAGTGTTACTCACTGTGTATTGTACAGATTCAGTAGGGTATGAGTTACTTACTTTGTATTGTACAGATTCAGCAGGGTAAGGGTTACTCACTGTATTATACAGATTCAGCAGGGTAAGGGTTACTCACTGTTATTTGTACAGATTCAGCAGGGTAAGGGTTACTCACTTTGTATTCGTACAGAGTCACTGTTTATTCAGCAGGGTAAGGGTTACTCGCTGTGTATTGTACAGATTCAGCAGGGTAAGGGTTACTCACTGTATTTGTACAGATTCAGCAGGGTAATGGTTACTCACTGTGTATTGCACAGATTCAGCAGCGTAAGGTTTACTCATTGTGTATTGTACCGATTCAGCAGGGTAAGGATTACTCACTGTGTATTTGAACAGATTCAGCAGGGTAAGGGTTACTCACTGTGTATTGTTCAGATTCAGCAAGGTAAGGGTTACTCACTGTGTATTTGTACATATTCTGCAGTGTAAGGGTTACTCACTGTGTATTTGTACAGATTCAGCAGGGTAAGGGTTACTCACTGTGTATTTGTGCAGAGTCGCTCCTAATTCAGCAGCGTAAGGGTTACTCACTGTGTATTGTACAGATTCAGCAGGGTAAGGGTTACTCACTGTGTATTGCATAGATTCAGCAGGATAAGGGTTATTCACTGTGTATTGTCCAGATTCAGGAGGGTAAGGGTTACTCACTGTGTATTGTACAGATTCAGCAGGGTAAGAGTTACTCACTGTGTATTGTACAGATTCAGCAGGGTAAGGGTTACTCACTGTGCGTTTTACAGATTCATCACGGTAAGAGTTACTCACTGTGTATTGTACTGATTCAGCAGGGTAATAGTTACTCACTGTGTATTGTACAGATTCAGCAGGGTAAGAGTTACTCACTGTGTATTGTACTGATTCAGCAGGGTAATAGTTACTCACTGTGTATTATACTGATTCAGCATGGTAAGGGTTACTCACTGTGTATTGTACAGATTCAGTAGGGTAAGAGTTACTCACTGTGTATTGTACAGATTCAGCAGGGTAAGGGTTACTCACTGTGTATTGTACAGATTCAGTAGGGTAAGGGTTTCTCACTGTGTATTGTAAGGAGTCATCAGGCTATGGGTTAATCCCTGTGTATTGTATAGATTCAGCAGGGTAAGGGTTACTCACTGTGTATTGTACAGTTTCAGCAGGATAAGGGTTTCTCACTGTGTATTGTATAGAGTCATCAGGGTAAGGGTTAATCCCTGTGTATTGTATAGATTCAGCAGGGTAAGGGTTACTCACTGTGTATTGTACAGTTTCAGCAGGATAAGGGTTTCTCACTGTGTATTGTATAGAGTCATCAGGGTATGGGTTAATCCCTGTGTATTGTATAGATTCAGCAGGGTAAGGGTTACTCACTGTGTATTGTGTAGATTCATTAGGGTAGGGGTTACTCACTGTGTATTTTTACATTCAGCAGGGTAAGGGTTACTCACTGTCTATTTGTACAGATTCAGCAGGGTAAGGGTTACTCATTTTACATCTGTACAGAGTCACTGTTAATTCAGCTGGGTAAGTGTTACTCACTCTGTATTTGTACCCTCAATGCATATTGTCATCATCCTCCTGCAACCGAGCGACCCTTAGAGCTTCCACTGCTTCTCCATGACAGGAGCATTATCACAAAGGGTATTTGCGCTGCCATAATCCAGACAGGAGTCAAACATTCATAGGTGCAATGCGAGGATCATTTTGTTCTCCTCACTGCAAATCTAGCAGCTATAAATGCATCCCAAGCACGCCTGCCTCGGCTGACCAGAGCGAGGGCCTCATCTCCATTATCGTCACCTTTGACAACCTCTTCACCATCATCACAGTCAATGTCCTCCTCATCAGAGGAGACCCCCTCCTCAGCTAGCTCTTCTCCCCGTTGCAGCGCCAGGTTGTAAAGGGTGCAGCAGGTGACGATGATGCGTGATACCCTCTGTGGACTGTATTACAGGGCTCCAGGTGACCGGTCCAGGCACTGGAACCTCATCTTCAGCATCCCGATGGTTTGCTCCATCAAGTTGCGAGTTGCAGCATGAGCCTCATTAAACCTTCACTCTGCTGCAGTCTGAGGCTGCCACACGGGTGTCATCAGCCGCGTCCTCTGTGGGTGGCCCTTGTCCCCGAGGAGCCATCTCTGCAGCCTCTGTGGGCCCTGGACGATGTCAGTGATCTGTGACCGACTGAGAATGTAGGAGTCATGGACACTCCCTGGAAACCGTGCACAGACCTGCAGGATGTGTTTGTGGTGGTCACACACCAGCTGCACATTCAGTGAATGGAATCCCTTGTGGGTGACATAGTTGACCGTGTGTTGCGATGGAGATCTGAGCGCCAAGTGAGTGCAGTCGATGGCACCCTGTACCTGAGATCTGGGCAAATCCAATCGCTCTTGTATCCTGGCTGTCCTGGTCCCGGGCAAAATGTACAAAGTTGTGTGTCCTCATGAAGATGGCATCCGTGGCCTTGTGTGTGTGTTTGTTGGCAAAGGCTTGTGATATCCCACAGTGGTCACCTGTGGAGCCCTGAAAGGAGCCACTGACATAGAAATTGAGCACCGTGGTCACTTTCACTACCCCAGCACCCCCTTATTCCTGAGGGTGCTGCTTCTACCTTTGCACAGCCAGGAGCCTCAGTCACTCTCTTCTCCGTAGTCTTCACTCTCTGTAAGTCACGAGGCATACAGCTAGTACACCAGGCTCCATGATCCTGATGTACTCCTCCTGCAGAATGAAAGGGAGAGCGAAGTGTGGGTTACCTTGGGTGCAATAAGAACCTCTCTTGGTTAAGTCTGAGGGCCCCTTAACACATCCCAGAGAGTGCTGACCACCACTTGGATGGCCAGAGATTAGTGCGCTGCATGGCTGCCTGAAACCCCACCCACCCCCACCCCACTCCACCTGACCGATTGGCAGCAGCTTTGCCCACTGGAATGCAGGCTGTGCTCTCAGCTCAGGCACAGGCATTCTCCTAACCCGCACTGCAAGGCTGCACTGTTAGCTTGAACCATGGGGGAGACTGGTCCAAACCGGGATGATGACATTGCCAGGGGCTGTGAGCACCTCCACCAGTGACTGCCCCACAGCCAGTTTAGCGAGGAGATTGTACAATGTGCCCAGTCGTCCAACTGCTCTGCAGCCCACTGAAACCCTCATTAGTTTGCAGTCTGTGCCCAAGGGGTGAAAAGCTCTGGAGCACTTGGTGGCACTTTCATGCCTCTGCATTGCTGGAGTGGGCAGAGAAGCTAGAGGCCTAACCAACTCCAATCAGATCCATGTGGCTGCGACTGAACTGTCTCAGCTGCAGAGGAATGGTCACTTTATACAAGGGTGTCCCTAATGTGTGGCTGCTTCCCTCCCCCACCACACCCGCCAACCCGCGTGTCCTTGTGCGCTACCTTCAACTGCAGGGCAGCCCTTACCCCCCCTTACCCCGCCCCCTTACAAATGTCACTTCAACCGCAGGGCAGACTTCACTGTGTATTTGTACAGGTTCAGCAGGCGAAGGGTTACTCCAGAGAGAGAAACCGAGTTAACATTTCCAGTTGGTGACTTCTCACCACATCGCACACTTCCACATTGGTTCAACAAGTACAGGCCCGGGTAAACTGAATCCGGGACATTTCTTCGGAGACTGGGTGCCAGAATCAGGAGTGGCTTGCAGCGAGGGCACACAGCACCTGCATGTGGCCAATCCCAATAAGATGCAGCGCAGTAGTAGGCAATGTTTCCAGATGTGGTTAATGGGCCCTTCACTCTTTTTCCAGTCCAACTGGCCCACGGTCCACTTTCAGCATTTTCTTTCTTCCCGGTCAAGAACTCCTGGTTTGTCCTGATCCTTCCACGGGAATCCTGCTCCTGCCAGTGTGACCAGCTTTCCCTTATCCTGACTGTTTGACCCCGCTTTTGTCCCCTGAGCCTCTAGGAGGGCCTTGGTGGAGACTGAGCCTGGAAGTCCCAGCTGAGCGATTTGAACAGGGCTGCAAGTGGGATAAAAGCAAAAAAAAACTGCGGATGCTGGAAATCCGAAACAAAAACAAAAATACCTGGAAAAACTCAGCAGGTCTGACAGCATCTGCGGGGAGGAACACAGTCATTCGAGTGATTCGGACTGGAAACGCTAACTGTGCTCCTCTCCGCAGATGCTGTCAGACCTGCTGAGTTTTTCCGGGTATTTTTGTTTAAGTTCTGTGAGTGGGCCAGCAGAGAGACGATAATGTTGTGACTGGGCAGGACAAGTTGTACGTTTTGGTTACTTTAAACCCCTATCACCGGCACCCTTCCCCCACCCACGCTTATCGTCACTGGCAACCACCCAGTACCCCACCCAATATCCCAGTCAAAATGTCCCTTACATTGTTTTATAAGAGTTGGCCACCTTGGCTCCTGTGTCAGCTTCTCAGTGCCTTGCCTGGGTCATGCATTCTGCGATCAAAACCACAAATCCCGATTTGCTGGAGATTGATTTCAGAATCTCTCGCTGCCCCTCACAAAAAAGTGAGCTCTCCGAAACATTCTTGATGACCTCAGACACGTTGGCACATTGTACACTCGAGCAGCAGATTAATGGCCTGATGCTCACCTTTGCAAATGCTAATCTTGTAATTGCTCATCTAAATGGGCCAGTTTAACACATCATTACTTGCTAAGCACCAGAGTCTCGCCACGGGAAATGTCAGCCTTTCAAATCCATACACCAGCCAAATGTAGAAAACCCTGAGGTGAAACAGGAACTCTGTGCGAATACACAGTGAGTAACCCTTACCCTGCTGAATAAACAGTGGGTCCATTACAGATACACAGTGAGTGACCCCTACCCTGAATGAACATGGACTCCCTACTGCAGGGGTGGGGAACCTATGGTCTGTGGGGCAGATCCAGTTTCACTTTCATCCGGCCCATAGCAAGATTTCGAAAAATATAGACCTAAGGCAGTTGCGCCTTCAAAATAGCACTTATCATCATCGTTGCGAATTTGCTTTCGATAAAAGCGTCAGCTAAATTACTAATAACAATTTTTTTTTATGTGTGTGTGTGTGTGGCCCGCGGCTGATTTTTGTCTATGTGTGAATGGCCCGTGATAAGGAAAAGGTTCCCCACCCCTGCCTCACAGATGTAAAAGTGAGCGACCTTTATCCTGCTAAAAAAACAGTGGCCAAGATTTTCCCTGCCCGCTGGCGTCGGGCGTGTTCTGTGGCATGGGCGTGTAAAACGGCGAGAAAAGCCAAGACTCGGTTTCACGGCGTCGTGGAACCAGTTTGGGATCGTCCGCTCCTCCTGCCGATGGCGGGCCGTGTTTCCCACCATCGGGCGTTGGGAAACTCATTGTGATACATCAGCATGCCATCATAACCTGAGCCCACCAGAATGGTTCATCCCACACCCCCCATGCTGGATTGTCCGCCTATGTCTACGTCCTTCACAACAGCAGGTAAAAGGTGTGCAGTTGGCGGGCTGCGATTTGAGGGGAACTCGGAGGTGAGTGCACAGTAACGTTGCAGAGCATTCACCCGGGTCACCTGTTGGAGTTCAAGGTTGAGGTGCATGGGTGTGGGGGTGGGCAAGGGCTGCCCTGTGGTTGATGGTAGAGGAGAAGCACGTGCGGAGTTGGGGGTGTGGTGGGCGAGGGAAGTGGCCGTGCATTAGGGACACCCTTGTATAAAGTGACCATTCCTCTGCAGCTGAGGCAGTTCAGACGCAGCCACATGGATCTGATTGGAGTCGGGCCTCTAGCTTCTCTGCCCACTCCAGCAACACAGAGGCATGAAAGTGCCACCAAATGCCCCTGAACTTTTCACCCCTCGGGTACAGGCTGCAAACTAATGAGGGTTTCAGTGGGCTGTAGAACAGTTGGACGACTGGGCACATTGTACAATCTCCTCGCTAAACTGACCATGGGGCAGTCACTGGTGGAGGTGCTCATAGCCCCTTGCAATGTCATCATCCCGGTTTGGACCAGTCTCCCCCATGGTTCAAGCTAACAGTGCAGCCTTGCAGTGCGGGTTAGGAGAATGCCTGTGCCTGAGCTGAGAGCACAGCGTGTAGTCCAGTGGGCAAAGCTGCTGCCAATCGGTCAGGTGGAGTGGGGCGGAGGTGGGTGGGATTTCGGGCAGCCATGCAGCGCACTAAACTCTGGCCATTAAAGTGGTGGCCAGCACTCTCCGGGATGTGTTAAGGGGCCTTCAGACTTAACCAAGGGAGGTTCTTAGTATACACAAGGCCGACTAGGCACTTTACAGCCTTCCAGACTGAATATTGAATTCAACAACTTTGGATCTTGAACTCCCTCCCCCCATACCCACCCCGTTTCTTCCCCCTCCCTTTTGTTTTTTCCAATAATTTATATAGATTTTTCTTACCTATTTCCATTATTTTTAAAACTATACCTTTTATGCCCTGTCAGTCTTTCCACCCCACACCCACTAGAGCTGTACTTTGAGTGTCCTGCTCTCCACTCTTAATTAGCACATTCTTTTAGATAATATCACCACCTTCAACACCTCTTCGTTCTTTTGTCTGTGCCATCTTTTGGTTATCTGCTCCTATCACTGCTTGCTTGTCCCTACAACCACCCCACCCTCCACTTCTCTCCCCCCGCCCCCCACCTTAAACCAGCTTATATTTCACCCCTCTCCTAACTACACTCAGTTCTGTTGAAGGGTCATGTGGACTTGAAACGTCAACTCTTTTCTTCTCCGCCGATGCTGTCAGACCTGCTGAGTTTTTCCAGGTAATTCTGTTTTTGTTTTGGATTTCCAGCATCCGCAGTTTTTTGTTTTTATTTTTGTAACCCATGCGTCTCTCTCTTTCATCCTGCAGGAGGAGTACATCAGGACCATGGAGCCTGGTAAACTAGCTGTATGCCTCGTAGTATACAGAGAGTGAAGATGACAGAGAAGAGAGTGACTGAGGCTCCTGCCAGTTACTGCAGGATTTGGCGCCACAGGGACATGGAGGGTATCCACTCCCAGTGACCATGAAAGTGACCGTGGTGCTCAATTTCTACGCCAGTGGCTCCTTTCAAGGCTCCACAGGTGACCACTGTGGGATCTCTCAAGCCTCAGCCCACAAATGCATACACGAGGTTATGGATACCATCTTCACGAGGACACACAACTTTGTGCATTTCACCTGGGACCAGGACAGCCAGGATGCAAGAGCGATTGGATTTGTCTAGATCTCGGGTTTCCCACAGGTGCAGGGTGCCATCGACTGCACTCACTTGGGGCTCAGATCTCCGTCACAACACACGGTCAACTATGTCACCCACAAGGGATTCCATTCACTGAATGTGCAGCTGGTGTGTGACCACCACAAACACATCCTGCAGGTCTGTGCACGGTTTCCAGGGAGTGTCCACAATTCCTACATTCTCAGTCAGTCACAGATCCCTGACATCGTCCAGGGTCCACAGAGGCTGCAGGGATGGCTCCTCGGAGACAAGTGGACGTGGCTGATGACACCCGTGTGGCAGCCTCAGACTGCAGCAGAGCGACGCTATAATGAGGCTCATACTGCAACTCGCACCTTGGTGGAGCAAACCATCGGGATGCTGAAAATGAGGCTCCAGTGCCTGGACCGGTCTGGTGAAGCCCTGCAATACAGCCCACTGAGGGTGTCACGCATCGTCATCACCTGCTGCACCCTTTACAACCTGGTGCTGCAACGGGGAGAGGACCTGGCTGAGGAGGAGATAGAGGAGCTGGAGATCTCCTCGGATGAGGAGAGTGTCGACCGTAACAAGGGTGAGGAGTTGCTCGAAGGTAGGCGATGACAGCGATGAGGCCCTCACACTGGCCAAACGAGGCAGGCACGCTCAGGAGTCCCTCAAAGCTGCCAGATTTGTGGAGGATGGTGACGAGATGCAGTGAGACATCATAGATCCTCACATTGCATCTGTGAGCGTTTGACTCCAGTCTGGCTTTTGGCAGTGCACATTCCCTCTGTGAGAATGCTTCTGTCATGGAGACGCAGTGGAGACCCTAATAGTCGCTCGATTGCAGGAGGATGATGATGACCTGCAGTGAGGACACTCCATAGATCTTCACACAGCCTCTGAGAATGTCTGACTCCTGTCTGGCTGAGGGCAGCTCGCTTGCGCTCTGTGATCAGGGTCATATCATAGAGACGCAGCCGTGAAATTTTAAAAGCATCTGATCCTTTGTCCGCTTTCAGCACCTGAGCCCTTCAGGAGCACAGTGTCACTTGTCACAGATGCTGAGGAGATGGGGGCCAGCCCCACCTTAAAGGTGCTGAGAGCACACAGAGAGAATGATGGAACTCTGTGACACCTGCCCACTACATTCTGGCAGCAATGACCAGCACCATCGAGGTGCAGGCATCAGTAATGTGTCCAGGGAGTGTGAGGCCGGACCATCACTTTGGTCTGAAGGCTGCACAAAGCACAGGGAAGAGGCTCTGGACTGAGACACCTGCCTTTATCTTGTGCAGAAAGGTTTCACATCTGAGTGACACAAACACTGCTCATCAGAACAAGGAGCAATAGGCAGGGAGACATTCTTGGGAGTTTATTGACAATAGTGAACAATATGTACAAGTGATTAACATCTGTGCCCAGGCTGTGCAATTACATCTTCTTAACTTTCCTAACCCTCCTGATATGTCTTGGCTCTCTGGAAATCCACAGGGGAGGTGGATGTGCCCTGCTGACCTCTACACCCTGTCTGTGATGACCTTGTAACACCAAGGCTAGTCTAAAGCTAGGTCCCACCGAGTGTGTGTCGCTGCACTAGTGGAGGGTGTGGGCGTACTCTGTGATGGGTCTTTAAGAAGGGTGGCTCCAGATTCCTCCTCTGAGGTTTCTTCAGGGCTTGACTGGAGGTCCTGGGTCATCGACTCCATCGGCTATTTCCCAGATGTGCCTGTGAAAGCAAGGGGAGATAATTAGTGCAGGGCAGTGGCCTGTGAAACAGGACACCTCACTCACAGCATGGTTATCTGATGGATGTTGCACTGTTGGATCCTCACTTGGTTGAGCAGCGCTGACCTCACCGTCAGCACAGGACCGGTCCAGATCCTCACCGGCCAGCTGGATGGCTCTGTTTTCAAAGTCTGTGAGGACCTTGATTTCAGGCATTCCTCCACCGGTCAGTGACCTCTCCCTCTTGTTGTGTGTCAGCTTGTCCTGCATGAATAGAGATGGAGAGAGTGTGAGCGGGATGCCTGTCAGGCCAGATGATAAGTCTGCCTGGCCTGTGTGGGTGGTGAGTGGTCCCATGGACGGGTTGAGGACAATGACAGTGAGTGTGAGAGAGTGGATGGTGATGTCCCTTGGACTGGCAGTGAATGAGATCCCTGTGGATGTGCGATGGGTTTGTGAGTGTGTGAGTTGGGAGCAATGAGAAGAGTGACTTACCCTGGCAGAACGGAAGAGATCATTCATCCTCTTGCGGCACTGGGTGGCTGTCCTCTTTTGCAGGGCGTTGGCACTGACCACCACTGCCACTGCCTCCCAAGCCAGATTGGTGATGTTGCTGCCCCTCCTGCAGCCAGAGCCAGGGTAGAGGACATTGCGGCGAGCTTCCACAGTGTCTAAGAGGCCTTCGAGGGATGCTGCTGGAAGACGGCTTCTGCACAGCAAGCTCCCACAAATAGCAATGTGATAATGACCAGATAATCTGCTTTTGTGATGTTGATTGAGGGTTAAACATTGGCCTAGATGCCAGAGCCTCAGTTTAGTGTTTCAACTGAGAAACAGCACCTGCAACAGTGCTGCACTCCCTCAAGTACTGCACTGAAGCATCAGTCTTGATTTTTCTGTTCTAGCCTGGAGTGAGAACCCAGAAATTCTGAGGCAAGTGTGCTACCAAAGAGCCATGACTGACACAATAATCAGCACCGGTACATTCCTACCTGATTAAGATCACATGGATTACCCAGGTATACAGCCCTGCTTTCACAGGCTGAGTCATCTCTTGGCCTTTGGGTTAAGGCCACACATGGAGGAAGGTGTGGAGTTTTCAAAGAGTAACATGGACCAGGTCACAGACCGACCCTTAACAGTGGCACAGCCTTCCCATTAAATGTCAACATTATCGGCATAAAGCATCTTAATGGGCAGATTGAATGGATATTAAACTGGCAATTAAGGAGATTATATCCCAGACGCTCAAGAATACTGCCCACCCATCTTGGCTCTAGCACTGTTGAATAGTGACTGTCAATGTACTACATAGCTGGAGGCGATACCAGGAGGTTGTGACATCTCTTAGATTCTGAGCAACAAATAGTGGAGTGACACCGAGCTTTAAGTAAACTAATGACCATCTGCTTCACGTTCAGGCAACAGTTCCCCACCCCACCCCAACTCCCACATCTCATCCCCTCCCTCACTTGTTGTCACAGGCCGTCCGTTCATGCAGCCTCAATGACACATGTTGGCTGCTTATTTAACTAAGGTGGGCATCCCAGCTGAGCTCCATCTCCCCATGCCCCCACATGCTCACGGTCTAGGAGGTGGGCACTGCTCCTCAATTTGGAATGGCTTATTTCCCCCATCCTGAGAACAGTGACATTTGGCATCCTCCCCAGGATTACCCGCCAAGATCAGCCAACCCACAGGAACGGGAGGAGACCATTCAACCCCTCTAGCCTGTTCCGCCATTCAGTTGCATCATTGCTGATGAATCTTAACTCCATTTTCCCACCTTGGTCCCACAATTCTTAACACCCTTGCCTAACAAAATTCCTCATTCATAATTGTCACGAGGCTCAATTTGGGGGTAGAAAGTTCCAGATTTCCACTACTCTTTGGGTGAAGAAGTGCGTCCTGACATAAGCCCTGAGTGATTTAGTTCTAATTTTAAGGTTATGCCCTATTGTTATGGATGCCATGTGCCAACGTCCAGCCCCCTCTCCCCCCTAGAGGAAATTGTTTCTTTCTATCTACCCCAACAAATCCTCAAATCATCTTATATACCCATAAATTAGATCACCCCCTTCATCGCATTTACTCAAAGAAATACAAGTCAAGCCTGCGCAACCTGTCTCCAGGATTTAACCCTTTCAGCCCCGGTATCATTCTGGTGAATCTGTGCTGCACCCCCTCCGAGACCAATCCATCCACCCTGGGGGTTCGCCGCCCAGAACTGAACTTGCTCCAGGTTCTCTTGAATTTATGTAGCACCATTGGGTGTTGGCGCATTACAGTTCACACAGCGAGCCCAAGTGGCTGTGGCAACATGCACATTGTAGCCTGGAGCCATGGATGGTGACGGTAGTGCTTCAACATTCTTTCCATTACATAACTGACCAGGAATCTCTCCCGCTCTTACCGCCTACCATCGACGTGTGCTGGACTAATTTACACGTTGATATTTAACCTGTTTGGCCACACTTTCCTCAGCTAGCAAGTCTGGGGGTGATATTCCAGAGGTTTTGACTCAGAGACAACCCAACTCAGAAGCTACCCATTGTGCCAGAGGCCTCCTATAGTGCCTTCAAGGGCGTGAAATATCCTAAGGTACTTCACAGTCCTAAAACAGAATTTTACCACTAGGCGAGACGGCTAAAGGTTTGGCCAGAGAGGTAGGTTTGAAGGGCCGCCTTAAAGGAGGAGTTAGCGGTTTAAGGAGGTAATTCCAAGCTTAGGGCCTAGGCAGCTGGAGGCATGGCCAACGATGGAGCAAAGGATGTGTGTGGATGTGCAGGAGGTGAGACAGAAGGGAAAATGGGCATGATGGACTATACGGCAACAAGGGAATCTACATAGGATAAACAGCAGAGAAACAGGCCATTGGGTATTTATGTTTCACTCGAGCCTCCTTCCATCTTTTCTCATCTGAATTTATCAATTTAACTATTATTCCCTTCTCCCTCATATGCTTGTCCAAACTTCACTGAAATGCATCTATGCTATTTGCTTCAATCACTCCCTGTGGTAATGAGTTCCACATTCTCATCGCTCTTTTGGGGAAGGAACTTTCTTCTGAATTCTCTGTTGATTTCTTGGTTGACTATCTTATATTGATGGACTTTAGTTATGCACAAAAGGTAACGTTTTCTCTGTATCCACTCGATCAAAATCTTTCAGAACTCTAAAGACCTCCACTAGGTCAACCCTCAGCCTTCTTTCTTCAAGAGAAAAGAGACCCAGCCTGTTCCTCCTTTCCTGATATATATCCCTACACATTTCTGGTATCATCCCTGTGAAATCTCTCTGCAGCCTCTCCAGTGCCTCGATATCTGTTTGAAAAAGAGGTTGCAAAGCGACAGAAAGAGCAGGTTCCATTAATAAGGAAGAATCTGCCTGTAGTTTTAGGAGCATACGTTGAAACAAAGAATATGGGAAGAGCTCAGATCCCAATTAAAATTGAAGTGGAGGACTGATAAGAATAATAATGGTATAACTAAAGGAAAGGATGGGAAAATAAGATTAGAGTAGGATAAGGAAATCCAAGAGGGAGCATGGAGAAAAATAATCAAAAATACATCAAAAGAAAGAGTAAAGTATGTTACAAGTATATCAGTAGAAAGAGAATTGTTAAAAGCAAGGAGGGACCTCTGAGGGATAGGCATAAAGTGTTCATTTATAGAGGCTCATCAAAGAATGGCAGATATTTAACAAGCGCTTTGCATAGGTCTTCACTAAAGAGAAGGACATCAGAGAGGAGCTGAATCCTGCAGTGGGTGAGAGCAAGATGAATGATATAACAGATAAAAGGAACATTTTAGATAAGTTAGTTAAGCTAAAGAAAGACAAATCGCTCGTAACCAGCGGGATAAATTGTAAGATCCTGAGGGAGATGAGGGAGAAAGTTGCTGAGTCTTCGAAACTGTACTTTATTCGCAGAGGGTGGATGTGTACATGAAGACAGGAGAGTGACCAATTTAACACCCACTGTTAAAGGGAGACTGAGGTAATGGTTGTATGTACAGTTCGGTTAGCTTAACACCTATGGTAGAAATTTTTTTTCCCCACTTTTAGAAAGGATGGAATTAGCACATACCGACCTAAAGAGAGAATATTTCAAAGTGGCCAACATGGATTCCAAAAGGGATGATGGTGTGTGACAAATCTTATAAAAATGTTTGAGGAGGTACAATCCCCATATCAGCCTCCACCTTCCAAAAATTGAGCTCCTCCAGAGCCCTAATGCCGAGATCCTAACTTGCACCAAGCCCCATTCAACCCTGTCTACGTTGGGTCCCAGTCTATCGATGCTACAGATTTACGCTCATGCTGAATTGTCTGTATGGTCTCGCCCTTCCCTATCTCTGGAATCTTCTCCGGCCCTGCAGACCCTCCGAGATCTCTGCGTTTTCTGAGCGCTGGGGCGGAATTTCCCGGACTCGATGGGCCGAATGGCCTAATTTTTGCTTCTATGTCTTATGGTCCTATGTCTTATACCCGCTGGCGTCAGGCGTGCTTGGGGGGGCGTGAGCGGACAATATGGCGAGAAGGCCAGAAATCGGTTTCACGACGTCGAGAGACCAGTTTGCGATCGGCCACTCAGCCCATCGATGGCGGGCTGCGTTTCCTGCCATCGGATTTCGGGAACCTCATTGGAACACATTAGCGTATCATTATGAGGCTATCCCGCCGGACTCATCCCGCGCCCTGCTGGATCGTCCGCCCAATCACAACAGCATATAAAAGGCATGCACTTGGCGGGCTGCACTTTGAGGGGAAACTCAGATATGAGTGCACAGTAATGTAGCAGAGCGCTTGCAAGGGTTGCCTGTTGGATTTAAAGGTTGAGGCGCATTGGGTAGGCGGGGACGGTCATAGGCTGCCCTGCGTTTGAGGTGACTTTGGTGAGGGGGTAAAGGCTTCCCAGCGGTTGAGGCCGGGGGAGGGGTGCGAAGGCTGCTCTGCGGTTGACGGTAGTACACAAGCACATGCGGGGTTTGGGGTGGGGGGTGTAGGTGAAAGAAGTGGCCACAGATTAGGGACACCCTTGCATAAAGTGACCATTCCTCTGCAGCTGAGACAGTTCAGACGCAGCCACATTGACATACTGGGAGTTGGGACTCTAGCTTCTCTGCCCACTCCAGCGATGCAGAGGAATGAAGGTGCTATCAAGTGCCCCAGAGCTTTCCACCCCTCAGGCACAGACTGCAAACTAATGAGGGTTTTCAGTGGGCTGTAGAACAGTTGGATGACTGGGCACATTGTACAATCTCCTCGCTAAACTGGCCATGGGACAGTCACTGGTGGAGGTGCTCACAGCCCCTTGCAATGTCACCATCCCGGTTTGGACCAGTCTCCCCCATGGTTCAAGCTAACAGGGCAGCCTTGCAGTGCGGGTTAGGAGAATGCCTGTGCCTGAGCTGAGAGCACAGCATGCAGTCCAGTGGGCAAAGCTGCCACCAATCAGTCAGGTGGAGTGGGGCGGAGGTGGGTGGGGCTTTGGGCAGCCATGCAGCGCGCTAATCTCTGGCCATCCAAGTGGTGGCCAGCACTCTCCGGGATGTGTTAAGGAGCCTTCAGACCTTAGCAAGAGAGGTTCTTCGTGCACCCAAGGTAACCCACATGTCTTTCTCTTTCATTCTGCAGGAGGAGTACATCAGGATCATGGAGCTGGGCAAACTAGCTGAATGCCTCATGGCATACGGAGAACGTCTTGGAAAAGAGAGTGACTGAGGCGTCTGGCTGCACAGGGGAAGGATCAGCAACCTCAGGAAGAAGAGGCGGCTGGGGGTCCAGCACATGCCTCCAAAGAGCCACTGTGAGCTGTCACAGTTCGGCACCTAGTGACACCCAGGTTCTATGGATGCCGCCTTTCATTCCTGCAGATGACCGAGAACCAGTGTCGCTGAAGACTGTGCATGTCTAGGGAACTGGTTAGTCACATCTGCCAGCTACTGCAGGATTTGGTGCCACGGGAACATGGAGGGCATCCACTGCCAGTGGCTGTGAAAGTGACCACGGTGCTCAATTTCTACACCAGTGGCTCCTTTCAGGGCTCCACAGGTGACACCTGTGGGATATCACAATCCTCCACCCACAAATGCATCCATGAGGTCACGGATACCATCTTCATGAGGACACACAACTTTGTGCATTTCGCCCGGGACCAGGACAGCCAGGATACAAGAGCGATTGGATTTGCCCAGATCTCGGGTTTCCCACAGGTACAGGGTGCCATCGACTGCACTCACTTGGCGCTCAGATCTCCATCGCAACACACGGTCAACTATGTCACCCACAAGGGATTCCATTCACTGAATGTGCAGCTGGTGTGTGACCACCACAAACACATCCTGCAGGTCTGTGCACGGTTTCCAGGGAGTGTCCATGACTCCTACACTCTCAGTCAGTCACAGATCCCTGACGTCTTCCAGAGTCTTCAGAAGCTGCAGGGATGGCTCCTCGGGGACAAGGGCCACCCACAGAGGACGCGGCTGATGACACCCGTGTGGCAGCCTCAGACTGCAGCGGAGAGAAGGTTTAATGAGGCTCAGACTGCAACTCACAACTTGATGGAGCAAACCATCGGGATGCTGAAGATGAGGTTCCGGTGCCTGGACCGGTCTGGTGAAGCCCTGCAATACAGTCCACAGAGGGTGTCACACATTGTCATCACCTGCTGCACCCTTTACAACCTGGCGCTCCAATAGGAAGAGGGACTGGCTGAGGAGGAGATGCAGGAGCTGGAGGTCTCCGATGAGGAGGATGTCGATGGGGATGAGTATGAGGAGGCCCTCGAAGGCGATGATGATGGGGATGAGGCCCTCACACTGGCCAGATGAGGCAGGCACGCTCAGGAGGCCCTCATAGCTGCCAGATTTGTGGAGGATGATGATGAGATGCAGTGAGGAGACATCATAGATCCTCACGTTGCATCTGTGAATGTTTGACTCCAGCCTGGCTTATGGCAGTGCACATACCCTCTGTGAGAATGTTCCTGTCATGGAGACGCAGTGGAGGCCCTAATAGTCACTCGATTGCAGGAGGATGATGACGACCTGCAGTGAGGACACTCCATAGATCTTCACACAGCCTCTGAGAATGTCTGACTCCTGTCTGGCCGAGGGCAGCTCGCTTGTGCTCTGTGATCAGGGTCATATCATAGAGACGCAACCGTGAGACCCTAAAAGCATCTGACCCTTTGTCTGCCTTCAGCATTTGACCCCTTCAGGAGCACAGTGTCACTGGTCACAGATGCTGAAAAGATGGGGCCAGCCCCACCTTAAAGGTGCTGAGAGCACACAGAGAGAATGATGGAACTCTGTGACACCTGCCCACTACATTCTGGCAGCAATGACCAGCACCATCGAGGTGCAGGCATCAGTAATGTGTCCAGGGAGTGTGAGGTCGGACCATCACTTTGGTCTGAAGGCTGCACAAAGCACAGGGAAGAGGCCCTGGACTGAGACACCTGCCTTTATCTTGTGCAGAAAGGTTTCACATCTGAGTGACAAGAACACTGCTCATCAGAACAAGGAGCCATAGGCAGGGAGACATTCTTGGGAGTTTATTGACAATAGTGAACATTATGTAGAAGTGATTAACACCCGTGCCCAGGCTGTGCAACTACATCTTCTTCATCCTCCTAACCCTGCTGCTACATCTTGGTGCTCCCCGGACATCCACAACAGAGCTAGAGGCAGCCTGCTGACCTCTATGCCCTTTCTGTGATAACATTTACGGGTGTCCTCTGGAGGGCCGAGACCTGGAGGGCCCTGGCCTGCTTTCGGGGTGCTGCTCTGTGGCAGTGTCACCCTCTTCAGCTGTGGAGCTGGAGCTGTTGGGGTCACAGGAAGAGTGGATTTGGACAGGCTGGGCACTCCAAGAGTCACCTGGATGGATGGCCCCGGGTGTGTACCTGCTGACCCTCCTCCCTATGGGTGCCCAACAGCCCCAGGCTGACTCCTTGAGAAGTAGGGGTAGCTGGAGTGAGATCGAACTACCCCACAACCCTCTCGTGTACACACTGTTGGAGGCCGACTACAGTGTCAGCGATGGAGTTGAGCCCGCACAGCAGTGCAGGAGCGATGTCCTGGACCAAGGTCTCCATGGTGACCGCCATCCTACCAGTGTTGACCTTGGTGCGTTGCCATGCCGATGCTATCACCTCAGCCTGAAGGCGGACGGACTCCTCCATCGTGCCTTGCAATCTGAGGAGTGCAGCGGACATCCCTTCCTGATGTTCCCGAGCTTGTCTTTGCAGCTCCAGCAACTGTGACATGACCGAGTCCAGAGGCTCATCATCTGACTCAGACTCAGCAACGTTCCGGCCTCCAGCAGTCCTCCGAGTGCCGGGGAACCTGGGAAGACCCTGTCTCCACCTGCTGTGGATCAGACAGTGCGATGTGCTCACCAGATTGTGATCCCGAGGCTACTCTAAAGCTAGGTCCCACCGAGGTGTGTGTCTCTGCGCTGGTGGAGGGTGTGGGTGACGCTGTGACAGGACTACAGGGAGGGTGCATCCAGATTCCTCTTCAGAGGTTTTTCCGGGGCTTGATTGGAGGCCCTGGGTCATGGACTCTGTCGGCTGTTTCCCAGATGTGCCTGTGAAAGCGAGGGGAGATAATTAGTGCAGGGCAGTGGCCTGTGAAACAGGACACATCACTCACAGCATGGTTATCTGATGGATGTTACACTGCTGGATCCTCACTTGGTTGAGCAGCGCCGACCTCACCGTCAGCACAGGACCGGTCCAGATCCTCACCGGCCAGCTGGATGGCTCTGTTTTCAAAGTCCATGAGGACCTTGATTTCAGGCATTCCTCCACTGGTCAGTGACCTCTCCCTCTTGTTGTGTGCCAGCTTGTCCTGAATAGAGATGGAGAGAGTGTAAGCGGGATGCCTGCCAGGCCAGGTGGTAAGTCTGCCTGGCCTGTGTGGGTGGTGAGTGGTCCCATGGACGGGATGAGGACAATGACGGTGAGTGTGAGAGAGTGGATGGTGATGTCCCTTGGACTGGCAGCGAGTGAGGACCCTGTGGATGTGTGATGGGTTTGTGAGTGTGTGAGTTGAGAGTGATGCAAAGAGTGACTTACCCTGGCAGAACGGAGGAGATCATTCATCCTCTTGCGGCACTGGGTGGCTGTCCTCTTTTGCAGGGGATTGGCACTGACCACCACTGCCACTGCCTCCCAAGCCAGGTTGGTGATGTTGCTGCTCATCCTGCGGCCAGAGCGGGGGTCGAGGACATCATGGCGAACCTCCACTGTGTTCACAAGGTATTCAAGGGACGCATCATTGGACCTGGCAGTTACAGAGTGTTTGCCTTTCAGGGCCATGTGTTCCATGCAGCAGTCGGGGGCTGGAAGCACTGAGAGGTGTGCGCATGGCTGGACTTTATATATGGCGCCTGGCCTGATGAAGCAGCGAGGTGATGGCCTAGTGGGCGAATGATAGCCCGCTCGCCATGGAAACACCGTGTTTCCCGGGAATGCATAGTTAATGCGGCAGATTGGGGACAAAGTCATTTTACCTGCCCACTACCACACTTAGTGTAATTCTGGGATGATTCCGCCCCTGGTCTCTTCCGCATCCTCCAGTTTCTGTGTCACTTCACTGATGACCAAATTCTAGGTTTCATCACAAGAGGACTGAGGAGATACATGGCAAAAGTTATTGAGGAGCCTATATAAAACTTTATGGAACATTTCGCCACTAACATGCACGGCCCACAGAGCCTTGTGTGTGCTGTTATGACCGATGCTGTTGGTAAATGCGAAGTTATTTAAAAATCCCAGAGGAAAACTTTAAACAACTGTCATAACCTATAATTTTAAGCGTTATGTTTGAGATGCAGCTCTAAATTCAGGAATCAGACCACCAGTTCTCGCGGTTTTACATTAAACTAAATGAAACATTTTATTAATTTACACAGGTTGAGATATATATACACATGGCTCCAAATTACTACTCTCATAACTTTTAACAAATTCCCAAACTAATCTCCATTAAGGCAACAACAACCCATAGACTTAACCAGGCACCGGGCAAAGCATTTTCACCTAACAAATTCAAAATGAGGTTCTTTTCACTCTGGTTCCTGCGGAGACAGTTGGAGGCTTACAGCAAATGTTGACCTCGCATTGCCTCTGCCCTGCACAAAACTGCTCAAGTTATACCTAGCATCACTGAGTGTAAATTCTCATTGTATCACCAACCTCTGAACTAAACCTCCCTAACAATAAAACCCCTTTCATTGTATCAATTTTGTCAGCAATATAAACATATTGCTTGGTATCTATTAGATAGGTGTCAATTTTCACCCCACTGCTTGAATGCTCTATTCAAAAAATGCAAATGTGCTCTACCTCTCTGTTTATATCTCAAAACTAGTGTACATTGAAGCACCCAGACTAGCTGGTTTTAATCCAGTTAAGACACACACCCACAGACTAAACCTCTATTTTAAAAGAAAAATATTTTCCAATAATATTATACACATTAATAACTTCACGACAGTGTAGCCGATTGCGCTCTGTACCCTGGAGAATCCCGCCATCTTGGCAAAGCCAGGTTTCTCTCTCCTCCTGTTTCTCTCTCGTCAGTGAGAAGCTGATGAGCTACCGTGTCCACCTCCAGAGGCCTCTGTCACCTCCCCAATGCAGCCACGAGCACTGAACTGTGAAGCCTTGCTAATGCCACCTGAAAGGATCCACTGTCATAGAAAGTTAGAGTCATGGATATCCTGATGGTCACTGGCAGTGCCATCCTCGCCCTGCTTTGCGGCTGCAGGTTTGGTTGCAGGGGGTGGCACAGTTCAGTCACCCCCTCCTTGGCGAAACACAGGTGCCTCAAACACTCCTCCTGGTGAGACAGAGGGAGGAGAAATGCTTCCTAAAGATCTTTAGACCCTTGTTGGGTGCAGTCTTCCATTGCGAGCCCTCCCTCGATACACAACCTCCCCTCTCTGCTGTCTTGGCTCCATTTCTATGTCATGCTGTAGCCCAAGAGGTATAGCCCCCTCCCCCAATACTGAAGCAGGCATTCTCGTGACTGACAATCAATTTCCCTGATAACCTTGTCAAAACCCAGCACCACTCCACTGAATGTCCGAAATCTTTTCAAAACTCCTCCAATACCGCTCGGTATTGTACTTCCCCTAACTCTGAACCAGTAAAAGACAGAAGCACCTCACCCGGAAGGTGGATGGTTAACCCTGTAAAGAGCGCGAGCGAGGTGGGGGGGTGGGGGGGAGGGGGAAAGGGGGAAGGTCCCTAGTGCAAATAAATACACGTTCAGCTGGGAGTGATCTGGAGAGGGCGCCATTTGGACCTGCGCAATCCAAAACGGCTGACCAGACACCAAGTCAGCATCAGAGCTGCTTGACGCAATGGTCTGCCCACTCTGCATATGCTCCCCCCAACCACATGGACGGCACACCCATGCCAGCACCCTTATAGTCAGATTGTGCCAGGGTGGCATGCCTGCCAATGTTTTTTGTGGTTTCAGGCTCCATGGCACTGTCACCCGTGGCGTTACGGAGCCCAAATTCGCGGCCATCTTTCTTGGTTTAAAGGGATAAGGGCGCCCTCATCTGGAGGTGATAACAATAGCAGGTACCCACGGGAGTGTGAGGCTCTGACCCATTGCTTTCAATCAATTAGCATCACAGTTCGGGCAGACCAACTGTTAGGATTTTATCTACATAAAATGCACACAGTTTCTACATTTGCCACAGTCCACATTTAGATCCCTTACGGTCACGTACTTGCAAGAACAGTCTTGGTCATCCAAATATCTCACTCTCGAGGAATTTAATTCCCTCACAAAATAAATGCCAATGCATATTTCCTGCGGTGCTCATCAGTCAGTTATTTCTGTGCAATTGGTTCCTGCTCCTACTGCCCTGAGCAAACTGTTATCAGTAGGGGAATGAAAATGACTTCCTTTGCTGACCTCCCTCACCCATTCCTCTCCCCTCGATGTCAGCGCCGATCAGTCCTTGGCCCAGGTATAGCAAAGCCAATCGCAAAACACTGCTCCCCCCCTGTCCCCGAACAAACGTTTCTGGGTCAGATCCCAAAAGACTGCCCCCTTCTGTACCGGTCCAGTATTTCCATCTATCAAGGGAGACACTAAACCGGGTGGGAGTAAAAGATTCCACGAGCACCATTTTGAAGAAGGGGCTGGGCATCCTTTCCCCTCCAGTGTCCTCGTCAATATTCATCCCACACCCAGCACCTAAACCAAACAGGTGATGAAGCCGGTCACCGCGCTGGCGTCTGCGGGATCTTGCTGTGCGTAATTTTGGCTGCCCGCTTTTTCCACGAAGCACTCGGCAGCCAGGGAAGTATTTTTGGAACCGCAGTTGCTGTTGCAAGGTGGGAAATGGATCAGACAGTCCGGGCACCGCGGAACGCCACAGATAACAACAACAAAAAAAAACGAGTGCGACATTGCCTTGCGTTGTGACCCTTGAACTGCTCTTCCCGCCCTTATTCACGTGGTGTGACTGAGGGAGAAGGGGCTCACGCGGGTATGTGAGCTAGAAAGCCTTGGATCAAAGCCTTGCATCGCAACTGAATGTGTGGGCAACTAATGTGCAGACAGCCTCTTTGCTGTTCACACTCCAAGCCACAGAAGTCACGCTGGAGGATAGACCCTGCACTAGTGATATTTTGTCCTATAGGCTAAAATACTTGAAATGACGATGTAGCTGATTCATTTTTTTGTCAGCATATTATGACTCTAGTTATGCCGTAAGAGTGCACATAAGACATGATGGGATTGAATCAAGTTGGCCGTGATTGAACTTGTTAGCTTGATCTTGATGGAAACACAAGGGTTAAGGGAGCAAAATAAAATAGCACAGGTCAGTTCACCTGTGCAGGCAAGCACTTAAACAGAAATGCATTCTTAAGGCAGGATATAGGCCATTAAATAACCAAGAGCTGTATTTGTAAGGGGTCAGGAAAGATGTCATGGTGCCAATACCTGTGGTTATCAAGACGCTCACAGGAAGAATCTCATTAAGGAAACCTCGAACCCTCTTCTGGTTTCATTGTAGTCATGGAAGCGAGAGCCTTGAAACACTGTGAAGGATCCACCTGTGTGACGCTTATCAAACACATGGAATGTCTTGTAACAGTCAAAACGGACATTTTGAAACAGTTCACAGGGACTCTGTCCATGAAGAGTGACATCACCCTTTGACCACTCACAGAGCTGACCATGCAGGGGGTAGCCAATCTCGGGTCGCCACTGGTTTTGAACACATGTGCGAAGGGGTATAAGAAAGGCATACCTTTCCTTTGTTTCTCACCGTACAGCCCAATGTTGTCCAACACGTCAGAAATTACATTTTTATCCCCCAGGGAAGGTGATAAGCATTCCAGGTGTGAACGGGGACTAGAATATGGTGAGTGTCATTCAGAAACATGTAACCTTTGGTTGAGCTAAAGCATGGAGCTGTTTGGGAAGTGCCAGTTTTCTATGGTTGAATTGAAGATAGATGGCCTGAGTAAAAGAGACCAGTGTTTTCCTTCCTGTGGGTTAAAGTATAGATTGAGGGCCAAGGCTGGGGATTGTGGAGAAAACTCTGCTTTGTGGGTATCATTCAGGCAACTGGATATGGCAACATTTGATCTCGTAGTTTAAAGAAAGACAGGGAGCTGAAAGATAAAGGCCAGTTGCCCTGTAGTTTAGAAGGTAAAACACAAATTGAATTGGGAGGATTTAGTTTTGATGGGTTATTTACAGAACGAGGTTACAATTGGATTGAAAGAAATCAGTTTGTGAGTTTTGTTCTCCATTGATGGGTCCAGCATGATGTTATTTACTTGTTCATCAGCTGTCAGTGTGCTATTCACAACCTTGTGATTTTGAAACGTACTTCATTAAAATTAGTTTGAGAATTTTATAATCCTATACCTTTGCCAGTGTCGTTATTTATTCTATTCAAGTCTGAACCCTGGTGACTGCATTTAAAGGCTGCATTTAAAAGGTCAGGCAGCCACATTGCTGATCGGGTAACTTGTTGGAATCGTTTCCATTGCAAAGTGTTTGGAAGCTCTCCGGGGTGGTTCTGGAGATGTCGTGGTGAGTTCCCGGATTTACCAGAGAGCGTTGCAACACCCGCGTGTGTCCAGAGGAGGAGGTACCCTGTCCAGACAAAGGGTGTTACAGGTATGGCGGCTGCAGTTGCCTTGCGTCTGGGTCAGCAGCACGATGGGGAGATGGAGCTGAGGCCATGGTGTGGGCAAGCTCCACTCCACGCCCTCTGCCCAGTTGGAGCTGGACTCTTCCCTGCTGCTTGACAGTGGCCAGCGGCTGCCAGCGCATGGAGTATTTCAGTGCACATGTCCGCCAGGGTTCTCCTGTGTGCCGACCCATCATGGTCCTCATTTGAATCCTCCCCTGGCAGAACTCGCCTGTAACCTCACCCCCCCACCCCCGTGAGCTGGCAAACAAACCATCCTTCACCCTGGCCTAGCGGCACTCTGCTCATGCCCAGGTGACTCACCATAGAACCGTAGAAAAATTACAGGGCGGAAGGAGGCCATTCGACCCATTGTGTCTGCGCTGGGCAAAAAAAGGGGAAAAAAAAGAAACAGGCTGCTCATTTTAAATCCAACTTTCCCGCACCTGGTCCGTAGCCTTGCAGGTTACAGCACTTCAGATGCAGATCCAGGTACCTTGTAAATGAGTTGAGTGTTTCGGCCTCAACCATCAACTTAGGCAGTGAATTCCAGACACCCACAACCCTCTGGGTGAAAAAGTTTTTCCTCATGTCCCCTCTAACCCTCGTGCCAATCACCTTAAACCTATACCTCCTGGTAATTGACCCCTCAGCTAGGGGAAACAGGTCTTTCCTGCCTACCCTATCTAGGCCCATTATAATTTTGTACCCCTCAGTTAGGTCACCCCTCAGCCTCCTCTGTTCTAAGGAAAACAACCCCAGCCTATCCAATCTCTTCTCATCGCTGCAATCTTCAAGCCTTGGCAACATTCTTGTAAATCTCCTTTGCACTCTCTCCAGAGCAATTATGTCCTTCCTGTAATGTGGTGACCAGAACTGAACACAAAATTCCAGCTGTGACCTAACCAGCGTTTTGTACAGTTCCATCATTACATCCCTCCTCTTATATTCAATACCTCATCCAATAAAGGAAAGCGTTCCATATGCTTTCATAACCACCTTATCCACCTGTCCTACCACCCTCAGGGACCTGTGACATGCACTCCATGGTCTCTCACTTCCTCAACCCCTCTCAATATCCTCCCATTTATTGAGTATTCCCTGGCTTTGTTTGCCCTCTCCAAATCTGTTACCTCACACTTTTCCAGATTGAATGCTGTTTGCCACTTTTTTGCCCACTCAACCAAACCACTGATATAATTCTGGAGATAACAGCTATCCTCTTCACTATCAATTACGCGGCTAATTTTTGTGACATCTGCACATTTCCCACATTATGCCTCCCACATTTAAGTCCAAATCACTAATATCTACAAACCTAATAGCTATAAAATCTATAACAACAAACAGCAAGGGACTTGGCCCTGAGCCTTGTGGAACACCACTGGAAACCACTTTCTATTCACAAATACACCCATCGACCATGTGTCTTTGTTTCCTGTCGCCGAGCCACTTTTGGATCCAACTCGCCACCTTCCCCTGTATCCCATTGGGATCTCAACTTTTTGACCAGTCTGCCATGTGGGACCTTATCAAATGCCTTCCTAAAATCCATATGGACAACATCGACTGCACCACCCTCATCAATCCTCCCCATCACTTCCTCAAAACATTCTATTAAGTTAGTAAGACACGATCTTCCCCTAACTAAAATATTTCAGTGTACATGTCCGCCAGGATTCTCCTGTGTGCCGCAGTTAATAATAATTAATGAATAATAAAAACAATAATCTTCCCCTAACCATGTGCTGAACCCAACTCTATACTAGCCTCCAAGGTTGATGCTGTGTCAGTATCTGAGCTAGTGGCTGTCAGTGTCAAAACAAGCAATGGGCCCTCTTCACTAGTGCTGCGCTGTTGCTCTCCCTCCTCCTCCTGGGGCTGCTGGCTGGTCAGGCAGCCATCCTTGGGTGTCTGGAAGCAGGAACTCCGAAGGAGAAGGTTGGTGCGAGGGAAAGGGGGAAACGGGGTGGGAAGCAAGGGGCCCATGGTCACCCCATCAGCATCTCGTTCATCATCCCAGGGAGCAGGGTGAGGGTATGCTTGGAGTTCAGAAGCGGCCATAAGACAGGAACGCGCCATCACCCTCAATGCTCTCAGTGGCATTGAATACTACGAACCGCTTCCCAGCTGACCCCACGTTGCCGAGATTCAGCTTCTCCACAGGGCTCAGGAGATACAGGGGCCCTTGTTCTCTGTTGGCTCTTCTCTGCTCCCTTTCCCTTCTATTGTGCAAATCTTGTCCTGCACAATGGAGGGCAAAGAGTCAGCGTTGTGTTGCAATGTGTTTGGGTGATATGCCCGCCGCCCTGAAGGGCTGGGGGTATGTGGAGGCAGCAGGAGGTGGGTGTGAGACTGGCATTATTGGGAGATGCCTGAGGGTGAGGTGGAGTATCTGGATGATAGGCCTGAGTCCCGAGTGCCAGGGAGTCTGCTGAGTGAGTGGGAGATGGTGTGGTGGATAGGGTAATGCATTCTTTGACCTTGATCACTTGAGTGAGATCATCAGGCTTCTTGTGGCACTGACCTAACCAAGCAGGCCTCACACTGTTTCCTATTCCTGCATGCTGCTTTCGCCATCTGTGCTCAGCAGGGGGACCTGGCAGCAATGTTTGCAGACCACGTGGTGCAGCCAGCCTGTTTTTCTGGGAGTTGACCCAACTAGCCACCTGCACCCACTCCCTTCTGTGGGTAGCCCTTGAGGACCTCCCGGCTTCTTAAAGAACCATGACAGTTCTCCTTCTGCCCACCTGCATCACGGATGCCTCCAGCGCTGTATCTGTCACACTACAACCCTTCCTCCACCCGATGCAGTTTGCCATTACTTAAATTACAGCAACATCGTTCAGTGCAGTTTCCCTTTAAGAAGGACAGCCTGCCTCTAAGAAAGACAGGCTGGCTGCACCACATGGCCTGCAAACAACACTGCCAGGCCCCCATGCTGAGTACAAAGGCCAATAGCAGCGTGGCCAGGCTGGTGCAGCTGAGCTGGGTATATCAAATTTCCTTGCTGCCCACTTTGGTTTCCATGGGTACAGGCAGGTCATGAATCATGAGCTGTGTGCCCACAAAATGGAGAGATCTAATTTCCAGCCTGTAATAGCTAGACTTTAATGATGTCGATTAAGGGATAATTATTGGACAGGATAACTCCCTTGCTCTTCTTCAACTAGTGCCATGGGATCTTCTACACCCACCTGAGAGGGCAGACAGGGCCTTCCTTTGAGGTTCCCTCTGAAATGTAGCACCTCCAACACTGCAGCACCGCCCTGCTACTGCACTGAAGTGTCAGCATAGGTTTTGTGCTCAAGCCTCTGGAGCTGGACTTGAGCATATGACCTCTTGATTCAGAAGCCAGCGCGCTCAGCATCGAACCACAGATGACACTTACTAAGAGCAGGACTCCTGCCGCCTAGCCTAAAAACCATGAGTTTAAGTGTCGGTCTCGAATCTCTGGTATGCTACTCGAACCCTCAACTTTCTGATGAAAGAGACAAGTGGCCAAACTCTGAGCCACAGCTGACAGAAAATGATACTGTTCATGAACTATGGGTGAAAATACTTCTGGAATAGTGTGGCCATGTTCGCATTGTATTCCATTATTAATACATAACTTCGCCAGGAGATTGAGCGATACGGCATGAGTTGGCAGTGTCCAGGACTTACTGATCGATTTACAGCTGCCTTATCATCGCAGAAACAGTATCCCGCCCTTAGCTTCTCCGATATTTCTAGGAACCTGCTGGATTCACGCTTTGAATGCCGATTAAGATCAGTGCAAAAAGTTAAGGTTGGGATTTAACCTTTTCAATCACAGTTTGATGGCTATTGCAATGACAATTAATTTCTCTGGCCCACAAATGGAACAATTTAAGCTATTCTGCCTCACTCCCTGGAATTGAGAAGCTTAAGGGGTGATTTAGTCAAAGGAGGATGAGGCAACCATGGCTGACAAGGGAAGTCAGAGACAGCATAAAAGCTAAAGAGAAAGCATACAATGCGGCGAAGAGCAGTGGGAAACCAGGGGATTGGGAAGCCTACAAAGGCCAACAGAGGACAACTAAAAAATAAATGAGGGAGAAGATTAAATATGAGGGTAAACTAGCCAGTAATATAAAAGAAGGTTGCAAGAGTTTTTTTAGATATATAAAGGGTAAGAGAGAGGCAAAAGTGGACATTGGGCTGCTGGAAAATGATGCTGGAGAAGTAGTAGTGGGGAACAAAGAAATGGCTGAGGAACTGAATAGGTACTTTGCGTCAGTCTTCACGGTGGAAGACACGAGTAACATCCCCAAAGTTCAAGAGAGTCGGGGGGCAGAAGTGAGCATGGTGGCCATTACCAAGGAGAAGGTGCTAGGAAAACTGAAAGGTCTGAAGGTGGATAAATCCCCTGGACCAGATGGATTACACCCCAGAGTTCTGAAGGAGACAGCTGAAGAGATAGTGGAGGCGTTAGTGGTGATCTTTCAGGAATCACTGGAGTCAGGGAGGGCCCAGAGGACTGGAAAATCACTAATATAACCCCCCTGTTTAAGAAGGGAGTGAGGCAAAAGACGGGAAATTACAGGCCGATTAGCCTGACCACGGTCGTTGGTAAGATTTTAGAGTCCATTATTAAGGATGAGATTTCAGAATACTTGGAAGTGCATGGTAAAATAGAGCAAAGTCAGCATGGTTTCATCAAGGGGAGGTCATGCCTGACAAATCTGTTAGAATTCTTTGAGGAGGTAACGAGTAGGTTAGACAAAGGAGAGCTAATGGATATTATCTACTTGGACTTCCAGAAGGCATTTGACAAGGTGCCGCACAGGAGGCTGTTCAGTAAGATAAGAGCCCATGGTGTTAGAGGCAAGGTACTAGCATGGATAGAAGATTGGCTGTCTGGCAGGAGGCAGAGAGTGGGGATAAGGGGGTCCTTCTCAGGATGGCGGCTGGTGACTAGTGGAGTTCTGTAGGGGTCAGTGTTGGGACCACAACTTTTCACTTTATACATTAATGATCTAGATGAAGGAACTGAGGGCATCCTGGCTAAGTTTGCAGATGATACAAAGATAGGTGGAGGGACAGGTAGTATTGAGGAGGCGGGGAGGCTGCAGAAGGATTTGGGCAGGTTAGGAGAATGGGCAAAGAAGTGGCTGATGGAATACAATGTGGGGAAGTGTGAGGTCATGCACTTTGGTAGGAAGAATAGAAGCATAGACTATTTTCTAAATGGGGAGAGAATTCAGAAATCTGGAGTGCAAAGGGACTTGGGAGTCCTAGTCCAGGATTCTCTTAAGGTTAATTTGCAGGTTAACACGATAGTTAGGAAGGCAAATGCAATGTTGGTATTTATTTCGAGAGGACTAGAATATAAAAGCAGGTATGTGCTGCTGAGGCTTTATAAGGCTCTGGTCAGACCACATTTAGAATATTGTGAGCAATTTTGGGCCCCGTATCTCAGGAAGGATGTGCTGGCCCTGGAGAGGGTCCAGAGGAGGTTCACAAGAACAATCCCAGGAATGAAAGGCTTAACATATGAGGAACGTTTGAGGACTCTGGGTCTATACTCGATGGAGTTTAGAAGGATGAGGGGGGGATCTGATTGAAACTTACAGAATACTGAAAGGCCTGGATAGAGTGGACGTGGGGAAGATGTTTCCATTAGTAGGAGAGACTAGGACCGGAAGGCACAGCCTCAGAGTAAAGGGAAGACCTTTTAGAACAGAGATGAGGAGAAACTTCTTTAGCCAGAGAGTGGTGAATCTATGGAATTCATTGCCACAGAAAGCTGTGGAGGCCAGGTCATTGAGTGTATTTAAGACGGAGATAGATAGGTTCTTGATTGGTAAGGGGATCAAAGGTTACAGGGAGAAGGCGGGAGAATGGGGTTGAAAAACTTATCAGCCATGATTGAATGGCGGTGCAGACTCGATGGGCAGAATGGCCTAATTTCTGCTCTTATGTCTTATGGTCTTATGGTCTTTCCAGATATTTAAAGGAATTGATTGGGTCGAGAAAGGGAGGCAAACTCTTTCCGCTAGTTACAGAGCCAGAGTGGTATAAGGGTCTAGCGCATATAGGATTAATGTGGGACTGAGTACAGTACTGCCCACACAGTGATGGAAGAAGGCATGTGACGCAGACCCAGGGGTCAGTGTGGTGTTGTAAAAAGCTAGGGCAGAATTTTGCCCTCGTCGGGCGGGCGAGCCCAGGAGTGGTTGCAAAAGCCGACTGCCACCCGCGATCAGGCCCGGAACAATTCACAGCCAGATGGCATGAAACACACGCTACAACGCTCAGCCCTGCCAGGGTGAGGGGGTGGGGGGTGGGGGGGCGGGAGGAGCGCAAGTGCTGAAGTTCACGGGTGTGCACTCAGTGAAAGCCCCTTGAGGCACGGAGCAGCCTCAGGGAGCTGAAGATTTTTAACCCTAAAAATAGAGAAGTTTAAAATGATGAGAACACGTCCCCTCATGTGACTCAGTCACGTCAGCAGGGACATGTTAAATAGGAGCGTTAAAAGTTTTTTTTTAAATCGCTGGTCCAAAACTCATCCCGCCTGTAAATGAGGTTTTGCCAAAAGTACAAAGGCCGCTTGCCCTTTTCGCCCACCCGCCAACCGAACGCCTAGACAGGCAGCGAAAAATTCGAATCAATTAATTGATTAAGGGTCTTAATAGGCCGCTTAATTATCCGGCACGCACCCGCTGACTGAAATAGCGCGCGAGTGCGCGATGATGTCGGGACACTCGCCCGACGTCACCGCGCATCATTTTACGCTCATTCGTATCTGGCACCCGCCTGACGGGAGAATGACTCTGCTCCTAAGCGTGGAGACAGCTCCGAGCTTGTACCCTTTACTGTACACGTGTAAATAGCTTTAGCAGTTATTAAAGACTCACAGTTAACTTACAGAGGATGACAGAGACCTCTTTAGGACACACTGATCTGTCACACTCCACAACACCAGGGACTATTCACATGGTCTAAAAATGAGAGCCACATCTTTCAGCAGTGAAATGAGGAAACACTTCATCATGCAAACAGGTTTGGAACACCCTTCTGCAAATGGCCATTGTTTATCTTAGAACTGAGATTGATCAATTCTTATTAACCAAAAGTATTAAGGGATATGGGGCAAAGACGGGTATGTGGTTAAGATACAAATCATCCCTGATCTGATTAAACAATGGAACAGGCTCAAGGGGTTAAATGGACTCCGCCGGTTTCCAGATGTTCCTATAAACCCATCTTTCCTTCCCTCTCTTTATTTTTCTTTCCTCTACCTGAGTTGACTCTAGCCCATCCTATTTTCTTCTCTATCATTCCTCCATTTCTTTCTCAGTCCTTAAACCTTATCGATTCACGAGATAGACTATCGTTCCGGTTGTTCACCGAGGTCCCACATGCCTCGTTGACCTCACCGCCCCGCTATTGGCTCACACTTCCAGCGAAACACGTTTCGAGCTGAAGGGTGCAGGAAAATGTCTAGCTAACAGCATACGCCGCGAGCTGCCCTGCTCCATAAGATTTGTCCTTAACATTTAGGAAAGAATACTAATCCATCAAATTAATTTAATGCCACAGAGCTGACTCTGAAATCCAAGTGGGTAAAGGCACTGTCTTTTTTTTATTCTTTCACGGGATGTGGGTATCACTGGCTGGGCCAGCATTTATTGCCCATCCCTAGTTGCCCTTGAGAAGGTGGTGGGTGAGCTGCCTTCTTGAACCGCTGCAGTCCATGTGGTGTAGGTACACCCACAGTGCTGTTAGGGAGGGAACAGCTAGATATAGCAGTAGACCGCATGTTTGTTCTCTGGTCTGTGCTAATCTCACTAACTTTAGTAGGTGGGTCAATAAAATTGACCTCAGTGCCACTGGGCTAGGGAAGGGCAAAAGAATCACCCACGTTCCACACTCTTGATCAGTATACAGCAACCCCTTTGGGAAAATTTATGGGCACCGGGGGAAGACAAGGCCACGCCAAGGCTCCTTCGACAGCACCTCCCAAACCCGCGACCTCTACCGCCAAGAAGGACAAGGGCAGGAGGTGCATGGGAACACTGCCACCCGCAAGTTCCCCTCCAAGCCACTGACCATCCTGACTTGAAAATATATCGCCATTACTTCACAGTCACTCGGCCAAAGAGCAGGAACTCCCTCCCTGACAGCTGTGCATTTACACCATGGTGTAGGGTGTACCTACACCACATGGACTGCAGCAGTTACAAAGGTGCCTCACCACCACCTTCTCAAGGGCAATCAGGGATGGGCAACAAATGCTGCCTAGCCAGCGATGCCCACATCCCGTGAAGGAATAAGAAAGGGTAACCCCGAGAGCTTGCCAACTTTCACTGTATCAATTCATTAGAGTCAAAGAGTCATGCCATCATTAAAGCACAGAAAGGGGCCATTAGGCTCATTGATTTGTATGTTTGTATGTTCGCATGATTCTAAGACATACAGACTCACACAGATCTGGTAGTGTGGTGATCAGGTTGCTGGTCTAGCAAGTCAAAGGTCAATTTGTGGCTGGGCATCCCAAAAAAATGACCACAGGACCTTGTCATTAAAAAACCCAACTACCCGGTCTAGCCTACAAGTAACTCTAGACCCGGGATGCATGGCTAACTCTTAGAGTGCTCTGAGGTGGTCATACAAGCCACCCATCAGGCTGTAAAAGTAATTGTTAGTTTAAAAACAAAGCTCACTCCTCAGGGCAGCAAGAAGGTCAATAAATGTGGCATTTTTAAAATATCCTTTCCTGGGATGTGGGAGTCACTGGCAAGGCCAGCATTTGCTGCCCATCCCTAATTGCCCTTGAACTGAGTGGCTTGCTAGGCCATTTGAGAGGGCAGTTAAGAGTCAACCACATTGCTGTGGGTCTGGAGTCACATGTAGGCCAGACCGGGTAAGGACGGCAGATTTCCTTCCCTGAAGGACATCAGTGAACCAGATGGGTCTTTACAACAACTGACAATACATGACTGAAACTAGCTTTCAACCCCAGATTTTTTATTAATTTAAATTCCACCAGTTGCCATCGTGGGATTTGAACCCATGCCCCTCAGAGCATTAGGCCTGGGCCTCTAGATTAGCACTATACCACTGTCTCCCCTTATAGAGAAGGTAAACGAAGGATGGCCATTTGTCTGCATGGAGCGGTTTCCTGATAAGCATCAATAGCTTTGTCGGGAGACAGGGCAGGGGAGGGGAGAAATGTGGGGAGGGGGAGCAGGATGGAGAAGTGCAGTTGCTGCAGTGTCCATCTCAGGGCCATGTTCGCGTTGGGCCGCTTGCAGATCCTGTGCTCATCACTCCCACCCCGGTGATCTTATAAAATGATGACACTTTGTCAGCATTTGATATTTACAAAGGACAAAGGCAAAATGTCTCACTCAGTTCCTGACAATCCCCCCAACAACACCACCTCACCTCAGCTGAACAGCAAACCAACAGCAGACACCTCTCCCTAAATGGCTGAGATTATGGCGTGCGAGAGACAATTAAGTGCTCGCTTGCAAGGGCCGTTATCTTCTTCAAGTCAGCCAGCTTGTCGCAAGCCTCCTTAGCTTATTCATCCCCAGTTGTCCCCTTCGTAAGTAGCTAGGAGACAGCTTGCTCCCCGGTGGGGAACATTAGAGAGTGCTCTTTGTGACATTGCTCAAGTGTGGCTTCGTCTAGTTGCAAAATGGAGGACAGGCAGAAAGGAAAGAGAGGTGACAGTGAGGAGAAGACAATCAAAGCTGGATTAGCCGATGGCGCGGAAACATAAAACATCGCCAATCTGAGACCACCCCCCGACTCCAAGCTTGAGTTCCCTTAAATTCTGAAGCAAGCTCTCCCATCCTCATTAAGCTAATGGGCTCCATTAATTAGACACATGTGTTTGTGGCAGTGCCGACTGTGTGCCTCCATTCAGCCACAAAGGACAGCATTAACTGAAGCAGCCTGCAGCTATTCCGAATGATGCCCATGCCACGTGAAGCCACAACCCGCTGCTGTTGCCACCGAGCAGCCCAACTCCCGGGTTCCGCTTGTTCGATGAAGCAACAGCTGCTTTAACGGGGGGTCTCGGCATCTTCCGTGCCGCCCTTAATCGGGTCCTGCCTGATTCCGGCGGGACATTATCAGCCTAGCGGCGAAAGCAGCATCGTGGCGGAGTTGCCGGGTGAAGGCTGCTGGTCTCCTGCTGCACGCTTGCCGTAGAGTGCGCCTAGGCTCAGTGTCAAAGGGAAGATCTTGTCTCGCTATGAGCCCTTTCACAAACCTGGGATGTCCCAAAGAGCTTTGTGGCCAATTAAGCACCCTTGTTTCAAGTGTTGCCACCGCTGTACCATAGGAAACGTGGCAGTCAATTGGCGCACAGCAAGCTCCCACAAACAGCAATAGGATAATGACCGAATCATCTGTTTTAGTGTTGTTGGTTGATGGGTGAATCTTGGCCAGGGGAATGAATAATGCCATGGGATTATAAAACTCTTAAACTGGGGTGGGGAAGGGGTGTTCTCACTACTCACTGAGGTTTGGAACCCGTACTCTAGGCATCAATGACACCAAACCAACCTTGGGTACAATTTCCACTTCATGTTGTACACCTTCATTAACCCACTAAGCGACACCTCGTACTCACAATACCAGTTGCTTCGCGTCCCTGTGTGCTGGAGTTGGTTCCCGGGTGGTCAGCCTGCCTGAATGATGTCCCTGCACATCTTCCAATGATCGACCAGGTCACTATCCTCCGACTGCAGCTGCGATGCCTTCCTGGGCTCTGATTTTTATGTCCCTTTTCTGACTCTGGCCCCTTAACAACAAACCCCAAATCGGGTCATCCGATTGGTCCTCGGTACCTCAGCGATTCAGCCACGGCACCTCACCACCCACTTCCTCGAGACCACCTAACGTACAGTCATTTCCTGTTCCCAACGGGGTGGGGGGAGGGGATAGGGGTACCAGGTGCACACTGACAATGGATGCCTTTTGTTTGTAATACCTCTGTCTAGATGGGGCAGGAAGAAAGCCTTACAGGATTCACCTAAGGGGGTGTTTTGATGGTGGACCCTCTTTGACATAGGCTGGTTGACGATAGACTTGAAGTGAACACTCCATAGGGCTGCCAGCCAACATCTCAGCTCATTGCAATATCAGAGCACAGAAGGAGGCCATTTGGCCCATTAAGTCTACACCAGTGATATCAGATGGCCCAATCAGGGTTGTTTGCTCAGCACAAGAACACTCTACCCAAGTCTTAAAATATCCATTGGGTCCAAATGCGTCACCTACATCAGATCCTGATTATGCATCGCTTTTTAGCTCGCTGACCCACATTGGCTCCCAGTCCAGCAAAGCATCAGTTTTTACATTCTCATCCCCGTTATTAAATTCCTCTATGTTCAGCCCCTCCTATCCCTGTATTCTCCTCCAACCCTTAAAATCCTTTGAGTTATCTGCACCCCTCCAATTCGGGCCTCTTGAGCCTCTCTGATTTTCAATCTGATGTCCTGCCTTCAGCTGCTTGGGCCCAAATCCCTGGAAATCCCTCCCTGACCCTCTCTATCTCTCTCTGGTCTGCTTAGAACCTCCCTGACCCTCTCTATCTCTCTCTGGTCTGCTTAGAACCTCCCTAACCCTCTCTATCTCTCTCTGGTCTGCTTAGAACCTCCCTAACCCTCTCTATCTCTCTCTGGTCTGCCTAGAACCTCCCTAACCCTCTCTATCTCTCTCTGGTCTGCTTAGAACCTACCTCTTTGACCAACCTTTCGGTCACCTGTCCTAACCTGTCCTTATATGATTTGGTGTCACATGTTGTTTACTAACACCCCCGGGAAGTGCCTTGGGGTATTTTGCTTTCTTAAAGGTGATATATGAATGCGAGTTCTTGTCACTGATTGGCATATTGAAAGGTCCTACTGCCTGAATAACGTCGGGCCTCAGGTGTCCCAGTAATAGACCGCTGGCTGCAAAGCGTTGGCCAATCCAGATTTATCCCACTATTTTCCAGGTGCCGCTGTTGGGCAGGAGGTCTCCAGATACCCCTGGCACCCACCATCCAACATCTAGATGGCTCTAACTCATTGCTATGGTATGCATCACAGGAACTAGAAAATGCACCTTAGCCCCAGGGATAACATACTGTTACATGTTTGTCGGGGGAGGGGTGGAGGGTGGTGCAGGGGGGCATCAGTTCCGAGAATTGAACTCCAGAGAATAGAGTAGCATACACTGCATCAGATGGGCTGACTAGGCCCTCGACCATGTCCGACCCACCTCCGGCACCTCTGCTCTCCCCTCTGCCCCTCCCTCCCAGAATCACAATAGGGGCCCGCTTGTCCTCACTTTTCACCCACCAGCCCCCACATTCAAAGGGCCATCCTCCGCCATTTCCGTCAACTCCAGCAAGATGCCACCACCAAATACATCTTCCCTTCACCCCCACTATTGCCAGCATTCTGTAGGGACCATTCCCTCCGTGACACCCTGGTCCACTCCTCCATCACCCCAAACTCCTAATCGCCTCCCCATGCAACCTGCCCCTCTACTTCCTCCTTCCTCACTATTCAAGGCCCCAAACACTCCTTTCGGATAAAGCAGCGCTTCACTTGCACCTCCTTCAATTTAGTCTACTGCATTCACTGCTTCCAATGTGGTCTCCTCTACACTGGGGACAATAAACGCAGACCGGGTGACTACTTTGTGGAACACCTTCAGTCTGTCCGCAAGCATGTCCCAGACCTCCCTGTCGCTTGCCATTTCAACACTCCACCCTGCTCTCATGCCCGCATGTCCGCCCTTGGCTTGCTGCATTGTTCCAGTGAAGCCCAACGCAAACTGGAGGAACAGCACCTCATCTTCCGACAAGGCACTTTACAGCCTTCCGGACTTAACATTGAGTTCAACAACTTCAGACCATGAACTCTCTCCTCCATCCTCGCCCCCTTTTTTAATCCAATTTTATTTTATTCCCCAAGCCCCCCAAACACACCCTCCCCCCCCAAAACACCCCAACAGGACCATCTGTCACTTGTTCTTATGTTTTGCTTTTACAAGACGCTGACCCTTGTTCTGCTATTAAGACGTTCTGCTATTTTACCTTTATGCCACTAACAGCATCTTCTTTAGTCTTTAACACTACCATTAACACTCCCTTTGCCCTGTGTCCATGGCATCTTTGTCAAATCTCTCCGTAGCTCCTACCTATCCCCAACCTTCTATTTTGCTCCACCTGCTCCTCCCCTCTTAAACAGTATAAAATCCATTACATTTCTACCTCCCTTTAGCTCTGAAGAAGAGTCATACGGACTCGAAATGTTAACTCTGTTTCTCTCTCCTCAGATGCTGCCCGGCCTGCTGAGTTTTTCCAGCATTTTCTGTTTTCATGTTATGGATGAAGACTGGCATCTGCGATGCCGGGGACCTCCGGAGAAGGCTAAGATGGATCATCCACTCGGCACTTCTGGCTGAAGATTGTTGCGAATGCTTCAGCCTTACCTTTTGTACTGATGTGCTGGGCTCCCCCATCATTGAGGATGGGGATATTTGTGGAGGCTCCTCCTCCAGTGAGTTGTTTAATTGTCCGACACCATTCATGACTGGATCTGGTCGATGTTGTGTCCAGCCATCTCATCACAGTGTGTGTCCCTTCTCAGCTCATTAGCGGCATCAGTGATGCCTCACCCTCAATGTAAAGTGCCCTTGTGCAAAGCATCTTGTCGACATGTATTGCAGGTTCAAGTGATGTTTATTCTTGTCTGTCTAAGATGGAGGCTCACTCAGTCCCCTGACTTGTCTGCATTGTGGAAAGGTGGAGATGTACTGTAGAAGGAGAGACGTAGATGAGCATGGAGAAGGGTAATCTTTGCTTGACCTCCATGCTTTCTGTCATCCGTGAGAGTTTGCAATTTATAAGACATACTCAGAGGTCGTGTGTGCTCCTGCTAGCCTTGTGTGTTGTCAACTCGATGAATGTACATCTGCTAAGCTGACCAGTAAGTGTGCACACCTCAGTGTGCCAGTGCTCTGTCCATCGCAGGCACTATTTTGCCCTGGCGCACAAAGCTACAGCTTTAACCGTGCTGAGGGACGCACTAAAGCTTGGGGCAGCTGCCGCAAAGGCGCAATGGGGAAGGGTCGCTGTCTAAGACCTTTCTACCACAGCGCACCGAGAGACTGGGAACTGTTTAGAGCCCCTCGGGCTGTACAGATCAAAACGAAAGGCTGTAAATGATTGTAATATTGTTTGTACTGATGCACCTGGTGATACATTTTGTAAAAGTTTAACCTGGATTGTACCCTTGTAATGTTGTTTTTGAAATGGTTTTGAATGTGATTGAAGATTTTTTATGAATAAAGTATATTTTTACAAAAAAAAAAAAAGTCTCGCACCTTGCAAATGTCTGCATATTGCCCACAAGGCTATCGGCAAAAAAGAAGAGATGCAGCACTGCCCTATTCATTCTGCTCAGCCTCCCCTCCCCTAAACACTCACCGAGCTCAGCGGTGCTACTTCCAAATGGAGATGTGTAGCAGCCAGTGGGACCATTGAGCATGGTCTCGGTGCTCATCTGTCCGCTTCGTGGGAAGACAGTGCTGAGGGCAGGAATGGGCCAGGAGCTCGGATGGACTGCAGGTGACGTGCGCTCTTTATTATCAACCACGTGGTACTTTGAGGGCTCCAGGGTGTGCCCGCATTTTCGGGGTCACGAGGGCCATAAGGGGAACTGATGGCTTCGAAAAGGAAGCTTTTTTCATGTCTGTCAGGCAAATGTGTGAAGATGGTCATTATGAGGTGATCTATGTCCATTGAAAAGTCAGGCTAAATGGTGCCCTGCATCCCTAACTGAGAGTGGAGGGTCTCAATGTCATGGGGATTACAGTAACTGAGGACTGAGTGAACAAGTGGTAAGACCTGTTGAACGTGCCCGCCTCCCTTGGCCTCCCCTAGTATCGTAGTATCACCATCAAAGTGACACATAAGACATTTTTCCATTGCTGGATGTTGTTATAATATGGCAGATGATTATGTGCCAGGCGGACCAAATCCACAAGGGAAACTTGCCCACCCTATCACAACGGTACCCACATGAGGGCACATGCTCTGTGAGGGAGTGAGATCCTTTTAGGTGGCCTGGGGAGTGCCCGTCTCTGAACCCAGCAGCTGAGCAGGGGGCAGCCAAGAAGCTTCTCCTGTTTGTCCAGGTGCCCACGTATCTTTGGAGCCATTGTCACACTGGGGACTTACCACGGCTGGTCCAGTGGGTTATTGCAGGGAGATCAATGATTGGAACACATCTTGCATGAAGGTGCTATTACATTGGAGGCTCCAGACTGCCTCTAGAGTTACTGAGACTCTCCTAACATCTCTCGGCTGTGCATTCCCCCTCATGTGGTAATACAGATTCCATATGGGTTCATCTTTAATCGCTCCCTTGCCCGCACCCCCCAGTGCTGAGGTCCACACCTCCCAGAAACCCAAACAGCCCTCCCCAGCAGATTTTTTCTGAGTTTCACTTTCTGCTGCACCATTGCTTGAGGTTCCAAGCTGATGGTCCTCGGGTTGTATTCCCAGGCCAGCTTCTACCCTCCCTGTGTAACCGTGGAAATCCCTCCCATCATCCTGGAGGAGCATAATGTTCAGGTTCCCCTCCCACCCCCCAATAACTCTCAGCCCTCCCCCTTGTAATCCTTGGTCCCACTGTAATCGTGGTTGATATCCCTGTTACCCCCTGAGTCGGTTGAGGTGGATGTGCCAATAGCCCATCTAGACCTTGCCCCTCCCCATCTTGAGGCCTATTGTACCAACACATATAGGGTCCCCACCCCCCCGCCCCGCCATGAGACCAGCAAGTGCCCGCCCCTCTTCCCCTTCTACAGGCTGCAGACGCCTCTCCAGATTGTGTGTGACTGTACCATCTGCAGCCAAGTACTGTGCCAGAAACCCCCCCGGACCGCTGTGCATGAGGTGATGAGCACTCCCTGCGCACACCATGCTGGGCATGACTGACAGTGGACTGACATGCCCTCCCCCTCCCTGGACTGGGACAAGGACTGTCTCTGGAAGCTCAGCTATCTAGGCTGAAGCGCTTCTTCACTCCACAATCCTCCCACTCTGGCCCCAACTGGCTTACGCCCTTCTTTAAGAGAGTCTCTCCCAATTCTGGCCCAGAGGACACTTCCCCACCAACACCCCCACCCCAGCCGTGTGCCTTCACCACTCTTCCCCCCCACTCATTTGTCTGAGTGCAACCTCCCCCTAGTCTTCCCCCACCCCCCAGTTGAGCCCTTGCCCTCAAGCACCTTCCCTTGCTTCTGTCTTGTCTCCACCACCCCCGCCCCCAGTTGAGGCCTTTCCCTCCAACCCCTTCCCTTGCCTCTGTCTTGTCTTACCCGCCCCCCCCAGTTGAGCCCTTGCCCTCAAGGACCTTCCCTTGCCTCTGTCTTGTCTTACCCGCGCCCCCCCAGTTGAGCCCTTGCCCTCAAGCACCTTCCCTTGCCTCTGTCTTGTCTTCTACCCCCAGTCCGAGCCCTTGCCCTGCAGCACATTATAGCTCAGCCCCACCTTACCGCTGGCCCTGTCCGCCCTCTCAGGTGAATGTAAAAGACCCCCCTGGTGCGATGTTCAAGAACAGCAGGGGAGCTCTCTCTCTCTCTCAGGGGAGAACTAAATATTTATCCCTCCTCCAACATCACTAAAGAAACAGATTATCTGATTATGGTCTCACTGCTGTCTGTGGGAGCTTGCTCTGCACATACTGGCAGCTGAGTTTCCTACATTACAACAGTGACTAGACTTCAAAATTACTCCATTGGCTTTAAAGTACTTTGGGGCTTCCTGAGGTTTGTGAAAGGGGCTATATAAATGCAACAGAGAGCTGTGTATGAGCAGGGAGAATGAGACATGGTGAACCTACGGAAACCTTCTCAAAGCTCTGACTTAGCTTTGGTTAACCTCTTCACCTCCTCCTCTCGTCACTCGACACACATCTCTGGCACTCACGTGTGAAGCACCGTGTGACATTTCGTTGGAGTTAAGCCGCTATATCAATGAAAATTCTTGTTGCCATCGTGTTGTATGGGTTCCTTGTATGTGCACTATACAGAAAGTGTCAAAGCTCTCGCAGCTGATATGCAGTTATAACTGGCCAATTTACATTGAAAGTGCTTAAAAAAATGATGCATTATGAATGTTCCATGAGAGGCCACTTGAAAATATATTGTTTTTTCATTTGAAAGCTTTTTATACAGGTGGAACCCAGTTAGCTACTGGAAGCCAGATTCTATTGAACCTTGATTGACAAGATTGCCTCTTGAATCTGTAGTGTAAGCATAACAGGTACAAAGTGGCTGATGAAATCACCATTTTTAAAAAAAAGCAGCCGCCAGATGATGAAAACACGGGGCAACGCATTGAAAAAGGGAAACGTTTTCTCTGCTGGCTGTAAGGGGCTCAGCCGAAATGATTCTTTTTGACAAGGGTCAATCCTTCACCCAGTGATCACAGAACCACCTGCTTCTGAGCCAGCAGCAATCACTCATCACACACACACACACACACACACAGAGGCCCAAAGACCGGTGTGATAAACAGAAGAATGGCACACACCAGTGAATTAGGTGGCACAATTCTGGGAATGGAACTCAGACACTTCAATGGAGTAAAGTGAAGAGAACCTTATTCTGTATACAAACATTTACCAGTCAAGGAGTTTTACTCTTTATCTAATCCCATTTTGTACCTGTCCTGGGAGTGTTTGATGGGGACAGTGTAGAGGGAGCTTTACTCTGTATCTAACCCTGTCCTGTACCTGCCCTGGGAGTGTTTGATAGGACATTGTAGAGGGAGCTTTACTCTGTATCTAACCCCGTGCTGTACCTGTCCTGGGTGTGTTTGATGGGGACATTGTAGAGGGAGCTTTACTCTGTATCTAACCCCATGCTGTACCTGTCCTGGGTGTGTTTGATGGGGACAGTGTAGAGGGAGCTTTACTCTGTATCTAACCCCATGCTGTACCTGTCCTGGGTGTGTTTGATGGGGACATTGTAGAGGGAGCTTTACTCTGTATCTAACCCCGTGCTGTACCTGTCCTGGGTGTGTTTGATGGGGACAGTGTAGAGAGAGCTTTACTCTGTATCTAACCCTGTGCTGTACCTGCCCTGGCAGTGTTTGATGGGGACAGTGCAGAGGGAGCTTTACTCTATATCTAACCCCATGCTGTACCTGCCCTGAGTGTGTTTGATGGGGACAGTGTAGAGGGAGCTTTATTCTGTATCTAACCCTGTGCTACACCTGCCCTGGGAGTGTTTGATGGGGACAGTATAGAAGGAGCTTTACTTTGTATCTAACCCCGTTCTGTACCTGTCCTCGGAGCATTTGATGGGGACAGTGTAAAGGGAAATGTCAGAGATCGAGAGGGCCGGGGCACTGAAGGCATTGGAAAAGGCAGATGCAATTTTAAAATCAAGGCTTTGCCATATTGTGATGACCCATATGTTGGGAAAAGCTTGTATTTTCTTTTGTGCCCATGTCCCTTTAAGACCAAAGTGGCTGGGGAGTGTTCTGAAAGGGAATTAATTGGTTTCCAGATTATAACATCATTAGGTTCCAAAAAATGCCCATGTGACCTGAGGTTGCCATGGGGGTGAGCAGCTAAGAAACAAAGGGTAAATAGAAAGCTAGTGCAGTGGGGTTGGTTCAGCCCATGTTTATGCTTAGCAGTTCAGAACCTACTGAGATTTTGTATAAAGGAGAAATGAGCAAAGTTCTCTCCGAATGGAACAGTTTCTTTTTGGCAGTCTTCGACCAGGTCCTGGTTTTGAAGCAGGTCTCTGAGAAAGCGCAGAGACTGTGTTAACCTTATGTGTTATCCAGTTGGAAAGAGCAGAGAGCTGAAGACCGGAATGGCAAGACCCACTGCTGCTGTTGAAGTGGTGCCAGAGCCCACCAGACCATTTAGAGGGGTCAGAGAGGGGAGCGTATGGGGATTCGGTGCCATCAGGACTGTCATGACCCTAGTGAGAGAGGGCTCGTGGATATGTGCCTTGTTGGTGTTAGCTGTGCCCTGGGACGTCAGATAGAATACGGCTGCTGGAGAATGTGACTCAAGGACTAAAACCATTAAGTGGTTAGAGATTCAACATTGTGGAGGCCAAGTTGGAAAGGCTGCGCAGTTTCAGTTTTGAACGAGTGCTTGTAACTAAGGGAGGCGTATCTTCGTTGCATTGACTATTTAAAGTGAAATTTACATTTTCGTTTTGAAGCATCCTTCACATGTTAATTAATGTTTGAATTATGTTGGTTTTAGTTCATTTATTACAGTCAAAGTTTCAAAAGGTAGAATCTTATCCAGCAAGTTTCATCCCATTGGCTTCATGAGGACTCCTTTCTTTCAAAAGTCATTGGTCTCGACAAGGATTGTGACAGCGTCGGGAGCCGAAGTAGGTCAGTGAGCACAGGGGTGATGGGTGACCGGGACAGAGTCAAACGGCATGCGTTTCAGATGAGCTGCAGCTTACGGATGGTACAAGATGGGAGGTTGGCCAGGAGACCACTGAAGAGACAAGGATGAGGAGCAAGCAACTGATAGACTCAAGGACTCAGCATTCACTGTTTACAAAACAGCTGTACACAGGGAACAAAATATATCTTCTCATGCATCCTTTGCGGACATATTCCGCAGTCAGTGCTAATTCCATGAGGATTACGTAGGGTATACAGAACAGAAACAGGCCATTCAGCCCAACCAGTCCATGCTCGACACGAGTCTCCCCCCCCATCTTTCCGTATCTAAACCTACCATCATAACCAGCCACTCCCCTCTCCCTGATGTACTTGTTTTTAGCTATCCTCTTAAATGCATCTATACTATTCCCTGCGGCAGTGAGTTACACCTTCTTGCCACTCCTTGGGTAAAGAAGTTTTCTCTGAATTCCCTATTGAATTTCTTGGTGACCATCTTATATTCATGGCATTTACTTTTTGCTCTTTCCCACAAGAGGAAACATTCTCTCTCTGTATCCACTCAATCAAAGTCTTTCATAGTTTTAAAGACCTCAGCCTTCTTTTTTCAAGGGAAAAGAGACTCAGCCTGTCAATCCTTTCCTGATATTTATACCCTTGTATTTCTTGTACATCTTCTCTGCACCCTCCCCAGTGCCCCTATATACTTTTTTATAATATGGTGACCAGACCTGCACATAGTACTCTGTGTGGTCTACCTGAGGTTTGATACAGGTTCAGCAGAGCTTTCCGATTTTCCAATCCTATCCCTCTGGATATAAAACTGAGTGTCTACTGGGCCTGGGAGTGGGGGGCGCAGACAGTGCCAAGCGCTGGGGCCTGGGGCCTAGGTGGGGGGGATCCCGAGCTTGATGTTTCAAACAGTTTCTCATCACCCACGCTGAGCATCTGACAGAAAGGCTTCAAAAAACGCGGACCTGTCAGGCCGAGAGTTCCGATATGTTTCAAGCTGGTCTGTCAGTGTCAGTGTCAATTTCACTAGTTGCCGCTGCTGCTTCCGACCTTTGGGCAGCTTCGTGATTCCGATTTTCTTTTTGAAAAGCCCTCCGGGAAACCACGAAGTGGCCCGAAGGTGAGAAGCAGCAGCAGCAACTGAGAGTGTTTCTGCAAAGAAAAATGGTAAGTCAAATCAATGTAATTTTACAACCAATTGGATGCTGTGTGTGTGTAGGGGAGGGGAGAGGGGGGGAGAGGGGAGATGCGGGGCAGGGAGAAGGGGTTGCAGAGAAAGTTTGGGGGGAATGGGGGAACGTTGGAGAGGATGGTTGATTGCTCTGTGATTAACTATCCTTAATGAACCTGCATTGGGCATCCAATTTTGCCATTCCTAAGGTCACTCTGCCTCCTGGATGCAGGTGTAAAATAGAAAGACAAACCTACATTTATACAGCACCTTTCACAATGTCTCAAATCGCTTTACCAATTCAGTACTTCTGAGTTGTGGCCACTGGTATAATGTGGGCAAATGGGAGAGCAGGGTTGAGGGGCCAAATGGCCTACTCCTGCTCCTAATACGTATGTGCGTGTGTCATTCTGAGACGGATGAGATGAGGTGGGCCAAATGGCCTTTGTCATCCCTAATTACCTTGCGAACAGAGGGTGGAATCTTGGCTGGAGTTCTGTTTATTTTGTTGCTAATGAAAGTTTACTGTGGGCGGGCTGTGTGGGGTGAGACTGCCAGGACAGGAGTGTGTAATGGGCTCATAGTGAATCAGTAACCTGTTTTACACTGCACATGATTCTCAAGAGTCTTTTCCATTGACTTCAATCTTGTCTACTTACCTATAATCCCACTCTATCTTGGTGCTTTTTATGAGTTTTTTGAGCTATTGAAATATCATGATAAAGTTGTGTTGCATAGCAGATATTGAAAATATATTGTAGTGAGAAGCAGTGATCGGCCGAGTCTTCAGGCTTGCTGGTTTAAGGGAACGCAGATACAACTGTGGATCATTCAGTCTTTTCTCTCTGGCCTCTAAGTTCTGTTGCACAGGCACTCCCTGAGGGCCCGGAGATAGGGGAAAAGTACCGGGATCCATCATATCCCTAGCCCTGAGTGCCCAGCTTGTTTGTTTTATATAACTGCTCTGCTAACCCGTGGGGCAACTTTTGGTGATTGATGTACTTGTAATCCTGTTGAAATAACCTTTGAGGTGGCTGACGAACCCACAGCGCGTTTGCACAATCCCTCGTGAGCGATTGGTGCATTTCCCTACCATTATAAAAACACAAAAAATAATGAGTGTTTGATGGACGTTGGTTTGTTATAATCCTGACCAAGTCTGGCTGGTTTTATTCTTTTTTCCAACAAGTTGCCTCAGCTCCAAATGAAGAAAGAATCTGCATTTATATAGCACCTTTCCTGACATTCCAGGACCTACGAAGTCCTTAATTTGAAGTGTAGTCACTGTTGTAATGGGGGAAACATGACAGCCAGTTCACACCCAGCAATGCAGCAATGCCCAGATAATCTGCCTGTCTTTAGTAATAGCTGTTGAGGAATTAATACTAGTCAGGGCACCAGAGAGAATTTCCCTACTGCTCTTCAAAATAGTGCCACGGGATCTTTGACATCTCCTGAGGCAAGACCTCGGTTCAACATCTCACCTGAAAGATGGCACCTCTGACAGTGCAGGACTCCTCCAGAACTGCAGTGGGCCTATCAGCCTGGATTTTGCACTCATGTTTCTGAAGTGAACTTGCAAGTTTCTAACTAGGGGGCAACTGAACCACAGCTGATTCTATGGCTAAAGGATCAAGATTGCATGTTCTATATGAGTGCAACGTATTGTAATTATTTGTACACTTAAATGTTCATAATTGTGCAATCTTTTTATTATTTGATACTTTATTTTCATTTTAATGATTTCCTTTAACTATGTTATGAGCTATGATGATTTGTTTTATTTCAATCATCATCATAATTTGGCATCTGCCATCATAACTTTTTCAATAAACCAGCCCATAGTCCGTCCGTCCGTCCATCCATTCATCCATCCATCTATCCATCTGTCTATCTGTCTATCCACCTATCCATCTGTCTATCCATCCATCTATCCGTCTGTCTATCTATCCACCTATTCATCTGTCTGTCTGTCTGTCTGTCTGTCTATCTATCTATCTGTCTGTCTGTCTGTCTGTCTATCTATCTATCTATCCGTCTATCCGTCTGTCTATCTATCTATCCATCTATCCGTCTATCTATCGATCTGTCTATCTATCTATCCATCTGTCTATCTGTCTATCCATCTGTCCGTCTGTCTATCTGTCTATCTATCTATTCACCTGCCTATCTGTCTATCTATCTATCTGTCTATCCATCTATCCATCTATCTATCCATCTGTCTGTCTGTCTATTCTGTCTATCTATCTATCCATCTATCTATCTACCTACCTAGCTGCCTTTCTATCTATCTATCTATCTATTTATCTATCTATCTATCTTTCTGTCTAGCTATCTATCTGTCTGCCTGTGTATATCCGTCTCTTTCATGATATATTGCCTATGAGTACAATTCTGTTATTTTAGAAATGTATGTTATGGGATGTTATATATTAATATAATATCCAGTGTATTGTATATAGATAAAATGAGACAGTTAATATTCACAACAGGGCCGATCATATACAGTCTGGAGAAGTTGCGTACCTGCGGAGCTGAATGACCTCTGCATCCCTCACTTTCGCTTCATTGTTTTATTTATTTTTTGATATATTGAACAGTTTTTTGGCAGCGTGAAAATAAATGAAGCTTTGCATAACAGGTCAAAAAATAAATTGCATATAACCAATGCTAGCTGTGAGTGGGCGATATCAGCTAGGTGGCAGAGATACAGTCCTGGCTCTGGGCAGTATGAAGTGCTCTCCAGGACTTTCAGAGGCAGAATTCTCTGCAACTTCTCCTCATGCTACCTTGGCTGTAATATGAAGTGAATTGCAGCCCCAGCTCTGCTGAATGGACAGTCCTGTTTCTCTATAGCCAGCTTATACATTTTAATGAAAGATATCAGCCTGTAAAAACCTGGAAAGTACATAATCTCCAGTGCTGAACACAGCAAATTACTCTCATCCTCAATGTGTGCTCAAGGGCTCTCCACATTTCTTTTCAGTTTTCAAAATCATTTTATGCAGGGAAGAGTTGAGAAGGAGTATGATAACTTCCGGCCTCAACCTTGCACTTGTGGAAAATATGACAGATTTTGTTTGGGAATTATAGTATTTCCAAGCTTTTCATGCTCTCTTCATCCTCCTGAAGGCAGAGACTTTCACTGGGGTAGAGGGTAATTGTGAAGTAATTCTGTAGAAAAACTTCCTGTGCTCTCTGATTCATCAGGAAATACGGATTTTTAAAAAGTTTGGTGTGCAGTGCAATTGGATAGTATTAGGGATGCAGTGCAGATGGATACAGTGTTTCAGATGCTTTGTGATTGGATACAGTGTTTGGAATGCACTGTGATTGGATACAGTGTTTGAGATGCAGTGTGATTGGATACAGTGTTTGAGATGCAGTGTGATTGGATACAGTGTTTGAGATGCAGTGTGATTGGATACAGTGTTTGAGATGCAGTGTGATTGGATACAGTGTTTGAGATGTAGTGCTATTGGATACAGTGTTTGGAGTGGTGTGATGAGTTCGTGTTTGGGGTGCAATATGATGCATACAGTGTTTGGATTGCAGTGTGATTGGATCCAGTGTTTGGGGTGCAGTGTGATTGGATCCAGTGTTTGGGGTGCAGTGTGATTGGATACAGTGTTTGGAATGCAGTTTGACAGGATGGTGTTTGGAATGCACTGTAATTAGATACGGTGTTTGAGATGCAGTGTGATTGGATCTAGTGTTTGGAATGCAGTGTGATTGGATCCAGTGTTTGGGGTGCAGTGTGATTGGATCCAGTGTTTGGGGTGCAGTGTGATTGGATACAGTGTTTGGAATGCAGATTGACAGGATAGTGTTTGGAATGCACTGTAATTAGATACGGTGTTTGAGATGCAGTGTGATTGGATCTAGTGTTTGGAATGCAGTGTGATTGGATACGTGCTTGGAATGCAGTGCAATTGGGTACAGTGTCTGGAGTGCAGTGTGATTGGATCCAGTGTTTGGTATGCAGGTTGATTTGATACAGTGTTTGGAGTGCAGTGTGATTGGATCCAGTGTTTGGAGTGCAGTATGATTGGATCCAGTGTTTGGTATGCAGGTTGATTTGATACAGTGTTTGGGGTACAGTATGATTGGATCTAGTATTTGGAGTGCAGTATGATTGGATCCAGTGTTTGGTGTGCAGGTTGATTTGATACAGTGTTTGGAATGCAGTGTGATTGGATCCAGTGTTTGGTGTGCAATGTGATTGGGTACAGTGTTTGGGGTGCAGTATGATTGGATCCAGTGTTTGGTGTGCAGTGTCATTGGATCCAGTGTTTGGGGCACAGTGTCATTGGATCCAGTGTTCGGGGCGCAGTGTGATTGGATCCAGTGTTTGGGGTGCAGTGTCATTGGATCCAGTGTTTGGGGTGCAGCGTGATTGGATCCAGTGTTTGGGGTGCACGTTGATTTGATACAGTGTTCGGCGTGCAGTGTGATTGGACGCATTGTTTGTGATGCAATGTGATTGGGTACAGTGTTTGGGGTGCAGTTTGTTTAGATACAGTGTTTGGAATACAGAATGATTGGATCCAGTGTTTGGGGTGTCATGTGATTGTATACAGTGTTTGGTGTACAGTCTGATTGGATCCAAAGTTTCGGGTGCAGTGTGGTTGGATACAGTGTTTGGTCAACAACACAATTGGAAACAATGTTTTGCGTTTACAGTGCTGTTATATCCATTGTGTTGAGGCGCACTCTTGCTGGTTGCAATGTTTTGGGAACAACACATCTGGTCCCAATCTTCATTCCCAATGAGAGGTTTGAGAGGCTTGTCATGGTTGAGCAGAATTAACCAAATAAAAGAACCTAGCACAGCATTCAAAAGAGGTTCAGTAACATGAAGATATCTATCAAGGAGAAGACTGAATTCTTGTGTACACCAGGAGAAGATCAGTGGGGAACTATAGACAACTGAAGGAAGATACAGGCAGATGTTGATGGGACAACAAAGGGGCTTTAATCACTGACGATGGAGGAAACCTACATTTTTCTGCAAGAATACATTATATAATTTGCACTGTTGGATCCATCAATAGGCCAGAGAAGTCACCAGTTAACTCAGGGGAGTCTCAACCTCAACCTCTGTGCTCAAGTCTCTGGAGTAGGACTTGAACCTAAACCTCTTTCCCCTCAATGGCTAAAGTGTTACCCATTTAAGAAAGACTTGCATTTATATAGCACCTGTCATGAGCCAAAGACATCGCAGAACACTTTACAACCAACAAAGTGCTTTTGAAATGTCACTATTGTAATGTAGGAAATGTGGTAGCCAATTTGTGCACAGCAGGATCCCACAATGTGATACTCTCCAGATATTTTTTTTTTTTTGGTGATGTCGATTGAGTGATAAATATTGGCCAAGGCACTGGGGATAACTCTATTGCTCTGCTTCAAAATAGCAGCATGGAATCTTTTAAATCCACCTCCTTGGGAAGAGAGGACCTTGGTTGAATATTATATTGGAAAGGCAGAACCTTTAACAGTGAAACACTGGAGCTTCCGTCTTGGTTTTTGTGCTCAACTCTCTGCACTGGGATTTCAACCCATAACCTTCCCACTCAGCAGCACGAGTGCTAACAGCAGCAGCAAGGTGGGGTATGGTTTAGGGGGTGCTGGTGGGCGCCTCTGTTTATGTCCACCGCGAATGTTTCGACAGACACTATATGTGCAACGGGTAATTGTGTTTTGATGGCAGGGAAATCTTTACTCAGCATTTGCTGAAGTCTGGTGCAGAGTGAGAAATATTAGCCAAGAAATGAATGTGACATGTTTGATAGGTGCAGCAGGGATAGTAAGTGCAATTTTGCTTCTCTGGGTCTTTCTTCGTGGTTTAACTAAGCACAGGGTTCAGAAGAGAACACTAACAATCAGGCACAGTCAGTCCCAGTTACTTAAATCGCCTGTTTAACACCACATTCGATCCACTCCCAAGCAGTGCTGACAGAAGGCAGTGTTACTTATTTACTGAGTTGCCTTTGTACAGATGTAATGATTTGCAGCTGACCCTCCAATACAATGATTGAGGAAAGTCTTCTCGAGCTATCCATCAAGAGAGCTTCAGTTACTGTGCACTGTGTAGGATCTGATGCTGCCATCTCTGAGTCAGAAGGTTGCGAGTTCGAGACCCAGTCCTTGAGTCTAGGCTGAATCTTCAATGAAGTGCTGAGGGAGTGTTGCAATGCCTTCAGACTAAGTGCTCTCCCCTGCTTATCTGTTTGGAGGGTAGTAAACATCCCATGGCTCTACCCGAAAGTGAGCAGGGAGCTCTATGGATGTCCTGCTGAATATTCCTCTCAGTGAAATGGAGGTTTTCTGTTGGACAGTGGGTAGTGTCCCTGTCTCTGAGCCAGAAGCTCTGTGTTCAAGTCCTGCCCCAGGACTTGCTGACTGTGGAAGGTGCAGCCAAACAGGTTGAGAATCAACTTTTAAAGCCTACCAACACCCACCCAAATGGCAGGCGGTAAGAACGGGAGAGATTCCTGGTCAGACATGTGATGGAAAGAACATTGGAGCCTCTACCATCACCAGAATACAACATGTGTGTAAAAGTGCATGTTGACACAGCAGTTTGGACTCCTTGGGGGCCCAGATGGTCAGTGTGGGTCAGATTGGTGCCAGCAGCACAGGATTTGATCCCCATTCTGGCTGAGGTGGATTTGGGACCTGCCTCCTTGCCCTACTCATAGTGGAGGTCGAGGTCACGGCACTATGGGTCAGACCTGCCCTTGGGTAGCAAACTGAAGAAGATCCCTCCTGCTGCCAAAAGCTGATTAACTACTCAGCTGCCATCTACGGAATCTTGCTGTGTCCAAAGTGGTTGCTGGGTTTACACTACCTGTCAACTCATTCACACAAGTTGCATTGCTCCAAGATCTAATGAGAAAGGCTTTTCATCCAGTACAGCTCAGACTCCCATCAGTCCCATGTTCTTAACTTCTTAACATCAGTCCAGTTCCCACAACCAGGTATCACACCACCCGTACTGCAGAACGGGCGTAGAGATTCAGGTCATGGCTTTGATATGCCCTCGTTTTTGCACCAGTTTCTTTCCTTATGCTTTCCAGAAGTCATTGACTCCTTGTTGGGATCCGGCCTTCCTACAGGAAGTAGCTGTCCCACTGAAGATGACTGACTGTTCTACAGGAAATGAATTTCCCAAAGGGTATCTCAACTATCAAAACACAAGGCGGGTGGGCGGTGGGGGCGTGCTGGGGTGGAGGGGGTTAGAAATCACACCTTGTTACCCATGAGTTTCTAGGCATAATATGGAGGCCCAATTTCAACGACTGTTGTCCTGCACACCAAGGATGTAGGTGTTCCTGGTGACTGCCGAAAAGACACATCAGGTTCAAGCCTTGGGTCTCATTTCCTTTCCATTCCTATAGCACCTCCACAGGCAGCTTTAACGTTTGAAGAGGATGAATATTGTGCTGTTTCTTTGCTGGAAGGAGGTGAGGGACACTGAAGTGGGTAGTGGGGTAAATGGGAGGCAATCATCCCAAATATGGAGTTACAGTTACATTTGTGCTCTTCTTGGCTCCAGAGGGAGACTTTGTTAAAAAAACAAAACCTCTAAACCTTACCTGTAATTGGCACCTAGCCTATTGATTAAGCCACTCTGACTCCTGTCGTGCTCATTGCAATCGAATTTTTACAAAGGGGCTTAAAACAGTTATTGGTCCCTCGCGTATTTAAGGGGCCTGATGCATAAGGCAGTCACCAGGAACACCTTCATCCTTGGGGTGCAGGAAAACAGTCGCTGAAATTGGGCCTCCTTTTTATGCCTATAAACACATGGGTAACAAGGTCCAATTTCTAACCCCCTTTCCAGAGAGAGAGATCAGAAAGAAAAGGACTATGCTCCTTGAAGCGACACACTAAGCATTGCTTAGCAACAGCGGGTCGTGACAAGATCTCAAATCATAGGCCCAGGTGCAATGTCCTTCTCTTCCAAACACTTCCAAACACGAAGTGGCTAATTAAAATATTTCTTCAGTGCATGTGGACTGAACGTTGACAGCTTGTTCCTGGTGGATACTGGCACTTTTAAGGTACCTGAAAACCAGCAATGTTTTCAGATGCAGACAACCTCTGAACTCTCGGTCCTCTCGCACCAACGTTTTATGTGTTATATAGTTCAGATGCTCCTCAAAACCCACCACGTTGGCCAAGCTTCTGGTCACCTGGTCCCAATACACGGCTCAGCGTCAAATGTGACTGTGCTCCTGTAGAGCACCGAAGGATCTTTCACCATGCTAAATGTGTCATACAAAGGCAAGTTGTTGTTGTAGATAGTTCAGTGAAGCACGGATCAAAGTAATGTCAGCCGCAACTGAAAAACAGGAAGCCTTTGGTCAGCAGGTAGCGGGAGGGGGGAAAGAGAAGGGAAGAGATTGGGAGAGAGAGGGAGAGAGGAAATAGAGAGGAGAGTGGAGAGGGAGACAAGAGTGAAGGAGAGGGAATGAAAGAGGGGGAGACTGTGAAGAGTTATGTTACTGCATTATTAATCCAGAGGCCTGAACTAATGATCCAGATGCTAGAACTCAAATCCCACCAGGACAGCTGGGGAATTTAAATTCAGCCAATTAGATAAACCTGTAATAAAAAGTAATGATGACAATGCAAAGATCGGAATGTCCGAAAAAAGACCCCATCTGGTTACCTAATCGCCTGTAGGGAAGGAAAACTTGCCATCCTTACCTGGTCTGGCCTAGCTGTGATTCCAGACCCACAGCAGTGTCCTTTGGAATGGACTAGCAAGCTACTTAGTTCTATCAAAAGTCAAACAGGAGTAAAATCGGACGGACCACCCAGCATTAACCTAGGCACCAGAAACAGCAAAGTCAACCCATCGACCTCCTCCTCACATCTGAGGAATTGTGCCAGAACTGGGAGAGCCTTTTTTTGTTATTCTTCATCCATGGGATGTGGGTGTCACTGGCAAAGCCAGCATTTGTTGCCCACCCCTAACTGCTCTTGAGAGCAATTCAGAGTCAACCACATTGCTGTGGGCCTGGAGTCACATGTAGGCCAGACCAGGTAAGGGTGGCAGATTTCCTTCCCTAAAGGACCAGGTGGTTTTTTTTATGACAACCATTACTGAAACTAGATGTCATCTCCAGATTTACTAATTGAATTTAAATTCCACCAGCCACATTGGTGGGATTTGAACCCATGTCCCCAGAACGTTAGCCTGGGCCTCTAGATTACTAGTCCAGCTACATGACCATAATGCCACCATGCCACAGTCGAGTCATGCAACAGCCTGATATAGTCATACTCACAACCTACAGACAATGTCCCACACTCTTCCATCACCACTCCTGGGCATGTCCAGTCCCACTGGCAGAACAGGCCCAGCACAGTGGCATACAGTCAGGAGGGAGTGGCCCTGGAAGTCCTCTACATTGACTCTTGACCCCATGAAGTCTCATGGCATTGGGTCAAACATGGGCAAGGAAACCTCCTGCTGATTACCAGCAACTGCCCTTTCTCAGCTGATGAATCAGTACTCCCCCGTATTGAACACCACTTGGCAGAACCATTTTGGTTAACATACTCTGGGTGGGGGACTTCACTGCCAATCACCAAGAGTGGCTCAGTAGCACCACTACTGATCTAGCTGGCCAAGATCTAAAAGACATAACTGCTAGACTGGGACTGCGGCAGTGGAGAGAGAACCACCAAGAGGGGGAAACCTTCTTGACCGTGTCCTCACTAATATACCTGTCACAGATGCATCTGTCCAGGACAATATTGGTAGGAGTCTTTGTGGAGATGAAGACACGTCTTCACATTGAGCATATCCTCCATCGCATTGTGTGGCACAGCCACCATGCTAAATGAGATAGATTCAGAACAGATCTAACAGCTCAAAACTGGGCATCCATAAGGCGCTGTGGGCACCTTACTTTGAGATTATGCCCTCTGGTCCTATAGACTCTCCCACAAGGGGAAACAACCTCTTTACCATAGAGGGCTGTGGAGGCTGGGTCATTAAGTATATTCAAGGCCGAGATAGGCAGATTTTTAATCAGTAAGGGAATCAAGGGTTATGGGGAAAAGGCAGGAAAGTGGAGTTGAGGATTATCAGATCAGCCATGATCTCATTGAATGGCGGAGCAGACTCAATAGGCCGAATGCCCTACTTCTGTTCCTATGTCTTATGTTCTTATGGTCTTAATGTCCCAGGGCTAAAATGATTATCACAACCACAACCATTCCTTTGTTCTACCCTGTCAAGTCCCCTAAGAATCTTATATGTTTCAATAAGGTCGCCTCTCATGCTTCTAAACTCCAATGAGTACAGGCACAACCTACTCAACCTCTCCTCATAAGAAAATCGCTCCATACCTGGGATCAACCTAGTGAACCTTCTCTGGACTGCCTCCAATGCCAGTATATCTTCCCTTAGGTAAGGGGACCAAATTTGTTCACATATTCTAGGCATGGTCTAACTAGTGCCTTGCATAGTTTTAGCAAGACTTCCCTATTTTTATATTCCATTCCCTTTGAAATAAAGGTCAATATTCCATTTGCCTTCCCTATTGTGTGTTAGCTTTTTGGGATTCATGCACAAGGACTCCCAAACCCCTTTGTGCTGCAGCCTTCTTCAGTCTTTCTCCACTTAAATAATATTCAGCTCCTCTATTCTTTCTGCCAAAGTGCATAACCTCACATTTTCCCACATTATATTCCATCTGCCAAGTTTTGGCCAACTCACTTAACCTTCTATATCTCTCTGTAGACTCCTTGTGTCATCCTCACCCCTTGCCTTCCCACCTATTTTTGTGTCATCGTCAAACTTGGCAATGGTACATTCACTTCCCTCATCTAAGTCATTAATATATATATTGTAAATAATTGAGGCCCCAGCACTGATCCCTCTGGCACTTCACTAGTTACAGGTTGCCGTCCTGAAAATGCCCCCTTATCCAACTTCTATCTTTTATTAGTTAGCCAATTCTCTATCCATGCTAATATACTACCCCCAACACCAACCATCCAATCTTATTAAGTAGCCTTATTGCAGCATCTTATTGAACGCCTTTTGGAAATCCAAATATATTAAATTTGCTGGTTCCCCTTTATCTATCTTGCTTGTTACCTCCTCAAAGAATTCTAATAAATTTGTTAGGCATGGTTTCCCTTTCATGAAGCCATACTGACTCTGCTTGATTAGATTACTATTTCTAAATGCTTTGCTATTACATCCTTTGTAGTAGACTCCAACATTTTCCCAATGACAGATATTAAGCTAACTGGCCTATAGTTACCTGTTTCTTGTCTCCCTCCCTTTTTGAATAAGGGTGCTACATCGGCCGGTCTCCAATCCTCTAGGACTTTTCCAGAATCTAAGGATTCTTGGAAGATTGCTACCAGTGCATCCACTATTTCTGTATCTACCTCCTTTAATATCCTAGGATGCAACCCATCAGGTCCAGGGGGCTTATCAGCCTTTAGCCCCATTAGTTTCGCTAATACTTTTTCTCAAGTGATAGTTATTGTATTTATTACCTCCCCCCTTTTGCTCCTTGATTATTTAGTATTTTTGGAATACTATTAGTATCTTCTACCAGGAAGACAGAAGCAAAGTATTTGTTCAAGTCCTCTGCCATTTCCTGGTTCCCCATTATTATTTCCCCAGCCTCATTCTCTAAGGGGCCTATGTTCACTTTTGTCTCCCTCTTCCTTTTTATATATTTAAGAAGCTCTTACTGTCCATTTTTATATTACTTGCTAGTTTACCCTCAAAGTTTATTTTCTCCCTCTTATTTTTTTTGGTCATCTTTTGTTGGTTTTTTAAAACTTTCCGAATCTTCTGGGTTACCACTAATCTTTGCCACACTGTATGTTTTTTTTCTTTCATTTTGATACTGTCCTTAACTTCCTTGGTTAACCATGGTTGGTGTATCCTCTTCCTTGAATCCTTCTTCCTCACTGGGATATATCTTTGTTGAGAGTCATGAACTATTTTCTTAACGTCTGCCATTGTTCATCAACCATCTTTTCTGATAAACTCCTTTCCCAGTCCACTCCAGCCAACTCTGCCCTCTTTCCATTGTAATTACCCTTATTTAAGTTTAGCACAGTTGTTTCCGACCCAAGTTTCTCACTCTCAAACTGAATGCTAAATTCTATCATGTTATGGTCACTGTTTCCTAGGGGATCCTTTACTCTGAGATCATTTATTAAACCTGCCTCATTACATATTACCAGATCCAAAATAGCCTGATCCCTGATTGGATTCACAACATATTGTTCTAAGAAACTGTCCCGAATACAATCTATGAATTCTTGCTCATGTCTAACTCTGCCAAATTGATTTTCCCAATCTACATGAAGTCACCCATGATTAATGTACTGCCTTTTTTACATGCCCTCATTATCTTCTGTTTTATTCTCTACAGTATAGCTACTGTCAGGGGGCCTATGGACTGCTCCCACCAGTGTCTTCTTCCCCTTGTTATTTCTTACCTCCACCAATATGGCTTCTACATCTTCCAATCCAAGTTCCTTTCTTGCTATCGTACTTATTACATCTCGTACTAACAAAGCTACCCCACCACCCTTTCCTTCCTGTCTGTCCTTTCACAAAGTCACATACCCCTGAATATTTAGTTCCCAGCTTTGATCACCATGTCTCCGTAATGGCTAAAAGATCATACCCATTAACCTTTATTTGTGCTGTTAATTCATTTATTTTGTTCTGAATACAATGTGCATTTAAGTAAAGAGCCATTAATTTTGCCTTTTTAACATTTTTCCCCCTTTTTTTTAAGTTTGTACTCTTTGTCCCTTCTTATCACGCACCAGGTATCATTACCTAAATATCTGCCCTGCAAGGCTGCCCTATCCTGTCACTTTGTAAGCCTACATATCCTCTTTCCAGAACCCTCCGCCCCCACTCTATTTAGTTTAAAGCCCTTTGCATTGCTTCAGGAGTTCCCCAGCTTAACCATCTTCAGCTGCTTCATCAATGACCTTCCTTCCCTCATAAGGTCAGAAGTGGGGATGTTCACTGATGATTGCACAATGTTCAATTCTATTCACAATTCCTCAGATACTGAAGCAGTCCATGTCCACATGCAACAAGACCTGGACAACATTCAGGCTTGGGATAATAAATGGCAAGTAACGTTTGTGCCTCACAAGTGCCAGGTAATGACCATTTTCAACAAGAGAGAATCTAACCATCTCCCTTTGACATTCAACAAAATTGCCATCGCTGAATCCCCCACTATCAATACCCTGGGGACCATTGACAAGAAACTGAACTGGGCCAGCCATATAAATACTATGGCTCCAAGAGCAGGTCAGAGGTTGGGGATTCCACGGTGGGTAACTCACCTCCTGACTCCCCAAAGCCTGTCCACCATCTGCAAGGCACAAGTCAGGAGTGTGATGGAATACTCCCCACTTGCCTGGATAAGTGAAGCTCCAACAACACTCAAGAAGGTCGACACCATCCAGGACAAAGCAGCCCACTTAATTGCCACTCCATCCACCAGATCCACCAAATACTCCCTCGCTCCACCACTGACACACAGTGCCAGTAATGTGTATGATCTACAAGATGCACTGCAGCAACTCAGCAAGGGTCCAGCTCCTTTGACAGCACCTTCCAAACCTGTGGTCTCTACCTTGAAGGACAAGGGAAGCAGACACATGGGAACACCACCATCTGCAATTTGACCTCCCAAGTCACTCAACATCCTGATTGGAAATATATTGCCGTTCCTTCACTGTCGCAGGGTCAAAACCCTGGAACTCCCTCCCATGTACCTACACCACATGGACTGCAGCGGTTCAAGAAGGCAGCTCACTACCACCTTCTCAAGGGCAATTAGGGATGGGCAATAAATGCTGGCCTAGCCAGCGATGCCCACATTCTGTAAATGAATTAAAAAATAGGAAGATGAGGAGAGAAGGGAAAGGCAGGAGATTAAAAAATGACAGATAGTGGAGAGAGTGGAAGAGAGCTAGGGGAGGGGGCGAAGAAGAGGGGCAGGAGGGGGACAAGGGTAAAAGAGATGAAACAGAGAAAAGGAGATGTCATTCACTGCAGGGGTGCTCTCTATTGCTGGTACCACTCAGATGAGCTTTGTAGCTGCAGTTTATACAAGGGGACTGGTAACTTTCAATATTTGAATTAATTTAATAACAGGGATAATCTGATTTGTTAATTCATCGGTAGTAATTATAACATCAGAAACTCACTGTTCAATTATACCCTGTATGATTACAGATGATACAGGCACTTTGAAGAGATTACACTCAAGGCACTGTACAGTTCAGTCTAAGTGTCTATTGCCAGTTCAGAGAACCCTACAATCTGAAATGCATCAATCTTGAAAAATGAAACAAGAAAAAACTCTTGCATAATATAAAGAATGCCAGTTCCTATCATCTCTCATAGCCATGCAGTGTATATTAGTTAGCAACAATGATTAGATGTAGAAAGGGTGACAATTATACCTACAATTTGACTATGGATGTTAGCAGCCCTGTAAGAATGTGTTGTCTATAACAGAATTCTCAATGTCTGTCCTGTTTGGAGAAGGGAGTGCACACCCCTAAAATTTACCGTGTGAAATTATTCCTCGCCGTCTTCCAAATTCACACAGTATCTCTCTGAGGGTGTATGTCCCCACACTGTCCCTTTGGGGTTATATGTACCCAAAGTCTCCCTCTGGGAATGTATGTACCCACAATGTCTCCTTCTGAGGGTGTGTGCACCCAGTGTCTCTGAGGGTGTGTGCACGCAGTGTCTCTCTCTGAGGGTGTGTGCACCCAGTGTCTCTCTCTGAGGGTGTGTACACCCAGTGTCTCTCTCTGAGGGTGTGTGCACCCAGTGTCTCTCTCTGAGGATGTGTGCACCCAGTGTCTCTCTCTGAGGGTGTGTGCACCCAGTGTCTCTCTCTGAGCGTGTGTGCACCCAGTGTCTCTCTCTGAGGGGGTAAAGGCCCACTATCGTTCTCCAGGGTTTATATATACACTATCTCTCTAATGCAATATGTACCCACCATCTCTCTCAGGGGCATATATATTCATGATCTCTCCAATGAGGTATATACTCACCCTCTTCCTAAGCCGGTATGTTCCCACGATGTCTCTCTCAGGTGCATTGTTCTGACTGTGCTACACCTCATGGTCCAATAGCCTGGCAGTAGCGCCAATGCTCACATGTGAATAATAACCTGCTTGGGCAACATTAACAGAGAGGCACTGAAGGTGTAACTTTGATAACAAGCAGAAAGGAAGCAATCTAGAGACATATACTGTGCTGGAAGAGAAGGTAGGAAAGACTTGCATTCGTTTAGCGCCCTTCACAACCTCAGGATGTCCCAAAGTGCTTTCCAGCCAATGAAATACTTTTGAAGGGTAGGCACTGTTGTAATTTAGTAAACATGGCAGCCAGTTTGTGCAGAACAAGCTCCCACTAACAGCAATGACTGGTTAATCTGTATCTATAAGTACACTGGAAAAACTCCTTTGCCCTTCATTGAAATAGTGGCCATGGGATATTTTACATCCACCTGAGAAGGAAGACGGGAATGTGATTTAAAGTCTCACCCAAAAGATGGCACCTCCGATAGTGCTGCACTCCATCAGTACTGCATTGGAAGTGTCAGCTTAGTCACCCACAGTGTCTCTCTTTGAGGGTGTGTGCACCCAGTGTCTCTCTCTGAGGGGATAAATGCCCACTATCGATCTCCGGGGTTTATATATACACTATCTCTCTAATGCAATATGTACCCACCATCTCTCTCAGGGGCATATATATTCATGATCTCTCCAATGAGGTATATACTCACCCTCTCCCTAAGCCGGTTTGTGCCCACGATGTCTCTCTCAGGTGCATTGTTCTGACTGTGCTACACCTCATGTCTCTGGATTCGGACAACTTTAAAATGCAGGGATGAGAGTGTCACCCATTGGGATATGACCTAACGCCTTAGCTGATCAGGTGGCAAAGGGTTAGAGGAAAGTCTGTGGTATGTAGTGGGGAGCGGAGTATTGTCAGAGCTGAGCCAGGAATATAGCCAAGAACGAGAGGGCTGAAGCTATGGGGCTGAATAATATGGAGAGGTGAATGACTCACCCCCACCCATCTGCACCCCGCCCTCCCCCATCGCACCCCCCCTTCCCCCACCCCACTCCCCCACAATACCGCCCGACCCGCTCTGGAAACAAAGCCAGTGTGGAACCGACATGCTCTACACTAACTCGCTCCGCAGCCATAAAGTGCTGCGGTCGGGCTAAACGAGGGCCAGGTAGGACTTCCGTCCCTCACTGGGGAGGAGGTCCCGCCCTCTGGAGCTGCCGACCAGACCAATTGGTTGGCAGTTCCATCAGTCCCGACAGCGCCAAGGGCACATCAGTGGCCACTGCCGGGACTGCAGGGGGAGAAGGAAGAAGCCCCATGGATCCCCGGAGCAGATAGGACAAGTGGCAAGTAACATTTGTGCCTCATAAGTGCCAGGTAAGTCCCCCACTATCAACATCCTGGGGGTTACCATTGACCAGAAATTGAACTCGACCAGCCATATAAATACTGTGGCTACAAGAGTAGGTCAGAGTTACTCACCTCCTGACTCCCCAAAGCCTGTCCACCATCTACAAGGCACAAGTCAGGAGTGTGATGGAATACTCTCCGCTTGCCTGGATGAGTGCAGTTCCCACAACACTCAAGAAGCTCGACACCATCCAGGACAAAGCAGCCCGCTTGATAAGCACCCCATCCACAATCATTCACTCCCTCCACCACCGACGCACAGTAGCAGCAGTATGTACCATCTACAAGATGCACTGCAGCAACTCACCAAGACTCCTTCAACAGCACCTTCCAAACCCACGATCTCTACCACCTAGAAGGACAAGGGCAGCAAATGCATCGGAACACCACAGCCCGCAAGTTCTCTTCTGAGCCACACATGATCCTGACTTGGAAATATATTGCCGTTCCTTCATGGTCGCTGGGTCAAAACCCTGGAACTCCCTCCCTAACAACACTGTGGGTGTACCACATGGACATCGGTCCAGCCTTTTACATACTTGTTAGGCCCATTACTCAATCCGCACCCACTCCCTATGCCCCCTTCATGCTCATGGTTCAAGAAGGCGGCTCACCACCACCTTCTCAAGGGCAAGTAGGAATGGCCTTTCCAGCAATGCTCACACCCCAAGCACGATTTTTTTTTTTTAAATGGCTTAGAGGAGGACGTGTTCATAAGGAGTCCAATGAATGAGGATGCAATTTAATTCAGTGCCAGTCCTGACTTATGTCTGTCCTTCACCCAGTGAAGACTAGAGCAGGAAAACAGAAGAGCTGGCATGCTAGCCTCATGCACTCTGGATGTTTCTAATCAACGATCTGGAAATGCCCGGTCTAAAAGGACATCGGAAGAAGACTCAGTGATAACTTTCACAAGGGATTTGGATTTACATCTGAAAAGGAAAGGAAAAAATCACAGGTACAGGGAAAGAGTGGGGATTGGACTGCTTTCCTAAAGAGCCAGAAAAGACATGATGGGCTGAATGGCCTCCTACTCTTCTGTCAAATGCTATAACCCATTGAAAGATTCTTTCATGGGATGTGGGCGTCACTGTCTAGGCCAGCATTTGTTGCCCATCCCTAATTACCCTTGAACTGAGTGGGCTTGATAGGACATTTCAGAGGGCAGTTAAGGGTCAACCACATTGCTGTGGGTCTGGAGTCACATGTTGGCCAGACCAGGTAAGGATGGCAGATTTCCTTCCCTAAAGGGCATTAGTGAACCAGATGGGGTTTTACGATGATAGTTTCATCCATCACTATCACTGAGGCTAGCTTTCAATTCCAGATTCATAACTTGGATTTAAATTCCACCGGCTGCCATGGTGTGACTTGAGTCCAGGTCCCCAGAGCATTAATTATTAATAACTAATAGGTTACTAGTCTAGTGACATTACCATTACACCACCTAGATGATGCCTTTATCTAAATCTCTCAGCACTCCATTAATGTTCTTACAGGAAAGAGAACGGTGGGGGTGGGGGGTGGGGGGGGGGTGGAAATGCCCTTCCCGCTTCATCACTATAGCAACACGGGCCTTGCTCCTGTGGTAGCAGAGGCCAAACTGGGCACCAGCTGCACCCTGAGAAACCCTGCAGCAAACATAGGTTGTGGGGTGCTGGCAAAATGAGCAACTACATCCCTGCTCCAGAGGATGGGGTAAGGGGTGTCTCAAGGGATCAAAGAACAGGATAATTGGCCCCAGTACACAGCCTAAGAGCATCCCCACCCAAAGAAAACAGTTTCCTCTACATTGCAAAGAGATTTATTAAAGGCAGAGATTTGGGAAAATGTTTTGATTTATGGGGAAGAGGAATTCAATTTTACTCACTGCTGCTCAGCTCTCCATTACACCATTAAATGAATATTAATAACCCATTAGAAAAAAATGGAGCAGAACTACTCAAAGTAATCCACTGCAGATTAAATTCTGGTTTGATTGCAGTGATTACATCACGAGAGGAGTTCAATTTTTCATAAAAGACTTCATTATGCGTTGGCTTAGAGGTTAATACTGATATAGCAACTTACCAGCTCTTCGGGACACCGAAAAAAGGGCTTCACGGCCTTTGGAGCTGCAGTGGCTGATGTTTTGTTGGCGGACATTTTTTGCACAGCAAGATTCCACACACAGCAAATGAATGGATGACCAGCCAATTCTTCTGGTGACGGTGGAGGGGGGAATGTTGGTCTGGACTCTAGGGAACTTCTGTGCTCCTCTTCAGGCAATGTCTTGGGATCATTCATATCCACTTGACCAGGCAGGCGAGGCCTCGGTTTAACACCTCGGGCTATAAATCCATCTCGGGTGCTATCCAAAACTCGGCTGCTGGTATCATAACTCGCACCGAGTTCCGCTCGCCCGTCGTCCCTGGCCCTCACCGGCTTGCACTGGTTCCCAATCCGACAACACCTCGATTTAAAATATTCCCACCCACGTGTTGAAACTCAAGGCCTCGTTCTTCCCCATCTCCTCTAACCTCTGGAGGGGGAGCCCTGCTACTGTCCAAGATATCTGCGCTCGCCCGGTTCTGGCCACTTGCGCATTCCCCATTTCCTCTGCACTTGGCTGCAGTTGTCAGCTGTGCCTTCAGCTGTCTAGCCTCTCAGCTCTGGAACTCCCCAGTACCGCCTTTCGTGCACAATGCCTTCATTCGAACTGAATGTAACATGGCCGCCCACAGCCTGTGCCTCGTGGCAGAAGTCACATGACCACGGCAAGCCAGGTAGGACCTTTAGGACATGATTGCATTTCAGTCCCAAACGCCTGCCTAAACCTCCCTGCACCCGCCCCCGCCCCCGGTCCCCCTTTCAAGACGCCCCTTTAAAACCTCCCTCTTTGAACAAGCTGTCAGTCATCCATCCCGATATTTCCCAAAGAGGCTCGGTGTCAAATTCTGTTCGAGAATGCTCCTCTTTTCTCCTACGTTGACGTCAATGGCTGCCAATCCATTTGTTCACTCGGCAATACCACCCCAGGAAAGAAGGCACCTCTAACCATGCAGGGCACCCACAGTACAGCACCAGAGAGATAGCCTAAACCTCCTTTTACATTGTGGGCCAGACCTGTCGTCGATGTGGGCCAAATTCAACAACAGTTATTAGAACAGAGTCATAAAAGTTAAACTGCACTGCCAGCCAGAATGGTTAATTTATCCCTTCTTTAGAAACCTTCCCATAATATGATTCAGTTTTAAAATGACTTTCTGCAAATTAATTTTCTTACTCCAATAATTGTTCCAAATTAATGACAACACAGAAATTCATTTAATTTATGCCCAGCAGGTCTGGCTGCATCTGTGGAGAGGAAGAATGGAGTTAACGTTTCGAGTCCAGTATGACTTCTTCAGAACTGATTCATCGTCAACTCAAAATGCGAACTGTTTCTCCCTCCACCGACGCTGCCAGAGTTTTTCCAGCACTCCTCGTTTTTACTTCAGATTTCTAGCATCCGCAGTATTTCGCTTTTGTTTCAATTTATGCCCTTAAGCCATTAAGTCGTCTTAAATTGCTGAATTATGGGGACTGTCAAAAGTATAAGTGTGCTTCCTGGTAGACAATGTGCTGTATTCACACATGCAGAGGGAAAGGAAAATCTTCATTCATACACCACTTTTCACAAACATTAAAGGTCTCAGAGCCCCTTAAAGCTAATGAAGTACTGAAGTGCAGTCACAGTTATAATGTAGGAACATGGCAGTCAATTTGCACACAACAAGATCCCACAATCAGCAACATGATAAAAACCACGTCATCTGTTTTTATTTCTTTATCCTTTCTTGAGTTGGGGGTGTCGCTGGCAAGGCCAGCATTTGTTGCCCACCCCTAATTTCCCTTGAACTGAGAGGCTTGCTAGGCCATTTCAGAGGGGCAGTTAAGAGCCAACCCCATTGCTGTGGGTCTGGAGTCACCAGGTAAGGGTGGCAGATTTCCTTCCCTGAAGGACTTTTGTGAACCAGATGGGTTTTTACAACAATCAATGATAACTGAAATGGTTACCATTTCTCTCTCTCGCTCTCTCTCTCTCTCTACCCCACCTAGAGCGGGATTTGAACCTGTGACTCAGAGGCAAAGAGGGTTACCAACTGAGCCACAGCCAACTTTGGCACTGGAATGCCATATACCTGTTGCCCAGCTACCAGCCCAACACATGCTTAAGTTAAGAAGAAAAAAACATTTTGCCTCCCTATTGAATAGAATCATTGAACCACAAAGCTTGGAAGGAGGCTATTCAGCCCTCTCTCCCAGTGGCAGCTCTTTGAGAGAGTTATTCTATTAGTCCTAACCACCACCCCCCACCCCTCCTCCTTTTCTCCTTAGCCCAGCAACTTTTCCTTTGCAAGTATCTCCAATTCCCTTTTGAATGTTCCTATTGAATCTGCTTGCACCAAGCTCCACATTCCAAATCATAACATCTGGCTGTCTGAAAGAACGTTCTTCCTCTCTTAGCCTTGGTTCCACTTGCGATTATCCTCAAGCTGTGTCCTCTGGTTACTGACCCGCCTGTCAGTGGAAACTGTTGCCCCCTTTCCCACTCTATCGAAACCCTTCAGAATTATGAAGCTCCAGTAAATCTCCCCTTTGCCCTCTCTGCTCCAAGGAGAAAAATCCCAGCTTCTCCAGTCTCTCCACATTAACTGAAGCCTTTCACCACTGCCACCACCCTGGTCAACCTCTTTCACACTCTCTCCCAGGCTTTGACATCCGTCTGAAAGTATTGTTGCCCAGAATCTGACACAATGCTTCAGCTGAGGCCTAACCAGCGACTTAAAATTACATATTTTCCCCCCTGGTAGAGGTTTTATTCAGGGTGTTTAATTTTTTGAGAGAGTGCAATTGTTGAGGTGGAGGTGATTTTGAGAATCTCGGGCCGAATTAAGTTGGGGAGGGAGGTAGCGACAAGTTGCCTCGAGCTGTAACAAGGTGATTACAAATGGTTTAGACTTGGTGCTAAGGCAGGGGGGCGTTATTGAAAGTGTTTGGTGCTGTCGTGGGGGTTTATTTGGGGGATTTAGTGCTGAGGTGGGGAGTTTATTTGAGGATTTAGTGTTGAGGTGGGAAGTTTATTGAGGGGATTTAGTGCTAAGGTAGGGGAGTTTATTTGAGGATTTAGCACTGAGATGGGGTGTTATTGGGGGGGGTTTAATGCTGAGGTGGGGTGTGTTTATTGGAGGATTTAGCGCTGAGATGGGGTGTTATTGGGGGGGTTTAATGCTGAGGCGGGGTGTGTTTATTGGAGGATTTAGCGCTGAGATGGGGTGTTATTGGGGGGGGTTTAATGCTGAGGTGGGGGGTTATTGGGGGGGGTTTAATGCTGAGGTGGGGTGTGTTTATTGAGGGGGTTTAGTGCTGACGTGGGAGGTGTTTATTGGGGGGGGGGTTCAGTGCTGATGTGGACGTTTTGTTGAGGGGGTTAAATTGCTGAGGCGGGGGTACTTTTGAGGGGCTCTAGTGCTGAGGTGGGGGCATTATTGAGGGAGATTAATGATGAGGCTGGGTCACACCGGCTTTCACCGCCAGAGGGGGTGGCCACCTAGGCAATGGGATTCACCACTGCAACCGTCTCAAGAGGCAACTTACTATTGGCATCTCCCGTAACAGGGGTGGCCAAGCTGAGGCTTGCGAATCGCATAAGGCCCTTCAACACATCGCGTACGGCTCTCCCCTTGTGCTACGAAACACATTGTGCTTTGGAGGGAGGTAGGATTGAACCAGAGAGCAGGCAGGAGCACTGGGAGGAGTAGGGGAGGAGGTTAAGATGATCAGTGGGCTAGTGAAAATGGCCACTGAGGTAACACGAAGCGTTTATTGGGAACATAGGAACAACGCATGCTGTTCATGTAGAGGAAATGCAGTTAATCATTAACTGCAATAAACTATGTCGCAAAATAGTTATTTCAACACCGTTCTGGCTGAATTGAGATTAAACATTTTATTATAATATAATCTTTTTGGATTTTCTGTTTTTATTGCGCCTGACAATATCAAAGAAAGGAGGGACCCAATTTCTATTCTAAATTTTCAGAGGGCCATTTTAAATCAAACACTGCTGCTTGTTTTTATAGTTAATATCCAAACAAAAAAAACTCGGACTCAATGCAGCCAAAGATGTGGCTTCATTGCAAGGCGATTTTTAAAAAAATATCCGCAGTAGTGAGAAGGTACTATCACTGGGGAAGGTGATGGCGTAGTGCTATTGTCACTAGACTAGCAACCTCGGGTAATGCTCTGGGGGACCTGGGCTCAAATCCTGTCACAGCAGATGGTGGATTTTAAGTTCAATAAAAATCTGGAATTAAAAGTCCAACAATGACCATGAAACTGTTGTTGCTTGTCGTAAAAGCCCATCTGATTCACTAATGCCCTTTAGGGAAGGAAATCTGCCATCCTTACCTGGTCTGGCCTACATGTGACTCCAGACCCACAGTAATGTGGTTGATTCTGAAATGGCTCAGCAAGGCACTCAGTTGTATCAAATTGCTTTCAAGTCACAAAAAAAAAGAATGAAACTGGACAGGCCACCTGGTATTAACAAAGTAAAGTACAGCACAGGAACAGGCCCTTCGGCCCTCCAAGCCTGCGCCGATCATATTGCCCGTCAGCTAAAACATTTTGCACTTCCGGGGTCCGCATCTCTCTATTCCCAACCTATTCATGTATTTGTCAAGCTGCCTCTTAAACACCACTATTGTACCTGCTTCCACCACCTCCTCTGGCAGTGAATTCCAGACACTCACTACCCTCTGTGTAAAAAAACTTGCCCTGCACATCTCCTCTATAGTTTTCTCCTCTCACCTTAAATCTATGTCCCCTAGTAATTGACTCTTCCACCCTGGGAAAAAGCTTCTGACTATCTACTCTGTCCATGCCACTCATAATTTTGTAAACTTCTATCAAGTCGCCCCTCAATCTCCGTCGCTCTAGTGAGAACAATCTGAGTTTCTCCAACCTCTCCTCATAGCTAATAATCTCCAGACAAGGCAGCATTCTGGTAAACTTCCTCTGCACCCTCTCCAACGCCTCCATATCCTTCTGGCAATGTGGTGACCAGAATTGCACGCAATATTCCAAGTGTGGCCTAACCAAGGTTCTATACAGCTGCAGCATGACTTCCCAGGCACCAACAATGGCAATCTCAGTCATGTTGTCCTTATTAACATCTGGGGGCTAGTCCCAAGGGAGGGGGAAGCTGTCTCACAGACTAGTCAAGCAACAGCCTCACATAGTCATTCTCACAGAATCATACTGGGGTCCTTGCTGTTTGTGGTATATGTTAATGATTTAGACTTAAATGTGGGAGGCATGATTGGGAAAGTTGCAGATGACACAAAAATTGGCCATGTAGTTGATAATGAAGAGGATAACTGTCGACAGAATGATATCAATGCTTTGGTTGAAGTGGGTGGAGAAGTGGCAAATGGAATCCAATTGTATCTAATGTTTCACATTCCTCTTCATTAACCAGAATGTCTGCATCATCCCTCTCCTTAGTGAAGACAGAGACAAAGTGCTCATTGAGAACCCTACCCACATCTTCTGCATCAACGCACAATGTACATCTCTGATAGGCCCTATCTTTTCCTTAGTTATTTTCTTGCTCTTAACGTACTGGCAAACGTCTTAGGATTTTCTTTGATTTTACCTGCCAGTGTTTTTTGTCTCCTCTCTTTGCTTTGCTAATTTCCATTTTTGCTTCACCCCTGTACTTTCTGTACGCCTGTAGGCTTTCTACTATTAAGCCTTTTGTGACTGTCATAGCTTTCTTTTTCTGCTTTATCTTGGCCTGTATGCTTCTGGATAACCAGGGGGCTCTAGATTTGGCAGTATCCTCCTTTTCCTTTGTAGGGGCTGTGCCCATAGAATCTCACCTTTGAATGCCCCCCCACTGATTTGACACAGTTTTTCCATCAAATAGCCGTATCCAGTCCACTCTCACCAGCTCACCTCCCAGCTTTGTAAAATCTGTCTTTCCCCAATTTAGAACTTTCACTCCTGCTCCATCTTTGTCCTTTTCCATAATGATGCTAAATCTAACTGTATTATGGTCATTATCTGCAAAATGGTCCCCCCCACAGCTACTACATCTATTTGCCCAGCTTCATTCCCTGAGACTAAATGTAGAAGCGCTGTCCCTTTCATCGGGCTTGTTACATGCTGGCTACACCAGATTTCTTTCGCAGTCTCCCCCAGGTAGGGCCAGGTGACCCTCGGTGGGCCATTTTCTCCGGCTCCCCAACCCACTCCCTTGCTGCTGACCCTCCGACTCGTGGCTTCCTCCAGGAAAGGGAGGAAACAGTTTAACACAGAAGTGGAGTCTACGGTTCGGGGACACAGGTACTCTGGTTCAAATGTGTTGTTCAGTAGGTGGTTGCAGCTTCTTTTTTTTTAAAGTAAAATCAATCCATTTTTTTTAAACCGCTTGACTGATTTTCCACATCGGAAGAACAAGGCTGCAAAAGTCAGTTAAGCAGTGAGCACGTGCTCGCTCTGATGTGTGTCACTGAAGCAGATTTGTTTGTGCCTCAATCTGCATAGCGTGTGAAGGAAGCCTGGAAGATAAGAGAGGAAAAAATTGTGCCAAGGCAGCCAGGAAGGTGAGAGAGCAAAAAAACTGAAGATTTAAGCGTTAACCCTGTGTATGGCCTTGACAAGGTATCAGCCAGATTTTCAAAGACTTACAGCCAGGCTGGAGACCCACAAAGCCTCTACGAGCGGTAATTAGCCTGTGTTAAAGCCTTGCGGCTCTCGAGCATCTGAAGATTATCACATGGGGCTCTTAGGTTCAGTCAGTTTGGCCGCCCACGTTATATAGGTTGTAATTAAATCTTGAACCCAAGACGTGGGTTTCCATGAAACAGCAGAGGTGTCTGCCTTATGGGAATGGTTTGTGGTCTTATACTTGACTAGGCCCAGAGTGGAAATATCAGCAGTATTTGAACCTTGGTCAGCCTATGAGATCTCTGTAGGCCGATGGTGACGGTGACCAAATCCCAATGACATCGCTGTTAGGATTTCCAAAGGCTGGACAACACTTCCCCATTAATTCAGGTCCGTACTCAGTGGTCAGCCTGAAAGAGCCGTGGATCCGACCCCCCCGCAGTGCAGGTGCACTGTGCCCAGGTGCTTCCACTGCTTTCAGTGCTACTAGAGCAAGTTGAGGGAACCTGGCATTCATTCTAAGAGGCGGCCTCACCTGGCACCTGTTTTCGGGCTTTAGGCTGGGCTCAATGTCAGGTTTCTCTTGCAGCCGAGTTTGCTCATCCCATCCAATTCACCATAAAACACCACGGCTGGAATTTAACAAACGACCTTTCTAATGTCATCATTGTTACTGCAATGCCAGTTAACCTGAAAAGGGAACAGCAATCCCATTCATTTTTTTTAAAATTCATTCATGGATGTGTGCATCACTGGCAATGCCAGCATTTGTCACCCATCCCCAATTGCCCTTGAGAAGGTGGTGGGTGAGCTGCCTTCTTGAACCTCTTCAGTCCATGTGGTGTAGGTACACCCACAGCGCTGTTAGGGAGGGAGTGCCAGGATTTTGGCCCAGCAACAGTGAAGGAACAGTGATATATTTCCAAGTCAGGATGGTGAGTGGCTTGGAAGGGAACTTGCAGGTGGCTGTGTTCCCATTCATCTGCTGCCCTTGTCCTTCTAGGCGTAGCGGTCGTGGGTTTAGAAGGTGCTGTCGAAGGAGCCTTGGTGAGTTCCTGCAGTGCATCTTGTAGATGGTACACACACTGCTGCCACTGTGCGTCTGCGGTGGAGGGAGCGATTGTTTAAGGTGGTGAATGGGAGGCCGAACAAGCAGGCAATCAAGCATTGTTACAGATAATTAAAACATCAAATTCAAATTGTTTCTTTTTTTCATTTTTTTCTTACTTTTCCTTTCTGTGTCTTTCTCTCTCTCTCTCTCTCTCTCTCTCTTCATCCAACCTTTTCTTCCCTCTCTTTATTTCTCTCTTGTTATGACCTTGGTCGAGACCGTAACATTTTTGTTTAAAGAAAGAAGAAATCTGAAATCCCAGTTCTTTACTGAAAGGTTGAAGCCGCAAGATTCCATGATTTAAAACATAAGATTTTTTACTATTACTACAAGAGTTAAATAAAGCAAACGCTAAATACTGTCTCAGGTAGCCACCTAAACATAAGTTAAACATGAATTAACTCACAAATTGTGGTCAATTATTAGCTATAAGTTACACATTAAATGGTAAATGCAGCTAAAACAGATCTTACGAATCAGCTCAGCAATCCACTCAGCACGTTTGCCATTATTTTCAGCCACAAGTCCTTCAAATCCTTGTCTTCTTCACAAAGAATTTCAGCTCCTTTCTAGGGCTTAGCCTGAACCCCAGCCGACAGCAGTGCACAACCAACTCAAGTTCCACAGGCACAGCCTTTATCAAAACTGGCAAACGTCCACAAAACCTCCTTGACTGCTTACGACAGCCTGGATGGTGTCCTAGATCCACCAATGTTGTCTTCTAGTAACAGAAACAGCCGCAGAAATGCTACATTTGCCTATTCTCAGCTTCGGGATCTAGCCTCCGTCTTCTTCAGCCTGCCTGTACTGCACTCCTGGAATCATCACCATCTGAGCCCTGGTGGCTCTACGTCCTTTTATCCTGTTTCAACCGGTTTCAGTCTCCCAGAAGTTTTGGTTTCCAATCCCAGTTTCAGTTTGCTTCCTTAGAAACATGAAAGGTCAGTTTCCTTTCTCAGTCTCCCTTTTCAATTAGGGTCTGAGACAAAAACTACAAGCTTTGAAATCAAGGGTTCCATCGCACCCTCTCTACCCAATTTGACTCTAATGCTCCTTATTTCCTTTTCTTTTCTTTTTCTGCTTCTTTCTCCATTCTTAATTCCCATCGGCCCGGGAGATAAACTGTTGGTGCATTATTCGTCATGGTCCGAAATCCGTTGCCCTCCCCGCAGCACTATAAGTCGCATTCTTCCAACAAGTTAGGTGACAAAATGTTTCTGTGCTGAAGGTGACAGGATCAATTCGAACTAAGGTGGGGGTGGGGAGGGGGTGGTTTCACGAGATGCCTCATTCCATCAGGATTTGACCCACTTTCAACTTGGGGCCCAGGGGACAACCCAACATTGGAAAGCACTTGCTCACAGTTTCTGGAGTTTAATTTCTTGTGATCCCCCTCTCACGCTTTCTTCCTCACCATGCTTTCTCTATTCCTTGCATGTAAAAATGGTGCATCTCCAGACAAAGGATTTTGTCTGTCGTGGCTTCCTGTCCATGAATGTTGTTTCCTCCAAAAGGAAATGCGTTAAACGAATGGGAAGTAGTTGTTTTCAATGTACAGTGCAGAAGATATAGAATTGACACGGGGGGTCAGAATATGTGTGCCCTCAGATTGATCTTAACAGTTGTAGTTAAAAGATGAAAGACAGATACTTAATGATGGGCATGGGGCAACCTGAAACATACAAAACACTCCCAATCTTCAAAGTACTCTCCTTCTCCTCATACTACACCCTAAGAGAGCTTTGGTAACCATGGACTTCCATTGGATTGGTCCATAATTGTGCTTGGCAAAGTGCTGCAATGGTTTGCCATTGCCTTCTGCAGTATGACTGACCAAAAAGCTCTCCCGCTCTTACCGCCTGCCATCAGGCATATTGGACAGGCCGATTGTCAACCTGCTTGGCCATGTGATGAACACCAGCTCTATGGCCATCAAGTCCTGGAGTGGGTCTTAAACCCAGAGCTTCTGGCCCAGAGATAGGGGCACCACCCACTGTGCCAGGACCTCCCTCAGTATGAGTCAAATTAAATCTGAACACAGATTAAACTGAGCACCTTGTGACCTTAAAGTGATGCAGACTGACCTTTACACATTATGTATTACGTGACATAACGCTCTTGTCCAGTCAACATAGTGACTACTCCGAATCAGCAGGTGCATTGTAGAGTATAGGGTTAACTCTAAGAATAGCTGCTGAGCATGTGCATAAGGAACTACGTCATAGTGATGTCCCACACTGAGAGAAGAGGAGTGAGCATCACGTTATAGAGAGAGCTCTGGGCAAGTCCTGATGTTCTACAACCTTGTATATCGTTAACGATTTAAATAAAGATATTTTGAATGAAAGACCATTGCCTCCAGCAAGATCTCGTCCAGAGTAAGAAACCAAGGAATCCTGAGGGAAACCCACAAAAACAGAACTGCCAAAGAAGAAAAGTTGGTTTAAGTTAATCTCTGGATGCTTTCCCACAGAATTAAGCCTTGGCATTGGGCAGAAAACAACCTCAAATGGTGGTAGCTGAAAGGGCTTCAGGATCATTTCGTAGAAACAGGTCTATATATAAATATGTCTAGACATATAAGACCTGGTGAGCACCTTCTGAAAGCAGGGCTGCTAACCACTACCAGTTTCTAAAATGGTTAATTAACTCACTAAACAAATTTAATTGCAATAGGTAATTTACATACTCCCCTCTGTAAGCAAATTAACAAAAGTTCAACATTTCTATTCCTGCTCGAAAAATGTCTTCCTGTTTGTTGCCATGGAGACGGAGGTCAGAGGTTATTTGTGGGAGGCTTCTTGTTTCTGTCAGACAATTTATTTCGAATTAAAAATTAATTTAATGCAATCAAATGTTGAATACCGAGGAGAATGTGAGGTGTGGTGAGCGCAGGGATTTGGATCCTGAATGAAGGACTGGCTTAGATTCCGTGTTACTCTGACAACAGGGTCAATGCAAGATGGTGGCATGGTAAAGAATAAGAGTCAGCATCATAACTCCAAGGATAATAATGTGGCTTTTTAGTCAGGAGTACACTGTCTTTAAAGACACAGGCCAGAATATGGACAGCTCGAATTATATGTGCTGAACCGCATTTGTATTAGTTCAGCTCAGTCTTGGTCTCATTACAAAAAGGTGTATAAACACTGTGGAAAAGGTTTCAGAACGGTATGAAAACAGAGAGGTTGTAAGTAGCTGGAAGATTGAACAGGCTGAGGCTCTTTTCTCTAGAAAAGAGAAGATTGAGAGCTGGTGAATGGGGGGGGGTTTAAATAAGAAATGTTTCGAACAGTTGATGCATGTCGCTTCCTTGTGGGGGAAGTCCAAAACTAGAGACCATAAATATAAGCTAGCCAACAACGAATCCAATAAGGAATTCAGGAAAAAACTTATTTACCCAGAGGATAGGGAGAATGTGGAACTCACAGCCACAGGGAATGGTTGAGGCAAATAGTACGGACGCAGCTAAGGAGAAGCTAGATAAGTGAGATACATGAGGGAGACAGGAATAGGTCACACTGATAAGGTGAGATTATGAAGAGGGGTTGGAGGAGGCTTCTGTGGAGATGGGCATCGTTGCCGAGGCGGGGATAAAATAATGCTGCACAACACTTAATGAGAAGCAATTATAAATCTGGCGCGCGCTCAAACAAACAGCACTGTGGCTTCGCTCCTGAAACCTGCAGTGGCTAAAGGAGCTAAGGAGGCTGTGGGCGAGCTAGCAGCCCATCTCCACAACTTCCGAGTCTGCTTGCGGGCCCAGGGCTGCAATAGTCAGAGCGCTGTGTTCCAAGTAGCTTGAATCCAGTCCCCTCCTGGTGCACACCATAAGAAAGCTAACAAGGCCAGAGCAAGTGACAAAACACTAGAAGGAAGGAAGTGAGAAGCAGAGACTTCACGTTAAACTTGTATAGACCCTCGGTTTGACTACGCTTGGAGGACTGCGCACAGAAACAGGCCATTCAGTCCAACTGGTCTTGTCTATGCTCCACACAAACCACCTCCTGCCTTACTTCATTGAACTCTAACAGTGTATCACTCAAGTACTCCCTGTGCTAGCAAGCTCCACATTCTCACCACTCTTCTGGGGAAAGAACTCCCTGCTGGATGTATTGGCGACTTTACAAAAAGTATATAGAGGCACTGGCGTAAATGCAAAAATAATTGACTATGGTGAAACCAAAACTGAGAGGTTATATCTCATCAGAAAACACAGAACAGGTTGAGGTTCTTTTCTCTGGAAAAGTGAGTGCTGAGAAGTGACCTGATAGAGGTTTTTAAAGTTATGAAAGGGGTTCAATAAGTTGTGCTCCTTCACTTGTGGAGGAGGCCTAAGCAACGATCTTAAATATAGTCACTAATAAATCCAGAAAGTTCTTTACCCAGGAGAGTGGTGAGAATGTGGAACTTGCTACCACAGGAAGCAGTTGAGTGATACACTTAGAGACATTCAAAGAAGTGAGGTAGGAGGTGGTTTGTGTGGAGCAGAGACAGACCAGTTGGTCTGAATGGCCTGTTTCTGTGTACACATTCTATGTAATCGGTTAGAGGACACCTGGTGCTTTCTTTTATTCTTTCATGGGATGTGGGTGTCGCTGCCAAGACCAGCATTTGTTGCCCGTCCCCTAACTGCCCCTGAACCAAGGGACTTGCTCGGCCATTTCAGAGGGGCAGTTAAGAGTCAAACACATTGCTGTGGGTCTGGAGTCACACGTAGGCCAGACCAGGTAAGGACAGCAGATTTCCTTCCCTAAAGGAGATTAATGAACCAGATGGGTTTTCACAACAATCGATGATAGTTTTGTGGTCACCATTACCGAAACTAGCTTTATATTCCAGATTTATTGATTGAATTTAATTTCAATTCCACCAGCTGCTTTGGTGGGATTTGAACTCATGGCACCAGGACATGACAAGTCCAGTGACATTACCACCAGCTGCCGGAGAGGGAGCTCCAGAATTCCAGGGAATTGCTAACTGTTCCATTCCCCTCATCCAAACGGTAACTTGCCATCAGTATTTACCAAGGAAGAGGGACGTGTTGGCCAAGCTGCAGTAAAGGAGGAAGTTGTGGGGATGCTAGAGGAGATATAGGGGTGAATGACCCACCCATCCCGGTGCCTTAGAAGGCAGGGGGCACATGAAATAAAGCGGTAGGCCAGCCCGTCACCTTCCCATCCGCCCCCCAACCTCGACCTGACCCCCATATTATGGGGGGGTGGGGGGGGCAGGTAAGGCATCAGGCAGCCTGCATGCCCTTAGGCCTATTGAGGCCCTAGCCTGGACACTTCAGGGCCTCATTTCGCCTCCGCCACAACTTGGTGCCCTGTAGGGGAGCCCGGCAGCTTCCACTGCCCGGGCTGAAGGCAGGTCGTAAGAGGTGGGGGCATACCTCCTTTCGGAGGTCCCTGCCCCCCATTGGGAATGCCACCCCCTGCCACCCACCATCGGCCCCAGCAGATGGTACCCGGCTTTTCTTAGGCTCTGATTGCCTCCCTGTCAGGGGTTTCCCTACTATTATCGGCTGTTTCTAATTTGCACTGTCGCCTTTTGGGTTGCGCTTATAGGTTGCACACGATTTAAAATGGTCAACTATTTGGGATCTGCTGCTGGTGGAACGCCAAGCTAAGCAGTGAGATGTAAGGGCAGATTTACAACCCCCTACATGGATGTGAGATTGGCATCGCGCATATTTCAGTTCAGCTGATGCCCGTGGGGCAGAAGGATCTCGATTGTCCTCTGTCATTCATCGGCGATGCCAGTTTTAGGCATGAGCGCCAAGTTGGCGATGTTCCCCATGCTCTACTGGGAAGGCTGAGTGCCCGATGCCAGGGGGTTGGGAGCCTCGCCCACTGCCAGCACACATTGGACAACCGTGGGCACAATTTACACTGGTGGCCACAGCTCACTGGGACGTGGCTATGGGGCATGATAGCCTGGTAGTTAAGGTGCTGGGCTAGAAATCCACATTGTGGCAAGATGGTAAACCGAGCTCAGTAAACAGTGGCCTGGCAGCAAGTGAAACGGCACCATGATAGATGCCAGATTGTTGTAACAATCCAACAATCCAACTGATGTCCTTCCCACAGCCTCAATCTGGCCTGACGTATATGTGACTGCAGTCCCAGGGTACAGGACTCTCAATGGCCTGAGGACAGTAAGGGATGAGCACCTGTGTTTTGCTGCAGAACCCCAGTCAGCCTATATTACTCCTACTAAAACAACATCACAAATACTCAACAATGGAATACTTTCCACTGACCTGAATGAGTGCAGCTCCTACAACACTCAAGAAGTTTGACTCCATCCAGGGCAGAGCAGCCCGCTTGACTGGTACCCCATCCACAACCTTAAACGTTTGCTCCCTCCAATGCCAGCCCAGCATGGCAGCAGCGTGTGCCATCTACAAGGCTCAGTGCAGCAAATCACCAAGGTTCCTCTGAAAGCATCTTCCAAATCCACGACCTCTATCACCTGGAAAGACAAGGGCCAAAGAGACATGGGAACACCATCACCTGCAAGTTCCCCTCCAAACCACACACCATGCTGACTTGGAAATATATCGCCGTTCCTTCACTGTCGCTGGGTCAAAATCCTATGAGTCCCTCCCTAACAGCACAGTGGGTGTACCTACACCACATGGACTGCAGCGGCTCAAGAAGGCAGCTCACCACCACCTTCTCAAGGGCCATTAGGGATGGGCAATAAATGCTGGCCTTGCTCACATCCCACAACTAAATAATAAAAAGTGTGGTTGGATTTTAACTATCGTTCTGACTAGTTTCCATTAATGTTTCTGTAGAAAAAGTTAAAACACTCCAATTCATTGCAAACTGTGCTGAAAGATAGCACACAATTTATATAACAATAAGCTTACATCTTGTGAGCTCAGCACATCCCAAAGTGGTTTTGAAGTGAAGTTGCGATGTAATGTAGGGAAAAAATACTTGACATCGCCAATTCCTCTGGCGTAGATAACAGATATGCACAGACATATGCTCCCTCCCTCTCTCTCATATACACATACACACACACACACACACATACACACACACACACACACACATACACGCACACATGAACAGACACACACACACATGAACACACACACACACACACATGAACACACACACACACGCACACATACACACACACACACACACACACACATGCATGCATGCACACACATCCACACACACGAACACTCACACAGACACACACACATGCACACTCACAGTCAGACATGGGAATGTGCCCAAGGTGGGCACAATCCCATGGCTGACTGTGCGTGTGCATGTGTGTGCGTGCATGCGTGCGTGTCTGTGAGTGAGTGTTCATGTGCGCGTGCATGTTTCGCCTTTGTGTGTGTGTGTTCGTGCATGCATATGTCTGTGTGTGTTTGTGTGTGTGTTCGTGCGTGTGAGTGTTCGTGTGTGTGTGTTCATGCATGTGTGTGTGTTCGTGTATGTGTTCGTGTGTGCATGCATGTGTGTATGTGTGTTTGTGTGTGTGTGTGTGAGTGTTCATGTGTTTGTTTGTGTGTGCGTGCATGTGCGTGTGTGTATGTCAGAGAGAGAGCGAGTGTATGTCTGTGTGTATCTATGTGTATTTCTGGTGAAGGGTGACAGGATTGGAAGTCCCTAGAAGTGAATAACCTGCCAAACACTCACTGGTGAAGAATTACCACTGGGGTAAACTCCCAGAGGGTGACTGGCATTGGTGAAATATGATCTGCTGCCTCAGCAGAAAAGATGACTTCAGAATGAGAGAAAAACATGCCAAATTAAAAATTCCTGTTCCAACTAGGGCAGTGACACTGCAGTTTGGTGTTTCAGTAAGATGAGATGAAACTGGCACAAATCCAACACAGAAGCAGACCCAACAGCTGAACCATATGGAGTGAATTAATAGGGGAAAGACCATGAATTCACACCAATAGATAGCAGACTGCAGCTAATTTTCACTAATAGTTAATAAACTGACTAATAGTTTGCTAAAGGTTTGAAAGCAATGACACTGGTTTTCAGTCTCGCTGATGTTCACAAATAACTTTAAAAGCCACACCGATTCTCACCAATAAATAATGAACCAATATCGATGTATTTTGAGTCTGTAGTCGCATTACCTCATTGTGGCCTGGGTGCTGATGCTGTCAACCTGCTCAGTGCTGTTTACAGTCAATCGAGGCCAGGGATGGGGGGAAGGCTAGGTTAGTGTAGGCCCGTGGTTTTCCATATTCGGCCAACAGGAGCACGCATTACAGTTGCCAACTCTGTTGGAGCATATTCCTGGAGTTTCTGTCACCATCACCTCCCATCTCGGGCCCACACGGCCCCCATACTCCATTCACCACCCCCCCAAGGCCCATCACCTTCTCGCAGCCAACTGGAGAGCCCAAAGAGTCTTCGAAGCCTGATTGACTTCTCAGTTAAAGCAGCTTTTGTTCCCACGTCTCCGATCATTTTGTCCCTGGTGGACGAAAACGTTCAAGGAAAGCCAGGAAAGAAAACGTTTTGTCAACGCCCCACCCCTGATCGTCAGGGGCGCACGATTGGCTTACGAGGACCACTTGTTGACGATGAACCCGAGAATAGACACAACGGGCAAAAATCTTACGGCCCTGTCGCGATGGGGGCGGGGCTGGAAGACGCGACAAGCCGTTCAGAAGTCCGTTGACCTCGGCAGGAGTGGAAGACCCCTCCCACGGGCGGGAGGGGCCGCAAGGTTCCACCCACAGTGTGAAAAATGTCCTGTTCTCTGACGTATCCTCACACCATGGCGCAGCCCAACAGTGCCGCGGCTTGCGATATTTGCGATTTCACAGCTGAATTAAACCTGGCCCATCTAAATCTATTATACCCTCCATTAAAAAAGACAAACTCGCATCTATTTAATGTCCTTCCTGACTGCGGGGTCTCTCAGGATGCTTTACACACAACTCTGAAGCACAGACTCTATTGTAAGGTAGGAGACTCAGCAGCCAATTTACATACCCCAGTGGCCCATAAGCAGACAGGTGATAATGACCAGATGACCCGTTTTCAGTGATGGAGGTTGACGGATAAATATTGGCTAGGACGCTCATCTGCTGTCCTTCATGTGATCCTTTGCATCCACCTGAAAGGGCAGAGGGGGCCTTTGTACAATGCCTCATCTGAACATGGCACCTCAAACAATGCAGCATGCCACTGGATTACCAATCTAGTGCTCTAACCTACCATCTGTGACATACTGTACCATAGCAAGTGGCGTTGTGGTAATGTCACTGGGCTAGTAATCTGGAGGCCCAGGCTAATGCTCTGGGAACACAGGTTCAAACCCCATAGCAGCTGCTGCAGTTTAAATTCAATTCTTTTTATTCATTCACGGGGTGTGGGCTTCGCTGGCTGGGCCAGCATTTATTGCCCATCCCTAGTTGCCCTTGAGAAGGCGATAGTGAGCTGCCTTCTTGAACCGCTGCAGTCCATGTGGTGTAGGTACACCCACAGTGCTGTTAAGAAGGGAGTACCAGGATTTTGACCCAGCGACAGTGAATGAATGGCGATACATTGAGGATGGAGGGTAACTTGGAGGGGAATTTCCAGGTGGTAATGTTCCCACCTACCTGCTACCCTTGTCCTTCTAGAAAGCAGAGGTCATGGGTTTGGAAGGTGCTGTTGAAGGAGTTTTGGTGAATTCCTGCAGTGCATCTTGTAGATGGTACACAATGCTGCTACTGTGCGTCGGTGGTGGAGGGAGTGAATGTTTATGGATGTGATGCCAATCAAGTGGGCTGCTTTGTCCTGGATGGTGTCGAGCTTCTTGAGTGTTGCTGGAGCTACACTCATCCAGGTAAGTGGAGAGTATTCCATCACACTCCTGATTTGTGTCTTGTAGATGGTGGACAGGCTTTGGGGAGTCAGGAGGTGAGTTACTCGTCGCAGGATTCCTAGCCTCTGACCTGCTCTTGTAACCACAGTATTTATATGGCTGGTCCAGTTCAGTTTCTGGTCAATGGTAACCCCCAGGATGTTGATAATTGGGGATTCAGTGATGGTAATGCCATTGAACATCAAGGGGCGATGGTTAGATTCTCTCTTGTTGGAGAAGGTCATTGCCTGGCACGTGTGTGGAGCGAATGTTACTTGCCACTTTTCAGCCCAAGCCTGGATATTGTCCAGGTCTTGCTGCATTTGGACATGGACTGCTTCGGTATCTGAGGAGTCACGAATGGTGCTGAACATTGTGCAATCATCAGCGAACATCCCCACTTCTGACCTTGTGATGGAAGGAAGGTCATTGGTGAAGCAGCTGAAGATGGTTGGACCGAGGACACTACCCTGAGGAACTCCTGCAGTGATGTCCTGGAGCTGAGATGACTGACCTCCAACAACCACAATCATCTTCCTTTGTGCTAGATATGACTCCAACCAGTGGAGAATTATCCCCCTGATTCTCATTGACTCCAGGTTTGCTAGGGCTCCTTGATGCCACACTCGGTCAAATGCTGCCTTGATGTCAAGGGCAGTCATTCTCACCTCACCTCGGGAGTTCAGCTCTTTAATCCATGTTTGAACCAAGGCTGTAATGAGGTCAGGAGCTGAGTGGCCCTGGTGGAACCCAAACTGGGCATCAGTGAGAAGGTTATTGCTTAGCAAGTGCTGCTTGATAGCACTGTTGATGACCCCATCCATTACTTTACTGATGATGGAGAGTAGACTGATGAGACGGTAATTGGCCAGGTTGGATTTATCCTGCTTTTTCTGTACAGGACATACCTGGACAATTTTCCACATAGCTGGGTAGATGCCGGTATTGTGGCTGTACTGGAACAGCTTGGCTAGGGGCACGGCAAGTTCTGGAGCACAAGTCTTCAGTATTATTGCCGGAATATTGTCAGGGCCCATAGCCTTTGCAGTATCCAGTGCCTTCAGCCGTTTCTTGATATCACGTGGAGTGAATCGAATTAGCCGAAGACTGGCATCTGTGATGCTGGGGACCTCCGGAGGAAGCCAAGATGTATCATCCACTTGGCCTCTCATTCCTTCTGCTTCTCAGGCCTAGGTCCTTGCTGCCAATGGCTTTTGCTGTCAAGTTGGCAACCCTGCAAGATTAGCCTGGCGCCTCCAGGAATGGAAAGCTAATGTCTTAAATGTTGCTTTGAGCAAGACCAAGGAAAGGAAAAGCACAGGGAGCTTTAGAAACAAAAACAATTTATTCAATATCTTTGATGACTTTCATTTGTTAGTGATACAAATATTGAAGAAATTGGATGTTTTACTGAGTGAGTGGTGTGAAGCAGGAGATCATGTGATAAAGACTCCAGGAATATTCCAACCAGAGTTAGTAACCTTGGACAGCACCTTCCAAGCCCACGCCCTCTACCGCCCACAAGGACAAGAGCAGCAGATAGGTGGGAAAACCACCACCTGCAAGTTCCCCTCCAAGCCACTCACCATCCTGATTTGGAAATATATCACCGTTCCTTCACTGTCACTGGGTCAAAATCCTGGAACTCCCTCCCTAACAGCACTGTGGGTGTACCTACACCACGTGGACTGCAGCAGGTCAAGAAGGCAGCTCACCACCACCACCTTCACAAGGGCAATTAGGGATGGGCAATAAATGCTGGCCCAGCCAGCGACGTCCACAACCCATGGACGAATGAAAGAAAACCCTAGCCAGAGGCGATGTGGGATGGAACAGGGCCCACATTAAAATGGCATCAACAGTAGCATTGAAATTAGAACCTCGCTCCTCTGGGGCAGGTGACCTTCCCTTGCCTGAATTTAAGGAAGTTAAAGTGGCAGCGGGAGGGAGGGGGCGGGGGTCAATGGTGCGATCCACCCCGCTATTTTAACACCCATGCCCAACCCAGCACTGTTTCCATTGTGGAGGGGATTGAAATCACCCCCCTCCCCTGATCACCAGCACTGACAACCAGCAAATGATCTTGAATTCTAATTCCGCCTTATTTAATTTAGAAACTTATCTTGTGCTATCTCATACTCAGTTTCTCTGTCGATGTTGGATTGGCGTCATGCTGTTTGTGGCAAGATTGTAATCTTACTTTCTAATGACCAAGACAATGAAATGACCAGCAGTACAATCAACTCCTTTATTAAACTGTAATGTTTTTAATAAGCAATTTAATTAAAAATATTATTTGTTTTTTCTATTTATTATCTGCTTCACTGATAAATGCATTAATGGCTAAGCTTGCTTTGTTAACAGTTGAAACTCCTTTTTATTAACTGCTTGTTCTTAAAGGCTTTAGTTCTCTTAAAGCCTTAGTCAGTTTAGCCCGTGGATAGCTGATCCACATTCTCTCTCAGTGCCAGTCCCAGTAACATGCACACTTCCAGTTCAGGATATCCCAGCCTTTAACTTTAAGATCGAGGAGCATTAAGGCTTAAACCTGAAAGGTTTCCTCTACATTGGGTAGACCAAACACAGATTGTGGCATCCGCTTTGTCAATTTGCCAGCTGGACCCTGAGCTTCTGGTCGCTTGCCATTTTAATTCTCTGCCTCATTCCCACTCTGACCTCTCTGTCCTTGGCCTGCTGGAGAGTTCCATTAAAACTCAATGTAAGCTCAAGGAACAGCAGCTCATCTTTCAGTTAGGGACTTCTGGACTCAATATTGATTTAACAATTTCAAATCCTAACCATTATTTCCATTTTTTGCACAGCAGGCAAGATTTTGCTGTTGCCATTTACACCTCCTCTAGACCCACCTTTTGTTTCTTTACTTGTCCTAATACCATCTCCTTTTGTGTTTTACAATTATCATTTTTATCATTTAATCACTCCTGCCTTTCACCCTATCACAGACCTTCCCATTTTTTTTTTTCCACACAACCCCCACCCCAGCCTTCACCTTCTCTGCCCCTGTTCTTACTCATGAACTGTAAAATTTATAAACTAAGTTCTTTCAATTCCGATGAAAAGTCATTGACCTGAAATGACATGGGAAATTTTCCCAGGCAAATGGAAGCAGGTTTGGGTGTGTGTAGGTGGGGGTAGGGGGGCATGGTGGGACCAGGGGATGGGGGGCAGTTAAATCCCCTAAAAGTGGCAGGTCAGGATCCTGACATCAACTCTTTGAGATGTCCTGAGTTTGTAGAAAGTCACTATATAAATGCAAGCCTTTCTTTCTATGAGGAACATGCCCTCTCTGCCCACTTGGCATTAAAGACAGGGCAGTGAGCCTCTTTTTCACAGGAAGACCCATGGGCACTCCTGGCAGAGATGGAGGAGTAGGTAGATCGGACCCCTGGGTCTTTGGTGAGCCAGCCGGGAGGTTACTCGCACCACTCTATGGGAGGTGACATTGGCAGTGCCAACAATTCCATCACTCTGAAGGTTGCTGAACACTGGTGTCAGACATTGTGGTCTCTGGAGGAAGTTCAATTTCCCTGAACATGTTTTCGGGAGCACAATCCCAACTCTGGAAAGTTATAATTTGATTTTGGATGTAGGATAAACTGAGCCTGTATTCATTTGAGTACAGATGATTATCCACCTAATTGAGCTGTTGAAGATGATTTAACTATTTCCACTCACAGGGAGTCCAGAACAGAGAGCATAACCCTAAAATTAGGCCATTCAGAGTTGATGTCAGGAGGCATTTCTACACAAGGCCACTCAGCTCCTGACCACATTACAGCCTTGGTTCAAACATGGACAAAAGAGCTGAACTCCCGAGGTGAGGTGAGAGTGATTGTCCTTGACATCAAGGCTGCATTTGACTGAGTGTGGCATCAAGGAGCCCTAGCAAAACCGGAGTCAATGGGAATCAGGGGGAAAACTCTCCACTGGTTGGAGTCATACCTAGCACAAAGGAAGATGGTTGTGGTTGTTGGAGGTCAGTCATCTCAGCTCCAGGACATCACTGCAGGAGTTCCCCAGGGTAGTGTTCTAGGCCCAAATATCTTCAGCTGCTTCATCAATGACCTTCCTTCATCACAAGGTCAGAAGTGGAGATATTCGCTGATGGTTACACAATGTTCAGCACCATTCATGACTCCTCCGAAACTGAAGCAGTCCATGTCCAAATGCAGCAAGACCTGGACGATATCCAGGCTTGGGCTGACAAGTGGCAAGTAACATTCACGCCACACAAGTGCCAGGCAATGGCCATCCCCAACAAGAGAGAATCTAACCATTGCCCCTTGACGTTCAATGGTATTACTATCACTGAATACCCCACTATCCTGGGGATTACCATTGACCAGACATTGAACTGGTCAGAGGCTAGGAATCGTGCTTGTCCACCATCTATAAGGCACAAGTCAGGAGTGTGATGGAATACTCCCCACTTGCCTGGATGAGTGCAGCTCCCACAACACTCAAGAAGCTTGACACCATCCAGCACAAAGCAGTCCGCTTGATTGGCACCACATCCACAAATATTCACTCCCTCCACCAGCTACACACAGTGGCAGCAGTGTGTACCATCTACAAGATGCACTGCAGTAACTCACCAAGCCTCCTTAGAAAGCACCTTCCAAATCCCTGACCAACCACTACCATCTAGAAGGACAAGGGCAGCAGACACATGGGAACATCATCACCTGGAAGTTCCCCTTCAAGTCACTCATCATCCTGACGTGGAAATATATTGCCGTTCCTTCACTGTCGCTGGGTTAAAATCCTGGAACTCCCTTCCTAACAGCACTGTGGGTGTACCTACACCACATGGACCGCAGCGGTTTAAGACGCAGCTCACCACCACCTTCTCAAGGGCGACTAGCGATGGGTAATAAATGCTGGCCCAGCCAGCGAAGCCCACATCCCGTGAATGAATAAAAAAAAACACGAGGTGAAAATCTGGAACTCTATCCCCCAAAAAACTCAGGTTGGAGGTCAGTTAAAAAGTTCAAGACTTAGATTGATAGATTTTTGTTGAACAAGGGCATGAAGGGTTACAGAAACAAAACAGGGGAACTAAACTGAGGTACGTATCGGCCACAATCTAGCTGAATTGAGGAACAGGCCCGAGGGGCTGAGTGGCCTACTCCAGTTCGTATATTGCTGTTTCAGTCAGTGATTCTGAGCACGTAACGGCTAGATGTATATGTCGGAGCGTTTGATGTTTTGGGGTGGTCATTGGAATTATGTACATAACTGAAAACCTTGCTCGGTTCAGGCTGCACACTCGAAGTGATTTTATTTTCCCTCTCACGCAGAGCGATGCTGGTGTCCAAGGAGTTGACAGCTGCCATGAGTTTCACTGTGTGGAGGAACTCCAGAACAGCGCACCAGGGAAATCAATGCCTTTCTTTTTGGGAGGTGAAGGGGGGGGCGGGGTTTAAACACAAACCTGAGGGAATCAAGCAAGGTTTCATACAACACCATTCAGGATTCAGTGACATCAAACTCACACAATTACACCCCATTAACTAGCAACACTTCAGTCTGATGTTGTTAACATTGCTGTGACTCTGAAACGAGCCGCGGACTAACTTGTTGTAAATACCAGAGTACAGACCCTTAGCACATCCATGCCTTCTCTCTTATCTGCTGTATTAACAGAGGTGCTAATTCTATTTGGGTTAATGATTCCATTAAGACAAGAGAGAAAGTTATTTACTTATTCTTTACCGTAATATGAAAGCAGCATTCTTTCATGGGATTTAGGCATCATTGGCAGGGCCAGCATTTGTTACCCATCCCTAGTTCCCCATGAAGCAAGTGGCTTGCTCAGCCATTTCAGAGGGCAGTTAAGACTCAACCACATTGGTGTGGGTCTGGGGGTCACATGTAGGCCAGACCAGGTAAGGATGGTAGATTGCTACCCCTCAAGGGACACCAGTGAACCAGATAGGGTTATAAAACCACAATCAGTGATAGTTGCCACAGTCACCATTACTGAGACGAGCTTTATATTCCAGCTTTAATTAATTGAATTGACCAGCTGCCGTTGTGGGATTTGAACCCAGGACCCTAGAGAATTAGCCGGGGACATTAAGTTACTACTTTTGTGATATTGCCACTGCGCTACAATCTCTAGCTCGTTTCCAGGGCTTTCATCTGAGTCATGGCAACAACAGCTTGCATTTATGTAGCACTTTCAAGGTAGCAAAACAGCCCAGGGTGGTTCACAGGAGTGACCACTGAACAAAATTTGAAGCCAAATCAGATAAGGAGATATTAGAACAGTGAACGGAAGCTTGGTCAGAGAGAGAAAGACTCGCATTTATATACTGCTTTTCATGACCACTGTGCATCTCGAAGCATTTTACAGCCAATGAAGTATTTTTTGAAGTGTAGTCACAGTGGTCGGAAATGTGGCAACCATTATGAGCACAGCAAGCTCCCACAGGCAGCAATGTGATAATGACCTGATAATCTGTTTTTGTAATGTTGATTTAGGGGTAATTATTAGCCGGGACATCGGGATAGCTCCCCTGCTCTTCCTCAAAATACTGCCATGGGATTATTTACATCCACTCCCTCGATGAGGGAGATGAGATCACGGTTTAACGCCTCATCCAAAAGACTGCACTCTGACAGGGCAGCACTCCCTCAGTACTGACCCTCTGACAGTGCAGCACTCCCTCCGTACTGACCCTCTGACAGTGAGGCACTCCCTCAGTACTGACCCTCTGACAGTGCAGCACTCCCTCAGCACTGACCCTCTGACAGTGCAGCACTCCCTCCGTACTGACCCTCTGACAGTGAGGCACTCCCTCAGTACTGACCCTCTGACAGTGAGGCACTCCCTCAGTACTGACCCTCTGACAGTGCGGCACTCCCTCAGTACTGACCCTCTGACAGTGCAGCACTCCCTCCGTACTGACCCTCTGACAGTGAGGCACTCCCTCAGTACTGACCCTCTGACAGTGCAGCACTCCCTCCGTACTGACCCTCTCACAGTGAGGCACTCCCTCAGTACTGACCCTCTGACAGTGCAGCACCCCTCAGTACTGACCCTCTGACAGTGTGGCACTCCCTCAGTACTGACCCTCTGACAGTGTGGCACTCCCTCAGTACTGACCCTCTGACAGGGCAGCACTCCCTCAGTACTGACCCTCTGACAGTGCAGCACTCCCTCAGTACTGACCCTCTGACAGTGCAGCACTCCCTCCGTACTGACCCTCTGACAGTGAGGCACCCCCTCAGTACTGACCCTCTAACAGTGCAGCACTCCCTCAGTACTGACCCTCTGACAGTGCAGCACTCCCTCAGTACTGACCCTCTGACAGTGCAGCACTCCCTCCGTACTGACCCTCTGACAGTGAGGCACTCCCTCAGTACTGACCCTCTGACAGTGCAGCACTCCCTCAGCACTGACCCTCTGACAGTGCAGCACTCCCTCAGTACTGACCCTCTGACAGTGCAGCACTCCCTCAGTACTGACCCTCTGACAGTGCAGCACTCCCTCAGTACTGACCCTCTGACAGTGCGGCACCCCCTCAGTACTGACCCTCTGACAGTGCGGCACTCCCTCAGTACTGACCCTCTGACAGTGCAGCACTCCCTCAGCACTGACCCTCTGACAGTGCAGCACTCCCTCAGCACTGACCCTCTGACAGTGCAGCACTCCCTCAGTACTGACCCTCTGACAGTGCAGCACTCCCTCAGTACTGACCCTCTGACAGTGCAGCACTCCCTCAGTACTGACCCTCTGATGGTGCGGCACTCCCTCAGTACTGACCCTCTGACAGTGTGGCACTCCCTCAGTACTGACCCTTTGACAGTGCAGCACACCCTCAGTACTGACCCTCTGACAGTGCAGCACTCCCTCAGTACTGACCCTCTGACAGTGCGGCACTCCCTCAGTACTGACCCTCTGACAGTGCAGCACTCCCTCAGCACTGACCCTCTGACAGTGCATCACTCCCTCAGTACTGTCCCTTTGACAGTGCGGCACTCCCTCAGTACTGTCCCTCTGACAGTGCGGCACTCCCTCAGTACTGACCCTCTGACGGTGCAGCACTCCCTCAGTACTGACCCTCTGACAGTGCAGCACTCCCTCAGTACTGACCCTCTGACAGTGCAGCACTCCCTCAGTACTGACCCTCTGATAGTGCAGCACACCTTCAGTACTGACCCTCTGACAGTGCAGCACTCCCTCAGTCCTGACCCTCTGACAGTGCAGCACTCCCTCAGTACTGACCCTTTGACAGTGCAGCACACCCTCAGTACTGACCCTCTGACAGTGCAGCACTCCCTCAGTACTGACCCTCTGACAGTGCGGCACTCCCTCAGTACTGACCCTCTGACAGTGCAGCACTCCCTCAGTACTGACCCTCTGACAGTGCAGCACTCCCTCAGTACTGACCCTCTGACAGTGCAGCACTCCCTCAGTACTGACCCTCTGACAGTGAGGCACTCCCTCAGTACTGACCCTCTGACAGTGCGGCACACCCTCAGTACTGACCCTCTGACAGTGCAGCACTCCCTCAGTACTGACCCTCTGACAGTGCAGCACTCCCTCAGTACTGACCCTCTGACAGTGCAGCACTCCCTCAGTACTGACCCTCTGACAGTGCAGCACTCCCTCAGTACTGACCCTCTGATGGTGCGGCACTCCCTCAGTACTGACCCTTTGACAGTGCAGCACACCCTCAGTACTGACCCTTTGACTGTGCAGCACACCCTCAGTACTGACCCTCTGACAGTGCAGCACTCCCTCAGTACTGACCCTCTGACAGTGCAGCACTCCCTCAGTACTGACCCTCTGACAGTGCAGCACTCCCTCAGTACTGACCCTCTGACAGTGCAGCACTCCCTCAGTACTGACCCTCTGACAGTGCAGCACTCCCTCAGTACTGACCCTCTGACAGTGAGGCACTCCCTCAGTACTGACCCTCTGACAGTGCGGCACACCCTCAGTACTGACCCTCTGACAGTGCAGCACTCCCTCAGTACTGACCCTCTGACAGTGCAGCACTCCCTCAGTACTGACCCTCTGACAGTGCAGCACTCCCTCAGTACTGACCCTCTGACAGTGCAGCACTCCCTCAGTACTGACCCTCTGATGGTGCGGCACTCCCTCAGTACTGACCCTTTGACAGTGCAGCACACCCTCAGTACTGACCCTTTGACTGTGCAGCACACCCTCAGTACTGACCCTCTGACAGTGCAGCACTCCCTCAGTACTGACCCTCTGACAGTGCAGCACTCCCTCAGTACTGACCCTCTGACAGTGCAGCACTCCCTCAGTACTGACCATCTGACAGTGCAGCACTCCCTCAGTACTGACCCTCTGACAGTGCAGCACACGCTCAGTGCTGACCCTCTGACAGTGCAGCACTCCCTCAATACTGATCCCCCGACAGTGCGGCACTCCCTCAGTACTGACCCTCTGACAGTGCAGCACTCCCTCATTACTGACCCTCTGACAGTGCAGTGTTCCCTCGGTACTGACCCTCTGACAGTGCAGCACTCCCTCAGTACTGACCCTCTGACAGTGCAGTGTTCCCTCAGTACTGACCCTCTGACAGTGCAGCACTCCCTCAGTACTGACCCTGACAGTGCAGCACACCCTCAGTACTGACCCTCTGACAGTGCAGCACTCCCTCATTACTGACCCTCTGACAGTGCAGCACTCCCTCAGTACTGACCCTCTGACAGTGCAGCACACCCTCAGTACTGACCCTTTGCCGGTGCAGCACCCCCTCAGTGCTGACCCTCTGACAGTGCAGCACACCCTCAGTACTGACCCTCTGACAGTGCAGCGTTCCCTCAGTACTGACCCTCTGACAGTGCAGTGTTCCCTCGGTACTGACCCTCTGACTGTGCAGCTCTCCCTCAGTACTGACCCTCTGACAATGCAGCGTTCCCTCAGTACTGACCCTCCGACAGTGCAGCACTCCCTCAGTACTGAAGTGATCTTTGTGCTCAAGTCCAGGTCACAGAATGGTGCCTATTGCTCTTTTATTTATTAAACATAAATGCCATTAGCCATAGCTAGAGTCCTAATTTATCAGATGCGGCTGGTGGGTAATGAATTGGGCAACACTAATGTAAAGAAGGTTGACATTATTTAGGGAGAACTTGACAAAATCCACTGAGGAACCTTTTAAAAATTCTTTCGTTAGATGTGGGTGTCGCTGGCAAGTCCAGCATTTGTTGACCATCCCTAATTGCCCTTGAACTGAGTGGCTTGTGTGGCCATTTCTGAGGGCAGTTAAGAGTCAACCACATTGCTGTGGGTCTGGAGTCACATGTAGGCCAGACCGGGTAAGGATGGCAGATTTCCTTCCCTGAAGGGGCATTGGTGAACCAGATGGGTTTTTATGCCAATCAATGATAGTTTCATAGCCACCCTTACTGAGACTAGTTCAATCCCAGATTTATTAATTTGAATTTAAATTTCACTAGCTGCCATGGTGGGATTTGAACCCAGGTCCCCAAAGAATTTGCTTTGGCCTTTAGATTACTAGCCCAGTTGATATTACCGCTATGCCACCATCTCCCCTAACTAAGAAATGAAAGATGGAATTTAATGTATGAATGTCCATCACTGCGCAATGTTGTTGGGTCAGAAAGTATGGAAACAATTTGCCTAATTACCCTCCCGTGAGGTATGTTGGAAACTATATCAGTAGCCTGGAGCATAGGAACTTGAGTAGGCTGATCTGGCTGATTTGTATCTTGAAACTATTTACCCACCTTGGTTCCAGCTCCCTTAATACCCTTGCCTAACAAAAGCCTATCAATCTCAGTTTCTATCAAATGCTTTTTGAGGAAGGGAGTTCCAGGTTGCCACTATTCTGTGTGAAGAAATCCTTCCTGACATCACCCATAAATGGTCCAGCTCTAATTATAGAGTGATTCCCTCTTCTTCTGGACTCCCCTGTATCCCCCCCAACCCCCACCCCTGCCCGTGCCCCTCTCCACCTCCCGCATCATAGAACCATACAAAGGTTACAGCGCAGAAAGAGGCCATTCGGCCCATTTTGTCCATGCAAGCCCGAGGACACCCAGGTGCCCTTTCTAATCCCACCTTCCTGCACCCGGCCCATAGCCCTGCAGCTTACAGCACTTTAGGTGCAGATCCAGGTACTTTTTAACAGAGTTTAGAGTTTCTGCCTCTACCACCAACTTGGGCAGCGAATTCCAGACACCCACTACCCTCTGCGTAAAAAAGTTCTTCCTCGTGTCCCCCCTATACCTTCTGCCACTTATCTTGAATCTATGTCCCCTGGTTCTAGAATTATCCATCAAGGGAAACAATTTTATCCTGTCCACTCTACCTATTCCCCTCATAATTTTGTACACCCCATCAGAAGAAATAGTTCCTCTCTATCTACCCTATCAAATCCTTTAAAGGCCCCATCCCTTAGTCTTCTACAGTCAATTGAATATGAACTCAATCTATGCAACATGAACGCTTTTAGCTTCAGGATTATTCTGGTGAATCCCTGCACTGTATCCTCTCCAAAGTCAATATAAACCATATAAACAGCAAGTCTTTCTTATTGTTATTTACACCTTTATAATAGATAAAGTTGTTAACTAAGCCACAACAACAACACGTATAGACATTGAGTCAAAGGCAGTATTGGGCAGGGCAACCAGGAACTTGGCCAAAGAGTTGGGTTTGAAAGGAGGGATCGACTCGAAGAGAGGGAGCTGGCGAGACAGAGGGGCAGAGGAAGGGAATTCCTGGGCAACTGGAGTATGGGCAAAGAGAAGGTGAGATACACAAGGGGCAGGTGAATGAGGAATTGGAGAGTTGGACAGGTTGTTGGACTCGAGACAACAGCAATAAGATATTTACATGGCACCTTTAATGTAATGAAACATATAAACAAAAGGAAAAGGTAGGACTTAGGAGCAAGAGTAGGCGATTCATGCCCCCATTACCCCCGATTATTAATTATTAACTAAATAATGAATAATTAATATTAATTATAATAAGTGCCAAGGCATCTGACATTATAAATCATGTATGACACTGAGCCACATAAAGGTATATTAGGTCAAATGACCAAAAGATTGGTCAAAGAGGTAAGTTTTAAAAGTAGTGTCTTAAAGGAGGGAAAAGAGGTGGACAGATGGGGAGGTTTCTCTAATATTCATTTTGTCAATATACATAGGACGTGGACATTGCTAGCTAGGTCAGCATTTATTGCCCATCTCCAATTGCCCTTGAGAAGGTGGTTGTGAGCTGTTTTCTTTAACTGCTGCAGGCTATGTGGTGTAGGAACGCCCACAGTGCTGTTGGGGAGGAAGTTCCAGGATTTTGACCCAGCGACCGTGAAGGAATGTCAACGTTTCACGTTTAAGGAGGGAATCCCTGAGCTTGGGGCCTAGGCAACTGAAGGCACAACCAGCATTAGTGGAGCTATTAAAATTGGGGAGTGCACAAGAGACCAGAACTTGAGAAGCACAGATATCTCGGAGGGTTGTAGGGCTGGAGGAAATTGGGGGGTGGGGCGGTGGGGGGAAAGGCCATGAAGGAATTTGAAAGGGTGAGAATTTTAAAATCAAAACGTTGATCAAGACGTAGGATGAGATGAAGAGGGGAGGGATGAGGCTCATGTGGAGTATAAATAGCACAGACAACTTGGGCCAAATGGCCTCTTCCTGTGCTGTAAACTCTACGGAGCAGAATTATCCACTAAGGAGGAAGCAGCAGTAAGAACAGCCTTTTTTAAACTTCTTGACTCACAACATTCGAATGGGATGAACCAGGGGTGACCCGGGCTTCAAGGATAGGATTACCAAGGGTCAGGCCCTAAGAGTGACCACAGGCCTCTTTAAGCTGCTACTGGAGTGAGTTCCCAGCAAAGGGCACCAATAAATCAGCCCCCAATGTCAAGGTGAATTTGACTGCAAAGATGGCTGGGGGATAAGGGGGATAAGAATTAGGGTGTAATTTTGACACATCTGATAGTAGGCCCACCATGGCGCAGTGGGACCAATGTGTACCTTCTATAAGATGCACTGGCAACTCAGCAAGGCTCCTTCGACAGTACTTTCCAGACCTGCGACCTCACCCACCTAGAAGAACAAGGGCAGCAGACACATGGGAACACCACCATCTGCAAGTTCCCCTCTAAGCCACTCACCACCCTGACTTAGAACTATATCGCCGTTCCCTTCCAGTCGCTAGGTCAAAATCCTAGGATTCCCTTCCTAACAGCACTGTGGGTTTATCTACCCGCATGGACTACAGCAGTTCAAGAAGGCTGACATACAAGAACTCATGGCAATATTTCGAAGGAGAGCAAGGGAGTTATCCCTAACGGCTTGGCCAATACTTACCCGCATATCAAATGACTAAAGCATGGAGATTTACCCCATTGCTGTTTGAGGGAGCTTATTGTGCGCAAATGGGGGCATCGTGTTTCCTACAGCGCATCAAATGACTACACTTCAAAATTACTTCACTGGCTCTACAGTGCTTTGGGGCATCCTGAAGGAGGTGAAAGGCACTATATAAATGCAAGCCCTTTCAGTCAACCTCTGGAGGCAGGCTAAGGTGGTGAAGGCATTCACAGTGGCACACAAAGAGTCTAAAGCTGAGCAGTAAGGAGCCAGCCCGCCACATATAGTGCATTGATTGTGGGCCTGCAGGTATGTTTTAAATGACTTCAGTTTATGGATCTAATCTGTATCGACCAGAGCCTAATGGAACAAAAATGAAAAAAAAACAGACAGATTAAAAACAAAAATGTGTTATAACTTTTGGACAAACAACGCTGAGAAAATCTGGAACAAAACAAATCAATTTGAAGCAACATTCAAATTTTATTTGTTTGATGCTGAGTTCCCTATCACCTACAATTAACACCCACTCTTTAAAAACTGTTTGCTCAGCATTGCCAACTCTCAAATGGGCTGCCAACTCTCCTCGGATGCTTTTTATCACATGATCCAATCTCCCTGTCCATCCAAATGGACTTTCTGGCCCATCTCCCAGTTTTTAGTAATTAATAATCCAGAGCGTTCCCTGTAAAGAAAGTCTGGCATTCCTATAGCACCTTCCACAACTCATGAGGCTTCAAGCTGCTTTAGAGCCAATTGCTTTCTGGGGATGCGGGCACCAGCACTTATTGACCATCCCTAATTGCCCTTAAGAAGGTGCTTTCCTGAATTACTGCAGCCCGTGTTGGGGGAGATGCACCCACAGCCCTTTACTCTGTAGCAGTGGACACAACTGAGTGTCTTGCTGGGCCATTTCAGAGTCAACCACATTGCTGTGGGTCTGGAGTCACATGAAGGTCAGGACAGGACCAGCAGAATTCCTTCCCCGATGGGGATGAGTAAACCGGATGGATTTTAATGACAAAAGTAGTCCCATGATCATTATTAATGAATAGCATTCAATTCAAGACCCGTTAACGGAATTTATATTCCACCAGCTGCTGTGGTGGGATTTGAACCCACGTCTGCCGATGAGTATCGAGCAATGTAAATGTCATCCACTAACAGAATTAAGATAAGCTTTTTGTATGTTTGTACCTTTTTGTTTGGTGCCAGTGAAAGAGTCACTGAGATGTGACCTTCATGAGTTCAGTGTGCGTTTTCCTGCATTATACTAAATCCCCAATATTGTTAATGATACGATGAAGTGCTTTTGAAGTGTAGTTACTGTTGTAATGCAGGAAACACATCAGCCAATTTAGGCACAGCAAGATCCTATAGCCATCAATGTGCTAACAAGCTAATAATCTGTTTTAGTGACAAAAACATAAATCGCTGGAAAAACTCAGCAGGTCTGACAGCATCTGTGGAGAGAGACAGTTAACGTTTCATGACAGTCTGACTCTTCTTCAGAGCTAAAAAGAAGTAACAATGTGGTGAAATATATACTGCTTAAAGAGGGTGAGACAGATGAAGCTGGATAGAAGGTCAGTGATAGGTGGAGGCAAAGGAGAGATTGCAAAAGATGTCATAAACAAAAGGTCAAAGGGGTGTTGATGGTGGTGATACCGGCTAAGGGAGATACTGATGGTGACATTAAGAGTGGAAAGCAGAATGAGCAAGTGGCAGATGACCCTAGTGGTGGTGGGGTGGGGGGAGTGGACGGTGTGGGAGGAAATATCGAAATAGGCTAAAAGGTGGGGATCAAACATTGAGTGGAAATAAATTTACAAAATAATAATAACAGAAATAGATGGGAAAAAACATATATATATAAAAATTTTAAAATTAATATTTGGAAAAAGGGGGATCAAAAAGGGGATGGGGATGGAGGAGAGAGTTCATGATCTGAAGTTGTTGAACTCAATATTCAGTCCGGAAGGCTGTAAAATGCCTAGTCGGAAGATGAGGTGCTGTTCCTCCAGTTTGTGTTGGGCTTCACTGGAACAATGCAGCCGGCCAAGGGCAGACATGTGGGCATGAGAGCAGGGTGGAGTGTTGAAATGGCAAGCGACAGGGAGGACTGGGTCATGCTTGCCGACAGACTAAAGGTGTTCTGCAAAGTGGTCCCCTAGGCTGCGTTTGGTCTCTCCAATGTAGAAGAGACCGCATTGGGAGCAACGGATGCAGTAGACTAAATTGAGGGAAGTGCAAGTGAAATGCTGCTTCATTTGAAAGGAGTGTTTGGGCCCTTGGACGGTGAGGAGAGGGGAAGTAAAGGGGCAGGTGTTGCACCTTCTGTGATTGTGTGGGGAGGTGCCGTGGGAGGGGGTTGAGGTGTTGCGGGTGATGGAGGAGTGGACCAGGGTGTCCCGGAGGGAATGATCCCTGCGGAATGCCGCCGGGGGGGTGAAGGGAAGATGTGTTTGGTGGTGGCATCATGCTGGAGTTGGCGGAATTGGCGGAGGATAATTCTTTGAATGCGGAGGCTGGTGGGGTGATAAGTGAGGTCAAGGGGGACCCTATCATGGTTCTGGGAGGGAGAGGAAGGTATGAGGGCAGATGCGCGGGATATGGGCCGGACACGGTTGAGGGCCCTGTCAACCACGTGGGTGGAAAACCTCGGTTAAGGAAGAAGGAGGACATGTCAGAGGAACTGTTTTGGAAAGTGGCATCATCAGAACAGATGCGATGGAGGCGAAGGAACTGAGAGAATGGGATGGAGTCCTTACATGAAGCGGGGTGTGAGGAGCTGTAGTCGAGGTAGCTGTGGGAGTCGGTAGGCTTGTAATGAATTTTGATCGACATTCCATCACCAGAAATTGAGACAGAGAGGTCAAGGAAGGGAAGGGAAGTGTCAGTGATGGACCATGTGAAAATGATGGAGGGGTAGAATTTGGCTGCAAAATTAATAAATTTCTCCAGGTCCAGACAAGAGCATGAAGCCGCACTGAAACAGTCATCGATGTACCGGAGAAAGAGTTGTTGGAGGCGGTCTGAGCAGGACTGGAACAAGGAATGTTCCACATACCCCATAAAGAGACAGGCATAACTGGGGCCCATGCGGGTACCCATAGCCACACCTTTTATTTAGAAGAAATGAGACCAGTTTAAGGAGAAATTGTTCAGTGTGAGAACAAGTTCAGCCAGACGGAGGAGAGTAGCGGTGGATGGGGATTGTCCGGACCTCTGTTCGAGGAAGAAGCGGAGAGCCCTCAGACCATCCTGGTGGGGAATGGAGTTGTAGGGGGATTGGACGTCCATGGTGAAGAGGAGGTGGTTGGGGCCAGGGAACTGGAAATTGTTGATATGATGTAGGGTGTCAGAGGAAACACGGATATAGGTGGGAAGAGACTGGACAAGGGGAGAGAGAAGGGAGTCAAGATAGCAAGAAATGAGTTCCGTGGGGCAGGAACAGGCTGACACGATCGATCTGCTGGGACAATCCTGTTTATGGATTTCAGGGAGGAGGTAGAAGCGAGCTGTCCATGGTTGGGAGACTATGAGTGCCAATTCTCAGACACTTCCTCCTACCTCCCCATGAACCATGACCCCAACACTGATCATCAAGCCATTGTTTCCAGGACTGTTACTGACCTCATCTCCTCTGGAGATCTTCCCTCCACAGCTTCCAACCTCATAGTCTCCCAACCATGGACAGCCCACTTCTACCTCCTACCCAAAATCCACAAACAGGTCTGTCCCAGCAGACTGATCGTGTCAGCCTGTTCCTGCCCTACAGAACTCATTTCTTCCTATCTTGACTCCTTTCTCTCTCCCCTTGTCCAGTCTCCTCCCACCTACATCCACGATTCCTCTGATGCCCTCCATCATATCAACAATTTCCAGTTCCCTGGCCCCCAACTGCCTCCTCTTCACCATGGACATTCAATCTCTCTACACCTCCATCCCCCACTGGGATGGTCTGAGGGCTCTCTGTTTCTTCCTTGAACAAAGGCCCAAACAATCTCCATTCACCACTACTCTCCTCCATCTGTCTGAACTTGTTCTCACACTGAACAATTTCTCCTTAAACTCGTCTCACTTCTTCCAAATAAAAGGTGTGGCTATGGGTACCCAGTTATGCCTGCCTCTTTAAGGGGTATGTGGAACATTCCTTGTTCCTGTCCTATGCAAGCACAACTCTTTCTCTGGTACGTCAATGACTGTTTTGGTGCTGCTTCATGCTCTCGTCTGGACCTGGGAAAATTTGTTCATTTTGCTTCCAATTTCCACCCCTCCATCATTTTCACATGGTTCATCTCTGACACTTACCTTCCTTTCCTTGACCTCTCTGTCTCAATTTCTGGTGATACAATGTCCACCAATATTCCTTATAAGCCTACCGACTCCCACAGCTACCTCGACTACAGCTCCTCACACCCCGCTTCCTGTAAGGACTCCATCCCATTCTCTCAGTTCCTTCGCCTCTGCCGCATCTGTTCTGATGATGCCACTTTCCAAAACAGTTCCTCTGACATGTCTTCCTTCTTCCTTAACCGAGGTTTCCCACCCACGGTTGTTGACAGGGCCCTCAACCGTGTCTGATCCATCTCCCGCGCCTCTGCCCTCACACCTTCCTCTCCCTCCCAGAACCATGATAGGATCCCCCTTATCCTCACTTTTCTCCCCACCAGCCTCCGCATTCAAAGGATCATCCTCCGCCATTTCCACCAACTCCAGCATGATGCCACCACCAAACACATCTTCCCTTCATCCCCCCTGTCGGCATTCCGGGACACCCTGGTCCACTCCTCCATCACCCGCAACACCTCAACCCCCTCCCACGGCACCTTCCCATGCAATCGCAGAAGGTGCAGCACCTGCCCCTTTACTTCCCCCCTCCTCACTGTCCAAGGGCCCAAACACTCCTTTCAAGTGAAGCAGCATTTCACTTGCACTTCCCTCAATTTAGTCTACTGCATTCGTTGCTCCCAATGCGGTCTCCTCTACATTGGAGAGACCAAACGCAGACTGGGTGACCGCTTTGTGGAGCACCTTCGGTCTGTCCGCAAGCATGACCCAGACCTTCCTGTCGCTTGCCATTTCAACACCCCACCCTGCTCTCATGCCCACATGTCCATCCTTGGCCTGCTGCATTGTTCCAGTGAAGCCCAACACAAACTGGAGGAACAGCACCTCATCTTCCGACTAGGCACTTTACAGCCTTCCGGACTTAACATTGAGTTCACAACTTCAGATGATGAACTCTCTCCTCCATCTCAACCCCTTTTTGATCCCCCTTTTTTCAAATATCTATTTTTAAATGTTGATATACATATTTTCCCCCATCAATTTGTATTATTATTTTTTTTAAATTTATTTCCACTTATTGTTTTATCCCCACCTTTTAGCCTATTTCAATCTTTTTTTCCCACACTGTCCACTCTCCCCAGCCCACCTCCATTAGAGACACCTGCCACTTGCTCATTCTGCTATTTACTCTTAATGTCACCATCAGCACCTCCTTTAGCCAGTTTCACCACCACCAACACCCCTTTGACCTTTTGCTTATGACATCTTTTGCAACCTCTCCTTTGCCTCAATCTATCGCTGGCCTTCTATACAGCTTCACCTATCCCACCCCCATTAAACAGTATATATTTCACCACATTTCGACCACTTTAGCTCTGAAGAAGAGTCATACTGACTCAAAACGTTAACTCTGTCTCTCTCTCCACAGACGCTGTCAGACCTGCTGAGTTTTTCCAGCAAGTTTTGTTTTTGTTTCAGATTTCCAGCATTTTGATTTTATCTGTGTTAGTGATGTTAGTTGAGGGATAAATTTTGGCAAACCCCATTACTCATCTTCGAAATTGTGCCACGCGATCCTTTACTTCAACCTGAGATGGCAGACAGGACCCTGGCTTAACACCTTATCTGAAACAGAGGCACTGCTGGCCGTGCAGCACCCTCCCTCAGTACTGCGCTGTCAAGATGCTTGGGCTGCAGTCCTGGGAGTGGAATTGAAACTCCTGACCTTCTGGCTTAGAGGCACAAGAGAGTCGACAATGAGCCGCGAATGACACTTCAACACAACAGGAGCCGGTCTCGTCCAGCAATGGGGAGCTTTGTTTTTGAACCGGAAGGGAGGCCTGAGCCTGTGCGGAAAGATCCCGGTCACAAAACTGGAGTTGGATGCTCACACAGCCCTTAATCAGGGGCCTGAACACTTCAGCTCATCCTTCAGTCAGACCCGATCAATAGGCTTTACTCGCTCTGAGGAGGCCCTCTTACTACGTTGCTGCTCTCGTGGCTGCACCCCCGAGGCTGACTATTACAGCTGAAGGCCTCTTCTGACAGTCAGGAAATGGTAATTCCGCCACGTTCCAAAGTGCTGGAAAGATGGAGCAATTGCTTTCGTTTCAACTGCAGGAGCAAGTGTAAATTGAACCCAGCCATCAGTCGCTCTGTGATATCGCATTATCACAGCACAAAGGGATTCAGCACAAGGAACAGGCAACAGAAACAACATGACAGCAGGTCCCAGGCAGTGACGAGCCATGTCCAACAACTAAAACTACAGGGCTTTGCAGTGCTGCACATGATTGATATCTGCACTGCTCAAATCCTGGTGCATTGTAATGTAAGCTGTAGCTCAGCGGGGTAGCACTTTGAGTCAGAAGGTTGTGGGTTTGAATCCTACTCTAGAAACTTGAGCCTGTAATCTAGGCTGGCACCCTCAGTGTAGTGCCGAGGGAGCGCTGCAGTGCCGTCTTTCAGATGAGATGTTAGGCCATGGCCCTGTCTCAGGTGGATATAAAATAATATAAAATAAGAAAGCTTTTGGCATACTGGCCTTCATAAATCAAAGTATTGAGTATAGGAGTTGGGATGTTATGGTGAGGTTGTATAAGACATTGGTGAGGTCAACTTTGAAGTATTGTGTGCAGTTCTGGTCGCCTAACTACAGGAAGGATATCAGTAAGATTGAGAGAGTGCAGAGAAGATTTACTAGGATGTTGCCGGGTCTTAAGGAGTTGAGTTACAGGGAAAGATTAAACAGGTTAGGACTTTATTCCTTGGAGCGTAGAAGAATGAGGGGAGATTTGATAGAAGTTTACAAAATTATGAGGGGTATAGACAGAGTAAATGCGAGTAGGCTCTTTCCACTTAGATTAGGATAGATAAACACAAGAGGACATGGCTTTAGGGTGAAAGGGGAAAGGTTTAGGGGGAACATTAGGGGGAACTTCTTCACTCAGAGAGTGGTGGGAGTGTGGAACGAGCTACCATCTGATGTGGTAAATGCGGGCTCACTCTTAAGTTTTAAGAATAAATTAGATAGATACATGGATGGGAGAGGTCTGGAGGGTTATGGACTAGGTGCAGGTCAATGGGACTAGCGGAATAATATTTCAGCACAGACTAGAAGGGCTGAATGGCCTGTTTTTCTGTGCTGTAGTGTTCTATGGTTCTATGGTTCTATGGTCCCGGAGCATCGTTTTGAATTAGGGTGAGGGGGTTGTGGGGGGGGGGTTCAGTGGAAAATTAGTATAAGCTCAATTGAGGACCCTCTCCCGGGTTTACAGCAGCCTATCAGAAATATGTGTGGTAAGCTGTGGCTCAGCTGGTAGCACTCATGCACAAAAACTCAAAGCTAACGCTCCAGTGAAGTACTGAGGGAGTGCTGCACTGCTCGAGGTGCCGTCCTTTTGGACGAGATGTTAAACGGAGGCCCTATCTGCCTGCTCGGGTGGATGTAAAAAAAGATCCCACGGCAGTGGTCTGAAGAGGAGGGGAGGTATCCCCAGGGAACTGGCCAATTTTTATCCCTCAGTCAACATCGTAAAAAAAACATGATCACATTAGCGATTGTCACATTCACAACATTGCTTTGCTGGGAGCCTATTAGCTGCAGCTTTTCCTACATTACACCATTGACAATGCTTCAAAAATGGGCTTTATAGTGTTGTGAGGTCATGGAAAGGGCTATATAAATACCAGTGTTCAAAACTTCTCAATGAGATCCCTGGGGACCACCCCTCACTTCATTTTTAATTTGATTTTGTTTTAAGCTGTCCTTCTGCAAGAAAAGCAAGCTCCACGAGCTTTGAACATTTTTCTTCTTTAATAAGGAACGCATTTCTAAAGATGCTACCAAGAAAATGGGAATTGGTTTGAGAAAATTCTCATTCCTAACTGTGAATATGGGGCCGCTGCTAGTTTGTCTACGTGCCTGCCTGTGTGTCCTTTGCTCCTGAACACTTTCCATTACCGTCCACATTCAGTGAGGAATTGGCTTAAAAATACACTCCCCTCCCGTTAATAACGTGAAATACAATTTAGGTATTGATTCTAGATTTTTGCAGTCATTTCTAACTCAATTAAAACAAAACGTGGAGCATATGATCTATGTAAGTTGGCACTGGGAGAAGCGACTGTTATTGTGATAACACAACAGTGAGAGCAAAAGGCATGGTGTGCCAATCCACAGCCTGGAGATGGGGAGGCAGCTGCCAAAATCGCTTTGTATAAAAGGTCGATACTGCATAGATCTATGAGGTCTAGCATGATCTGGACTGAATTCAGTTATCTTGGGGTGCACGGGGTTTGTGGAGGTCGGAGAGGGTTTTTTTCCTTCTACAAGGTACAAGTCAGGAGTGTGATGGAACACTCTCCACTTGTTTGGATGAGTGCAGCTCCCACAACACTCAAGAAGCTCGACACCACCCAATACAAAGCAGCCCACGAATCACGACTAAACCCATTGCCTTAAATATTCACTCCTCCCAGCATATTGGCAGCGGTGAGTGCCATATTCAAGATGCACTGCAGCAACTCACCAGGCTCCTTCGACAGCACCTTCCAAGCCCGCAATGTGTAACATCTAGATGGACAAGGGCAGCAGACGCATGGGAAACACCGCCACCTGGAAATTCCCCTCCAAGCCACTCACCATCCTGACTTGGAAATATATTGCCATTCCTTCACTGTCGCTGGGTCAAAACCCTGGAACTCCCTTCTTAAAAGCACTGTGGGTGTACCTACACCAGGTGGGCTACAGCAGCTCACCACCACCTTATCAAGGGGCAGTTAAAGATTGGCAACACTGGCGAACAAACAAGAACGAAAAAACTATTGGCCTGCATTTTTATCTGATTTCCCGTCTTGCCTAAGAGAACATATGGACTTATATGGCTATTAGACAGGTGCAGAGTGAATAAATTGCAATGCATAAGATGTCCCAGTTGTGCGGACAGTCTAAATGGGCGAGAACAGGCCCATCCATCTTTATCTGTCTCTTTGTAAATAGAGAAAATGACAGGAGGCAGGATAGAGAGCAACAAGGGTAGAGGTAGATCTGTTCTTGTGTCCTTGGAAGGTGGGTTGGCTGCATTTATTGCCCCAAATCTAGTTGCCCGAGGTGATGAGCCTACGTTTTCATTTGCTGATCGGTCAGAGTGGCTTCCTAGGCTATTTGAGAGACCACGACAGGATAGATTCGCCTCTGAATTGCTGCTTGTCTCTGGGGCAGAATTGGAGAATTAAGCGGAGAGAAATGGTTCCTTTGGGACTATTATTCCAAATCTGGTGAAAGCCTGCAATTTAGCCCAGCAAGAGTCGCAATGATCATTGCAGCTTGCTGTGCGCTGCATAACACCTCAGCCAGGAAAAGCTTATTGCTTTAGGAGCTGAAGGTGGACGACGATGAAGCTGATGGTAACGTTTTTGAGGTGAGACTTTAAGCAGGTCTCTCGGAATCCAACTCAAAGAGGAGCAAGGGAAGTTGCTCCCGGTTTCTTGGCTAAAATTTGTCCTTCGATCGACGTCACTAAAATCGGATTGTTGGCCCATTATCCTCAGTGCTGTTTGCGGGGTCTTGCTGAGTGCCAATGGGACGCTGCTCTCGCTACATTACAGCAGTGACCGCTCTCCGAAAATACTTCATGGGGTCGCAAAGCGCTCCTGAGGCCTCCTGAGGCGGTGAAAGGTGCGATGGGAATGTCAGTTTTTCATCCGTTTCTCTCAGGCGGACGACTGTCCCTCCCGGGTGGGGAGGTGCACAGCAGGACAGAATGTGACAGGAGAATGAAGGCCGCAGCTGACTGCCCAAGCCCTTCAGGAAATAAAGGGCAACTCAACAAATGAAGTCAATTCGCATTTCCTACCCCACCCCCCCCTCCCCCCACACACACACCCACCCACACTAACATCCATATGCAAGAAGAATTCACCCACTTCCTTCATTGGGCTAAAGTCTACATTTCCTCTGTAATTATTCAAATCCCCTCAAGATTCCCCAGACATCAACCCGGAACTCGATGTGCACAATCCGCGTTCATGTGTGAATAACATTCACACAAAATAAGTGCTAACGATTCCAGCCACACTCTGTACAGACACTTAACATTGTGGCTCTCCTCTGTACCCGCGGCCTTACTTGCTCATGCTCCTCGCTCACTGCTCCCGTGAGGTGTCTCCTGAGTGAGGTGATGTGGTGTGGTGGACTGATGGGTTTGCCTTGGAGTCTGCACAGTGCCTCTCAATACATCCTGATAATCATTCCACTGAAGTCGGAAAGGGGAATGGGGCCCATGTGCAGAGTGTCTTACTAGGCCATACCAGAGGGCAGTTAAGAGTCAACCACATTGCCATGAGTCTGGAGTCACACGTAGGTCAGATCAGGTAAGGATAACAGATTTCCTTCCTAAAGGGTATTTGTGAGCGAGATGGAATTGTACAAGAATTGATGATAGCTGTCATAGTAACCATTACTGAGACTAGCTATACAATTCCAGATTTATTAACTGAATTTAAAACCCATCAGCTTCCATGGTTGGATTTGAACCCAAGTGCCCAGAGCATTAGCCTGGGCCTGCAGGATTATTAGCCCAGTGACATTAACACTACACCGCTGTTTCCCACATTACAAGAGCCACTTCACTTCAAAATATAATTCATTGGCTGTTAAATGCTTCAGGTCATCCTGAGGTCTTGAAAAGAGAGCAATAGGAATGGAAGTTCTTTTATCTTTATTTTACCAGGTTTATTAATTTAATTTCACAATTTGTGCATGGTGGGATCTAATTCTCTAATCCAGTACCTTACCCAATTGGCTACATCGTATGATCCTGTTCAATACAGGGTAAGCCATGACAAGTAAAGGCTATTCATTCCAGTGAAGCTCGCCCCTCTGTAGTACAGCCCTCTAGGTGTCAGTCTTGCCTCACTCATACCCCCGAGTCAGAAGATTAGGGGTTCAAACCCCACTCTAGAGGCCTGAGCACCTAATCCCATCTGACACTTCTCCGCTGGCATTTAGGGAGTGTTATACTGTCAGAGGTGCCCATCCTTCAGCTGAGACATGATCCCACCTGCCCTCTCAGGTGGATGTAAAACATCGCCAGGTACCATTCAAACAAGAGCAGGACAGCTGCCAACATTAATCCTTCAGCACTTGAAACAGGTTATTTATCTCATGGTTGTTGGTGGGAGCTTGCTGTGTGCAAATTAACAGCCACGTTTTCTATTTTACCAAAGCCGCATGCTTCAAAAGTACTTAATTGGCTGGAAAGTGATTTGACGCACCCTGAGGACAATGAACGGTGCTATGTAAATGCAAGAGCTTCCTTTATTTGTTAATGAATTCTCCCTTTCCTGCATCCAAATAAACCTAATATCCAAGTATACCCCATGGTCCCACTTCCTTGTCAAAATGTGGCCAAGCTCAGAAGCTATGAGAAAGAGGTGGAGAGACGTAGAAGGACAACAGCACAGAAAAGCTTCAAAAGAGTTAAGGCAGGGGACTGATTAGTACAGAAATAAGGGATAGCTCAAGGGCCTTTTCTACTTTCAGATGACATATCTTCTCCTCTCTACTGTAACCATAGTCCTGCCACAATTTGAGAACCCTGCTGTAATTAGGCAAGTCCGCACTATCTGGGTGGAAACAAGAACTAATGTATTGGTAATCAGAGATAAAAGGCCACAGAGTGTGCAATAAACTCTTTTACAGGTGAGGCTTCTTTTAAAACAGCCCTTTCTTACATCAGTAACGCTCTGGCGGACCATATTGCTCAGGCTACTAACTACAAATCAAATTTATTGAGGAGTAAGATCACACAGAAGTAAGGCCAAACACAATAGAGTTCACTAAATAATAATGCCTCATATAATGAACAGCATTGCTTCCAAAAATGATAAAAGCCTCAATGACTTATATTAGTTTTTTTTATAGTAATTTAAACAGCTGCAATTCGTATTTTGATGTGGGAAAGACAAATCACGGAGTCTACCCACATCAGATAGAGTGAAAGAGCTCCAGTGTTTATCCTACTATGAATCTAGTCATGATTCTATCAATCAATACCAGAATCAGACAACCTGTTCAAAATGTCTATGGTGGGCAGACTGAAAGCTGTGATTGATTCGCAATCCCTGGCAATTAGCCCCATCCTCCTTTTGCAGCTCATTAATCAAGGTTTTAAACAATTGCGTCCTTGTGGATGAAGAAAGTGGGAATCTATTATTCCCCATATCCCAACTTCTCACTCCCAGCTAATTAATTGTGTAGATTGGACAGAATATACAGCATAGAAACTGGTCAAACTAATGTCCCATATAAGCCTGCTCCCACCTTATTTCATCTCACTATATCAGCATACTCTTTTATTCTTTTCTCCCTCATGTTTATCTAGCTTCCCCTTAATTGCATCTGTGCTACTTGCCTCAAGTATTTCCTGTGGTAGCAAGTTCCATTTTCTCACCAGTCTCTGGGTAAAGAAGTTTCTTCTGAATTCCCTATTGGGTTTATTAGTGACTGCCTTATATTTATGGCCCCTAGTTTTGGATTCCCCCACAGGCAGACATATTTTCTCTACATCTGTCTTACAAAACCTTGTCATGATTTTAAAGAATTGTACTAGTTTGCCTGTTGGCCTTCCATTTTCTAGAGAAAAGAGCCCCTGCCTGTTTGGTTTTCCCTGCCCGGTATAATTGCTAGATCAGGCAACTTGGCTTTCTTGTCATGGTCCACCTTAACTGCAAAGTTCTCCACATCATGGATCACCTTAACAGCAGAGTTCTCCACATCATAGTTCACCTTATCTACAGAGTTCTCCTCATCATGGTCCACCTTAACTGCAGAGTTCTGCTTGTCATGGACCACCTTAACTGCAGAGTTCTCCTTGTCATGGTCCACCTTAACTGCAGAGTTCTAGTCATGGACCACCTTAACTGCAAAGTTCTCCTTGTCATGGTCCACCTTAACTGCAGAGTTCTGCTTGTCATGGACCACCTTAACTGCAGAGTTCTCCTTGTCATGGTCCACCTTAACTGCAGAGTTCTCCTTGTCATGGTCCACCTTAACTGCAGAGTTCTCCTTGTCATGGTCCACCTTAACTGCAGAGTTCTCCTTGTCATGGTCCACCTTAGCTGCAGAGTTCTCCTTGTCATGGTCCACCTTAGCTGCAGAGTTCTCCTTGTCATGGTCCACCTTAACTGCAGAGTTCTCCTTGTCATGGTCCACCTTAGCTGCAGAGACCTAGTCATGGCCCACCTTAGCTGCAGAGTCCTCCTTGTCATGGTCCACCTTAACTGCAGAGTCTTAGTCATGGACCACCTTAACTGGAGCATTCTCAGGTACCCAATGAAATGAGGGAGCTTCCAGTGCTCTGTCTTGTCTCTGGCCTTCTTCAAATATAATTAAACACATCAGAAAAGGGAGAGGTAATAGTGTCACGCAATTACACAGCTCTGTGCCATTGCTGATGGAATCCTGGTAACCCATCCTGTAGCCAGTTGTCTGCAGAGAAATTGGCCTGCATCATGCTAGATTTCTGGACTCTAACTGAGCATTGGAGGTGAATTTTATGTGACAATCTCCCACACCCGATCTCCCCAAATCAGCTACCAAATCAGGAGCCTCTGAGCACACATGGTGTAATGTCCAATTGTCCTGTGTGCCATGTTCCAGTCTATTATGAACTCTCACTCAATACATTAAAAATCTGAACGCAGTCTATTCAAATGAACACTGCAATTCATGTGACCTTTTGGCATTTTGTGCTCCAGACAGTCCTGAGTCTCAAGCAAATACCAAATTAAATATGGACATTCACATCCATCCAGGGAATTTACACATCCTTTTGTTTAAGGATGGATCATTAGCAAAATAACTATAGCATTCCAGCCAGCTCACCTTTCAGTTTCACCATGGGCTAAAGAAACATCCAAACTCAATGTGTATTCGGCGAATGTGAATGGATCCCATCAAATTTCACGGCATCAAACTGCAACGCAAGATGTGTAATCAACATACCAACCCTTTACGGGGAAAATGAATTTCAACTTGTACAAGAAACATGGCAAGGAAGCCATTTTGTTGTCTAATTTTAAAATAACAGCAAGAAGTTGTTCTACAAACAGAGATCCATCAGAAAGCTATTGAACCAACTGTAAGCTCCCCTCCAAGCCACGCACCATCCTGACTTGGAACTACATCGCCGTTCCTTCACTGTCGCTGGATCGAAATCCTGGAACTCCCAATCAGCACTGCGAGCGTTCCTACAACACATGGACAGCAGCGGCTCAAGAAGGCGGCTCATCACCATTTTCTCAAGGGCAATTAGGGGTGAGCAGTAAAACTGCTGGCCTAGCCAGTGCTACCCACATCCCATGAACAAATAAAAAAAGCTATATAAGCAGCCAAGGTAATAAACAACAATACGTTGAAAGTGGGAGAAGGACTACCCCCAGCCTGTTCCAACTCCAAGTTCACCTGAGAACCAACCGCTTGGAAATTCAACTACAAGAAGCCTTGCAACTTGCTGAGAACCCTCTACTTGACAAGGCCTTCACTCCAGCTAAAACATCCAGAGGTCCGGAGGCCGGGGAGGGGTGGTAGGGGGGTCCGAGGTTGCGAGGGGGGGTCCGAGGTCAGGGGAGGGGGCGAGGTTGGTGTGGAGGTGGGGTGGGGTTGTCAGGGGTTGGGGGCGATGGTGGGGGGTGCATCCCGTGGGGTCGGTCTACGTCTTTACAATAGTTACCCAGAAGTTAGAAGAGGTTTTAATTCTTCTAATTTTTTTCTGGGTAACTATTGGTATAACCCCAGCAGAACCATCCTAAGTTTGCGATTTAAATCGCATTTTTGGATAGTTCCCAGCACTAGCACCTCTGGGCAATTGCCGTGCAAACCCTTACCTGGGAACTTGCCAGAAGGATTCCCCAGTGCATCTTTTGGGTACCCCCCCACCCCAAATCCAACACTGGGGAGTGCAGAAGTTATGGGCCATTGACACAAGCAATAAAAAAGAAGCACATAAGTTTTGTCCGTGACATGCGTTTCATTATGTGAGTCTGTTTACTATTGACGTTCGCTGTGCTTGATTGGTTAAGCCTGGGTGTGGACTCAGAGAAAAGTAAAAAACTGTAGAAAGAGCTGGACGCTAGAGCTGAAACATGGAGTAGACATTTTAAAGCATTGTGAACAAAACCCATTAAACATGTAGAAAGTAGTGTCATCTGTGAGATGAAGTGTCTTAGCTCTGAGACATAAAACCTATAATACATGGTGCCTGAAACAGGCATCAATCCCCTCTGAAGATGCTAATTTGATGGGCTGGGTGATAAAGGAGCAAATGCCCATTTTAAACCACAAAAACATAGCAGCAAACAAGACCCACTGAAGACGACTGGAGAAAAGGCAAGTGCGGAGTCAGGCGGAGGTGAAGCAGTGAAACTCAAGGCCAGATGTTCAGTGATCTCTGGACAACTGGACTCACCCCTGATGTGCTGCCCGCCTCCCCGGGCCGAATCAGCCTCACGGCCAACCTGCTGTGACCGCAAAACAGGCCAGGCACAAACTCCCGAGGCCAAATGGTAAAAGATGGGAAGGTAGATTTTACGAATCTGCCCAGAGTGAGCAATGGGAATGGGTGAAAAACCCGGAGAGGCCCACTGACCTTATATTTTTCTTGCCCAGCTTTGTAACAGAATCTTTCATCTTCCAAAACCAAGGTGTATCTCTGAGTCATTGCCTCCCCTTAGTCAGTGCTGCAGTCTGCACATTGTGGAGGGACATGTCATTGGCTGTTACTTTCTCATACATTTACAGTACCCCATGCTGCTCACCAGGAGCAGTGTATATATTATTTTCGACTGAACCACCACTTTCCTCTAACATAGTAACATTTCCCCAGGCGCTTCACAAAAGGGTTTATCGGACAAAAATTTGACATGAAGCCAAAGAAGGAGATATTAGAACAGGGAGGGGCCAAAAGCTTGGTCAAGAAGTAGGTTCTAAGCTGGGTCTTAAAGGAGGGCAGAGGGGAAGATAGTCGGAGAGGCTTGGGGTGGGGGGTGGCAATTCCAGAGTTTGAGAATGCACAAGAGGCCAGAATTGGAGGCGCACTGAAATCTGGGAGATCTGTGGGGCTGGAGATGGTCACAGAGTTGGAGAGCAACAAAGCCTAGGAAGGATTTGAACGTGAGGGTGAGAATTTTTAAAATGAGCACCGAAATACTGTTTACATAACTACACCTGTATCGAAATACTGTTTACATTAGGATAACTATACTTGTATTGATTTTTTTTGGATGAAGCGATACTTACTTGCAACCTTTACCTATTCCTTAAAGCAAGAGTTTAACTTTCTTAGTGCTCCTGCCCCAGTAATAGTTTTTCAGCACTCTCTTTCAACTACCAATTGAAGTCCCTCCAGCCATTTATCGGTCAGCACCCTGCCAGCATCAGTTTCTAGAACATTCAGTCACCCTTGACCTCTTTGCCACCATGGATCCCCGCTATCAATGGTGTTTTGTGTGGGGGGTGTCTTGGCTCTTGCCAGTCATAACAGAAAGATTATTTCTTTTAAGCAAGGTGCCAGCTAGGTTTTTGGTGGTGGCGTCAACTTTCACCCCTCCCCCGAGTCAGGAGGTTGTGGGTTTAGGCCCCATTTGAGCTCAAGCTCAGGGGCTGACACTCACAGCGCAGTGTTACTGAGGCAGGGCTGCACCTTTGCATGGGGCATTAAAGCCAGACCCCACCTGCCCCCTCAGGCGTAGCTAAAAGACCCACTGGCACTATTTTGAAGAAAAGCAGCAAGTTACCCGTTGCGACCCTGGCCAATATTTATCCCTCAGCCAGCAAACAGGAGACCCAATCATTAGCACATTGCTGCTTGTGGGAGTTCACTATGCGCAAATTGGCTGTTGCATTTCCTGCATTACAACACTTTAAGAGCGCTTAATTGGTCACAAAGCTCAAAAAGCTCTTTGGCGGGGGCGGGGGGGGTGGCATTCGGGGGTTGTGCTCGGCGCTATATAAATTCAAGTCTTTCTTTTATTCCCTCTAGTGCTAATATACTCACATCCACACTCAAGCGTGTTTTATTCAGTACATTTTGCAACGTATTAGGTTTAAACAGGGGTCTGATTAACACAAAGACTGCGTGAGAGAGTGTGGGAGGAACCTGAGCAGTCTAAACACATGCTGATGACACAAGTGCGCACTCATTTCAAGTTGTGTTATTATAGGCGACAAGAATTGCTCCTAGTGTGCACTGTTTCGAATCTAAAACATGACTTAAGTTAATTAGACTCACCAATTATTGCTTTAATTGGTGTTTTCCGTTTGCCACCAGTCATGTGTTAAACTTGAAAGCGCTTGACATTTTAACTCTGGCCGATGGCTTAAAATGGTGTTGTCAGACAGGCGGCCCACTGTACGCCCTGCCCGTTTGTCCCTACCAGCGATGCTGTATGGCAGGTAGCTAATTCCACTATCGCCCATCTCGTCCAAAGTTAAATCATCAATATGGAGCCTTATCTATAGCACTGAGCTAAGGGCAAGTCTAGGAAAAAATAACCGACACTTGTGGTACAGTCCACGGTGTTGCTTCAGGCGCTTGTTACCTGCGCCGCAGCAGCGGAGGTTACTGTTGTACAACAGGCTTGCCGCTGCCTCCCACCTTTCATTGCATGAGGAAGGGATGAACGGCCAACGAACACAGACCAGTGGCGGTGTATCGATTTGAAACCCGAAGGAGCTGTGCGCAATGGTTTTAAGTGACACTCTGAAGGCAGTAAATCTCCACCAGCTGGACACCTCGCCTGGCAGCTCCACTGCGATGTGCAGATATAAAACGTTGTGATTTATTTTTCTATGCAATGGGCAGAAATATAACCGGACCACCTGGGGGGTTTCAGCTGCTTTCCCTTTTGTATGTCACTGAAAGCAGCGGCATCTAGCTCATAAAGCCCTCGGAGTGTCCTTCACACTACAGTCAACTTTTCCACTCTAAGTCTTCAGTCACTCCTTCCAGGGCCAGTGTTTACCAGTCGTGTGAGATGTCTTTCCCATTAAAAATGCCCCTCGGTGCGACTATATGAAAGGTTTGGCCTTCCCGCACTCTCTGCGTTGAGCTGTGTGCAAAGGGGGCAAAGATCAAAGAGTAAAGGGTGCCAGGTGGATCCCTTCGTCCTTCAGGTATGGCTCAAGGTGGGAGACCAGGAGGTTCTCCCGCACATGTTTGTTCTTGAAACTCTGACTGATTGCAAAGCAGTAACACATCTCACAATAGAGTGCTTTGGAAGTTAACAAAGTAAAGACTTGCATTTCAATAGCAGTTTCAAGGTGTCCCAAAGTGCCAATGAAATACTTTTGAACTATAGTCACTGTTGTAACATAGGACACATGGCAGTCAATTGTGCACCCACAGACAACAGTGAGATAATGTCTGATAATCTGTCATTTTTCAGTGATGTTGATCGTGGGATCATTCTTGCCAAACCACAACCCCACCCCGGAGCTCTGATCTTTTCCTGTGCGACCTTTCAAGTCTCATCCGACAGACAGCTCCTCAGGCAGTGTGACACTCCCTCTGTACTGCAGTGGGAATGTCATCCTGGACAATATGCTATAGGCTCTGGACTAGCATCACCAGAATGCCTCACATACAAATGTCATGGTTTTATTTTACTTAATAGCTTTTTTATCGAAATGAATGGCTCACCATTGCCGTGATCTGGATGTGAAGTTTTATAAGGTAGGAATGATACACTGCACTGCATAATGTATTATTCCGCTACTGAGGTGGAACTGTTAAAGCTCCGGCCTGTCTCGTTCAGGCCATAATATCCAAGTGTTGTAAATAGGCACATTCTGAGGTCAGGTAGAGACTAACTGCAATTGACTTCAGTGTTTTGACAAACGGCAGCGAAAGCAAGTCAAGCTCTGATGCCCCCCCAAGTTGAACAGTCCATGGATACGTGGCCCAGATGTGGAGAACTGCAGCTGAGTCAGCCACACAGGTTAGATTTTACATTCACTCATAGGATGAAACTTTGCACCAATCCCTCACTATCAACATCCTGGGAGTTATAATTGACCAGAAACTGACCAGGACCAGCCATAAAATACTGTGGCTACAAGAGCGGGGCTGGGAAGTCTGCGGAGAGTGACCCACCTCGGGAATCCTCAAAGCCTGCTCACCATCTACAAGGCACAAGTCAGGAATGTGATGGAATATTCTCCACTTGCCTGGATGAGTGCAGCTCCCACAACGCTCAAGAAGCTCGACACCATCCAGGACAAAGCAGCCCGCTTGATCGGCACCCCATCCACAAACTTAAACATTCACTCCCTCCACCACCAACGCACAGTAGCAGCAGTGTGTACCATCTACAAGATGCACTGCAGGAATTCACCAAGGCTCCTTCAACAAAACCTTCCAAACCTGCAACCTCTACCATCTAGAAGGACAAGGGCAGCAGATGCATGGGAACACAGCCACCTGGAAGTTCCCCTCCAAGCCACTCACCATCCTAACTTGGAAATATATCGGCTGTTCCTTCACTGTCGTTGGGTCAAAATCCTGGAACTCCCTCCCTAACAGCACTGTGGGTGTACCTACACCACATGGGCTGCAGCGGTTCAAGAAGGCTGCTCACCACCACCTTCTCAAGGACAATTAGGGAGGGTCAATAAATGCAGCCTTGATGCCCACATCTTGTGAAAGATTATTTAAAAAGTCACGTGCCCAGACAGTGTAATCCCACGTGAACTCACTTCACATGAAGGGAGCCTGGTTCACAGGACCACGTCCTCAATTCACTTCACAGCCTAAAAACTGGGATGCCAAGACAAATATTTATTTTACCTGCCCTCCTACAATGGGCCATTATGTGGTGCCACCTTTTTCCAGAGAACAAACGAATATAGATTTCCAGTCAGACAGGCACTTGGTGACTCTGGCCCGGCTCCAACATTTTGTTTAAAGTTGGCCCAGTTTTGTGTTCATAAAACATGGATCCAAATTGCAATCAAAGCACAAAATCAAGGCCATCAGTAGCTTGGTTCTGTCATGTTTGTTATTATAATAGTCACAAGATGATGTCCTGCATTGTTACCATTGCAACTTGGACACTTTAGTTGCCATCATAGCCTTGGTGCGGCTGTTAGCATTGTCTTGCTTCTTCTCTCGCTTTCTTCAAGTCTGCTTCAGTCGGAGTCTCAATGCTATCCACCCATCTCATTTTCCTTCTCACTCTTCCGTTTTTACCCTTGACTTCTCCTCCAATTGTTGCCAAGGACAAGGCTGTTGGGGTCTTCGTTTCCAAGGCCTGTACTTGGCGAGCTTTCTCTCTCTAACTGCACTTAGCAAATCCTTTTGATTCCAGAACTTCTGTTCTTGATCCAACCCACTCATTGGTCTTTCTGTCCAGCCAGCAGATCCTGACCAGCCTCCGCCATCCCCACATTTCAGAAGCTGTTCACCTCCTCTCACCCTCTTCCTTCCTTGCACGTGTATCGACCGTTAAACGGTCACTGGGTCAAAATGCTGGAGCTCCCTCCCTAACAGCACAACGCGGCCACCTCCCAACAGCGATGCTTCAACAAAGCGGCTCACCACAGCCTTCTCAAGGGCAGTTAGGGACGGGCAACGAATGCTGACCTTACCAGCAATGCTCACATCCCAATGACGAATTTTTAAAAAGGAGTCAAGGAGTCAGAGGTTGGCGCAATGAGAAATGTTATCCTCCTCACCCAGCCAGTCATTTCTCTCTCTCTCTCTGAGATCACCAACATGAGTTCATCTCAATGTCCACTTACATTCAGCGAGACTCTTTCCTCACAGGATTCACACTCGTCTGTCCCTCATTATTCTCCCTTCCTGATCTCTTCTTATAATTTTCACCCTTCTCTTATTTTTCCATCATTTAATATTTCTCACTCTCTCCATTCATGTCATATTTCACACTCTCTCCGTCCATTTAATATTTCCCAGTTTCTCCCGTCATCCACCACTCTCAGCCTCTCTGGCCATCTCTTAACTCTCACTCTCCTCACTTGATCTCCGAACGTCTTTAAGGCAACGTCAGGTGAAATTGGGAAGCCACCCCCCCACCGCGTTGTGACAGGGAACATCCAAACACCAACAAAGAGCTTCACAGGGGTCCGTCGCTGTCAGGCTCCTGTGTGTTTAACTATACTTGTTGTCGAAGATCAGCAAAGACCAGACTGCAAAATATACTCATAGGGTAGCATTTTCTGCCTGTCGGGCGGGTGGGCCCGACCCAATCTCCGGCAGGCGGCTAGCCGATCCCCGCCAGCGAAGCGGGCCGCGACGCCATTTTACGTGGGCGGGCCAATTAAGGCCCGCCCAGCGTGACGTCCGGCGGGAAGCGCTATGCACTCCCTGTGCGCGCGGGGAGGGGATTCTCCAAAAGCGAGAGTGCGCTCTTTCACGCATGCGCACGAAAGAGCGCACATTTCCCTGAGGCTAAGTGCAGCCTCAGGGAGATCGCTTCCACTTTGAAAAAGATTGAAAATAGAAAAGAAAAAATTCCCTAACATGTCCCCCTCATGTGACAATGTCACATGAGTTGGGACATGTTCATTATTTACAGAATAACTTTATTAAAATTTTTAAAACTCTGCATGAAACGTCATCCCACTACTGGATGAGGTTTCATGTTTTTTCTATTTGGCGCCGGGGCTCCTGGCCGACCCGCCAACCTTAAGGTTGGACGGGCAGGTCCTTTAATTGTTTCAATGATCCTGTCAATGGCCTCAATTGGCCACTGACAGGTCGGCGGGCCCACAGCTGATTTTGCTGCGCCCCCACCTTCCTGGAAATTTAAATGGGGCGCAGTGACATCGGGGGTTCTGCCCGACATGATCCCACGTCATTTTACGCGTCGGCAAGCGGGCCCCGCCCCCTGCTCGCCAACGGCAAAATTCTGCCCATAGTGAACTTGTCCGCTGAAGATATCTGTGGTGTAAAAGCTTAATGGGCAGAATTTTCTCTGTGGGCTTCAGGCCCACACTGTTGGGTTCAAACGGGGCGTCAGAAGCCCACACTGTGTGGGGAGCAGTCCCTTGGCAATGAATTTCCCCGATTTGGCCAATCAATGGCCAGAAGGCAGGCTCTCTGTCCAATGAGGCACGGCGGGCAGGCTCTGGAAGCTGCAGAGGCCTATAGGAGGCCTTCGATTTCAGGGAGCAGTAGCAGCAGTGTGCCAAGGCAGGTAGGAGAGAGAGGGGCCTTCAAAATGGAGGCGCTCTTTTTCCAACTTCTTCAAAGTTAAAGTAAAAAATAGGTCAAGCAGCTGGGGCCACCGCTTTTGCGGGGGGTGGAGGAAAGGCCCTCCACAGGGCGGCCTGCGACTCCAGGTGAAGCCTGACCGGCAAGGAAGGCCTCTAATCCTGCATGGAGTGCTGGCTCCCCCCAGTCCGTCACCTCTGGGCAGCTGCTCTGTCCTCCACAGCCTCCAGACGCCTGGAAGCCAAATACAAAATCCAAGCTGACCTCCGACAATAGGTCTTTAAATAGTTGAGTCGGCTACCCACCTCTCACGGGCGGGTAGTCCTGTCAACCAGTCCACCTCTAGGAAAGGGGCAGGGGTCAGGACGGAGCTGGGGGAGTGCCACACAGGCCAGCAGCACGAAATCCCGTGCCCAGCTGCCTCCACTGGGGCCTAAAAATTCAACCTAGTTTGTCCGCTTGTCGCGTCTGCCTTTGCATGTCACTACTTTCTCTGCTGTGCTTTCGAACAAGCTGGACTTCACTGAGTGTTCCTTTAGCCAAGAGAGCAACGCTGACAAATGGAAGCTCTGGGTCTTACCACAAACAGCCATCAATGGCCTGTGTCTGTGACTAAACCGGATGGGCTGGTATCAGTGCCAGGTTTAAGCCCCCATATCCCAACTCCCATCTGCCAGTCTCCCTATGCCCACCTTGGCATGGTTTTCTTGGCAGTGTTCTGCACTGACCCATGCAAGGCTGGTACAGCGGGCATTTAACGAATGATCATGACCAGCTGTAGCCGCTATCAGACCTGCCCCTGGGTGACGGGCGTGACTCAGCGGTAGCATTCTCACCTCTAAGTCGGAGGTTTCGAGTAGGTTCAAGTCCAATGCAGTGTTGAGGAAGTGCTGCACGGTTGGAGGTGCCTTCTGGATGAGACATTAAGCCTGATCGCTCAGGCGGATGAGGCATGAGGAGCAATACAGGGAAATGTTGCTCTGATGGGTGATCAAGGATAAGGGGACATCATCTTGATATTAGAGGCAGGCCATTCAGGAGTGAAGTCAGGGAGCACTTTTTCACGCAAAGGGCAGTGGAACTCTGAAACTCTCTCACGCCCCTCCCCAAAAACTAGGGGACAATTGGAGCTTTCGTGATATTTGGTAGGTAAGGGCATCAAGGGATATGGAATTAAAGTGGTAGATGGGGTTTAGCTACAGGTTGGCCGTGCTCTAGTTGAATGGGGGAGCAGATTCAAGTGCCCAGATCGCCTCCTCCTGTTCCTGTGCTCCTACGAAATGTTGGCAGAAATGACTGTGGGATGAACATTTTAGGGACGTTACAGGTCAGCCAAATGGGGTTGTGAAGGAACAGCCCAGCTGTCCATAAAGGGGGAAAAGGAGACAGAAACACACTGTTAAATCAACCCCTTGCTACCGTTGTACGCTATAACCTCTCCATGTTGTATATTTTATACCTCGGAGCTATGCAGAGATGACACTAGTTTCTAGGTTTTAGTCACAGTGCATTAAAATGTCTACTTCGTGCTTCAGTTCCAGCTTTTAGCTCTTTCAATAGTTTGTCTACTTTTCTGTGAGTCCACAGCCGGGCTTAACCAATCAAGCACAGTGAGCATCAACTGTAACCAGACCCACATGATCAAACACAGAACAATTGAACAATTAAACACTGCAGAATGCCCGAGACCGAGTCATTTCTGGATTTTGGAATTTTCTGGATTATACGATGGCGTTAGAACGCCTGACCACGACGGTGTGGACCAGAAAACACCGCGGATAGATATACTTCTGTAGGAATGCAGGGAATGCCTTGCACTGTGCCCACGATACTCGTTTAACAAGCACCACAACAGGTATTTAGTAAGTTTTCATTTCAGCCAAACCGGGAAGCTTGAGGTCCCCGGGTGTAAGTCCCAGGACCTGACTACTTGTACTAACTCTGTTTTCTTTATCATGCTGTATTATTTCCAAGCTATTGGGCTTGGTGGCCATCTATCACTGTAAGAAGTTCCATTCTGTGATGTGGTATTTCACTGGGAACTTGATATCCTCCTTTAACCTGTTTGTGGAAGTTAGTCACATCTTCAAATTGTGTTTTCGAGCAGCTAGGGCCATGAAGCTGCAGTGTTTATTCCGCCAGGGCACCACGTTGGTCACGTTGGCAGCATTAGTCCTCAGTCTATTGGGGCCATCGCCATCGAGAGAAATTCTGCCATTTAGAAAGCCAAACTCCACAGTGGGGATAAGAATCATTGGACATGCTTGCTGTTTGGAAGCTCTTGGGTTGCCTCTGCACTCCTGGATGGCCTGCTCATAATGGGCTACAACGGCCAGTGACACGGGAACAGTCAAGCGGTGAGTCCATTGGTCTACTAAAAACACTTCCAGACTACGGGATGTTTCCAGACTTTGGACATCCGGACTGGAGAGGCTGCCGTGTATCTCATGGAGCCTCAGGTTTCTGTGAAGGCATCTTCCTGTACAATGCACGTAACACAGATATCGGCGGGTAAGTCAACTTCCGAAGCCTCTGAAAATAGCTGAGTATAAAAGTGAACCATCAGCCTGGGCCGTGGTGGTCACCATCTTTGTCATTCGCCATCCTCTGTGTGGGTGTGTCTTAAAATCCTGTGCATATTCGCAACACAACCCTTACCACCTGCTTGATCCCTTGCATCCAGTTATAAGGTACCAGCAAGAAAATGTGTATTTTTTTTTATTCGTTCACGGGATGTGGGCTTCGTTGGCCGGGCCAGCATTTATTGCCCATCCCTAGTTGCCCTTGAGAAGGTGGTGGGTGAACTACCTTCTTGAACTGCTGCAGTCCATGTGGTGTAGGTACACCCACAGAGCTGTTAGGGAGGGAGTTCCAGGATTTTGACCCAGCGACAGTGAAGGAACAGCGATATATTTCCAAGTCAGGATGGTGAGTGACTTGGAGGGGGACTTGCAGGTGGTGACGTTCCCATGTGTCTGCTGCCCTTGTCCTTCCTGGCAGTAGAGGTCATGGGTTTGGAAGGTGCTGCCTAAGGAGCCTTGGGGAGTTCCTGTGGGGAGAAAAATTGAGGCTGACTCCTAATATGAGTGTAGCATGTCGTGGCTGAAAAAGGGTGGCCGGGGGCTGACTTATAGGCTGAGTACATGCAAAAATACGACTTTTGGGGCTGCAAAAAATGGGATTGTCTTATACGCCAGGTCGATTTATATGCCACGATCTACGGTAATCTTGGTTTAGCCGCAGAATAACCATTTTAAAAGGAAAGTGCTTAGCATAGCAACAGCTAGTTCACACAGGAACTCCACAGATACCTGAGAAATAAAGAGGTGTCTTCAGAGTGAAGCTCAAAGGAGGAGACTCCTTAAAGTGAAAAGCAACAGCTCAGATAGTTACTCATATATTTACTGTCAAATGGGAGTGAGCACACCACACCATTAAAGAAAGAAACAACTTGAATTTATACAGCATCTTTCAAGGTCTCTAGACTTTCCAAAGCGTTTGACAACCAATTAAATACTTTTTGACGGGGATTCACTGTCGCAATATAGGAAACACAGCAAGCTCCCACAAGCAGCAATAAGATAAATGGTCTCTTCTAGTGAGATTGGTTGAGGAATAAATGGTGGTTCAGACACCAGAGGAGCTCCCCTCATCTTCTTCAAAATAACACCGTGGGACCTCTGAAGAGCAATCACGCCTAAAAGATGGCAGCTCTGACAGTGCAGCACTCACTCATCACTGCACTAGAGTGTCAACCTAGATTCTAGGCATGAGTCTCTGAACAGGGACTTGAAGTCACAACCTTCTGATGAAGAGGTAGGAGTGCTAATCGCTCAGACAAGTGCGCAGCATCGCTTGGTCTTAAGTGAGCCTTTCATACGCTTCCTCTTTCATATAAATCTCTCCTTAAATCAGTAAAGTGATGCTGAAATCCCTTGTCAGACCCCTGGAGGGAGCCTGGTGCAACCCAAAAGCAAAAAGCTTGGAGGCAATTCAGAGGAGGTCCCCTTCCAGGGCTGACTCTGGAAGCTGCCACTTAGAGCTGCCCTCATGGACTGGAGGACATGAAGGCTCCTAGCCACAAGGCTTTAAAGGTTACTACACTTTCCATTTTAGTGGGCCAGCAAATCTTCAGTCCTTAGGATCTTCTGGCTGCTGTTTAAGATCAATAAGAAGGCCGAGGGTCTAGCAGTTAGGTTGCATCCCCAGTTCCACCATAATTCCCAACGAGTCAAAGTGGGGAGTAACACCAGAGCCATTTTCAGTAAGGCTGACGTCAGTTTCTAGATACGTGTTGTCATTGCTTTAGCTCTACCTCCTCACGATTTGGGGTGTTGTAAAACAGGCCATCACATGTCGAGTTATTGACAAATGACAATGTTCTCCAGTTGAATTTCCAGCAAAAATACTGGGTTATTCAGCAACTGTCGTAAACTCTGTCCACTCTCCTCTCCCTGGCTCAGCTGAGTCAGACCGTTGGGTATCCCTGATGTCTTGTTTAGCCCTGAACCAGGCTTTGTAGTGTTCAATAGTGTTTGTAGTGCCAATTGTTCTATGTTTGATATTGTTAAGTCTGGCAATGATCTATGCTCACTGTGCTTGATTGGTTAAGTCTGGGTAATGACTCAGAGCAGGAGTAAACAAAGAGGCAGCTAGAAGCTGAGCTGTAAGCATGATTGTAGACATTTTGGGACTGGGGAGATATTTTAAGCACTGTAAACAAACATGTTGCAGACTTAGAAACTGGTGTCATCTCTACATTGCTCTGAGGTAAATCAAATATATAAAATATACAACAAACAGATGAACAGGCTTCAAATCTCACATTCTACTTGTCACAGACAGAATGTATGTGCTTTCTTACTGCCCGTAGTCAGTATGTTTCGTATGGAAAGAGGTGCATCTTTTCTTACTCTTGGAACGTGTATTCCAATTAAATAATTCGGTGGCAAGCCTTTGTGAGTTCAAATAAAAAAAGGTATTTATTCTCACAAACTTACCTTGAATTAACACAAAGTCGCACACTCAGTCTCTCTCTTTCTCTCACAAAAGCACAAACACACACACACACACACACACAAAACTAGTGGATACAGATAAAGATAGTGCCCTTTTACCGATTACAATCAACACAGTCTCTGATTTATGATTTCTCGTCTCCCACAGCACAGGCCTATGGTTTCTTGAATGGATTCAATGAATTAAAGTTGAAGAGAGGGTCTTGTAAAGTGAAGGGTTCACAGTAGATTGTGAGATTACTTGTGGTTGAATATTCAAGAAATTGGCTCTCAGGTGAACTTTAAAACTGGAACAGGTTAAGTGCTTAGGCAGCTTGATAACCTGCAACTAGTTTCAGAGTCTTCTTCTCAGACTGGCTGATGATTGATGGGTCTGATGATCTGTTGGGCCCTGGGGCAATACGGTTGTGACCCCTGAAACCAGTTTCGATCACATGACTGCTGGGTTAAAACTTCTGAGTCTCACCCAGTCTAGTTTGGATGGGGAAGGCCTTTGTGATACAATGGGAAGTTGATAATGGCCATTGAGTTTCAATTTTCCCTTTTACCCAGTATGAAACCAGGAGACAGGCAGCCTGGAAACTCCATAATCTTTAGGCGTTGGCTCATCCTTAAACAATGGGATGTGTGAATTCCACAGGTAGCTGTGAGGTACCCTCACTTCTGCCCATATTTTTTTTATTCATTCATGGGATGTTGGCATTGCTGTCTGAGAATGGAGTGGCTTTCTAGGTCATTTCAGAGGGCATTTAAGAGTCAACCACAGTGTAGGTTTGGAGTCACATATAGGCCAGACCAAGTAAGAATGGCAGATTTCCTTCCCTAAAGGGGAACCAGTTAATTTTTTTACGACAATGGTTTCATGGTCACCATTAGAATTTTAATTCCACATTTGTTTTTTACTGAATTCAAATTTCACCATCTGTTGTGGTGGGAGTTGAACCCAGGTGGCCAGAGCATTACCCTGGGTATTTATAGTACCAGTCCAGTGACAATACCATACATCAACGCCTCCCCCAAATTAATTAAGTATTCGCCAGAGACTTGATACTGTCTGTAGTCCAAATGCCAAAAGTCACATGAATTGCAGCAGCCTCTTAAAGGATTGTTTGTACCCTAATTTTTAAAAGTATTGACTGAAAGTTCATAATATGATGTGGAAGTACTGGGCATGACATACTCTTCACTAAAACAACCTACTTGCATCTCTGCATGTTGCCTACCTGTGCTCCTACCTTACCCATGCAGCCACAGAAAACCTTATTCACATTTTCATTGCTTCAAGACTTGACTTCTCCCATTACTGGCTTCCCAAACTCTCTCCTCTACACGTCCCCAGCTTGTCCAAATCCCCCACTGATCATTTCTTGCCCCATCATCAGGTCCTCATTAACCTCCCCTCAGTTCCCATCTTCCAACATGCTGAATTCAAACCCCTCCATGGTCTTGCTTCACCCTCCCTCCTCATGTCCCTCCAGCCCTATCTCATCCTCATGGCTCAGTGGACCTCTGAGTCAGAAGGTTGTAGGTTGAAGTCCAATTGAAGGGATTTAAGCACAAATCCTAACAGGACAAACCATATAAATACTGTGGCTACAAGGGCAGAGGTTTGGAATTCTGCAGCGAGTAACTCACCTCCTGACTCCCCTAAGCCTGTCCACCATCTACTAGGCACAAGTCGGGAGTGTGATGGAATACTCTTCACTCGCCTGGATGAGTGCAGCTCCCACAAGAAGCTCAACACCATCCAGGACAAAGCAGCCAGCTTGATCAACACCCATGCACCACCTTTAACAGTCACTCCGTCCTACACCAATGCACAATGTCAGCATGCAAAACATCTATAAGATGAACTGCAGCAACTTACCAAGCTACTGCACCTTCCAAACCCATAACTCCTGTAGTGATCAATTGTTTAATTGTTCGGTGTTTGATTATGTATGTCTGTTGACTGCTCAGTGTGATTGGTTAAGCCTGGGTATAGTGACTGAGAAAAAGAAACTAAACTGTAGGCAAGCTGCTATAAGCTCAAGAGCAGACATTTTCAAGCATTGAACAAAACCCCTGTTACACACATAGAAGCTCGTGTGTCATCTCTGCATATCTCCAAGGCATAAAACACAACCGCCTCTACCGCCTAGAAGGAGACAGGCAGCAGGTGCATGGGAAAACCACAATCTGCCAGTTCCCCTCCAGGCCACATATCATCCTGACTTGGAACTATGTCACAGTTCCTTCACTATCGCTGGATCAAAAACCTGGAATTCCCTTCCCAGCAGCACTGTGGGTGTACCTACGCCACGTGGACTATAGCAGTTCAAGGATGCAGCTCACCACCACCTTCTCAAGGACAATCATGATATCAGCAACAAATACTGGCCTTGGCAGCAACACTCATGTTGCATGAAAAAAAACCGTAATCCATGTTGATACCGCAGCGCAATACTGAGGGAGTACTGTGACCCCTGCTGTCTACGACTCATCATCGGTGAGCCTTCAGTAGTCTCAGCCTTGCTCTGAGCTCCCTTCCTACAACCCTGCCCTGTGTTGCTTCTTGCACCCCCGCCCCCATCCCCTCCTCTTTTCGGCTGTACTTTCGATCACCTCTTCAACTGCTGAGTGACTGTTCATTCTTCGGTGACATCCATTAGGACATTCTTTAAAGCTGCCTCCTGAACAGGAGCTGGTTTTCTCCTCTCTACTGTGCTCCCTAAGCTTGGCCACTGGGACATGCTGCTTGGTGTGGTTTGCTACATTCTCCTGTTCAGCTTCTCCATTGCCTGATTAATGATGCGCGTGAGGTATTTTATTTGTATAAACCATAAAACAGTCGTAAAATACATGTGCAAGCAACAGTCCCCATAGCAAACAAAAATATTGATTCAAAGACAGAAGCCAAGTTATGTCAATTCATTAAATGTCATTATGTCTGGACCAGATCAATGAAAGGTTTGAAATATTAACAAAATGGCAAGCGTCAGTTAACCCTTTTCTTCACCATAGATATTTGCACACCGTCCCACAATGATAACTCGACACAGTGACACCCCAGATAAATTAAGTTTTAGAAGCTTCTGAGGCTTAAAGGTCATTTTGAATTCTCTGACCATTATCACGCTCAATAGCCCATTCATACACCGCCCGGAACTGACTGAGTCATCCTTTTGGACACAGCAGGGGCTTGCGTTGGAGGTTATCACCCTCTCAGAGTCTATTCGGCAATCACTTAATGTCAGAAGCACTGAATGCATCAAGGCCAAAGCCCTGGGTGCAACCCCATTCAAGCACAGAGAAGCTGACAATTACTGTCGATGACCATTACTGATCTATTGAGGACATGTTACAATTGATTCATAACACGTTTTACTCAACTCCAAACCGGTAGGGAATGGATTACCGTCCCCGCAAAATGAGGATGTCAGTCGTGGCTCAGTTGGTGGCATTTTCTCTCTCACGTCCGAATTGCAAAGTTGTGGGTTGAAGATCAATTCCAGCACAAGGAGCCTGAGCTGACACTCTTAGTGCAGCGCTGAGGGACTGCAGCACTGTCAGAGCTGCCCCCTTTCAGGATAGATATTAAACCTACTGCCCTGTCTCTCCAGTGAATGTATGGGATTTTGTGACACTATTTGAGAGCAGGAACATTGTCTCCAGCGGCCTGACCAATGTCCATCCTTTGATCAGCAGACGAAAATAGGTTAGCTGGTCATTGTCACACTGCTGTATTGAAGGCAGGTGGTGTGTAAATTAGCAGCTGTGATCTACATTACAACAATCTCTATACTTCAAAGTATTTAAGTGCCTGTAGAGCCGGTTGGGATGTCTGGTGGCTGTGAAAGGTGCTATATAAATGCAAGTCTTCCTTTCCTATTTTCCTGTATCGGAAATGATTTAATGCCCCTGTATCAGAAATGGATTACTGCCCCTCTATCGGGGATGGTTTACTGCCCCTGTACCCGGAAGGGATTACTGTCCCCTGTATCAGGAATGGATTACTGCCCCTGTACCCGGAATGGATTACTGCCCCTGTACCCAGAATGGATTACTGACCCTGTACCAGGGATGGATTACTGCCCCTGTACCCGGAATGGATTACTGCACCTGTATCAGGAATGGATTACTGCCCCTGTACCCAGAATGGGTTACTGCCCCTGTACCCGGAATGGATTACTGCCCCTGTATCAGGAATGGATTACTGCCCCTGTACCCAGAATGGGTTACTGCCCCTGTACCCGGAATGGATTACTGCCCCTGTATCAGGAATGGATTACTGCCCCTGTACCCGGAATGGATTATTGCCCCTGTATCCGGAATGGATTATTGCCCCTGTATCGGGAATGGATTACTGCCCCTGTACCCGGAATGGATTATTGCCCCTGTATCCGGAATGGATTATTGCCCCTGTATCAGGAATGGATTACTGCCCCTGTATCAGGAATGGATTACTGTCCCTGTATCAGGAATGGATTACTGCCCATGTATCAGGAATGGATTACTGCTCCTGTACCCAGAATGGATTACTGCCCCTGTATCAGGAATGGATTACTGCCCCTGTATCAGGAATGGATTACTGCCTCTGTATCAGGAATGGATTACTGACCCTGTACCAGGGATGGATTACTGCCCCGTGTCAGGAATGGATTACTGCCCCTGTGTCAGGAATGGATTACTGCCCCTGTACCCGGAATGGATTACTGCCCCTGTGTCAGGAATGGATTACTGCCCCTGTATCAGGAATGGATTACTGCCCCTGTACCCGGAATGGATCACTTCCCCTGTACCCGGAATGGATTACTGCCCCCTGTACCCGGAATGGATTACTGCCCCTGTATCAGGAATGGATTACTGCCCCTGTACCCGGAATGGATTACTGCCCCTGTACCCGGAATGGATTACTGCCCCTGCGTCAGGAATGGATTACTGCCCCTGTGTCAGGAATGGATTACTGCCCCTGTACCCGGAATGGATTACTGCCCCTGTACCCGGAATGGATTACTGCCCCTGTATCAGGAATGGATTACTGACCCTGTACAAGGGATGGATTACTGCCCCTGTGCCTGGAATGGATTACTGCCCCTGTATCAGGAATGGATTACTGCCCCTGTACCCAGAATGGATTACTTCCCCTGTACCCAGAATGGATTACTGACCCTGTACCAGGGATGGATTACTGCCTCTGTATCCGAAATGGATTACTGCCCCGCTATCGGGGATGGATTACTGCCCCTGTAACCGGAATGGATTACTGCCCCTGTATCAGGAATGGATTACTGCCTCTGTACCCGGAATGGATTACTACATCTGTACCCGGAATGGATTACTGCCCCTGTACCCGGAATGGATTACTGCCCCTGTACCCGGAATGGATTACTGCCCCTGTACCCGGAATGGGTTACTGCCCCTGTACCCGGAATGGATTACTGCCCCTGTATCAGGAATGGATTACTGCTCCTGTACCCGGAATGGATTACTGCCCCTGTATCAGGAATGGATTACTGCCCCTGTATCAGGAATGGATTACTGCCCCTGTACCCGGAATGGATTACTGCCCCTGTATCCGAAATGGATTACTGCCCCTCTATCGGGGATGGATTACTGCCCCTGTACCCGGAATGGATTACTGCCCCTGTATCAGGAATTGATTACTGCCTCTGTACCCGGAATGGATTACTGCACCTGTACCCGGAATGGATTACTGCCCCTGTACCCGGAATGGATTACTGCTCCTGTACCCAGAGTAGATTAATGCCCCTGTATCAGGGATGGATTATTGCCCCTGTATCAGGAATGGATTATTGCCCCTGTATCAGGAATGGATTATTGCCCCTGTATCAGGAATGGATTACTGCCCCTGTACAGAATGGATTACTGCCCCTGTACCCGGAATGGATTACTGCCCCTGTACCCGGAATGGATTACTGCCCCTGTACCAGGGATGGATTACTGCCCCTGTACCCAGAATGGATTACTGCCCCTGTATCAGGAATGGATTACTGCCCCTGTGTCAGGAATGGATTACTGCCCCTGTACCCGGAATGGATTACTGCCCCTGTACCCGGATTGGATTACTGCCCTTTATCAGGAATGGATTACTGCCCCTGTATCAGGAATGGATTACTGCCCCTGTACCCGGAATGGATTACTGCCACTGTATCGGGAATGGATTACTGCCCCTGTATCAGGAATGGATTACTGCCCCTCTATCAGGAATGGATTACTGCCCCTGTATCAGGAATGGATTACTGCCCCCTGTACCCGGAATGGATTACTGCCCCTGTATCAGGAATGGATTACTGCCCCTGTACCCGGAATGGATTACTGCCCCCTGTACCCGGAATGGATTACTGCCCCTGTATCAGGAATGGATTACTGCTCCTGTACCCGGAACGGATTACTGCCCCTGTATCAGGAATGGATTACTGCCCCTGTACCCGGAATGGATTACTGCCCCCTGTACCCGGAACGGATTACTGCCCCTGTATCAGGAATGGTTTACTGCCCCTGTATCAGGAATGGATTACTGCCCCCTGTACCCGGAATGGATTACTGCTCTTGTACCCGGAACGGATTACTGCCCCTGTATCAGGAATGGATTACTGCCCCTGTACCCGGAATGGATTACTGCCCTCTGTACCCGGAATGGATTACTGCCCCTGTACCCGGAACGGATTACTGCACCTGTATCAGGAATGGATTACTGCCCCTGTATCAGGAATGGATTACTGCCCCTGTACCCGGAATGGATTACTGCCCCTGTATCAGGAATGGATTACTGCCCTGGTACCCGGAATGGATTACTGCCCCTGTATCAGGAATGGATTACTGCCCCTGTACCCGGAATGGATTACTGCCCCCTGTACCCGGAATGGATTACTGCCCCTGTACCCGGAACGGATTACTGCACCTGTATCAGGAATGGATTACTGCCCCTGTATCAGGAATGGATTACTGCCCCTGTACCCGGAATGGATTACTGCCCCTGTATCAGGAATGGATTACTGCCCTGGTACCCGGAATGGATTACTGCCCCTGTATCAGGAATGGATTACTGCCCCTGTACCCGGAATGGATTACTGCCCCCTGTACCCGGAATGGATTACTGCCCCTGTACCCGGAATGGATTACTGCCCATTTACCCGGAATCGATTACTGCCCCCTGTATCGGAATGGATTACTACCCCTGTATCAGGAATGGATTACTGTCCCTGTACCCGGAATGGATTACTGCCCCTCTATCGGGGATGGATTACTGCCCCTGTACCCGGAAGGGATTACTGTCCCCTGTGCCAGGAATGGATTACTGCCCCTGTACCTGGAACGGATTACTGCCTCTGTACCCAGAATGGATTACTGCCCCTTTACACGGAATGGATTACTGCCCCTGTATCCGGAATGGATTACTTACCCTGTACCTGGAACGGATTACTGCCCCTGTATCAGGAATGGATTACTGCCCCGGTACCCAGAATGGATTACTGCCCCTGTACCCGGAATGGATTACTGCCCTTGTACCCGGAATCGATTACTGCCCCCTGTACCCGGAATGGATTACTACCCCTGTATCAGGAATGGATTACTGCCCCTGTACCCAGAATGGATTACTGCCCCTGTATCAGGAATGGATTACTGCCGCTGTATCAGGAATGGATTACTGCCCCTGTATCAGGAATGAATTACTGCCCCTGTACCCAGAATGGATTACTGCCCCTGTATCAGGAATGGATTACTGCTCCTGTATCAGGAACGGATTACTGCCCCTTTACCCGGAATGGATTACTGCCCCTGTATCAGGAATGGATTACTGCCCCTGTATCAGGAATGGATTACTGCCCCTGTACCCGGAATGGATTACTGCCCCTGTATCAGGAACGGATTACTGCCCCTGTACCCGGAATGGATTACTGCCTCTGTATCAGGAATGGATTACTGCCCCTGTATCAGGAATGGATTACTGCCCCTGTACCCGGTATGGGTTACTGCCCCTGTATCAGGAATGGATTACTGCCCTTGTACCCGGAATGGATTACTGCCCCTGTATCAGGAATGGATTACTCCCCCTGTACTGTAGACTCTACAACTACTGACGCTCCAAAACAGTTCATACTATCTGCACCCTCCGCCCCACCCCACCCCCCTGTCCCCATAATGCCCCCCTGCCACCCCCCCGCACCACCACTTTCCAGCAGACCGGCTGCAGGAGCAATCACCTTTCAACATCTGCCCTCACCTACCTACCAGAGGTCAAAATACCCACATGAAGCCAGCTTCTTCTGATCCCCACACAAATCGCCAGGATCAGAGGCCTCAATGCCACCTCCCAAATTTCGGACACCCTCAGGTCATGGAAGGTCTACCTAAATGTAATTCTTTCTTTCAAGTACTTCCACTCAGGTCATCGCCAGGCAGACTCTAGGGGAACACCAGTGTTAGTAAGGGCCAGTGGTTCCTGATGTTTTTGCCTGGCTAATGTCATCTTGCGATAGAGTGGCCAATGTCATCGAACCCAGTCTCTCAATTAACCAAAGTGAAGTCAAACTCATTGTGGGTTGGGGCCAGGCTGTTTGAAGAGGATTGAAAAGATACTGGCCAGTTTGAGTTCAGAACCTAAAGGTGATGCATTGATTTAAGATGGGGGTGATACGAGCTGTGAGAAAGCCAGCGGGGATGTGGCTTAGGCCATAGTGTTATTGAAAAGGTCATAAACGTGCAGTTTTCTTCCCCTGCAATCCCAGGGTGCTTCGATTTTAGCCAGCCGCTCTCCCAGCTACCAAGGCCTCGCCCTGGCCTGCTCTCCCTTTACCAAGCGCAGGGTGAGCCCTTCCTTACCCCATGGCCCTGCCTCACCCCCTGACCGAATTGATAACTGTGACAGGAGCTCAACCAGGTCGAACTGCGACAGGCGAAGCGGGGAGAGGCAGCAGCTGCTGTAAGGGGCCTCGGAGCCACTCACCCACACGCAGAGGCCAGGGCAGCTGCCGAATGAGGACGGCCTGGGATGTGACACTTTAAAATTACGGCCTGGGCACCCAAACGGCCCCGCTGCAAGGCAGTCGTTGTAATGATTGCGTGAGGGGGCATTGTCTGCAGGTCCTGTTCCCTGTGCAATCAATAACAATAACACTATCCCATCCAGCGTTATTATGTCGGAGATTTATTTTGCAGACTAGACAGCTAAGATCGATTCCTCCAGGATCCGTTTCCTTCTGTGTATCTGCAATGCTATCACAGTAAATGTGATATTTTTATTAATTAAAACTACGGCTTGTTATGGGATGCCTTTGCAGGGCCTTGGTATTTCCATGCTCCTGAAAAAGCATAAGGCCAGTAAAGACCCGGCAAATGCAAATTTCAGTATCATTAGGGATCTGCTGGTAATGCTGTCACTCTCCGAAAGGTATATTTTTTCGACAACATTATTTAAAACAACAAAATGGAATTGCGTTCCCACAGCACCTTTCATGGCCTCAGTGCTTTATAAATAAAGAGGTCGCCCATTTAAGACAGAGATGAGGAGAAATTTTTTTTCTCTCAGAGGCTCGCGAGTCTTTGGAACTCTCTTCCCCGAAAGGCGGTGGAAGCAGGGTCTTTGAATATTTTTAAGGCCGGGGTAGATCGATTCTTGATAAGCGAGGGGGGGGCGAAGGATTATCAGGGGTAGGTGGGAATGCGGAGTTGCGGTTACAATCAGATCGGCCGTGATCTTATTGAACGGCAGAGCAGGCTTGAGGGGCCGAGTGGCCTACTCCCGCTCCTAATTCCTAAACCCAATGAAGTACTTTTCAAGTGTAGTCACTGTTTTAAGTGTAGCAGCCTTTGTGTGCACAGCAAGCTCCCACAAGCAGAAATGTGATAATGACCCAGATAATCTGTTTACGCTGATGGCTGATAAATATTAACCAATAAATATTGGCCAGGGCACTGAGGAGAATTGTCCTGCGCTTCTTTAAAAGAGATCCGTGGGATTACTTGCAATAAATATTAATATTATTATCCCTTTTATTTTTAAAAAGCATTCGATAAGGTGCCGCACAAAAGGTTAATAGGCAAGAAAAGGGCTCATTGAGCTGGAGGTAATGTTTTAGCATGGATAGTGGATCGGTTAACAGATAGAAAGCAGAGGGTGGACATAAAAGTGGCTTTTTCACGTTGGCAGGCAGTGAATAGTGGAGTGCTGCATGGGTCAGTGCTGGGGGCTCAACTATTTACAGTCTGCTTCAATGACTTAGATGAAGAGACTGACAGTAATGCAGCAAAGATTGCTGATGATCCCATCCATGTGGAGAGGTAAGCTGCGGGGAGGATACCGAGAAGCTGCAAATAGATAAGGACAGGTTAAGGGAGCGGGCAGCAAGATGGCAGGTGGAATAAAATGTAGGCAAGCCTGAAATAATTCACTTTAGCCGTAAGAACAGAAAAGCAGAGTTTTTTTTTAAAAGGCGAGAAACTTGCAAGCGTTGATATTCAGATAGGCTTACGGCGGAATTTTACACCGGCAGGATTTCACAGTCCCGCTGAAGGCAACTTTCAAACGGCTTGCCGCATTTTACTGCCCCACCCCCGCTGCGATGGGGCTGTAAAGTCCCGCCCCTGGGCGTGCCTGTACAGGGAATGCAGAAAGTTAGCGTTCAGGGCGCAGCAAGCAATTAGGAAGGCAAAAGGCGTGTCGGCCTTTATTGCAAGGCGATTGGAGCACAGGAATAAAGTCTTGCTACAAATGTGCAGGGTTTTTGGTGAGACCACACCTGGATGTCCCGTCTGCAGTTTGGGTCTCCACATTTAAGGGAGCATATACTTGCATTGGAGGCGGTACAGCAAAGGTTCACTCGATTGGTCCCTGGGATGAGGGGGTTGTCCAATGGTGAGAAGCTGAGTAAATTGGATATGTATTCTCTGGAGTTTGGAAGAATGAGAGGTGATCTCATTGCAACCTGCAAAATTCTGAAGGGGTTGATAGGGTAGACACTGAGAGATTGTTTCCGCTGGTCGGGGGAGTCTAAAACGTGGGGGCACAGTCTCAGGATAAGGGGCCGATCATTTAGAACTGAGGTGAGGAGAAATTACTTCACTCAAAGGGTTGTGATTCTTTGGAATTCTCTAATCCAGAGGGTTGTGGATGCTCCATCATTGAAAACATTTAAGGATGGGATAGATGCGTTCTCAGGGAATTAAAGGTTATGCGGAGTGGGCGGGAAAATGGAGTTGAAGACCAAGGTCAGCCATGATCGTATTGAACGTGGGCTGGGGTTGGCGGGCCAAATGGTCTACTGCTGCTCCTATTTGTTGTGTTTTTGGGTACTTTTACATCCGCCTGAGAGAGGGGGCATCTCATCTGAAAAACAGCACCTCTAACAATGCAGCACTACCACAGTGCAGCAGTGGAGTGTCAACCTGGATTCGATGCTCAAAGTCTCTGGGGTGAGCATTAAACGTGCAGCCCTCTGACCGACTGGAACCAAAGCTGACCCCTCAAACACGCCCCTTTATTGAATTATACTTCCCAAAGCTCCTTAATGGTCCAGTGGCAACGTGTGTGTGTTGCTTCAAGGATTTGAAAGGGAGTGAGGCTTGTCATGTAGGTAAATGTGAATCTAAACAAAAACAATACACATCATTTCACAATGAACAACAATAATCACTTGGATTTTACCAGGCCAGGTCAATAGAAGTCATACACTTATTTAAAAACAACAACTGTAGTGTTCAGTGGTTCAATGTTTAATTATGTGAGTCTGGTAACTGATCTATGCTCACTGTGCTTAATTGGTTAAGCCTGGGTGTTGACTCAGAGTAAAGTAAACAGCCACCACAGGAGCTACTAGAGGATGAGCTGTAAGCATGAGTATGGACATTGGGTGATTGTGGAGCTATTTTAAATAAATCTGTTGCACACTTGGAAACTGGTGTCGTCTCTGCCTTGCTCTGAGGGAAAATCAAATAACTGAACACAACGACAACATTTATTTAGCACCTTTAACATAGCAAAAGATCCCAAGGCTCTTACCAGCATTATCACTAAGCCACCTAGGGGGATCTTAGGGAAGGCAACAAAAAGCTTAGCCAAAGAGGGAGATTTCAATGAGCATCTTAAAGGAGCAGAGAGGGGTAGAGAGGCAGACAGGTTTAGGGAAGGAGTTTCAGAGCTTAGGGCCCAGGCAGCTGAAAGGACAGCCGCCAATGGCAGAGCAGTAAAAATCGGGGAGGTGCGAGAGGCCAGTATTGGATGAGCGCAGAGATCTCACGAGACCATGAGAAATAGGAGCAGGACTAGGCCATTCCACCCTTCAACTGTCCCCTTCATCCAATAAAAGCGTGCCTGATTTTCCCCTCAACTCCACCTTCCTACAGGATCCTTAATTTTTTTATTCTTTCACAGGCTGCGGGTGTCACCGCCAAGGCCCAGCATTTGTTGCCCAACCCTAATTGCCCTTGAACTGAGTGGCTTGCTCGGCCATTTCAGAACTGACCACATTGCCGTGGGTCTAGAGTCACATGTAGGCCAGACCAGGTAAGGATGGCAGATTTCCTTCCCTAAAAGGACATTAGTGAACCAGAGGGGTTTTTAATGACAATTGGTGATAGTTACAAGATCCCCATGACTGGGGCTTTCAATTCCAGATTTGCTGCTGACTGAAATTAAATTCCATCAGCAGCTGTGGTGGGATTTGAACACATGTCACAGAGGGTACTGGCCTGGGTAACTCTAGATTACTAGTGCAGTGATGTTATCACCAGGCCACCATCTGCCCCAAACTCTCTTTGCACTCAAGGACCTACTGATCTCAATATGTTCCACAAATGAGCACCCGCAGTGAGAAACTTCCAAAGATTCACAATCTCACAGAGCTGGAGGAGGTTGCAGGTATAGGGAGAGATGATACTATGGAGGGATTTGAAAACAAGCGAGAGAACTCCAAAAATTGAGGCACGGCTGGGCTTGGAGGTCAGCAAACACAAGGGGTGATGGATAAACGGGACTTGGCATGAGCTAAAACGCGGGCAGCACAGTTCTGCGTGAGCTCCTGCCTACGGATGCTAAATGGTGGAAAGCTGTTCAGGGGAGCACTGGAATAGTCAAAGTGGGTGAGCTCTGTAGTGTCGTCAGAGTTCACTGAAAGAACATGAAATTGAGCACTAGACAAGACTGACATAACCAGCAGCAAGTGGCGACACTTAAACCTGGAACCCTAGAAACCAGTTCGTGCTGGCACTGACCGGGTGCAGAGAACGATCCCAGCGCCGGGACAATACCTTTCCAGCGATGTCCAAATAAAGCTGCATTGCCGATAAAAGAGACAGGCTGCCAAAGTTTTTCCACTCGCACTCATCAGGACAGAGGCAAGAATGCCAAAATTTCAAAGGGACCCACAATCTATACTCCGTGAAGAAAGGGTTGCTGGTTGGCTGGTAAGTCAACTCCGAGTTGTCTAGGCGTTGCCATGGAGAATGGAGAAGAGCTTTAACAGCTTGCCCCTTATTCTTTTAAGCAGCACCCAAGTTCTTTTCTACCAAGTGACTAGAAATAAAACTGTCCACCGTTCTGGTGAGGATGTGTTCTAGAATATTCTTGTAATTCTGAGCCTCTGACATCAGGCAGCTCTTTATTATGCACAGCCTGTCCGCTGGCTGATTGACTGTTGCTTAAGCTCCTTCTGTGTTCTGGTGGCCTTTTGAAATCAGTGTGATTTTTAACCGCTCCATCAGTGCATTTAGGAGAAATCACCTTTGCTAATGTTCTGCACAGCAACAGCTCTGCACCAACCAGATAGATTACTGCCTCCGTGCCCCATTACTCAGGTTGAGCCTCCCTGCTCCCACTTGTTATGCTAACAGTTGCTGCATTTAAATGGCACAGAATCTATAATTATTCCAGCCACTTTCTATCCTCTCCACTCCGGTTTGCCTTTGCCTTCTCTGGTCACGCATACTGGACCAGCCAAATAAACGCCGAGGCTATTGGCTGATCTGGGTACGTGGAGGCTGGCACACCTCCCTGAGTCCACAAAGTCCTCTGCCAACAACAAGGCACAAGTTAGCAGCGTGCTGGAATAATCCCCATTTCCCAAGTGGTTGCAGCTTAGCAGCATCCAGGTCAAAGCACCCCATCCGCTACCTTAAACATTCACTCCCTCTCTCACTGATGCAAGATGCTACAGCGCTGTATACAAGGTGGAGAAGTTTATTTGGAGGCAGGTACAGCATGGGGTTAGATACAGAGTAAAGCTCCCTCTACACTGTCCCCATCAAACACTCCCAGGACAGGTACAGCACGGGGTTAGATACAGAGTAAAGCTCCCTCTACACTGTCCCCATCAAACACTCCCAGGACAGGTACAGCACGGGGTTAGATACAGAGTAAAGCTCCCTCTACACTGTCCCCATCAAACACTCCCAGGGCAGGTACAGCACGGATTAGATACAGAGTAAAGCTCCCTCTACACTGTCCCCATCAAACGCTCCCAGGACAGGTACAGCATGGGGTTAGATACAGAGTAAAGCTCCCTCTACACTGTCTCCATGAAACGCTCCCAGGACAGGTACAGCACGGATTAGATACAGAGTAAAGCTCCCTCTACACTGTCCCCATCAAACACTCCCAGGACAGGTACAGCACGGGGTTACAGAGTAAAGCTCCCTCTACACTGTCCCCATCAAACACTCCCAGGACAGGTACAGCACGGGGTTAGATACAGAGTAAAGCTCCCTCTACACTGTCCCCATCAAACACTCCCAGGACAGGTACAGCACGGGGTTAGATACAGAGTAAAGCTCCCTCTACACTGTCCCCATCAAACACTCCCAGGACAGGTACAGCATGGGGTTAGATACAGAGTAAAACTCCCTTTGCGATATCCCAAAGGTGAGTCCCAGGGCTAACCTCAGACGTGTTCCCCTCGTTGGAGCAGTGCGATCTTTTCCTATTTCCCATACCCGCCCTATGGAAGTTTGCCGGTTAAGGAGAGTTTGGAGCATTGAGCACAGGCCTGCTGCAGCGACTTTGTGGAAGGTTTGCCTACGCTCATTTATTCTGCACACGCCCTGAGAAATATTATCGAATTCCTGAGACTTTGGGACAACAGCCAAACCAGCCATATTCTTAACATCACAGTCTCAAGGGAAATGGCTCAAGATTGGCTAAATGTCCACTAATCCTTTCATTCTTTGAGAAGGAAACTGCTGCCTGATAACATTTCATCTGACATTTCTCTCACAATGATAGAAGCAGATCCAAAGGTGCGAGTGGTTTTTGAACTTTCAGTTTGAACCCCACCTCCCCCCCACCACCCACCCCAGCCACCACCTGTCTGAAAGATTCAAACGCTCTCAGTTCTTTCGAGTCAAAGGAACAGATAGCTGGCTGCTAAAAAAAAATGATTGCTGCAAATAATGTGAGCGTCTGATTAATTCTCGGGTGTTGGGCTGATGATTTCAGAACAAGTTGACCTTGCAGGGAGGTCTGGAAAGCGTGGCTGAAACGATTGACGGCCAGCGTTTCAACCCCGTCAGAAGTCGGAAAGTGCACGGGTCGCGCTCTTGCCTTTGAATCCACAGCTTGCGGGGAAAAGCCCCACTCACTCCCAATGCAGGACTTGAGGGAGTGCCGCACTGTTGGAGGTGCTGCCTTTTAGCTGAGGCCCCCTGCTCTAGCTCTCTGGCGAGTTGGGGGAAAGAAAAATACCACAGCACTATTTATCCTTCAACCAACATCACTTCAAAAAATCAGATTGGCTGGCTATTATCCCATTTGTGGGAGCTTGCTGTGCACACATTGGCTGCTGTGCTTCCCACATTATGATAGCAGCTACACTTCCAACAGTGGCTTCCTTTCAGGGTGTCCAGAGGTTGTGAAAGGTACTATAGAAATGCAAGTTCTTGGTGCAATGTGCCCTGGTTCACCAGCTAATCCTAGAAACCTTTTATTTGCTTTATTCTTTCATGGGATGTGGGCATCACTGGCGTTTGTTGCCCATCCCCCTCACACTAAGTGGCTTGCTCGGCCATTTCAGAGGGCAGTTAAGAATCAACTGCATTGCTGTGGGTCTGGAGTCACATGGAGGCCTGCAGACTTTCCTCCCTCCCTCCAAAGGACATTAGTGAACCAACAATCAATGGTAGTTGTTATACGGTCACCATTAATGAGGCTAGATTTCAATTCGAGTTTTACAATCCCACCAGCTGCCATGGTGAGATTTGAACATATGCTCCCCCACCCCACCCCGCCCCCACCCTCCAGACCATTAGCCTAGGCCTCTAGATTATTAGTCCACTGATGTTCCCACTACGCCACCATCTCCCCACAGTTAAGCTCTTGCACAGTACAAAGGTCGAGGTTCTGCACATCACGGGTTTGAGGTGACTGGCAGACAACAGTTTCAACATTTGGGAAGGCTAGTCATTGGCCGATGCTCTCCAGTGGGGAGGGTGATTGTATTCTCTGTGGGTCAGCCCACATTTCGAGTCTGGGAGAGAAGAGGGGAAGAGAGGTAGTCCTGAGAGTGGGTGAGAGGTGGGGAAAGAGAGAGAGAGACAGACAGACAGAGGCAATTCCAGAAGAGACGGGAGATAAAGATGATTCCAGGGATGGGAGTGTGGGGATAGAGCGATGACCCTGGAGGTGGGGGATTGAAGGCTGGCAGCAGGGTGGTCATCTCGAACAGCCCAACAGTGGATATAATACCTTGTGGCTCTCTCCAGCTAGCGTGAAGCATTCTCTAAGATTCAGCATATGATATTCGCCCAGTGGGGTCTGACCCTGGTTCAGGACTTGTTGAAACACTATGCGGGAGAGGAAGTTACCCACTTTTGTGATTGGCATAAAACAATCTGATTGTTGTCACAGGTCAGACAAAACTGTCGAGATGTACAGTCCCAGTCTAGCTCGAATGGCACAGGTGACACATACACTCGCTGCACTTGAATAGTCATCTGCATTTAATTAGAAATTATGTGACTCAATTATCTCCTTCATTAGGGAGCGCTTGTTACACCTAGACCAAACTAATAGTCCTGGCGTTGCTCATTCCTTTGGAAGAAATGGCTCTGTGTCTGACCGCTATAATCAGACAAGGGGCGATTGCATATCAGAGACTCCTGGGAGGGTGTGAGGAACAGCCCTCGGTTGGGGGTTGGGCAGGGGGGGGGCGGTGTGTGGCTGCGGGTGGTGGGAGCAATGATTTAACCCTTTCACCAACAAATCCGTGAAGCAAAGCCATTGTAAGTGTGAAATGGGGTTCACTTCTAGAGGAATAGAATTCAAAATCAGAGAAGTTATGTTAACATTATATATAGAACTTGGTTAAACCACACTTAAGAATATTGAGCATATTTTTGGTCTCAATATTACAGCAAAGGATACATGTGTGCATGTGTTTGTATATCCATATATGTCTGTGTGTACAGATATGTGTATAATATATCTTTATAAAATCTATTATATAATTGTTTTCAAATTCTTCCTTGACCTCTCCCCTCCTATCTCTGCAACCTCCTCTTGCCTCACAACCTCACGAGGTATCTACTTTCCTTCAATTCTTACCTCATACACATCCTCAATTTTAAGTGCTCCACCATTGGTGGCCATGCCTTCAGCTGCCTGGGCCTAGGAACGTCCCCCCTGCAACTTTTCTGTCTCTCCGCCTCTCTCTCCTCCTGTAAGACACTCCTGAAAACCTATCTCCTTGACCAAGACTTTGGTCAGCTGCCCCCAGTACCTCCTAATGTCAACTGTTGATTGATAATGCTCTAGTCAGCCTAACAGCGTAAGGAATAGGAGCAGAAGTAGACCACATGAGCTCCCCCCGCACGAGTCTTCTCCACCATTCAATGCTATCAAGGCTGATCTCCTTCTTCAACTTCATTTTCCCACCAGCCCCTACATCCCTTTGTCATGGTGATGATAGCTGGCTGTGTGTGTGTGTGTGTGTGTGTGTGTGTGGGCTTGAGTATTAGATACTATATGGTACTCAGATAAGATACTGTAAGGTACGCTCTGGGGTCACCTGACTGGGGGAGTTGAAGGTCAGACAGCACATGTTAGTGAGTTAGCTAGCGTGGCGGGTTAAATGATGGTGCTCCTGCATTTAAATCTATTGCTTCAAGTGTTCGTTCAGCCTGAGATGTGATACCCTTGATTCCCTGGATCCAAAAAGCCTTGAATAAACTCAGTGTTGGGGTACTGGGGTACCACTGGGGTAGAGAATCCCAAAAATTCATTTCTCTGAGTGAAGAAGTTTCTCCTAAATGATCCTGAGGCTGTGGCCCCAGGTTCTAGATTCTCCAGGCAGGGGAAACAACTTTTTAGTGTCAATCCTGTCGAGTCCTTTCAGAATCCTGCATTTTTCAATGGAATCCATTCTCATTCTCCTGAACTCCAAAGGGTATGGGTCCAATTTACTCAGCCTTCCATCGATCTTCTCGTCCCAGGGACCAATCCAGTGTGCCTTTGGTGTACCACGTCCAAAGCAAGTATATAGCTCCTTAGGTATGGAGACCAAAACTATATCATTACAGCAAGACTTCCTCTTGTCCTCGATTCCCTTTGCAACAAAGGCCAACATGTCATTCGTCTCCTAATTATTTGCTGGACCTGCATGCTAAATATTTGTGTCACTTGCATGAGTGCATGCATGCGTCTCTGAACATCAACATTTGGAAAATGCTGCACCTATCGGTTCTTTATCCACCTGACTCGTTCCATCCTCGAGAAACTCCAACAAATTCACCAAGCACAACTTCCTTCCCCTACAGCCACTTTGGCTCTATCCAATCATACTGCATTATGAGTGGGTATCAGAGAGTGTGGGTGTGTGTTTGTGAGCGGGTGTGTACGTGTGTATGAGTCTGCATGTGAGTGTGTGTTTGAGTGTGTATATGAGTGTCAGAGTTTTGTGTCTACATGATGTGTGTGTGTGTGTGAATGCATGTGTGTACGCACATGTCTGTGTGGACTATCTCTTTAAATGACATTGTAAAGTGAGTGTGTTGAGGGATTGGCAGCACTAATTGACACCAAAGTGGTAGAGGAGTCCTCACGTCAGCTGACCCATTTGAATAATTTAATTAGATCCTGCCTGCTTCTGGCAGCAATCTATATCTCAAGATGGGGTTGGAGAGGGGATACATGATCCTTGAGGACGGGGGGTGAAGGAGGGTAAGTGGAGAAAGGGGTGATCCTGGTGGGTGGAATAGGGGAGGGGGAGAGAACAGATACCTGGGGTGGAGGAAGAGAATAGGAAGGTAGTGATCCCAAGGTTACAGAGAAATAAAGGCATGCATGTTTTAGTGATTTTCATCACAACTGCCTGCTTACAGATATAAATACAGAGGTAGCAACACAAAGATCGGTCCCTTTGTCTCTCTGTGGTTTTCTGCTTATCTCCCTTCTTCACCTTTTCTCCATTTATGTTTTCTCTCTCTCTCTCTCTCTCTCTCCCTCAAACCCTGCCACCGTTCCTTCGCTGTCGCTGGGTCAAAACCCTGGAACTCCCTCCCTAACAGCACGGTGGGTGTACCCGCACCACATGGACTGCAGCGGCTCAAGAAGGCGGCTCACCCACCACCTTCTCAAGGGGCAGCTAGCGATGGGCAACAAATGCTGGCCTAGCCAGCGACGCCCACATCCCTGTGAATGAATTTTAAAACTACAAGGAAGAGTCACTTAATTGTCAAAGTATTAATTGACAATTAAACCTTTGAGCTTGAATTTTAATGATAGGATGTACCGTGCTATTGTTGATGCTAATGTCTGGTTAGCTGATGAGCATCCACTTTCTCAAACACAAAACTCTCCCTTAAATTCGGATTCCCCTGCCAGATCTCTCCGACACTATCGGATTCAGCAGGTCGCAACTAGTTAATGAAAATTCAAATCAAAGGGTCACACTTGCTGTCAGCGGCATCTCAGACGCACTGTAATGAGCTCGCCTCCCGGTTCCTCTTCAGGCCCCCAAAATGAAGCCCTTTCTGGAGGCCGGTTTCAGATGCGTTCCAATTCTCATCGGCACGGTAACCTTGAAAGATGAGGTTCCTAAAATCGGACAGCTCATGTCACAGCCAACAGCAACTCGCACTTACATAGCGCCTTTAACATCGAGAGGAGGCGTGGGGGTGGGGGTAGGGGGGGGAGAAATGGCCCTGCGTTGCGTCACAGAAGCCCCATCAGTCAAAAGGGCAGGTGCCGAGGCGAAGAAGGAGATATTGGAAGAGGTGTCCCAAAAAAAAACAAAACAGGATGTGAGAGGGAGGTTTGAACACAGGTCTTGAAAGAAGGAAATGGAGGCGGCGATGGTTTTGGGTCGGGGGGGTGGAGGGAGGAATCCCAGGGTCAGTAACCTGGGCGGCTTGAAGAAATGGCCACCCATGGTGCGGTGGGGGGGCGGGATGTGCCAGAAACCAAAATTAGAGAAACACAAGCTCTCAGAGAATGGAGAAAGCTGGAAAGACATGTCCATGGAGGCAACTGAATACGAGGCCGCTCGAGAGAACGAGTGGTAAATTGGAAGGGGTAGGGGAGGTGTGGTAAATTGGAAGGGGTAGGGGAGGCGTGCGGGGGCGGGGGCAGGGGCGGGTTTGGCGGGGAGGGGTGGTGTTGGCCGCCATCACCAAGAGTGAGTGAAGAAGAGTCGTACGGACTCGAAACATTAACTCTGTTTCTCTCTCCACAGATGCCGCCAGACCTGCTGAGCTTTCTCTGGTAGTTTTTCTTTTTGTTTTTACTACAGAGAGCGAGGGTCCTTGGCAGCGGCACAGATTTTTCTCATGGGCCTTTCACTGGGCCTCTTCTCTGCCACTCCCCCTTGGGGCTGATCAGAGTGAAGACTGAACGTGATCTGACCGCTCCCGACCTAAAATAACAACAATCTCTTTACCTCCTGGGTCCTCGATTCCCACATTCCAACCAGCCCTACTGCCCTGAGACAGGTGGGCCCTTTGGACACTCCTCAAGTAGGCCTCTTTCAAAATGGCGGCGACCACGTCGCCGGCGGTAACGGGCCCGGTGAGATTAAAAAAAAAAGCACAGAAGGTGCTGGAAAAACTCAGCAGGTCTGGCAGCGTCGGTGGAGAGAGAGAGAGAGAGACCAAGTTGACGTTTCGAGTCCGTGTGACTCTTGTCCTGAGCCTGGTGAGATCGCTGATTCCAATTTGAAGCCCCCCGGACTTTTAAAATCGACCCAAGTGACCACCATTTTAGAGAAGGAATCCTCCCTCTTAAACGCAGCCAATTTAATTTTTAATCGACATATTAAAAAAAAAAGGCTTGCGTCAAATTAAATTTCTCATTTGGCTTCTGTGCTTGAGGGACAAGGCAGCTCAGAACTCAAATAAGGATGAAAAAAAAACCAGAGAGAAATAAAAAACGGTTTGCATGATATTAGGCTTTGACAGGGGAGACTGATAAAGTGAGACCCTCTTGTGATCTCGAACTGAGATCCAACACTAATATTCAGTCTCAGTAGGATGCCTCGCACTCTCTGACCAATATTCTCCTCTGCTGGCAAAACCTCATTTGTACGAAGCGAAGAATTTTCAAAATTACTTTCTTAGAAACCCTGGTGAGACTGAAGGAAACTATAATCTACATCTCGTTCCTCTAGAGTGCGATATTCATCTCCTTCGAACAATTTATGACCTCTTCCCTACAGCTTGGGGAAACACTACTCAATGGTTTAATTATCAGTCTTAGCCCGGGCTTGATATATAGGAACCTTCATCGCCATTGTAGTAGGAGAGAGAGGGAATTTACAGGGAATGTCTTTCAGGGCTTTGCTTTCAAGAGGCTGACAGTTCAGATTGTGCAAATAAGAGTTATGACTGTACGCGGCTTGTAGCGGACACGCAGTGGGAATTCATAAGGTGCTTTATAGCCGAGACTAAGAGGAGACTGGATAGAAGTTTTCAAAATCATGAGGGGTCTGGACAGAGTAGATAGGGAGAAACTGCTCCCCCCCACCCCCCCCCGTAAATGGGATCGAGAAACAGAGTTTTAAAGCGTTTTGCAAAAGAAGCAAATGCAAGGCAAGAAAAACTTTTCTCACGCGGCCAGTAGTTAGGGTTTGGAATGCACTGCCTGGAAGTGTTGGTGGAGGCAGGTCCACCCGAGGCATCCAAGAGGGCGTTGGGTGATTATTCCAATGGAAACAATGTGCAGGGTTCTGGGGAACAGAGGCAGGAGATTGGCACCAAGTTAAAACGCTCAGGGAGCCAGTGCGGACGCGATGGGCCGAATGGCCTCCTTCTACACCGTAACGATTCTGTGATTCTGAGACTTCCACTTTGCCCAAAAGGTCTGCTGCCCTCACAGGCAAAGAAGCTGCCATGGAAACGGACTTGAGGTGTATTTCGTGCAAATTAATCGGATGGTCGTTTCGGTCCTTGTCAATTTGGAACCTGTGTGTGTAACATTTTTTTTATTCATTCACGGGATGTGGGCGTTACTGGCTAGGGCAGCATTTATTGCCCATCCCTAATTGCCCTTGTTCAAAGGGCATTTAAGAGTCAAACCGCATTGCTGTGGGTCTGGAGCCACGGGTAGGCCCAGACCAGGTAAGGACGGCAGATTTCCTTCCCTAAAGGACTATGTGAAATGGGAAAAAAATGCAGGGCTACAGGGTAAAGAGCATGGGAGTGGGAGTAACTGGGCAGCTCCTCTAAAGAGCCAGCACAGGTGCAATGGACCAAATGGCCTCCTTCAGTGCTGTATCATTTTATCATTTCATGATTTGCAGATTCATTTGATGATGGTGAGTGTGTGTGTGTGTGTGTGTGTATGTGAGTGTGTGTGTGTGAGTGTGTGTCTGTGTGTGTGAGTGTGTGTGTGTGTATGCGTGTGTGTGTGTGTGTGTGTGTTTGCAGGTAGATGGGTTTCTTACCCTTGCAATCCAATTTGGGTCGCCAATTCTTGTTGGATGTAATGCAGGAGGTTTCACCACGTAGTCTCCCGATTCCAGCTGCCCAACGGCCCCGCCATGGCACTCCCCTGCCCTCCTGCCATTATTTGCCAAGCATGCCCACAACACGCCGACTGGGAACGGACCGATCCTTTGACCTCGCTGAGATGACCCTTGGCTGTCAGTCAAGCAGCCTTCTTTCCATCGCCAGGGTAGATAGTGGTGTGGTGGTAATGGCACTGGGCTAGTATTCCTGAGGCCTAGGTTAACGCTCTGGGGACATGGGTTCAGGTCTCACCATGACAGCTGGTACAATTTAAATTCCAATAATAAAAATCTGCAAAATTGAAAAAAGCTAGTTATCAGTAATGATGACTATGACAACTGCTTCACTAATGTCCTTTAGGGAAGGAAATCTGCCATCCTTACCCGGTCTGGCCTACGTGAACCCAGACCTTCAGCAATGTGGTTGACTCCACTGCCCTCCGAAATGGCCTAGTAAGGACCTCAGTTCAAGAGATGGGTGACACTTGCTGGCTTTGACAGTGCCACCTATGCCCCATGAAGGAATAAAGAAGAGTATTTTTACATTGTATAAATGTAAGTGTTCATGGTAAATTTAAAAAAAGAATCAGCCTTCCTGGGCATTGATTATAGCCATATCCCAGAGGACAATCTCTTATTCCTGGAGACCCTGGGAGAATCCCGGACGATTGGTATCCCCAAATCCATGGATGCTTTGGAGCACATGTACCTTGGCCTCATTAGTCAAATTCCGCCTGACTTTGCTTCCTTGTCCTCTGGCCATGCAGCAGCTGAGTACCTGCACACTTGCCACATGTTGACTCTGGATTCTGTTGCTCGCAAGCCTCCCGCTGATAGTGCAGATCGAATGAGACCAAACCTCGCTTGGTAGGATACGGGTGGCAGAGATTTTGATGAGGTCAAATTCATGGAAAGTAGACCAACCAAGACAGTGTTGGAATAATCCATTTCAGACTTAGCTAACTTTTAAAAAATTTATCCCTTCATGGGATCTGGATGTCGCTGGCTGGGCCAGCATTTATTGCCCAGCCCTAATTGCCCTTGAGAAGGTGATGGTGAGCTGCCTTCTCGAACCGCTGCAGTCCATGTATTGTAGGTACACCCACAGTGCTGTTCGGAAGGGAGTTCTGGAATTTTGACCCAGCGACAGTGAAGGAACGGCGATATATTTCCAGGTCAGGATGGTGTGTGACTTGGAGGGGAACTTCCAGGTAGTGGTGTTCCCATGCATCTGCTGCCCTTGTCCTTCTAGATGGTAGAGGTCGCTAGTTTGGAAGGTGGGGGTCAAAGGAGCCTTGGTTCATCATTGGCAGCCATATCTTCAGCCCTCCCAAGCCCTGGAAATCCCCCTAAACCTCTCCAATGTTCTACCTCTCTCCCGTCCTTTAAGTTGCTCCTTAAAGCCTACCTCTTTAATCAAGCCTGCCCTAATATCACTATATGTCAGAGACCACGACTTGAGTACTGTGTGCAGTCTAGCCTCCTCATTACTGAAAGGATGTAATTGTACTAGAGTCCGTGCAGAGGAAACTTATGAGGATGTTGCCGGGACTGGAAAATTGCAGCGACGAGGAAAGATCGAATGGGCTGGGGTTGTTCTCCTTGGAACAGAGGAGGCTAAGGGGAGATTTAATGGAGATGTACAAACTTGTGAGGGGCCTGGATCGAGCGGATAGGAAGGGCCTATTTACCTTAGTCAAGAAGTCAGTGATGAGGGAGCATAGACTTAAAGTGATTGGTAGAAAGGTTAGAGGGGAGATGAGGAAACGTTTTCACCCGCAGGGTAGTAGGGAACTGCCTGAAGGGGTAGGCAGAAACCCTCATCTCACTTAAAAAGTGTCCGGATATGCCAGGACCTGCAGGGCTACGCACCAAAGGCTGGAAAGTGGGATTAGGCTGGGTGGCTCATTTTTCGGCTAGTGCAGACACGATGGATCAAGTGACTTCTTCCTGTGCCATAAACTTTCTATGATTTTTATGTGGATTGTTGTCAAATTTTATCTATTTAAGCTCCTGTAAGGTGCATTGGAACGTTTTCACTCCAATTAAGGCGCTACATAAATACAAGTTATTGTTGTTGGCAATCAGCAAGATTTTCTGTATCTATACAGAAACAAGACAAGAAGCCATGGCTCTGACAGGCAAGCAGCACTTGTTCTGTTAGTCCCAGCCTGTCCCGGTGGCTGCTAGTTATTCATACACTGCTGCCTCAGCCAGTGAAATCAATTTAAAGGTGTTGCATAGGGGTATATGAACTTCATCCATCAAAAACAATGAAGTCAGTTTGGATCAGTCCCCATGCCATACACAGTAAATTGATGTTCCTTCTCTCTCTCTCTTCACCCCTTCCAGCAGATTGATGAGCCAACAAAGGATAGCTTGTGTTGCTTTGGAGACAAATGCAGCAGCCAATTGTGCACAGCAAGATCCCACACATTTTTTAAAAAATTCATTGGATGCAGGGAATCACTGGCAAGGGCCAGCATTTGTTGCCCATCCCTAATTGCCCTTGAACTTAGACTGGCTTGCCATGCCATTTCAGAGCCAACCCCATCACTGTGGGTCTGGAGTCACATGTAGGCCAGCCCAGGTAAGGATGGCAGATTTGCTTCCCTAGAGGGGGCATTAGTGACTCAGATGGGTTTTTATGACAATCAGCGATAGCTCCGACAGTCACCATTACTGAGACTAGCTTTTCAGTTCCAGATTTATTAACTGAATTTAAATTCCACCAGCTACCATGGTGAGATTTGAACCCATGTTCCCAGAGCATTAGCCTGGGTCTCTTTATTACTAGCCCAGCAACATTACCGCTACACCACCATCTCTTCCACAGGCTGTAAGTGAAAGGCCTTATAACAGCGCTTCCCAAACTTTCTTCAAAATGTGACCCCATTTTAATGCCCCAGACTTTGTGTGACCCCAGAACGAAAATTGAGGAGGGGGGGAGTGAATAGTTGACTGGGGTGGGTGGTGGGGGGAGAGTTAAACTTGCTGGGTTTGCCCCGAAGAAAACAAAGAAACATCTCTTTAAAGGCTGGGGTTCTTGTAGAAATCAGACCTCGGTGATGATTAAGCCACACCCACTGGCAGAAGAGAAAACACAAACATTTAAAGGAGCCTTGCAGCCGGCAAAGCTCAGTCCGAGCTCCACGGCCACCCTTGCTGCCTCCGAGCTCCAGACCACAAAAGCTCATCGCCGGCGGGGGGTCATGACCCACAGTTTGGGAACCCCTGCCCTCTAATCCGCTCTTCGGTGTTGCTTTGAGGTGTGTTATAAGTGACCAAAGGCTGACAGTAGAGGGCATGCGCTTAAGATTACCAGCAAACAAAGACCTGGAGAGATTATCTTACACAGGCGCTTGTTAAGACCCGGGGAAGCTCCTCCAGAAACTGTGGGGGCAATCAGAGTCCGCGGGAGCACTCGAAGGAAAAACACTTGCGTTTATTTTATTTAACGAATGCAAATCCCCGAAGCCATGTGATAGCCACTCGGTTTGCTGAGTGGAAGGTGATTAGTCTGTCACTTCATCTATAGAGGGGGCACTCCTTGGTAATGTGCAGCATTGTTTGTGACAAATAGATAAGTGGAGATGTTCAGTTTGTAGTGGTGCGGGGCTTGGAGGAGAGGCAGGGCAGGGTGGTGGGTGGGTGGGTGGGGAGTCCAAAACGACACCCTTTAAATGTTTTTTAAAAAAAGAGAAAATGCTAGAACTCACCAAGCCCTTCAGGCAGAATCTGTGGAAAAACAAGGGATTAACACACCAGCCTAACGTTAACACTGTTTCTCTCTCCAAACATTCTGCCTGACCTGTTGAGTATTTTCAGCATTTTCCCCTTTTATTTTATATTTCCAGTAGCCGCCATGTTTTGGGTTTTAGCCCTGTGGAGGGAGGGGGGGGTGGCTCACCGTTCATGTCAGTGAGGAAAAATTCACCCCTTCGGCCCTTCAGATGTCAGTGATGGCTCAGTGAGTAACGCTCTCACCTCCAGGACAGCAGGTTGTGGGTTTAAGTTCCACGCTAGTCACGCACACAATCCAGGCTGGCTCTCCCGGCGCAGTGCCGGGGGAATGCTGCACTGTCAGAGGTGCCATCTTTCGGGTGGGATGTTAAACTGAGTCCCCACCCGCCCTCTCAAGTGAATGGAAAGATCCTCTGGCGCCATTTGAAAAGGAGCTGGGAGAGTTCTCCCTGTTGCCTTCCATTAACATTACAAACATAGAGCAGCAGGTCATTAATGCATTGTCGTCCATGGGAGCTTGCTGTGCGCAAATTGGCTCCCTCATCAATGACCGCACCTCAAATGTACTTCGTTGGCCGTGAATTGGCTTTGGGATATCCTGAGGTTGTGAAAGGCGCTATATAAATGCAAGTTCTTTCATTTCCTTACTTTCAGTCACCCGATCAAAGTAATAATCTAGTCAGGGCTGCATTGGGAAAGCTGCTGTGCAATGCATTAAAAGCTTTATGATCCTCGCAGCCAGTATACACGGGATGCATTGCAAACCTCACCCCTTTTTCTCTTCTTGCAGGTTCCCCTAAGTTGAGGACTTTGAAGGAATTGGCACCAAAGACCCAGACACTTCGTAACAGAATGAATTTAAACACCACCACAGAGACAGACACTCTGGAGAATGAATTAAGTTAGCGGCTCACTGTCATAAAGGACCTGAACTTTGTTTTGCAGGAAAACACGCGGCCGGTTTGTACACAAAGAGCAATGAGATAACAATCAGATCATTTAATTTAGGGGTAAATATTGGCCAGGACACTGCGATAATCACCTGCTCGTCTTCGAAAATAATGCAGGAGGAATACGTGCATCTACTCCCCGGAGGGTGGACGGGTCCTCCATTTAGCATCGCATCTCAAAGGTGGGGGCATTCCCTCAGTGCCTCGCTGGCACACCTGCCCAGGTAATGCTGCCAAGTTTTTCGATTGACTCGAGCTCAGGACACCCTGGCTCAGAGGTGAGAGAGCTACCCACCGAAACACAGCTGGTACCTCACGAGCCAGAGCAAGTGAGGTGGCAGAGATTTTATCGTAGCAGCCACATCGGCCTGAGGTTGAATTCATCCTCCATACAAAGGGCGAGTGATAAGCTCAGAACTAAACTTTTAAGACTGACTCTTGCACGGGTGGGAAATCTAGCTCTGACCACCACAACCTTCAACCGTAACTCATTATTTCACCGTGATTATTCCCTCAGCGTCTTCTGCCCTTTGTGATTCCATCTAGTAAATAGTAACTCCTTTCAGTCAGAAGACATAATTGCTTAATTTTCTTAATTAAAGTTTCCAAAAATAGTTTTCTCAAACAGGCGTGCAATGGCCAAATGCCAAAATGTAAATCAGATTGAGTTTGATCTTGTACCAGTGACTCTCACAGACCAATGAAGGTGATAAGCAGGTAGGAATTGCATTGCCTTGATCACTTCAGCAACAGCCAGTATGTGGAGTTTGCATCCACTGAATCCCGAGGCTTTGTCTTTTTACCTGTGGATTCTGTCTGGGTTCACCTTTAAGAAGGTTTACAGGACTAATACCTGGAATGGATGGGCTGTCTTATGAGGAAAGGTTGGACAGGTTAGGCTTGTATCCACTGGCGTTTGGAAGAGTAAGAGGCAACTTGACTGAAACAGGTAAGACCCTGAGGGGTCTTGACAGAGAGGGAGTGGAGAGGATGTTTCCTCGTGTGGGAGAATCTAGAATTAGGGGGGTCACTGTTTAAAAATAAGGGGTCACCCATTTAAGACAGAGATGAGGAGAAATTCTTTCTCTCACTCGTGAGTCTTTGGAACTCTCTTCCTCAAAAGGTGGCAGAAGCAGTCTTTGAATATTTTTAAGGCAGGGGTAAATAGATTCTTGATAAGCAGAGGGGTGCGGGGATGCAGGGTTATCGGGTGTAGACGGGAATGTGGGGTTAAGGTTACAATCAGACCAGTTATGATCTCACTGAATGGCAGAGCAGGCTCGAGGGGCCGAGGGACCTCGTTCGTATGTTCATGTATCTGTGGAATATTGAGTTCAAAGAATGATGAAAACACCAAGTTCAAGCAAAATGCACGCAGTTGATTCGTGAATCACATGTTAATTAGAGCAGAGAAAGGCCATTCAGCCCATTTTCATTCAACCATCCAGCAGAGCCCTACGATCCTCCCATCGCAGCACCGAACTGGCTCTTAAATGACCCCAAGTTTTCCAGTTCCACTTGAAAACAAATCATTCTTGGCATGTGAAAGTTGGCAAGTAGGGTTGCCAACCCTCCAGCATTGGCCTGGAGCCTCCAAGAATTGATAATCAGGACACTGCCATGTGGAACCCTGGAGAAAAATCATCGGGACGGTAAAAATGATTTTGTTTTAATATAATTTTCTCAACCAGATATAAAACTATTGAAAACGGGGGCGCGGGGAAACGGTTGATTCACAGTCAAGCCTATTCAGTCTTCTTGTTTTCCAGTTGGCGTAGGAAAACACAAGGATGGATGTGTCGGCCGACTAATGGCTGGAGTGGGGGTGGGGGGTGGGCAAGTCATGTGATGAAACCTCCAGGGATACATTTAATCACAGGTGGCAACCCTACAAGCAATGCGGCCAGAGGTTCTCCATCCCTAGTTACCCTTCAGAAGGTGGTGGTGAGCTGTCTTGTGGTGCTGTAGTATGAGCAGGTACAGTAGTGTGGTGGCTATGCGACTGGGTTAGTAATCACGTGGCCCAAGTTACCCTTCAGACCTCAGCTCCAGTCCCACCACAGCAGCTCTGGAAATTTAAACTCAGTGGATTAAAAAATAAAATGCATAATTGTGGTTGATGCTCCCCGTGCGGTGTAGAGGGAGCTCTGCGCTGTGTTTTGGATGGGATGTCAAACAGGCCCCCTGAATCCCCTTTTGGTTGGAGGTAAAAGAATCCATGGCACCATTTTGAAGAAAAGTAGGGGAACTGTGCGAGTCAACATTTATCCCCAACCAGCATCTGGTCATTATCACATTCTTCTCTGTGGAATCTTGCTGTGCACAAATTGGCTGGTACGTTTCCTACTTTACAACAGAAAGTACCCTTCAGAAATACTTCATTCGCTGTAAGGTGCTTTTGGGACGTCCTGAGGTCATGAAAGGTGCTACATAAATGCAAATCTTCCTCTTTATATTCATGGAGTTCACATTCACATACATCAAAGGCCCTTCTAAATACCCCAGGATACTCACCTTTCAGAATGAGCTGAGATGCTAATGCCCAGCGCAACTCGCTCTGACCTTCACTACGAACAGTCACCGAGCTGAGAAGTTACAACTTGGAATAAGTAGTTCTGCTGAATAGGCTGTTTGTTGCCCTGCATGTCAAAGACTTGGCTTGGCCCTGCTCTCTCCTAGGCCCTTCTGCAGTGGCCTCGTCTAGAGAGGTCACGGAAAGTAGAGAGAAACAGACTTGGCAGCTGCTGTGTTTTTTTTGTAAACCCAGGTCACACAGCAAGTTGGAGCGTGTTGCTATGGTGACCTCCAGGAAGAGCTTTGCTAAAGCCTGCAGCTGGAGTAGGCTTGCTCTCAGGCGAGGGCGCCTTTATGGAGACAACCACCTTGCGATGCTGCCACTACTGGACGCCTGTAAGACATGACGCGTGGGTGGAATGCTAATGGTGCCGGTGTAGGGCTGCCAACCCTCCAGGATTGGCCTGGAGTCTCCAGGAATTGAAGATCAATCTCCAGGACACTGCCTGTGTGCAAACCCTGGGAAAAACCCATTGGGACATTAAAAAGACAGCTTTTATGTCATTTTCTTTGAACACTTCTCTTTACCAGATATAGAAATATTGAAAATGGGGGGGGAAAAAGGCTGTTTGGCTGACAGTCAAGCATCATTCAATTGGGTAATGAGTCTTTTTGCTTTCCAATTGCTGTAGGGAGGCCGTACGTCACAAGGATGGATGTGTTGGCCGACTAATGGCTGGAGCGTGGGGGCAAGTCATGTGATGAAACCTCCAGGAATCCATTTAATCATCCCAGTTATGTCCTGTACAGAAAAAGCAGGACAAATCCAACCCAACCAATTACCACCCCATCAGTCTACCCTCAATCATCAGTAAAGTGATGGAAGGCGCATCAACAGTGCTATCAAGCGGCACTTGCTTAGCAATAACCCGCTCGCTGATGCTCAGTTTGGGTTTAGCCAGGACCACTCAGCTCCTGACCTCATTCCAGCCTTGGTTCAAACATGGACAAAAGAGCTGAACTCCCGAGGTGAGGTGAGAGTGACTGCCCTTGACATCAAGGCAACATTTGACTGAGTGTGGCATCAAGGAGCCCTAGCAAAACTGGAGTCAATGGGAATCAGGGGGGAAACTCTCTACTGGTTGGAGTTATACCTAGCACAAAGGAAGATGGTTGTGGTTATTGGAGGTCATTCATTTCAGCTCCAGGACATCACCACAGGAGTTCCTCAGGGTAGTGTCCTCAGCCCAACCATCTTCAGCTGCTTCATCAATGACCTTCCTTCCATCTTAAGGTCAGAAGTGGGGATGTTTGCTGATGATTTGCACAATGTTCAGCACCATTCACGACTCCTCAGATACTGAAGCAGCCCATGTCCAAATGCAGCAAGACCTGGACAATATCCAGGCTTGGGCTGACAAGTGGCAAGTAACATTTGTGCCACACAAGTGTCAGGCAATGACCATCCCCAACAAGAGAGAATCTGACAATCACCCCTTGATGTTCAATGGCATTACCATCGCTGAATTCCCCACTATCAACATCCTGGGGGTTCCCATTGACCAGAAACTGAACTGGACTAGTCATATAAATATTGTGACTACAAGAGCAGGTCAGAGGTTAGGAATCCTGTGACAAGTAACTCACCTCCTGACTCCCCAAGCCTGTCCACCATCTACAAGGCACAAGTCAGGAGTGTGATGGAATACTCTCCACTTGCTTGGATGAGTGCAGCTCCAACAACACTCAAGAAGCTCGACACCATCCTGGACAAAGCAGCCTGCTTGACTGGCACCCCATCCACAAACATTCACTCCATTCACCTTCGACGCACAGTAGCAGCAGTGTGTACCATCTACAAGATGCACTGCAGGAATTCACCAAGGCTCCCGAGACAACACCTTCCAAACCCATGACCGCTACCGCCTAGGAGGACAAGGAGGACCATGCGAGAGAGCAGACAGGACCTCGGTTTAATGTCTCAACCAGAAGACAACACACCTGACAGCTCAGCTTCAGAGTGTCAGTCGTTATTTTTCTTCTCATGTTTCTGAAGTGGGATTTGAACCCACAACAGGATAGGGATTCCAAGTCATTGTCAATGACCTCTCCCTCATTCTAACTCATTGTCAAGACTGAGTGACCTCTCCCTCATTCTAACTCATTGTCAATGCTGAGTGACCTCTCCCTCATTCTAACTCATTGTCAATGCTGCGTGACCTCTCCCTCATTCTAACTCATTGTCAATACTGAGTGACCTCTCCCTCATTCTAAATCATTGTCAATGCTGAGTGACCTCTCCCTCATTCTAACTCATTGTCAATGCTGAGTGACCTCTCCCTCATTCTAACTCATTGTCAATGCTGAGTGACCTCTCCCTCATTCTAACTCATTGTCAATACTGAGTGACCTCTCCCTCATTCTAACTCATTGTCAATGCTGAGTGACCTCTCCCTCATTCTAACTCATTGTCAATGCTGCGTGACCTCTCCCTCATTCTAACTCATTGTCAATGCTGAGTGACCTCTCCCTCATTCTAACTCATTGTCAATGCTGAGTGACCTCTCCCTCATTCTAACTCATTGTCAATGCTGAGTGACCTCTCCCTCATTCTAAATCATTGTCAATGCTGAGTGACCTCTCCCTCATTCTAACTCATTGTCAATGCTGAGTGACCTCTCCCTCATTCTAACTCATTGTCAATGCTGAGTGACCTCTCCCTCATTCTAACTCATTGTCAATACTGAGTGACCCCTCCCTCATTCTAACTCATTGTCAATGCTGAGTGACCTCTCCCTCATTCTAACTCATTGTCAATGCTGAGTGACCTCTCCCTCATTCTAACTCATTGTCAATACTGAGTGACCTCTCCCTCATTCTAAATCATTGTCAATGCTGAGTGACCTCTCCCTCATTCTAACTCATTGTCAATGCTGAGTGACCTCTCCCTCATTCTAACTCATTGTCAATGCTGAGTGACCTCTCCCTCATTCTAACTCATTGTCAATACTGAGTGACCTCTCCCTCATTCTAACTCATTGTCAATGCTGAGTGACCTCTCCCTCATTCTAACTCATTGTCAATGCTGCGTGACCTCTCCCTCATTCTAAATCATTGTCAATGCTGAGTGACCTCTCCCTCATTCTAACTCATTGTCAATGCTGAGTGACCTCTCCCTCATTCTAACTCATTGTCAATGCTGAGTGACCTCTCCCTCATTCTAACTCATTGTCAATGCTGAGTGACCTCTCCCTCATTCTAACTCATTGTCAATGCTGAGTGACCTCTCCCTCATTCTAACTCATTGTCAATGCTGAGTGACCTCTCCCTCATTGTGACCCTGCGTCTGAAGTAGGAACATCTCTGGGACTAAGAATCCATGATCTACTGTCTCAGAGGCAAGAGTTCTACCCACAGCATCACAGATGATTTCTATAGAAGATTGGAACAGGTACACTTAGACTGGCTGATTTTCCATATCACAAACAGGGTTACTCAGGCTGATTGTAGCATTGTTACAGCTAAGAACAGCCAGGCTTTCACATACTAGGAATTGAGTTTAGAGCTTTATCCTAATCAGTGGGTCAAACAAGGTAGCCTTGACTCTCTCAACGCCTGGTAGAGCAATTCTGCTCATTTTTATAAAAGTGGGGATGATGGACGAGGTGCTCTGAAGGTGAGCACTCCCACTGCACCACAGGTTATTAGTGCCAAGCCTTACATCAAGGCTCTCTATGGCTGACATTGTTACAAAGAATCAGGCTTATTGCATTGCACTTCTCCAGCCGGGAGGTCTTGTGGTGCGGTAGATGGTGTCCCTACCTCTGAGCCAGAAACTCTAGCTTTCGAGCCCCACTCTGGGCGGTGATGGTCACGGAGGATGCCTAACCGTGCAGTGAGGAGTTAAGGTCTGGAATGCACTGCCTGAGAGCCTGCTGGAGGCAGGCCTCAATTGAGGCATTCCAAGGAAATTAGGCTGTTACCTGAAAAGGAAGAACACCCAGGGTTATTGGGGGGGTGGGGGGGGGGGGGGTGGTAATTGATGCCAGGTGAATTGCTCTTTTGGAGAGCCGGTACAGAAATGATGGGAAATTAGCCTCCACTGTGCTGTAACAATTCTCTGATTATGTGGCCCAACGGTTTGCTAACAGGGGACACACATTGGCTAGGCCATTTAGGACTGAGATGAGGAGGAATTATTTCACTCAGAAGGTGGCGAATCCTTGGAATTCTCGACCCCAGGGGGCTGTGCAGTTTCAGTCATTGAGTATGTTCAAGACAGTGTTCGATAGATTTCTAGATGTCAAGGGGTTATAGGGATAGTGTGGGGAAATGGCGTTGAGGTATAAGATCAGCCATGATCTAGCTGAATGGTGGAATGGGGTCAAACGGTCTACTGTCCATATTACTAACCTGCAAATGCTAACAATGTGCCTATGGCAGGCGGTAAGACTGGGAGAGTCTCCTGGCCGGCCTGGGCCATGTGGTAGCTGCAGTGCAACAGCCTCTCTGTTTTAAATAAACTCCACGGGCGGGTTTTTGCCACAGGCTGCATTCCGTGGCAGGCATGTTCCTTGCTTGGAGAAGAAGACGACTTTTCCAGCCTCTCTCACAAGCCTGTGACTAATCCGTGATTATTGTTGTACATAATAATCCCATTACACGTGATCTTATTTTTCATTCATTCAAGGGATGTGGGCATCGCTGGCTGAGCCAGCATTTATTGCCCATCCCTAGTTGCCCTTGAGAAAGTGATGGTGAGCTGCCTTCTTAAACCGCTGCAGTCCCTGTGGTGTAGGTACAATGTGAAATTGTCCATTTTGGCAGGAAGAATAAAAGAGAAGCATGTTACCTGAATGGTGAGAGGTTACAGAGCTCTGAGGTGCAGAGGGATCTGGGTGTCCTAGTGCATGAATCACAAAAGGCTAGTATGCAGGTACAGCAAGTAATGAGGAAAGCTAATAGAATGTTACCATTTATTGCGAGGGGAATTGAATACAAGAGTAGGGAAGTTATGCTTCAGTTGTTCAAGGCACTAGTGAGACCACATGTGAAGTACTGTGTACAGTATTGGTCTCCTTATTTAAGGAAGGATGTAAATGCATTGGAAGCAGTTCAGAGAAGGTTTACCAAACTAATACATGGAATGGATGGGTTGTCTTATGAGGAAAGGTTGGACAGACTAGGCTTGTACCTGCTGGAGTTTAGAAGAGTTTAGGAGACTTGATTGAAACATATACGATCCTGAGGGGTCTTGACAGGGTGGATGTGGAGAGGATTTTTCCTCTTGTGGGAGAATCTAGAACAAGGGGACACTGTTTAAAAATAAGGCAAAATGTTTTCACTCAGAAGTTCACGAGTCTTTGGAACTCTCTTCCTGAAAAGGTGGTGGAAGCAGAGTCTGAATACTTATAGGGCAGAGGTGGATAGATTCTTGGTAAGCAGGGGATGATAGGTTATCGGGGATAGGTGGGATACAGATTTCAGGTTGCTGTCAGATCAGCCATTACCTTATTAAATAGCTAAGCAGACTCAACAGCTGAATAGCCTACTCCTGCTCCTTGTTCATATGTCGGTACACCCACAGTGCTGTTAGGGAGGGAGTTCCTGGATGTTGACCCAGCGACAGTGAAGGAATGGCAATATTTCCAAGTCAGGATGGTGAGTGACTTGGAGGGTGGTGGTGTTCCCATGTGTCTGCTGCTGTTGTCCTTCTAGGTGGTAGTGGTCATTTATTTGGAAGGTGCTGCCTAAGGAGCCTTGGTGAGTTCCTGCAGTGCATCTTGAAGATGGTACACATTGCTGCTACTGTGTGTTGGTGGTGGAGGGAGTGAATGTTTATGGTTGGGGTGCCAATCATATGAGCTGCTTTGTCCTGGATGGTGTCAAGCTTCTTGAATGTTGTTGGAGCTGCAGTCAACAAGACAAGTGGGAAGTATTCCATCACACTCCTGACTTGTGCCTTGTAGATGGTGGACAGGCTTTGGGGAGTCAGGAGGTGAGTTACTCGCCATAGAATTCCTAGCATCTGACCTGTTCTTGTAGCCACAGTATTTATATGGCTAGTCCAGTTCAGTTTCTGGTCAATGGTAACCCCCAGGATGTTGATGGAGGGGGATTCAACGATGGTAATGCCATTGAATGGTGAGGGATGATGGTTAGATTCTCTCTTGTTGGAGATTACCTGACACTTGTGTGGCACAAATGTTACTTGCCACTTGTCAGCCCAAGCCTGGATATTGTCCAGGTCTTGCTGCATTTGGACATGGACTGCTTCAGTATCTGAGGAGTAGCGAATGGTGCTGAACATTGTGCAACCATCAGCGACCATCCCCACTTCTGACCTTATGATGGAAGGAAGGTCATTGTTGAAGCAGCTGAAGATGGTTGGGCTGAGGACACTACCCTGAGGAACTCCTGCAGTGATGTCCCGGAACTGAGATGACTGACCTACAACAACCACAACCATCTTCCTTTCTGTTGGGTATGACTCCAACCAGCACTGAAAGTTCCATCAACTGAGAAGTTGTTTTGAGTGCAGGACAATTGTCCTCTTCGGCTGCCACAAGAACACCTCCCACAGAGGACACATTCCTGGAGGTGTTCCTGTCACATGACCTACCCACCTCCCACCGCTTTGTGCACTCAAACAACGAAAATGTGAAAAATGCACATTTTTTCACTTCAGGCCGAAATGATTTTTCGGCTAGGCTGCTCACACGAGCGTCCGGGAAATTGAATTATTCCCTCTGGTGGGGGGAAGATCAGAAACAAGGGGACAAAATCTTAAAATTCGAGCTCACCAGTCAGGTGCGAAATCAGGATGGATTCGTTCATACAAACATTGAGTAGAAATCACCCCTTAAAGCCTTTGGAATCTGGGAGGCAATTGGAGCTTTCAAAGAATATGATGGATAGATTTTGTTCAGGTGAGAATAGCAAGGGATATGATGCTCATGCAGGCATATTGAGCTGAGACACAGATCGGCCACAATATAATTGAATGATGGAGTAGACTCAAGGGTCTGAATGGCCTCCACCTGTTCCTACATCTTTCATTGCTGGAGAATAGAGGAACATTGGAGAGTGGATAACTTTTCCGACAGTCCCGAGAGTCTCCAGAAATGAAAGGCTAATCTCCACGTGGGATACTGCTACAAGCAAGGCAAGAGAAAATACGTAGGACCAGCGAGAAAATTGTCTTTTTAAAAGTAAAATTGTCATCGAACGCCTCGATTATTGATGATAAAAAAAACTGAGATGGGAGATCAACGTCGTTTGACTGACGGTCAATAAATTATTCAATTGAAAAGGCTTCTCTTTCAAATTGGTGTAGGAAGGTGGATGCACCACGAGGATGGACATGCTGAGCAACCAACAGCTTTTGTTTCATATTTGCGCTCACATTATTTCCCCCCTTTCAGGGAACAGTGGGGAAGTGTTAGCTGCCTGAATGCTCGCTCAGCGGCCAAACAAGTTCTAGAATAGGATTTGAACCCAAAACTTCTGATTAAGAGGCGGGGGGCACCACCTACTGAGTCCCAAGACCTCCTCGCCAAGAGCGGGAGCGTGGGAGTGGAGTGGTGGAGCTCGGAGGCCACGCAGCGATGAAACATCCAGAATTCGGTCCAGCCAGAATTGGGAACTCTAAGAATAGGCAACCCTCGGAGCTTAACAGCCCAAATTCACAAGGCAGCCGAATAGAAAGGAGGAGCATTACTCTCCAATGAATTGAAAGCAACTCTTTTGTTTTACAAGAATCCTGGCTCCCCCGGCAACAAGATGGGGAATAAAAGGCTCGCATTCTCTGCTCCTCTATGTCAGAACCCAGCAAGGACACAAAGAAGCCTGACACAGTAAACACTGCACTGTAATTCTTGGAGGCAATATCCATAATAAATAGCAAGCTTGCTCTCCTCTGTCAACCCTCTCCCTCCTTAAACCTGTTTTTCTGTTGTTTGTTGATACATTAGTGTTTTCCCTCTGTAGATTTTTTTTTGATGAGCTTTAATGTTGACTGTAGATGTCAGAGACAATGATTCCACCCTCCTACCCTCCATCACTCCTTTCCCACAAGGGACATGCGTTTTGGTTTAACTTATCCACTGGAGTGGTGAACAGAAACACTTGACCTCTTGTGAACCCAGAAACCCTCAATTCAGCTCAATCAGTGGATTTACCAGCACCAAACAACAACTGGATGAAGTGTCCCCTCTCGGTGTAAATCGTTCAGTATTGGAATCTATCCCAGCGAGTGAATTAATCCAAGGACAATTAAATCCTTCATTTGCAGGGGCAGCAATGGGCCTTTCCTTGACACTTATTCATTTGCAGAGTGTGGACCTCATCTGTCGCGCATTCCCGGTTGACCAGCACTCAAGTTTTCTTTTTATTCATTGATGGAATGTGGACCCATTCATTGCCCATCCCTAATTGCCCCTTGAGAAGGTGGTGGTGAGTTGCCTTCTTGAGCCGCTGCAGTCCATGTGGTGTAGGTACACCCACAGTGCTGTTAGGGAGAGAATTCCAGGGTTTTGACCCAGCGACAGTGAAGGAACGGCGATATATTTCCAAGTCAGGATGGTAAGTGGTTTGGAGGGGAACTTCCAGGTGGTGGTGCTCCCATGTGCCTGCTGTTGCTGTTCTTCAAGATGGCAGGAGTTGTGGGTTTGGAAGGTGCTGTCTAAGGAGGCTTGATGAATTCCTGCAGTGCACCTTGTAAATGGTATTCACTGCTGCCATTCTGCATCAGTGGTGGAGGGAGTGAATGTTTGTGGAAAGGGTGCCATTCAAGCGGGTTGCTTTGTCCTGGATGGTGCTGAGCTTCTTGAGTGTTGTTGGAACTGCACTCATCCAGGCAAGTGAAGAGTATTCCATCACACTCCTGACTTGTGCCTTGTAGATGGTGGACAGGCTTTGGGGAGTCAGGAGGTGAGTTATTTGCTGCAGGATTCCTAGCCACTGACCTGCTGTCATAGCTACGGTATTTATATGGCTGGTCCAGTTCAGTTCTTGGTCAATGGTAACCCCCAGGATGTTGATAGTGGGGGATTCAGTGATGGTAATGCCATTGAACATCAAGGGACAATGGTTAGATTCTCTCTTGTTGGAGATGGTCATTGCCTGGCACTTCTGTGTTGTGCATGTTACTGGTCACTTGTCAGCCAGGATATTGTCCAAGTCTTGCTGCATTTGGACATGGACTGCTTCAGTATCCGAGGAGTCGTGAATGGTGCTGAGGGTCAGCAGCAAGACAGTGGGTTAGGCAGCCGAGATGCCGCAAGTCAGAAGGTCAGTAGCAAGAGGGTAGGTTAGGAACCAAACAGGCTGCTCCAAAATGGCGATGATCGGGTCACACGGCCCTATGTCACGCCGATGGGAAACTACGAAAGGAACCTGATGGTAAGCGTTGCCGTGGAGACTGAATCAATCATGGATTCACTGAGCAGCGGAACAAATTCAAGATGAGCTGAAACTCTTCTAGAGTTCAGAAGAATGAGGGGGGATCTCATAGAAACCTATAAAATTCTAACAGGACTACACAGGGTAGATGCAGGAAGGATGTTCCTGATGGTGGGGGAGTCCAGAACCAGGGTTCACAGTCTGAGGATATGGAGTAGATCATTTAGGACTGAGATGAGGAGAAATTTCTTCACCCAGAGAGTGGTGAGCCTGTGGAATTCGCTACCACAGAAAGTAGCTGAGACCAAAACATTGTATTTATTCAAGAAGGAGTTAGATATCGCTCTTGGGGCGAAAGGGATCAAAGGGCATGGGGAGAAAGCAGGAGCAAACTATTGAGGTGGATGATCAGCCATGATCATAATGAATGGCGGAGCAGGCTCGAAGGGCCGAATGGCCTACTCCTGCTCCTAGTTTCTATGTTTCTCTGAATCCTGGATCTTGTTTGTAACCCTCCTTCCTCCGTCCTCCCAGTGCCTTTGCTTGGTCTTCGGTTCTCTCGCTCTGTGAAGCTATTTGTGGCTGAGGCTGCAGAGACCTGTTTCCCTTCCTCCAATGTGCAATACAATGGTTTCACAGCTCAAGGAATGAGCCACACTCTTAAAGGAAAAAGAGACGCTTGCTACTCGTGAGCCTCAGTTTGGCCACCCCTGCAATAGATAAATAGCACTTCATATGTGTTGCATTTGTCCAGGAGTCTGTTGGCTATTTGAAGGCATGCGTAAGGAGTACAATTGGGAATATTGGATCAAGCTAAATGGTGCATTCAACTTTTGAGCAGAACGATGTTGAAAGAAAGGGGACTTCTATTGATATCCGTTTCATGTCACTCAGAAAGAAATCTTCAAAGCACTTCATTTTTTTAGCTACTTTGAAGTAATGTCATGTAGCATTTTGTGCAGAGCAAGATCCCACAAACTGCAATAGGATGAATGACTGGTTTATCATGTTTTTTTTTTGGTTACAAGGACACCAGAAGAGAGCCTCCTCCTTATGTTCCAGTAGTCCCATGGGACCTTTAACGTCTATCTGAATGGGTAGATGTAGGACCTCACTTTAACATCGCGCCCACATAATGGCTTGATGATTCCCTTAGGACTGCCCCAGTGTGACAGCCTAGATTATGTGTACGAGCCCTGGAGTGGAAGTGGAATAACTTGGCTCAAAATCACAAGGGAGGAGGTTCCCTTCGACCTCCCTGTTTCTCGGTCTGAAAGAAGGCACAAGACTGACCTGAAATCAGACCTCACTTATCTGGGCAGAGCTGCCGGAACATGTTGTAGCCCCACAGGCAGCTTGACCATTTTAAAAAGATGCACCTTGAGCTCTGTAAGATGAAGGTAAATCTTAGGAGAGGGGCTGGAGTGGCAGGAGGCTGGGCGCTCGTGAGGAGTGCGGAGTAGGAGGGGCTGTCTGGTGGTTCCACAGACGTGTTTAAGGAAAACTGAGTCTTCTTGTAATGACTGCCGAAGGATGCCGGGCAGCGTGGGACCACCCCCTGTTACACTGTGTGACATCCACATTTGGGGATGAGCCCAAAACAGGCATTCTCATTTACATATGTAAGGGGCCTGATGACAGCCGCAGAGGACGCCCGAAAATGGCAAGACCCAAAACCAGGCAGGACGTCTTTCAGGCATTATTTGGGCCCCTTGTCATACCTGTTCTATGCCTGTATTTGGACAAGATTCAATTTGTAGGCTTCAGCCTAATCAACATGGCCCTCCATCAGACAACACATATTACACAGCAAAATGCCAGACATTATTGAGGACCAGATGCAAGAATTTTTCTTTATTCACTCATAGAATATGAGTATATTGCCCATCCTTAATTGCCCTTGAGAAGGTGGTGGTGAGCCACCCTCTTGAACCGCTGCAGATCATTTGGTGTAGGTACACCCACGTGCTGTTAGGGAGGGAGTTCCAGGATTTTGACCCAGCAACAGTGAAGGAATGGCGATATATTTCCAAGTCAGGATGGTGAGTGGCTAGGAGGAGAACTTCCAGGTGGTGGTGTTCCCATCTATCTGCTGCCCTTGTCCTTCTAGGTGGTAGAGGTCATGGGTTTGGAAGGTACTGTTGAAGGAGCCGCGGTGAGTTGCTGCAGTGCATCTTGTAGATGGTAGACACTGCTGCTACTGTGCGTCGGTGGTGAAGGGAGTGAATGTTTAAGGTGGTGGATGGGGTGCCAATCAAGCGGGCTGCTGTGTCCTGATGTCGAGCTTCTTGAGTGTTGTTGGAGCTGCACTCATCCAGGCAAATGGAGATGATCACACTTCTGACTTGTGCCTCGTAGATGGTGGACAGACTTTAGGGAATCAGGGGATGAGTTACTCACCACAGAATTCCCAGCCTCTGACCAACCCTAACTTCTGTAGCACTGCAATGTCACATTTATTGAATTCCACGAACTTTCATTTTACTCTTGAACTGTGCACCTGCGATTCTACTGAATGGTTTCTAAAAGTAGCCATTGAATAACCATCCAATTTACTGACATTATATAGCATTTCAAGCCAAATCTGTAATGGAATATTAATGAGGTGAAGAACCATTTTTCATGGCAATAATTTTAATTGGATAACTGTGAAGGCACAGAGTGGAGCCAGGTGCTTCTCAAACTGATCTGCGGACACTTAAAGCCCAGCTTAACACCTTGGGTCACATTGAAATTGACAGGCCAGGGAGGAGGTAAGTGCCTAAGGTAAGTGACAAGGATTTGGGGGCTGGGGGTGTTCGGAGTGCGGGTGGGGATGGGAGGAGGGCTTGGACATCGTGGGGTGGTGTGGGGGGAGTTGGATATTGGGAGGGGGTGCAGAGGGCCAGACATGCATCGGGGTTGGGGGGGTCGGGCATTTGAGTAGTGGTGTGGGGGGGTGACGGACATCAGTGGGGCTGGGTGGGAGGGTCAGACATTGGGAGTGAGTGGAGCGGGCCAGGCATTTGGGGGGTGGGGGAGAGGCTGGGGATTCGGACATCTGGGGGGGGTTGTCGGGGGGGTGTCAGACATCGAGAGGGGGGTGGAGCGGGATGGACATTTGAGGCCTGTGGGGGTGGGGAGGACAGGATTCAGGGGGCTGGGGGGGTTTGGAATTTCAGGGGGTGTGGGTCGGATATGGTGGGATTTGGGGGTCGGGTTGGGGGGTAAGAGTTGGTCCTATGGGTGCGGGGTGGTTGTCGGGTGAGGAGTCCCGTGTGGGTGGGGGGAATCCCATGGGGGGGTCGGTGGGTGGGGATTACCGTGGGTGGGGTTTGGGGCTGTGGGGGGAGTCCCATGGGTGGGGGGGGGATCAGTCTGGGTCTTTACAATAGTTACCCAGAAGTTAGATGAGCTTTTAATTCTTCTAACTTCTTCTGGGTAACTATTGGTATGACCCCGGCAAAACCAACTGAACTTTGCGATTTAAACCACATTTTTCAGCTGCACTTTTTGGATGGTTCCCAGCGCAGCGCAATTGTCCGGAGGAAGTGGGCACTTCTGGACAATTGCCATGCACACCCTTACCTGGGAACTTCCCAGAGGGATTCCCCAGCGCATCTTTGGAGTACCCCCCAAATCTGACGCTGGGGAGTGCAAGGTTCCGGCCCTTTCTGTTCAGGTTGCCCGTCTCCATCTCTGTTGGAAAAATATTTCTTCAGTTACAAACTATGGCATCTCTTGGCAATGTCTCATCCTTTCCTTTTTTTTTGGGTTCTTATTGTGACATGTGTTTGGGGGAGGAGACTTGTACAACCCATTTAAGAAAGGATATACTTGCATTGGAGAGGGTACTGCAAAGGTTCACTAAATTAGCCCCTGCAATGAGGTGGTTGTCCTATGGTGAGAGGCTGGGTAAATTGTTCTCTGGAGTTTAGAAGAATGAGGGGCGATTCTCATCGAAACCTACAAAATTCTACGCGGGCTCGATGGGGTGGACGCTGGACAGGGAGTCTAAAACATGCGGATACAGCCCCAGGATAAGGGGATGACCATTTGGGACTGAGATGAGGAGAAACTACTTCACTCAAAGGGCTGTGAATCCTTGGAATTCTCTACCCCGAGGATTGTGGATGCCCCATCATTGAATACATTTAAGGCAGAGATAGGCAGATTTTTGGTGGTCTCTCAGGGAATTAAGGGATATATGGAGCGAATGGGAAAATGTAGTTGAAGCACAAAATCAGCCATGATCATATTCAATGGTAGAGTAGTCTCAATGACTATATGGTCTACTCCTGTTCCTACTTCTTGCATGTTCAAATTTCAAAGCAGCTTTATTTATTATAATGGATGTTGGCACTGCCAACTGACCTGGCAGTGAGGGTTCTTGAAAAATAAACCAACCGTGTCTTTAAGTGTCAACCTTGCCTGAGTTGGCAGTACCCATGGGCTCAGGCTCCGCTCCTTGGGCTCAAGCATTATAACCCAGGCTACCACTCCAGTGCAGCACTGAGGGAGTGCTGCACTGTTGGAGATGCTGCCTTTTGGATGAGGATTTAAACCGAGGTCCCACCTGCCCTCTCAGGTAAGTATAAAAGATCCTATGATACTATTCAAAGGAGGTCAAGTGGAGAACCCCACCGATCCTTCAATAAACAAGGCTAAAAAGAGATGATCTGGTTATTAATCTCATTGCTTTTTGTGGGATCTTGCAGTGTGAATTGTGCTGCACACTTTAAAAGTACTTCATTGGCTATAAAGTGCTTTGGGACCTCCTAAGGTTGTGGAAGGCAATAAAATTGTGAAAGGTACGAAGAGAGTTCAAGGAGTTTTTTGACAGAAGTTGTAATATTTAGATCATTGCTTTTCAAGGTTTCACTGGACTTTTCATATTTGCAACACAGACTGTCATTTTTGCCTGAAAATATTGCACTGTATTTAAATATAGGACATGAGGTTTTCTGGAATTGGAGATCAACCAGCTCAATAGTAGGGTTAATGGCAAATTGTTTCTGACTCTACTTGTCAGGTTTAAAATAGGAAATTATATCCCCAAGGTCCAATTTTTACAAGACGCTCACAAATCAGTGCAGACGAAAGGATTACAGACATTCAAAAATATTTGAATGCAAGGCATCAAACCAGTAAAACATCCAATTGTTTCATGTTGATTGCTGCCAATGAGGTAACATGCTGAAGCAGCACTGTTAGGAAGTTATCAGGGCAGATGAGGTATGAGGTCCAAAGTTACCATGGCAGGGTTTGTGAAATGACCTCGCCGCAATGCCTTTTGAGAATGACTGCGTTTCCAGGCGATTATCCCCTTTGTTTTATCTATTTCACTTTCCAGTGAACATCCCTCGTATGTACATTATCGTGTTTGGGGGCCCATCTGAAAATCCAATTTCAAATGATCGATGAGAAAGCAACGTCGATTGGATTATGAGGCAGACGAGCTTTTGAATCAATTGAAGCTGGTGTTAAGATTTGCTCTATGGTAATGGCAATACATCGCTTAGAAAGGAAGTGAATTTAAAATCTGCTGCCAGAGCATCTGATGAAGATGGTATTAACATTCAGTAGCTGATATCCTTCTTGTTCCAAAGTAGTTCTTCCTGAAGCAGGCTGTTAATTATAGCACAACTTCCCGGCTCCCTTCATGGTTTGGTTTGTACAAGCATTCAGTTTTTATAGATTAAGTATGTGTCTGTCAGCTTTAACTCTGAATCAAGAGGCTGAAGGTTCAACTCCTGGATTTCAGCACACACTGTAGATTGACATTTCAGTGCATTGCTGAGGGAGTGCTGTGCTGTCGAAGATGCTGTTTTTCAGGTGAGACATTCAACTGAGGCCCTGGCTGCCTCTCCAGGTGAACGTAAAAGATCCCACTGCACCATCCAAAGAGCAAGGAAGTTCCTTCAATGTCCTGGACAATATTTATCCGCCACCAACTTTACCAACTCCCCGACTGTCAGTACCTGGCTGGGGAGAGGGTGAGTGGGAAAGGGTAATCATTGAACAGATGCTGAACTGGACCAGCCATATCATCAATGCAGCCACAAGAGCAGAACACAGACTCTACAATGAACAGTTCCGCTAATTCTGACCTCTTCTATATCCCCAATTTTAATTTCAATTAAGCAAAAGCAAGGGGTGACAACTGTTCCCTGGTGCATTCCCCACAGCAATGCCTCAACCAATCAGAGTCGACTTGCCAACCAATCAGCACCCATTTCTCATGCAGTATTAAATTGTTGCTCCCTTTGAAATTTGCATCTGTCCTGATGAGTTCAAGATGAAAAGCTTTGACAGCCTCTCTCTTTTCTCAGCAAGACCCAATTTTAATTGCTCCACCATTGATCGTTGTGCCTTCAGTTGCCTATAGGCCCCAGGCTCTGGAATTCCCTCCCCACACCTCTCTTCCTCCCTGCCTCGCTTTCCTCCTTTAAGACGTTCCTTCAAACCTACCTCTTTGACCAAGCTGGTGGTCACCTGACCTAATATCTCCTCATGTGGCTCAGTGTTATATTTTGTTTTATAATGCTCCTGTGAAGACCCTTCATTATACTAAAGGCGCGTTATAATTATAGATGCTTGTTGTTGTTGTTGCAGTTCATCTCCTGACTTCCTCAAGGCCTCTCCAACATCTGAAAGGTTTGTAACATACAATAAGAACCGAAAATGCTGGAAACACTCAGCAGCTTAAGCAGCATCTGTCACACCAAGGATTGAGAACCAGAGGACACAGAACCAAGGTGATGGGTGAAGCAACCAAAGGCAGCCTGAGGAAAAAGCTTTATTATCAGCAAGTGGTTACGATCTGGAATGCACTGCCGGAGGCAGATTCAATCACGGCTATTGAGAGGAAATTAGAGTACTTGAAGGAAAAAAGATATGGGAAAAGGGAGGGTGAGTGGAACGAGTTGAGTTGCTCTTGCAGAGATCCAGCACAGCTTAGGCAGGTCAAATGGACTCCTCCTGTGCTGTAACCATTCTATGACTGACCTGCCACTGGTGTCACTCAGTTGAAAATCTACTCCCTCCATCACCGAGGCTGCGATGCTGTATGTACAATCTGCATGATGCAGCACAGCAACTCAACAGATTAGTACAACAACCTCTACTACCAAGAAGGACCAATTCTGGCTTTGGCCAGGACTTGCATGGTTTCTTCATTGTTGCTGGGTCTGAACCCCAGAACTCCCTGCGGAACACCATTCTTACATCCTTCTCTTCGCTGCCAATGTACCAATCACACAACAAGGATTGGTGAAACAATAATGTGGGTTCTTTATTTGAAGGTAAGACTATTTACGAATAATGTTAACTATGAGGCTAAGTATACATGTCTGACTCCTACCATCTGCTGCTGGAGACTGAATGCAAGGCATGGGGCTAATACATTACATCCTGTGTCAAGGTGGTAGTGATTGACAGCCGTTTAAGATATATATATACCTTCAAAGGTACATGCACATCACATCACAACCACCATCAGCCCAAAGGCTGCATCAGTTCATGGAGAACTCTCAATTGGGGAATAGATAGAGCCTCGTTGCCAAGAACAAGTTCAAAACAACACAACAATGCAGACTAACTGGGTATTTATCTCAGTGTTCCTTCTGGGTCTTAGTTGCCCAGACTAGAGGATCTTAGTTATGACGGGAGATTTGATGCGCTAGGCTGTTTCTTTGAAACAAAGGAAGCTGAGGGGACACCTAATTGAAGTGATGAGGGATCTAGATAGAGTGGATAGGAAGGCCCTATTCCTGGTGGTTGAGGGGCCCATAAATGCGGGGGAGGGGGGGAGAGATGGGGGATAGATGTGGGTAAGAGGTTTTGAGGAGGAATCTTTGAACCCAAGGCAATACAGTCCTGCAAACATTTCCCCTTCAAATATTCAATTCCCTTTTGAATGTTAATTATTGTCTATGCTTGCACCGCCCTTTCAGGCAGTGCCTTCCAGAACACAACAGCTCACTGCGTGAAAACTGGTTCCTCATATCGCCTATGCTTCCTCTGCCAATTACCTTAAATTTGTGTCCTCTGGTCACCGAGCCCTCTGCCAAAGGAAATGATTTCTCCTTATTTGCTGAAAGAAGCCCCTTCATAATTTTGACACCTTCATCCAAATCTCCTCTTCACCTTCTCTGTTCCAGGGAGAACAACCCCAGATTGTCCAGTCTCTCCACTCAGCTGAAGTCCCTCACTCTCGGCACTCTTCCAACGGATCTCCACTGCACCTCGCCAAGACATTTCCGTTCTTCCTGAAGTGCGGTGCCAAGAATTGAACACAATACTCAATCTGAGACTTAACCAGCGCTTTATAAAGGTTTAGCATAACATGTTTGCTTTACTCTATTCCTCCACCAATAAAGACATGGGTCCCATTTGGTTTTTTTTAAACGGCTTCTTTGTACCCAGGTTTCTCTGTTCCTGCACCCCATTTAAAATTGCACCATTTATTCATGTTGCCTCTCCTCAATCTTCCTAGCCAAATGAGTTGCATCCATTTCTCTGCATTAATTCTGGGCCCATGTGTCTGCCCATTTCACCAGCTTGTCTATAACCTCCTTAAGCCAGTTACTATCCTCCTCACCGTTTATTATATTCCTGAGCCCCGTGTCATCTGCAAACATTGGAATGATGTCCTCTATACCCAAGTCCACATCATTAATTTCATATATCGAAAAGAACAGTGGTCCGAATACTGAATCCATGAGAACAGTGCTGTATACCTCCCTCCAATCTGAAACAGAAACTGTTCACTATATTACTTTCTGCTCTCTGTCTCCTAGCTAATGTTGGATTGATGCTGATATAGTCAATTTGTTCCAATGGGCTTAAATTTTGTTAACATACAAATGAGGAGCAGGAGTAGGCCAACTTGGCCCCTCAAGCCTGCACCACCATTCAATAAGTCCATGGCTGATCTGAATGTAGCCTCCACAACCACATTCCTGCCTACCCTCAATAACATTTCACCCCCTTGTTTATCAAGAATCTATCTACCTCTGGCTTATAAGCATTCAAAGTCTTTGCTTCCACCACCTTTTGAGGAAGAGAGTTCCAAAGACTCATGACCCTCTGAGAGGAAAACATTTCTCCTTATCTCCGTCTCAAGTGAGTGACCCCTTATTTTTAAACTTAGTTCTAGATTTTCCCACAAGAGGAAACACCCTCTCCATGTCCGCCATGTCACGATCCCTCAGGACCTTGAAGGTCAACTATCTTCAGCCACATACCGAGGGGAAGTAGCTCGAGGCAGTTCCCAGAATGCACCATGAATCGGGTCCTTTATGCCATCCGCAGTCAGTAAACTCTCTCCACCTGAGTTGTGAGGGCTGGCATCAGGCCCAATGAGCACCCTAACAACCACTAACACATTCTAGCGGGCAGAATCGACATTCTAGCTGGACTGCGTTCCGCTGATACCAATGCTAATCCCCAGTCTTGCGATATATTTTGGGTTTGAGTTGCTGGGGGGTGCAGGGGGTCTAGAGCCACTCTTGCATGGATCCTCTGTGAATTTTAGGCCCCAAAGTGTCTTTTTGATCAGAAATGATCTTAAAAAAAAAAATCAGAAATGGTGAGGCGGGGAGGGGTGGGTGTGGGGGTGGGGTTTAAACCCCAAAAAGGAACAGATTTTGACCTGGCTGGAGGTTAAAGAGTTAACAAGCTGAATCCCAACACCAACCTCACTCTGAGCTGGCACTTCCAGTTTTAACAGAGGCAGGATGAGACCAGGCGACCAATCAGCTACGAGGAGGTGAACTGGCACTTTGAATAAGGCAATGAGGTTGCGAGTCTCATTGTTAACCAACATTTTGAATTTAATGTGGACAACCGGATTTTCGGAGCCTCAGGAAGCCGGGAGCTAAACCCAGGTGAGGATGGTTGGGTCTAGGTAAGTAACCTTTCAACTTTCCTGCTGGGTCCACGTGTGCCTGCCCAGGCAAGCCCCCGCAAATCCGACATCCCACCCCAACCACTCCACTCTCCCCCTGACCTTCCTCCATTTGGCCTTAAATACAACCCCAGGCCTATCACCCTTGCTCCTGAGGCCTTAGATCAGCCTGCCTCCCAACCCCCGATGGGGCCTTTAACCTCCCCACCCTGCCCCACCAAGACTGGCATCCAATCACCTACCCTTTAGCCTTTGATCCTCACCTCCGCCACTATAAATTAGAACCCTTCCCTGGGGCCCAACTCCCCCCCCCCCACAGCTGTCGGCAACACTCCCCTTCCCATTAATACTCCCCACTCCCCTTGTGTAGGAGTCTAGAACCAGCGGACACAGCTTAAAAAGTAGGGGTCTCCCATTTAAGACGGAGATGAGAAGAATTTTTTTTCTCTCAGTGGGTCATTAGTCTGTGGAATTCTCTTCCCCAGAGAGCAGTGGAGGCTGGAAAATTGAAATATATTCAAGACCGAGTTAGATGGAATTTTGATCAGCAGGAATGCCGAGGGTTATGGGGGTGGCCAGGGGTGGGGGATGCTGTTGCAGACAGTAAGGTGGAGTTGAAGCCACAATCAGATCAGCCATGATCTTATTGAAAGGGGGACCAGACTCAAGAGCTGAATGTCCTACTCCTAATCCTTGTGTTCTTGTGCTGGCCTCTGAACCCAAGAGTAGCCTCTCCCTCCCTCAGACTGACCACTTCTGTCGGGATCAACCCCCGAGTGTCACGCACATACCTGATCCTGTAGCCTCCTCTGGCTGTTCCCCACCCCACCCCCTGGAGACGAGGCCTCTCAATAAATCCGGTGGGATCCAGTCAGCGACGTCAAATGATGACCACTGGTTCCTTCTTGCTCTCCACCAAATCGCTGCTCCCTACAGGTCAGGTAGTTTAAAGGCCATCCCTCCCCTCCAAGTCACTAAACCATTTGCACTATTTCAAAATCCAGCATCCCTTTTTGCCATTTCACTCTGAATATCGATGGACACTCAATGAGTATAGGGCCGCAGTCCCAGGTGAGCACTGATATCTCTGGTCAGCAGCCTACTAGACCCTGGGTTGACCTAACAACCCTGAACTTGTCCTTATTCAACGCCACAAGGCATACCACATGTGAAAATTTCCAACCAAGATCACTGAGCAGTCATTTTGATCCCTCACTCAACGTCACAGAAGAAGAGATTATCTACTTGTTAGCTTGTTGCTGTTTGCGGGAGCTTGCTGTGTGCAAATTGGCCGGCATGTCTCATATATTACTGCAGTGATTACACTTCAAAAGAACCTCATTGGCTATACCCGTCCTTTGGAAGATCTTGTGGTCATGAAAGGCGCTATAGAAATGTAACTGTCTTTCTTTATCTGATGTTTCCCTCCTTGCGTTGATATAGTGCCTTTCATGGCCTCAGGATGCCCCAAAGCACCTTACAGCCAATTAAGTACTTCTGAAGTGTGTGCAGCAAGATCCCGCTGGAAGCAAAGAGATAGTGACTAGGTAACCTGTTTTCATAACTTCGGCTGAGGGATGAATGGTGGCCGGGCGCCAGTGTTAACGATACAAGCCTGTCACAATGAGTTGCATGCTCTAGTTGTAAGTGACAGCAGCTGTTACCAACTGGGGAAAAGGTTAGGGCATTATTCTTAAGTGTATATCAGAGCCGGTTTCCACCTGTGTCGGGGGAGGGCTTGTGTTCTCTGGGTTATGTGAGTAAACGTATGTCAAGGAAAAGACTGGCCCCAGATTCCTCCTTTGCCCTGTGAATGAGCAGCGAGAGTTACAACCGGGAATAGCTGCGCTGTTCATTTTCAAAGTCGTGCAATGGGATCTTTCCCATCCACCTGAGAGGGGCAGGAGGGATCACGGTTTAAGATCTCAGCTGAAAGACAGTGCCTCTAAAAGCGCAGCCCTCCCTCTGCAGTACACTGAAGCATCAGCCTGGGTTATGTGTTCAAATCTCTGGTGGGAGGCTTCAACCCACAACCTCCTGACGCAGGAACAAGATTGGTTTCCCTGCGGAGTTGCAGCCTACAAAGCAGCAGGACCTCAACTGCTAGAATGAACTAACCTAGCGCAGACTCGGCGCTGAACCTGGAACCCTTTGGTTTATCTATGTCAAAAGGGGAGTTCAAAGCAGGCCATCCTGGCTGAATTCGATCTCTCAATACCTTCACGGAGGCCTTGCCAATGCACAGCTGGACAGCTGAGATGGAAAATCTTGCAAAACCCAAAGATAGACTTAATGGCTCAAACAATATAGACTAGCTTGATCAATAGCATTAACAGGTCTCCTGCCTTGTGGAAAATTGCGGATAACAGGACAATTGATGCTTTACATTTTTTGTCCTTCAAAACAATCTGTCTTTATTTTGTCGAGTGGCAACCTACAAGCGCCCATCCATTATTGTTTAAATCAATGACACTAAAGGCCCATTTTGATCATATTTATCGATTGAAACAGAGGTTAAGAGACAGGGCCTTGTTTTCCCATCCGAAACTGGATCTGACTGCGTTTGTCAAGGTTAGTGTATGAGGTGTGGTTTCTGGGAGTAAGCCAAGGTGTAGTAAACCAGTCTAAACCAGGCTTCTGCTTGCAAGAGCAAAATCCGATTATGAAACAGAGATTTTCTCCCAGAGCAGCTGTATAACTCAGCTCAGTTTTGGGTGATTCAGTTCAGAATTTGATCATCTAACTCCCACATTATTTCCACCTCACGCAACGCATTCATTAATGGAGATCTTATCCGAATCTCTTCTCTCACTGAAATTGATTTACAATTTAAGGTACTCAGATTAAGATGAGGGGTGGGTGTAAATCTCTCAATGGTTGCTAATAGCTCTGGTAGCAAATTCTCCCTTTCTACGCTTCCAGTAGCCAATAGAATACAGATTCACAGGGGACCCCTGCGGCTCTGACTTCACAGAGAGGCTGTCCAGATTTGTATCAAAGCGATGGGAAGAGCTGAACAAAAGTACCAAAATGTTCCAGAGTTCCACAGAAATTGGGCCAAACTCTGGGTCCAAATTAGCTGCACTCCCAAAGAAAGTTGGTGGGGTTAACCTTTAGAAGGAGCTGGATTTTTTATCATTTGAGAAGGGGGGATTGAGGATGATATAGATATGAACAGCACTGCTTGATATTTTTAGAGGAGTTAGTGGGCTTGTTTTAAGTCCACGCATGTGAGGTTTGGGCTTCTATAATCGAACACACAAAGCACCAGCTGTACCTTACTGCTTTCAGCTGGCTGGCAATGACAACTCCAGCGGTTCCAGCACACCCAATAGCAACATAGCTACCAGTAACTCCAGCACACCCAGTGCCACCAGGAGATACCAGCACCTTCGGTGACTCCAGCAGCTCCAGTAACTCCAAAATGCCCAGTGCCACCAGGCGTCCCTCAGGGTAGTGCCCTCAGCCCAACCAGCTTCAGCTGCTTATCAGTCACCTGCGTTCCATCATAAAGTCAGAAGTGGGGATGTTCGCTGATGATTTGCACAATGTTCAGCACCATTCACAACTCCTCAGATACTGAAGCAGCCCATGTCCAAATGCTGCAAGACCTGGACAATATCCAGGCTTGGGCTGGCAAGTGGCAAGTAACATTTGCACCACACAAATTGCCAGGCATTGACCATCACCAACAAGTGAGAATCTAACCATCGTCCCTTGACATTCAATGTCAGCACTATCGCTAAATACCCCACTATCAATATCCTGGGTGTTACCATTGACCAGAAACTGAACTGGACTAGCCACATAAATACTATGGCTACAAGAGCAAGTTAGAGGCTAGGAATCCTATGACAAGTAATTCATCTCCTGCCTCCCTAAAGCCTGTCCACCATCTACAAGGCACAAGTCAGGAGTGTGATGGAATACTCCCCACTTGCCTGGATGAGTGCAGCTCCCACAACACTCAAGAAGCTCGACACCATCCAGAATAAAGCAGCCCACTTGATTGGCACCCCATCCACAAACATTCATTCCCTCCACCACTGACGTAAAGTGGTAGCAGTATGTACCATCTACAAGATGCACTGCCTCCTTAGGCAGCAACTTCCAAACCCATGACCGCTACCATCTAGAAGGACAAGGGCAGCAGACACATGGGAACACCACCACCTGCAAGTTCCCCCCCCCAAGACTTGGAAATATATCGCCGTTCCTTCACTGCCGCTGGGTCAAAATCCTGGAACTCCCTCCCTAACAGCATTGAGGGTGTACCTACACCACATGGACTGCAGCGGTTCAAGAAGGCAGCTCACCACCACCTTCTCAAGGGCAACTTAGCGATTGGCAATAAATGCTGGCCTAGCCAGCGATGCCCGCATCCCATGAACGAATTTTTAAAAAGCTACCAGCACCTTCAGTGACTCCTGCACCTCCAGTGACTCCAGAACCACCAGCACATTCAGTATCTCCAGCAACTACAGTACATCAAGGAAACCTTTAAGACCCTGAGGGGTCTTGACAGAGTGGATGTGGAGAGGATGTTTCCTCTTGTTGGAGAATCTAGAGCTATTTAAAAATAAGGTGTCACTCATTTAAGACAGATGAGAAGAATTTTTTTTCTCTCAGAGGGTCGTGAGTCTTTGGAACTCTCTACCTCAAAAGGCAGTGGAAGCAGAGTCTTTGAATATTTTTAAGGCAGAGGTAGATAGTTTCTTGATAAACAAGGGGGGTGAAAGGTTATCAGGGGTAGGCAGGAATGTGGAGTTGAGGTCACAATCAGATTAGCCATGATCTTTTTGAATGGCGGAGCAGGCTCGAGGGGCCGAGTGGCCTACTCCTGCTCCTAATTCGTATGTATGTTCGTATATGTATTCCTGTATCTAGTCAATCTCTTATGAACTAAATCTAGCGGAAATGTTGCAGAACTAATACAGTTCAATTAAGAAAATGCTTGGGGAGATTTTGGGCCTATGGTTCCCAGAGCTCTCAGTCACTGCATGTTTGCTGGGCTGTTTCTGGGTTGATTGTTATAAAAGTCCATCTGGTTCACTAATGCCTGTTAGGGAGAGAAATCTGCCATCCTTACCTGGTCTGGCCTACATGTGGCTCCAAAGTACATTTGCTCTCTGAAATGGCCTAGCAAGCCGCAGCAAGCCCCTTAGTTCAAGGGCAATTAGGAATGGGCAAGGAATGCTGGCCTTGCCAGCGGCACCTACATCCCATGAAAGAATAAAGAAACCATAAGACCATAAGACATAGGAGCAGAAATTAGGCCATTCGGCCCATCGAGTCTGCTCCGCCATTCAATCATGGCTGATAAGTTTCTCAACCCCATTCTCCCGCCTTCTCCCCGTAACCTTTGATCCCTTTACCAATCAAGAACCTATCTATCTCGGTCTTAAATACACTCAATGACCTGGCCTCCACAGCCTTCTGCGGCAATGAATTCCATAGATTCACCACTCTCTGGCTAAAGAAGTTTCTCCTCATCTCTGTTCTAAAAGGTCTTCCCTTTACTCTGAGGCTGTGCCCTCGGGTCCTAGTCTCTCCTACTAATGGAAACATCTTCCCCACATCCACTCTATCCAGGCCTTTCAGTATTCTGTAAGTTTCAATCAGATCCCCCCTCATCCTTCTAAACTCCATCGAGTATAGACACAGAGTCCTCAAACATTCCTCATATGTTAAGCCTTTCATTCCTGGGATCATTCTCATGAACCTCCTCTGGATCTCTCCAGGGCCAGCACATCCTTCCTGAGATACGGGGCCCAAAATTGATCACAATATTCTAAATATGGTCTGACCAGAGCCTTATAAAGCCTCAGCAGCACATCCCTGCTTTTATTTTCTAGTCCTCTCGAAATAAATGCCAACATTGCATTTGCCTTCCTAACTACCGACTCAACCTGCAAGTTAACCTTAAGAGAATCCTGGATAAGGACTCCCAAGTCCCTTTGCACTCCAGATTTCTGAATTCTCTCCCCATTTAGAAAATAGTCTATGCCCCTATTCTTCCTACCAAAGTGCATGACCTCACACTTTCCCACGTTGTATTCCATCTGCCACTTCTTTGCCCATTCTCCTAACCTGTCCAAATCCTTCTGTAGCCTTCCCACCTCCTCAATACTACCTGTCCCTCCACCTATATTTGTATCATCTGCAAACTTAGCCAGGATGGCCTCAGTTCCCTCATTTAGATCATTAATATATAAAGTGAAAAGTTGTGGTCCCAACACTGACCCTTGCCGAACTCCACTAGTCACTGGCTGCCATCCTGAGAAGGACCCCCTTATCCCCACTCTCTGCCTCCTGCCAGACAGCCAATCTTCTATCCATGCTAGTACCTTGCCTCTAACACCATGGGCTCTTATCTTACTGAGCAGCCTCCTGTGCGGCACCTTGTCGAAGGCCTTCTGGAAGTCCAAGTAGATAACATCCATTGGCTGTCCTTCGTCTAACCTAATCGTTACCTCCTCAAAGAATTCTAACAGATTTGTCAGGCATGACCTCCCCTTGATGAAACCATGCTGACCCCACCTTCTCTAATCTCCCAATGCAACTAAAAGCAGCCAGCTTCCTGTCCCTCTCTCCTGCAGCAGCTGGTATTGCCCAACCTTGCCTCATGACCCCTCCCATTCCCGCTGCAGACCAGGCAGGACTCAGAGCAAGATGTCAAAGACCAAACACACCTTTTCACCTGATGACTGCAGTAAGGTGTCCAATAAGGTAGAACAGTGCAGAACATATTCATTTTTGGTGACAATGTGGCAATTCAAAGTATACCCTTAACTCCTTTACCAAGATGGTGCTGGCGCTAAACATTAGCTAAATCAGTGTTTCAGCTTAAGGCCTCTCTTTGGCCACCTCAGAGGCTCTTCATTGCCTAAAGAATGCAGGGACAATCACCCCAATGCCTCTGTTCATAAAATCAAGGTTCCTGTATGCTTTTTAAATAGCCTTCTCAATTTCACCTGCTAAATTCAAAGATTTGTACATACGGATACGTCCTCTCTGTTCTTGTGCCCCGTTTAAAATAATATAATTTAGTTTATGTTGCCTCTCCTTATTCTTCCTACTCGAATACATCACTTCACATACTCTGCAAGGAATTTCTTTTTTTTAATTCTTTCATGGAACGTGGGCATCTCTGGCAAGGACTGCATTTGTTGCCCATCCCTAATTGCCCTTGAACTGAATGACTTGCTGGGCCACTTCAGAGGGCAGTCAAGAGTCAACCGCAGAGCTGCGGGTCTGGAGTCATGTTTAGGCTGGACAACATAAGGGTGGCAGATTTCCTTCCCTAAAGGACATTAGTGAACCGGATGGGTTTTTTTTAACAACAATCATGATAGTTTCAAGGCCACTATTACCGAGACTAGCTTCATAGTCCAGACTTAGCAGCTGAATTTTAACCAGCTGCTGTGGCGGAAATTTAAACCCATGCCCTCAGGGCATTAGCCTGGGCCTCTGGATTATGAGTTCAGTGACATTACCATTACACCGCCATCTCCCCATGTGTCATCACATTCCACCAGTCTTTCTATGCCCTGGTTGAAGTCTAGTACTCCTCGCTGTTTACTACATTTCTGAGATTTCTGTCAGCTGCAAACTTTAAAATTGTTGACCTTTATACCCAAATCCAGATCACTAACAAATATCCATAAGAGCAGCGGTTCTAGTACCAGGCACTGGGAAACACCACTGCATATGTCCCTCCGATTGGAAAAACAACCATTCACCACTACTCTCTGCTTTCTGTCACTTAGCCAGTTTCATAATCACATGGGCTTTAATTTTGCTGACTAGTCTATTAGTAATATTTTATCCATAAATACACCAACCGCACTTCCTTCATCTACCCGCTCCAATACTTCATCAAAGGGCCCAGTCATGTCAGCCAAACACAATTTGCCTTTAACTAATCTATGCTGACTGTCATTTATGAGCCCATGTTTTTTTTTCCCGACTGACAATTAACTTTTTCTCAGATTATCATCTCAAAATGATTCCCCCCCACCAACGTTAAACTGACTGCCCCGTGGTCGCTGGGTTTATCCCTCTTCCCCTTTTTTGAACAGGGGTGCAACATTTACAATTCTCCCACCCTCTGGCTCCACTTCCACATCTAGGGAGGTGGGTGCATGGTCAGAGTCTGCTTTATCTCCTTTTTACTTCCCTCAGTGACTGAGGACACATACCACCCTGACCAGGTGACTTCTCTACTTTGACTGCCAACCTTTTAAGTACCTTCCTTTTATCTATTTCTATCTGTAGTATAAGGGTCTGGCACACATAGCGGTAATGTGGGGCTGAGTACAGTACCGCCCACAGAGTGGGCCCAGACCCAGGGTCCGTGTGGTGTTGAGCAGAGATGTGTAAAGGCCTAAGAATGGAGACAGCTCCTAACTCCTTTACTGTACATGTGCAAGCAGTTCTAGTAGTTAATAAGGACTTACAGTTAGCCTACAGAAGACTGTGGAGACTTCTTTAAGGCACACTGTCCTGTAACCAACATCTTCCCACACTATCCTCTCCAATTTCTCTACCCATCCTCGTTTACTGTGACATTAGCAGCATCCTCTTTGTTGGTGAAGACACATGCAAGGTACTCATTTAGTACCTCTGCCCCCATAGAAAGATTTCATTTTGGTCCCTAACCAATCCCACTCTGCCCTCGGTTACCCTATTACAATTTATATGTTTAGAAAAGACTTCTAACTTCTCTTTCGTGTTATACGCTCATCTATTCTGAAAGGCTCTCTTTGCCCCTCTTTTTTCACATCTCTTTTGTGACTTCTGTATTTAGTTTGGTTCTGTGGTGCATTATAAGCCTGACATTTATCATAAGCTTCCTCTACCTGTTTCATTTTAATCTCTATATCTTTAGCCATCCAGGGAGTTGCAGCTTTTGAATGCTTTCCCTTTCTTTCATTGTGAGAATATGTCTTGTCTGTAACCTAACTATATCTCCTCTTTGAAGGCCTCCCATTGAAAGGTTATACCAAAGGAATGAAATGGAAGTCCAAGGGTTGATGAAATCTTCATAATCAGTTAAGTTCAGTAATGATAATTCACGCCATTAAACCATGTGTTGCAAATCCTAATAAAGTTTTCCAATTACTTAGCAAATTCGATAGCAAAGCCTGGGCTTCAATCTTGTAAGTTAATTAAACGTCGATATTGAAAACCTTGTTCTTCAAAATGACGACACTTAAGACCGTGTTTCCCAGAAGGGATTTTGAGCCCTTACAAATTCCACCACCAAATTGCTGGGATGGAACCTTCTCCAGGATCCCAAAGGAGTCCTTCTGATTGACTGTGATCAGGGAGAGGGCGCCAAAAATGTTTGGAAATTTGGCACACTGGCGCCTTTAGTCTTTTTGGATCAGGAGGCTACTTTCATCCGTCTGTCCATCTTCTTGATGACATTAGCTGACAAGTCCTCGATGAACAGAGCAAGCAGGAAGACCATGCATAGGTTGTTGTCAACAGTGTCAGGAATGCTTAAGCCTGCTGCAAATAATTGGGCCCCAGTTCTGTCCCACATTGACCTGCTTGCCATTCGCATGATGCCAGTGGGTTCCATGGGTTGCAAAAAGTCAGAAGAAACATCGACCTTACCATTCGCAAAAAACCTGAAACACTCACCAAGAAAGCACTCCAAATAGTGTTTCAAATATAGAACAGCAGCTAATGTTCAGGCAGCTGGTATTGGCCCATTATGGACAGAACTGTGGAACACAGGCGGCAAAAAACAAAAATCAATACCTCATCACTGACCCAACAGCAGAGGGCTCTGGATCCAACCTTCCTTGAAGATGGTGGACAGCACTCAGCCAAATGCACACAGTGTATGGACAGTGCGGCTACCTGCTCTGTAAGAGGGACGATCCAAAGTGCAACTGTGACAATGAGTCCCAGACCATGGAACACACCACATCAACTTGTCCACTAAGATCCATTGTTGGAGGCACCTCATTTCTCCCCTCACCATCTCAGGAGGCCATTGCATAGTCCAACTAGACATCTCATTAAATCCACTGATGGCATATCTTTCAGTCCCTTTGCTCTGCTCTATTAAAATCCATTCCTAACTCCTTCCACCTTCCTACATTTTTTTAAACTTATTCGTTCACAGGAGGTGGGCGTCACTAGAAAGGCCAGCATTTATTGCCCATCCCTAATTGCCCTTGAGAAGGTGGTGAGCCGCCTTCTTGAATCGCTGCAGTCCATGTGGTGTAGGTACACCCACAGTGCTGTTGGGAAGGGAGTTGCGGGATTTCGACCCAGCGCCAGTGAAGGAATGACGATATACCTGTACTTCCAAGTCAGGACGGTGTGCGGCCTGGAGGGGAACTTGCAAGTGATGGTGTTCCCATCTATCTGCTTCCCTTGTCCTTCCAGGTGGTAGCAATCACAGGTTTGGAAGGTGCTTTTGAAGGAGCCTTGGTGAGTTGCTGCAGTGCATCCTGCAGATGGTACACACTGCTGCCAGTGTGTGTCGGCAGTGGAAGGAGTGGATGGTTAAGGGAGTGGATGGGGTGCCAATCAAGCAGGCTGCTTTGAAAGAGAGTCATATGGACTCGAAATGTTAACTCTGTTTCTCTCTCCACAGATGCTGTCAGACCTGCTGAGGTTTTCCAGCATTTTCTGTTTTTATTTCAGATTTCCAGGAGCCGCAGTACTTTGCTTTTATTTTGCTTTGTCCTGATGTCCTACTTTCCCTACATTACAATAGTGGCTACACTTCATTGTACATTAATTGTTTTGGGAACTCCTGAGGTCACGAAAGATGCTATGTTAACACTTGTCTTTCCTTCTTTTCTTTCTACACTCCTCCTTCAAAAGTTTTCTCAAAAGCCTATCTAATTGTACAAGCTTTCAATCAGCCACGGCTCTGTATTCTATTCTGTTCAATATTATTCTCATGTGGTTCACTAGGGAGCACACTCACCTCTGAATCAAAGGATTGTGAGAGGCTCATTCCAGAGATTTGGGTATATAATCTAAGCTGGCACTCCCAGTACAGTACTAGGGGAGTGCTGCACTGTCAGAGGTGCTGTCTTTCATATCAAGACATAAAACCAAGACCTTGCCTGCCCTCTCAGGTGGATGCAAAAGACTCCAATCCGCCACTTGAAGGAGAGCAGGGGAGTTCCGCCTGGTCTCCTTGCTGATATTCATCCTGCATCGAACACCAGTAAACCACATGAACTGGTCAACATCTCAGTCTGGGATCTTGCTGTGCGTACGTTCGTTGCTGTGCTTCCCACGTTACAACAAAGTCACACTGTACTTCATTGGCTGTTAAGTGTTAGTGGGACTTCCTGAGGATGTGAAAGGCACAATATAAACGGAAATCTTGTATTTTTGTCCCCCACATTTCTGTAAACTGCCTCAGGCTTTGTTCTACATTAAGAACACGATAGAAATGCAAGCTGCTGATACTTAATGCAAGTGCACTAATTGTGTTTAAGCATCATTCCTCTTCCGGTTTGTTTAATAAAGATTTTAACCCCATCTAACATAACCAGCAGTCAGTTCTAGCCTTCAGAGCTTTTCAAAATACATTCTCCTTCGAAGATGAATGATATCTCTTCATTATAATCAGCATTATTATTAATACTGGAGCAGTGAGTTATTCATTCTCAAACTGAGACAGCTTTTATTTCGTGATTCTTCTACAAACCTCTTTGCCCTTGATCGTGTTAAAATGGAAATTGAGTTCAGTCCCAGTCCAACCAGTGATTCACTTCAGCATTATTCAACCTTTGCAGAATTAACACATGATTTATTTTTGAAATATTTCCTTTAAGATTTATGTTTAAAAATCCTTTTGGGATAGAATCACAACATGAATCTCATTATTTAAATGACCGAATGGATAGATTGTTATCGTTGATGTTTTCCAGAGTAATTATTTCAGTCTCTTTTTTGTTGTAGGCTTCAAACAGATGTTTATTTTGGATTATTCTGGTCCCATTGCTGGGTTAACCAGGAGGAGAAATCCATTCACCCAATGAAAGAGTGTTTTTTTTTTCTTTATTCATTCATGGGATGTGGGCATCGCTGGCAAGGCTAGCATCTGTTGCCCATCCCTAATTGCCCTTGAACTGAGTGGCTTGCTAGGCCATTTCGGAGGGCAGTTAAGAGTCAACCACATTGCTGTGGATCTGGAGTCACATGTAGGCCAGACCAGGTAAGGATGGCAGATTTCCTTCCCTAAAGGGGCATGAGTGAACCAGATGGGTTTTTACAACAATCGATGATTATTTTTACGGTCACCGTTACTGAGACCAGCTTTACATTCTGGATTTATTAATCGCATTCACATTTCACCAGCTGCTGTGGTGGGATTTGAACCTGTGTGCCCAGAGCACGAGGCTCTGGATTACTAGCCCAGCGACATTACCACTACGCCATCGTCAGAGCAATTAGGGATGGGCAATAAATGCCGACCTCGTCAGCCTCACCCGCATATCCTGAGGATGAATTTTTTAAAGTTGGATGAGGCATTCAAGGGTTCATCGTGCCCAGACCTCCAAACCCTCTCCTTCAGTCGTAACCGTTCTTGCCTCTCTTCGTTTTATCAAATCTTGCACTGGATGTACCTTCGCACCCCAGCTACAACAGGATGACCCTACATTCTCTTCCTACTTCCTGACTATGTTGAACTTAAGGCACTTTGGAGTTTCCAACTCTTAGCTCATTCTTTCTCAGGATCCCCAAATTATGGAACTGTTGACCATTCTCTGTCCGGCCCCCTGTTCCTTTCAACCGTTTTAGACCCTCAGCTTAGACGCTCAGCTTTCGAGCCCCAGGAGCGCGCCAGAATCCAGCAAAGTAACCCGCTTGATTGGTACCCCATCCACCGTTCACTCCCTCCACCACTGGCGTACTGTTGACGCGTGTCGAAACCAACTTCCCTCGCCAAGGCGCCGATTTCACGCTGAACTTCGGGTACAGCGTCGTGAGGGGCTTCCGCGGTGGCTGAAGCACCCAGGCCACACTTCCCGCCGCACGCCGTTCAGACACGACTTCGTCCCGTGAATGAGCAACATCGTCGACACCCCTGGGGATGTTGTGGCAACGTCAGGAGTCCCACGACCGATGGCCTATTCTCAGTTTAAATGTCAGCCAGGGGTAGCTTTCAATTTACCTCACCCTCCCTTTCACTCTTGACAATCTCGGACGTCCTCCTGCAGCGTGGGCCTTGCCCTCCACCGCTTCTGATTTCTCAAACGCGAGGAAAGCTGGAGAGAAAATTACCTGAGAGAGCTGGATAATGGCACGTTTTGTTCATCCTTCACTTTAGCCGGCGCTGATTCTTAGGATGCAAGCGCATATTTTTCTCTGTGGCGGACTTAAGATTAACTCACGGCGACGGCTTAGTCAAAACGTTTCTGCAATTCGACGGGAGGAGAGGACATTCCTATTAAAACCTACAAACACAGGGAAAAAAAACACGGGTTCCTAATTATCAGTTATGTTGGACATAAGCGAGATCTGACATCGCATTCTATTGCAATAACCATCCAGAATCATCTTTGAATTCGGTTACTCGTTACCAATAGTTTAAAGCCCAAGTGAGGAGAGTAATGAAGGGACCTGGAGCTATTAGGAATGTAAATGTCCATCTCCTCTAATCAGCCCCTGGCTTTGGTACAAATCAGAGTAACATCCTTGATTGCTAATTATTTGTTTGATAATGATGGCTTTAAAGAAGATTAAACATGATTCAAAAGGAACCAGCAGGGAATTAATTATTTTTGCTCCCAGCTGGCCGGACCAATATCTGTATCACCCTCCGAGGAGCATGTTCGGAGAATCAGAATAAGGCCAGCTTCGGTGTTCCTTAAAATATCGCCCTGACAGGACAGGGGTCCTGGTGCTAAGTGGCAGGGAGCGTCCAGAAAGCACAAGGACTTACAGGGAGTCAGTTAGAGACAACTGGGCTGGTGTCAGGAGCGGTTTCAAATTTAGTTTCCCTGTCAGCTCGGAAGTTGTAGTTCACTCTCCGGAGATCGCCGCTCCCGATCCGATCGCCATCTGCAGTGAACATGTCCAATCGTTATCAGAGGCAGTGGCCTTTTGTCACCAGTAGTTCCGCTAAGCTTGCGCGTACGTGTGACCACCCAGCGGCCTAAGGAGGTACCAGGCGTAAGCCTTGCTCTGCGTTGAATCCCATGTGGACGGCTGCAGCAAAGGAATTTAAAGGGACGGCATGTTAAAAGAGCTGGCCCTCACACAGTGAAATTTTAAAAGGAACATTGGTGATCACAGCCCCTGTCATGATCACCAGCTATAGCGAACATGTCTGATCTTTGTCACAGCTTGTAGTGATCACCACCTGCAATGACCAGCACAGGTCCGTTTTACTGATGAATTTTCAAGGAGGTTCGAGAATACTGATTTGCTTTCCTTACTGCTGCTGAATGCTAAGCAGGACTCTCAACGGCTATGGAATCAGCTACTCGTTCTCTCCTCTCAGCCTCTGATATTTATATTTTAAAAAATCCTTTACAGATCAGTCCCGATCCTGCGCCATTTGACTTTATTAAGTCGCAGATTGTACCTTTCCATAGCGTCCGGGCCAGCTGCTTAAGCTGCTGGTCGTCGTGACGAATGGAACCAGTGGGGATGGGGATACACCGATCACCTGGGCTATCGGGCAAATTGGCGGTACTGTGGGTACAGGCATCGCGCTGGTATGTAAGGCAGTCAACAGACCAGGGCCGGTGCCTGAGGCCTGCTGTTTAAATTATAGTCTCCAGCTTCTACACTGTGGACTCGCTTAGATTGCTGTCTGGTCTTTGAGCGGTGGCTTTTGCAATACACACCCAGTGACTGAGGAAGTAGGAATTGTACCGGCTGTACAGATCTGAAGGCGACGAAAAAAGGGGCGGGATCTTCCGGGGCCCCGGCCCACTGCCGGGGTCGCCAGGTCCCGCCGAAAGTCAGTGGGCCTTTGGCTGGGTTGCCGCATGGCCCACCACGGGTCCCGCCAAGGCAGGCCGGAAAATCCCAGTCACGGTCACGCTGTGGCCCAAAGCGCTTTACAGTCAGTGAAGCACTTTCGAAGTGGAGTTCCTGCTGTGATGCGGGAAACGGAGGTACCACTTGGCACACGGCAAGCTCCCACAAAGAGCAACGTCACGGCAACCAGCTAAACCTGACTTTAAGCGTTGGTCGAGCAATAAACATTGGCCAGGGTACCGTGGTGAAGTCCCTCGCGCTCCTCTGTGAAGGGGGCAGCGAGAGCTCCTACGAGAGGGCAACCAGGTTCCTGGGAAGAACATCTCATTTCAAAGACGAAGTGTCAGCGAGATTTTGTGCTCAAGCCTTTGAAGTGGGACTTGAACCCATGGCCTTCGGCTGCGAGAGTGATACCCACCAACCCCACAGCGTAAATATTGGAATCTGTTTATGGGCGGTGGATTCTGGGCATCCTTCCAGCTACAAACCAGTATTCCACCCCCCCCTCCTCCCACACCCCCAACATTATGTCAAAGGCAATGCCTCAGGAACGACACTTAAAAGGAGATGACCTCATCTCAGTGTGCAAACGTAAAGCAAAAAAGCCAAGGAGCTGCCACCTCAGTGCCTTCATAATTGGCTTTGTTCTTCTTTCTGAAGTTCATAAAGACGCTGTTTGAATAGACTTCATTTTCCATCAAATAGATCCTGTTTGTTGTTTGCTGTGAAATAAACTGTCGTAAAATAGATCATGTTTGATGTTTGCTGTGAAATAAACTGTCGTAAAATAGATCCTGTTTGTTGTTAGCTAGGAAATAAACTGTCGTAAAATAGATCCTGTTTGTTGTTTGCTGTGAAATAAACTGTCATAAAATAGATCCTGTTTGTTGTTTGCTGTGAAATAAACTGTCGTAAAGTAGATCCTGTTTGTTGTTAGCTAGGAAATAAACTGTCCTAAAATAGATCCTGTTTGTTGTTTGCTAGGAAATGAACTGTCGTAAAATAGATCCTCTTTGTTATTTGCTGTGAAACAGACACTGTTTACTGTAAAATAGACTCTGTTTGTTGTTTTCTGAGCTAGTAGATTCTGTTTGTTTTAAGTTCTACCCTAAATCCTGCCCTGCCTCCAACACATTGGATGACACAATGGTGTCAATACTCACTTTGTAAATTTTAAAGAAAAAAACCAATTTGAAATGATAGTGGAAATGGAGCTGACAAAGTTATACTAGTTCTGGGAGCTCAGGAGGCAGAGAGTCTGAGGGCAGTGAAGACTCAATGAAGGCGTTATTTGTCTTTAACAGCAGTGCCAAGTGGGAGATAGTGAATAAACAGCGTGTCAAAGAAATGAGTTTTACAGGAACAAGCATCATCTATAGCATCATCTCTTTCTCCATAGATGTTACCAGTGACACTCTGCACCGGGATTGGGACTTCATCGAGTTACTCGCATGAAGTAAACAGAGAGCCAAGTAACTGGAGAAGATGCTCAGACCAATCTTCCTGCCCACACCCTCAGCTGGCTGTCGGGCAGACACATCCCACCCACTGAGAGCTCCACATTCTCTGATCTGGGTCTTCCACTGGGTATCATGGGCGACAACAAGAGGGCAGCTGAACACCACATTGGAACTATCCTGCAGCAGAGCCCGAGGCACAAACATCACAGTTGGAGGGAATCCCATTGCAAACATAATGCCCCGATTTTTTTTGTGGAATGCGCCTCCACTTCACTCATCCTATGGGCAATTAGAGGGAAAAAGGTGAGAGGGCAGAGAGTGCCTTCTCCTGGATTTGCACCCATCTCAGAATGCCAACCCAACCAGATATCCTAAGGACTGGTGGCCTGACTCAATGATCGTAGGGCCCAACAAAAGGGAAAATTGGTCTTTGATTGTCAGCCATGGCTCAGTGGAAACATTGTCTCCGAGTCTGAAGGTTATGGGTTCACAGCATTGATTGCAATATCTGGTCTGACAACATCTGAGGAACAGCAATAAAGTAAGGTTGGAGAGATGACCTAATGCCCACTACCCTCTTCTTCAGTACACCTGACAACCATGAACGGCCATCAGTCCAATTGTGAAAAGCCAGTTAATTTGCTGCAATTGGAAAATACTTACTGGATTTTATTATTTCAAATGTTTCCTTGTCAACACCCAGTACAGTTTACAACCCAAATGAAAACAGGAAGTGCTGGGAAAACTGGAAAAGAAAGTGCTGGAGTTAACATTTTGAATCCAATTTGACTCTTCTTCAGAAATGAAGGGAGGGAGGGATGTGATGGGTTTTATTCTGTTGAAATAGGGGAGAGGTTCAGGTGGGGCAAAAGAGAAGGTCAGGGATAGGTTAGAAGGTGGGGAGATTAAATGACAAAGATGTCATGGAACGAAAGTAGCAGCGTGTGTTAAGGGCAGAATAAAGGTCAGCACTTTCTGAGAGCAAAATAGCAGAATGTGTTAATAGGAGAGAACGAGTTCAGTGCTGTCTGAAAGCAAAAAACATGAGAACGAGGTACAGACTGGCACTTGGCAGAATAAAATTGAAAATGGGGGACAGAGTTCGTGCTCTGAAGTTGTTGAACTCAAGGCTGAGTCCAGGAGGCTGTAAAGTGCTGAATCGGAAGATGAGGTGCTGTTCTTCCGGCTTGCGTTGGGTTTCACTGGAATCTTGTAGCAGGCTGAGGACAGAAATGACAGGAATGATGGTTTTCGACCCACTTTTCCTCCTCCGTGCTTTTCCACTGTGTCGGAAAGGAGAGGCGAGGCGAGCAGGGGAATAAGTGCCAGATGGAAAAGAGTTGAGAACAATCATTGAGTAGAAGTCGCCATGGCGAAGATGAAGGGTTAGAAAATCAATGACTGCATACTGGCCAGATCATTACAATATCGATCAAGTAGAGTGGCTTTTATACTAATGTAAAGGGCATGAGGAGCAAGGGTTGTGTATGGAATGAGAACTCGGGTATAATTGGCTTAACAGAGACAGGATTAAGGCTGAGGATGGACAGACATTTTAGAGAGCTGGATTTGAAATCTATATCAAGGACAAAGAGGTATTGTGGGGGGCGGGGAATCTTTTTTCCGAGAGTGGAATTGGCAGTAATCAAAAGTGATTATTTAACCTGAGATGAAGGGAAATCTGACTCAAATTTCTCGGAAAAAACTTTCATGCCAGTAGACAGGAGCTGTCACCGGACCTGTGACAACAAAGGAACAAAATCAAGACATTGAAATGGAATTACTTCTGCAATAATAAAGTGTAGGAGAACAGAAAGGTATGATTTGGGCTAAATTCAATCACATTGAAAGCAAGAAGAGAGACAGGTAGTTTTATAGAGTCAATGTAAGACTATGCTGGATGGGACATTACAAATATGTCTTTACCATGCGTCTAACCTTGGTTGTACCTTTAGCTTCAGTTAATGCCGGAATGTTGAGGGAGCTTTACTCTGCATCGAACCCTTGCTTAACTTGACAAAGGTATGCTTGGAGGAGTAGTGTGGAGGGAGTATTACGTTCTTTCTGACCTTGAGCTAGCACTGTTTGGTTTAGCAAACTAAATGGAGCTTTATTTTTAATCCACGATAGTTAAGTTAATATAATCATGATTTCTACATGTGGTCCTTAGGTGACAGGGCAGCTGCATCCAAACACACAACCTCTACCACCTAGAAAGACAAGAGCAGCAGGTGCATGGGAACACTATCACCTGCAAGTTCCCCTACAAGTCACTCACCATCCTGACTTGGAACTATATCGCCGTTCTTTCACTGTCGCTGGATCAAAATCCTGGAACTCCCTCCCTAACAGCGCTGTGGGTGTACCTACACCACATGGACTGCAGCGGTTCAAGAAGGCAGCTCACCACCACCTTCCGAAGGGCAATTAGGGACAGGCAACAAAAATGTGACATCCACGTCTCATGAAAGAATGAAAAAATATATGGCCAGTGTTTGGCCACATTAATTTGGACTTGCAGGCTGCAAGGGTACAAGTTATTGTAATAAATCACCATTACCTCATACACCTCACTAAATAATAAGTGTTGCAGGGATGGCATTTGTTCGTGGCAGGTGTTGCATATTTTATATCCCAGGTATGACACTAGTTTCTATGTGTGTAACAGGAATCTATTCAGAGTGCTTTAAACTCCATACTTCAGCTCTGGCTTCCAGCTCTCTCTACAGTTTTGTTTGATTTTCACTAAGTCCACACCCAGGCTTAACAAATCAAGCACAGTGAGCATGGATCCGTCAACAGACACACATAATCAAACACAGAACAATCGAACCATTGCACGCTACGGAATGTAGTTGCCAAAGTTTATGTCAAGGCCAGATGACTGCAGGCATCCCAAGAAGAGGGGTTAAAATAGATCCCAGACCAAAGGGTCCCAAGCAAATCCGAAGTCAGTTTTACACCAAGCTCTATTTGTCATTCCCATTGAAGTTAAAAACATGGGTCAGAGCTGAAACATTGACTGACTGACTTTGGTTTCTCCAGGGAACCTGCCAGTAGTATTCAGTGCCAAATTGCATTTATGTAGCAGCTTTAACATCCAAGACACTGCATGGCAGCATAATCTAGATGCACAATAAATTGACAAGGAAGGGGGACGTTGACCAAAATCTTGGTCAAAGAGATCAATTTTAAGAAGCATGTGAAGGGAGGAGAGGGAGGTAGTGAGCTTAAGGGAGCTGGTGTTCCAGAGCTTTGGGTGCAGGCAGCTGAAGGCATGGCTGCCAAGTCTGGAACAATTCAAAATAGGAGAGGCCAGGATTGAAAGAGCGCAGAGATCCCAGAAGGTTGTAAGACTGGAGGAGGTTGCAGAGGTATGAGATATGAGGCCATGGAGGGATTTGAGTATGGAGGCTGGGGTTCGTTGAGGGTCTGAGGGGTAAGGTAGGCAAACAGGGGGGGTCATGGGCGAGCGGGACCTGGTGCAGGATGTTCACAGGCAGCAGGTTTTTTTTTAAGATGAGCCCAAGTTTGTGGACAGTGGAAGATTCATCGACGATACAGCCTCACCCTTAATATGGGGCTGGGAATTTGCTCGGAGCCATCTATGCTGATGGCAGGAGCCAGTTTCACCCCACTGTTCCTGCAGCTCGCTGCTTGTATTCAGAAAATCTCAGGGCTGATCTGACAAGCCAAGTCAGAGAGGGTAAATAAACAAACAAGTCGGACACCTCCGGCTTTCATTCCGAGATAAGTGCTCTGACAGCCATTCCAGTACACAACAATTGGACACAGATACTCCCACAATTACATGTATTAAAACACAGCTCTAATTCCAAGGAGCAGTGGCCTGACCTTGTCAAAATGCTGGCAGCTCCTTCACTGAGGGCAAGGAATGAATACAAAGCATGCATTAATTAGACTCAATTGTGATCTTTCTGAAGTGCATGTTGTTCAAGGATTTATTCTGCCTCACGGATGAGCTGTTTTAGAAAAATTAATTACTGAGCAATGATGTTAGGAGTGTATTTACAAACACTGGATTCTCTTTAAACAAGTGTTTTAATACAGAAATGTAAGATGTACAGAGACAAAGGGCCGTGGGTGTCCAGATCGCAGACTAGGAATGCTTAGATGCCACAAAGCCCCATGGAGATAGAATCTCCCTTTCTTCTCCTTATGAAGGTGAAAACACATTGTCCTTCACTCCCTCCTCTGTGCACGTTCATTCAAGGCTTATCACACTATCTGCTACTCCCATTTTCACCCACAATCACACGGCCAGGTGACTCCTCACCTTAACATCAAGGCAGCCTTTGACCGAGTGTGGCATCAAGGAGCCTTAGCAAAACCGGAGTCAATGGGAATCAGGGGGAAAACTCTCCGCTGGCACAAAGGAAGAGGGTTGTGGTTGTTGGAGGGCAGTCATCTCAGCTCCAGGACATCACTGCAGGAGTTCCTCAGGGTAGTGTCCTAGGCCCAACCATCTTCAGCTGCTTCATTAATGACCTTCCTTCCATCATAAGGTCAGAAGTGGGGATGTTCGCTGATGATTGCACAATGTTCAGCACCATTTGCAACTCCTCACATAATGAAGCAGTCCATGTCCAAATGCAGCAAGACCTGGACAACATTCTGACTTTAGCTAATAAGTGGCAAATAACATTCGTGCCACTCAAGTGTCAGGCAATGACCATCTCCAACAAGAGAGAATCTAACCATCGCCCCTTGACATTGGCATTACCAACGCTGAATCCCTGACAATCAACAGTCTGGTGCTTACCATTAACCAGAAATTTAACTGGACCAGCCATATAAATACTCTGGCTACAAGACCAGGTCAGAGGCTAGGAATCCTATGACGAGTAACTCACCTCCTGACTCCCCAAAGCCCGACAACTGTCTACAAGGCACAAGTCAGGAGTGTGATGGAATACTCTGCACTTGCCTGTATGTGTGTAGCTTCAACAATACTCAAAATGCTCGACACCGTGTAGGTCAAGGCAGTCTGCTTGATCAGCACTCCATCCACCATTTTAAAACATCACTCCTTCCACCACCGACACACAATGGGTGTACCATCTACAAGATGCACTGCAGCAACTCACCAAGGCTCCATCTAAACCCACCTAGAAAGACAAGAGCAACAGATGCATGGGAACACGAACACCTGGAAGTTCCCCTCCAGGTCACACCCCAGCCCGACTTGGAAATATATCACCGTTCCTTCACTGTCACTGGGTCAAAATCCTGGAACTCCCTCCCTAACAGCACTGTGGGTGTACCTACACCACATGGACTGCAGTGGTTCAAGAAGGCAGCTCACCACCACCTACTCAAGTGTAATTGGGGATGGGCAATAAATACAGGCCTAGAGAACAATTTTTTTTTTTTAATCCTTGCTGCATTATCTCTGTGCCAATCCATGCCAAGGGAGCTTTCTAGCGTATTCACCGGAATGGATTCTCAGGCCAATCATCTCATTTGTCATTTGTGGGATCTTGCTGTGCTCAAAACTGAATGCCATGCTTGCTTAAGACAATGAAGGTGACAGCATTTAGTTCAGGCACTATGAGGTGCTTTGGGACACCTCAACGATGTGAAAGGCACTATATAAATGTCCATAAATATAAAAATAAATATAAAATTATCATCCTTCTTATTAAATCCCTCCATGGCCTCACCACTTTTCTAATCTCCCCCATCCACACAGCCTCCGAGATATCTGTGCTTCTCCAACTCTGGCCTCCTGAGCATCCCCAATTTTAATCGTTCCACTATTCAGCCTTCAGGTGCCTTAGGCACTAAGCTCTGGAATTCCTTCCCTGAATCTCTCTACCTCACTACCCTTTTCTCCTCCTTTTGTTGTGTTTTTATAATGATATAAAGGCACCATTCACTCAGAAGGGGTTAGGTAAACACGCTGTGGGTTCATTTATTAAGACTAGGCACACGGGAGCATTTATACAAAGGTAGAAAGCTTGAAGACACCAGAGCTCTGTGTGTGTGTGTGCTCTGCTGAAAAGCAAAAGTGAAGCTAAAACTGGATCACATGACACACTTCCCTTCTGGTAATGTCCTGCTGCTATCCCTTAAAGGCATATTACAACACCCTTAAGATGCTCCTTAAATCTACTATTTGACCAAGAATTTAGTCACCTGCCCTAATTCTTCCTTATGTAGCTGGGTGTCATATTTTGCTTTATACACCTCCTGTGAAGCGCAATCAGACGTTTAAGTCATGAAATATTTTTTAAAAAATGTTGACCTCTCTGCATTGTCCAGCTGGGTGGAACTGCCTTAGAGTTGTTCTATTCTTAACTATCTAATCAGAGCCAGAGAATCACTTACAATGGCTTCTCTTCCTATTCCCGCAGTGTTACCTCTGGTGCCCCCCAAGGATCTATTCTCGGTCCCCCTCCTATTTCTCATCAACATGCTGCCCCTCAGTGACATTATACAAAAATACAACATCAGGTCCCATTTGTATACCAAAGACACTCAACTCCATCTCAGCACCACCTCTTTGAACCACCCATTGATTCATCACACTGGTTCTCCAACATCCAATATTGGATGATCAAAAATTTCCTCCAACTAAATTTTGGATGAAGCCAGAGCCTTTGGCTTTCCACCACAAACTTCATTCCCTGACTATTGTTTCCATCCCTGGTAACTGTGTCAAGCTGAGTAAAACAATTCAAAACCTTCGTGTTGTGTTTGACCCTAAGATGAATTCGACACATCACCGCTCCGTCCTCAAGACCACCTATTCCCACGTTCTTACCCTCGTCCAACTCCCTGTCTCAGCTCATTCACCGCTGAAACCCTCATCCACAGCTATGTCACTTGTAGACTTGAATATTCTAACACTCTCCAGGCTAGCCTCCCATCTATAGAAAGCGAGTCCAGGGAATTAACAATGGAAAATAAGTAGATGGCAGGTGAATTAGACTAGTACCTGCATCGATCTTCACTATAGACGATATAAGTAACATCCCAGGAAAAGCTGTAAATCAGGGAATGGAAGGGAAGGAGGAGCTCAGGAAAATTTCAATCACCAGGGAAGTGGTACCTAGAAAATTGTTGGGGCTGCAGACTGACAAGTCCTTGGGTCCTGATGGACTTCATCTTAGAGTCTTAAAAGAAGTGGCTGGTGAGACAGTTGATGCGTTGGTTTTAATTTTCAAAAAATTCCCTAGATTTGGGGATGGTTCCAATAGTTTGGAAAATAGGAAATGTAACTCCTTTATTCAAAAGCGGAGGGAGACAGAAAGCAGGAAAGTGCAGGCCAGTTAGCCTAACATATGTCATAGGGAAAATGTTAGAAGCTATTATTAAAGACAATATAGCGTGGCATTTGGAAAAATTCAGGGTAATCAGGCAGAGTCAGCTTGGTTTTGTGGAAGGGTAATCATTTTTAACCAATTTATTGGCGTCCTTTGAAGAAGTAACATATGCTGTGGATAAAAATCTGGTGGATGTACTGTATTTAGGTTTCCAGAAGGCATTTGATAAGGTGCCACCTCAAAGACTATTGCGAAAACTAATGATATAGGGGGGTAAAATATTGGCATGGATAGAAGATTGGCTAGCTAACATGAAACAGAGAGTTGGCATAAATGGGTCTTTTTCTGGTTGGCAAGATGTAGTGAGTGGTGTGCCACAGGGATCAGTGCTGGGGCCTCAACATTTGACAATTTATATAATTGGCTTGGATGAAGGGATCAAAGGTATAGTTGCTAAATTTGCTATGACACAAAGAAAGGTAGGATAGTAAGATGTGAAGGGAGCACAAAGGGATACAGATAGGTTAAGTGAGTGAGCAAAGACCTGGCAAATGGGGTATTTCATGGGAAAGTGTGAAATTGTCCATTTTGGCAGGAAAAATATAAATGAAGCATATTTTCTAAATGGTGAGAGATCGCAGAGTTCTGAGATGCAGAGGGATCTGGGGGTCATAGTGAATGAATCCCTATTATGCAGGTACAGCAAGTAATTAGGAAAACTAATAGAATGTTATTATTTATTGTGAGGGGAATTGAATAAAAATGTAGGGAGGTTATATTTCAGTTATAGAGGGTGCTGGTGAGACCACATCTGGAGTACTGTGTACAGTACTTGTCTCCTTATTTAAGGAAGAATGTAAATGCGTTGGAAGCCATTCAGAGAAGGTTTACTAGACTAATACCAGGATTGGGCGGGTTGTCTTATGAGAAAAGGTTGGACAGTCTAGACTTGTACTTATTGCAGTTTAGAAGAGTAAAAGGTGACTTGATTGAAACATATAAGATCCCGAGGGGTCTTGATAGGGTGGATGTGGAGAGGATGTTTCCTCTTGTGGGAGAATCTAGTACTAGGGGCCACTGTTTAAAAATAGGGATTTCCCTTTTCGGACAGAGACGAGCAGAATTTTTTTTCTCTCAGAGGGTCATGAGTCTTTGAAACTCTCTTCCTCAAAAGGTGGTGGAAGCAGAGTCTTTGAATATTTTTAAGGCAGAGTTAGATAGATTCTTGTCAAGCAAGGGGGTGAAAGGTTATCGGAGGTAGCTGGGAGTGTGGAGTTGAGGTTACATGATCATATTGAATGGCGGGGCAGGCTCGAGGGGCTCCTAATTTGTATGTATGTTCATATGTTCAGCCCTCCATAAACTTGAGCTCTTCCAAAGCATTGCTGCCATATCCTAACTCAAATCATGTCCCATTCGCCCATCATACCTGTGCTCACTGACCTACATTGGCTCCCCTTCGGTCAACGCTCCATTTTCAAATCACTCCTGCCTTCAAAACCTCACCCGTCCCTGTCACCACCATCTCCAGGGCCCTCCGAGATATCTGCACTCATCCACTTCTGGAAGTTACTGATTTTAATCTTTCCATCACTAGTAGCCGTGCCTTTAGCTACCTTGGTCCTAAGCTTTGGAATTGCGTCCTTAAATCTCCCACTTCGCTGCCTTCTTCTCCTCTTTTAAGGATTTCCTTAAAACCTACCTCTTTAACAAAGCTTTTGGTCATCGGTGGAAATATCTCTTTCTCTGGCTCAGTGTCAAAAACGTTTTTATTGACAGGGCTTCTGTTCAGCCCCTTTGGTTGCCAAGTCAAGTGCTCAATATAAATGTAAATTGTGGTTGTTGTTTCTTGGTATTTTCTTTTGTTTAAATTCATGGAGCTGACAAAAAAAACTCTGATCCGGAATATGGCTGGCCTGGTGTGAGTTATAGGCTGGGATGTATCTGAGGTAATTTAGGAGATTTATTTGTGAAATATAAGCGTTCCATCACACTGGAACAGAGACCACCAAACTGGGACTGCACTGGCCCCTATATCCAGCACTGGGACTGCACTGACCCTTATATTCAGCACTGGGACTGCAATGGCACCTATATTCAGCACTGGGACTGCACTGCCCCCTATATCCAACACTGGGACTGCACTGGCCCCTATATCCAACACTGGGACTGCACTGGCCCCTATATCCAGCACTGGGACTGCACTGGCCCTTATATCCAACACTGGGACTGCACTGGCCCCTATATCCAGCACTGGCATTGCATTGGCCCCTATATCCAGCACGGGGACTGCATTGGCCTCTATATCCAGCACTGGGACTGCCCTAATAGTTCCTAGAAAGATGTGCTGACAGTAGAGCACTCCCTCAGTGTTGCACTGGACGATGGGCTCAAATCCCTGGAGTGGTGACTCAGGCCTTCTTGACCATTCAACCTGGTTTTCCTGTGGGACTTCCACTGAAGCTGGGGTGCCTGGATGGACCAAGGCAGGAATTCCCGGTGGCAATACTAAGTCAAGAGTAGGCTTCGTTTCCTATTTTTTCACCCAGTTTTCTGATTTCAGCTGGATTTGGAGCAGCCGAAGGGCCGCGATTGGCCTCAAAAGGGGCTTGGAAGCAAAGTTAAAGCTCATGGAATAAAACAGAGAGGGGAAGGATGGATAAAAAGTTGGCTGAGTGACAGGACGCAGAGTCGTGGTGGTCGGTTGCGTTCCAGATTGGAGGAAGGCACGTGTTTGGTCCATGCCAGGACCACTGTTATTCTTGATCTACATTAATGACCTAGAGTTGTGTGGACAGGGCACAATTGCAAAATTTGTGAATGACACAGAACTTGGAAATATTGTGAGGAGTTTAGTGCTAAATTTCAAGGGAACATAGGTAGGCTGGTGGAATGGACGAACACATGGCAGATGAAATGTAATGCAGAGAAGAATGAAGTGATCCATTTTGGTTTGAAAGAATGGGGAGAGGGAGTATAAGTTAAAAGGACACATTTCTAAAGTGGGCGCAGAAGCAGAGGGATCTGGGGCTATATGTGCACAGTTCATTGAAGGTGGCAGGGAAGGTGGAGAAAGTGGTTAATAAAGAATATGGTAGCCTGGGCTTTACAAAAAGGAGCATTGGGTACGAAAGCAAGAAAGTTATGGTAAGCCTTTATAAACTCCTAGTTCAGCCTCAACTGGAGAATTGTGTCCAATTCTGGGCACTGCACTTTAGGAAGGATGTGAAGGCTTGAGTGAGGGTGTGGAAAAGATTTATGAGAATGGCGCCAGGGATGAGGAACTTGTTACGCGAATTGATTGGAGAAGCTGGGGCTGTTCTCCTTGGAGGAGAGAAGGTAGAGGGGAGATTTGGCAGAGGTGTTCAACATCATGAGGGGTCTGGATAAAAGTGGATAGAGAGAAACTGTTCCCATCGACAGAAGGGTTGAGAAGCCGAGACCACTGATTTAAGGCGATGGGCAAAAGAAGCAATGGCGACAAGAGGAAGGTTCTTTTTTTAATGTTTTTAGAATGTGGAATTCACTGCCTGAGAGTGTGGTGGAGGCAGATTCAATCATGGCTTTCAAAAGGTTAAGCACCTGAATTAAAAACAAAACCTGCAGGGCTATGGGGGGAAAAAGGCAGGAGAGTGGGGATAGCTGATTTGCTGTTGCAGAGAGCCAGCATGGACACGACAGGCCGAATGGCCTCCTTCAGTGCTGTAAGCATTCTACGATGCTGAGTACCTCAATTGACCTTGGTGCTACTTGAATTGGTGGAGGGGACAGGTGAGAAATGAGTCCACTGGGCCCTCCCAAGTGGTCCACTACTGGAAAGTGTGCTGACTCCAGAGAACAAAATGGTCACTTGTACCTCAAACTGTCCGTGATCACTTCCCGGGCTCATGGACAAAGACTAGGGTGTGCTGGCGGGCGGTGGACCTAACACCTCTGGAACCGATTTGTGCTGACTCTGCTCCAACAGGAAAAGGGTTTCAAGAGGGAAATTGGTTTTGAAGGACTTGTGTGATGAGTGGGTGGATTATAGAGCCTTGTATTAAAGCTGTTAGCTGTTAATATCACCGTCGGGAATGGAAATATTGCTTTCTTATCTTAAACAGCGTTCTTTCTCTAAAAAAAAAATAATCTTCATTCTTAAAGCATTAGAGAGGGAATCAGACAGGAGGCGAGTGTTGTGATAATTCTATCAGTGAGTGACATGGTGGCATCCGCTTGTACACAGATTGACACGGATTGCCCGCAGCACAGAAGGAGGGGTCTCTGATCCAAACAGAATCATTCCCTAATCTTATCAGCATTTGTTTGGCTAATGCCTTTCTGCTCGGGGCCTGAGCAATTGTTTGCTTTTCATGCTGCTTAATAATTTGAGGTGGAAGCAAAAAGGAGGCTGAGGGAACCCTGGCCTCTCAGAAGTGGAACTCTGGCCTCTGTCAAGAGCAGTTTTTTCAAACAGGCAATTGGAGCTGCCTTCAATTTCTTCTCCAGCTCGTACTCCGCGTGCTGCTGCTGCTGATGAAACCTAGTAGTTGCCCAGAGGCTGTCATTTTCTTCTCTCTCTTAGCTTTTTTCTCATTCGCAATCTCTCCGTCTTTCCGCCCTGAAGATGTGGAGTCCTCGATTCGCTGTGGGTCCTGTGGGCACCAGGAGCTTTCTGGGTGCCCCCCGGCCTACTGACCGTTGCGCGCCTACCAACATCGCTAGGCCAATCCTCCAGGGCGGCAGCATCACCCACCCACCCCAACCCGAGCACCGCGTCCTGGCCTGGCGCCCTCGGTGTGCAGTTCCGAGGGTGTGCTGTCTTTCAGGCGAGATGTTAAACCGGGGTCTGCCCTCTCGAGCAGATGTAGAAGACCCTATGGCGCTACTCAAGGAGCAGGGGAGTGCCCTCAGTGTTGCTGGGGCCAATATTTATGCCTGAAGATAGATTGTCATTATTATCAATATCATGTTGCTCTTTGTGGGATCTTGCTGTGTACACATTGGCGACTGCATTCCCTGTCGTCACTGCACTTCAAAGGAACTTATTTGACTGGAAAGCACTTTGGAAGATTGTTAAAAGTGCTAAATAAAGGCAAATCTTTCTTCTAATTCTTTCACATACATATTCAGTGGGTCCCATTCGTTCCGCTGAGACTGAAGCCTGGTGGACTCAAGTCCCACTCCAGGACTTCAGTGCATATGCGCCTGAGCTACGAGGAAAGATTGGATAGGCTGGGGTTGTTTTCCTTGGAGCAGCAAAGATTGAGAGGGGACCTGATAGGAGGTGTATAAGATTATGAGGGGCATAGGTGGGGCACTTTTTCCATTAGTAGAGTGGTCAATAACGAGGGAGCATAGATTTAAGGTAACAGGCATAAGGCTAAGAGGGGAGATGAGGAGAATCTTTTTCACCCAGAGGGTGGTGGGAGTCTGGAACTCACTGTCTGAGAGGGAGGTTGAGTCAGAAACTCTTGTAGCATTTAAGAAGTATTTACTTGCATTGCCATAGCCTCCAGGGTTACGGGCCAAGTACTGGAAAATGGGATTAGTGTAGTCAGATGTTCATTGACTGGCACGGACACAATGGGCTGAATGGCCTCCTTCTGTGCTGTAAATGTCTATGAGTCTATAATCCAGGCTGATATGTCCAGTACAGTACGGTGGGAGTGCTGCACTGTCAGAGGCGCCTATCCTGCAGACGGGAAATTAAACCAGGGCTCTGTTTTTCCTCTCAGGTGATTGCACATTTGAAAAAGAGCAGGGCAGTTCTGAACACTGTCCCTATTCAACCTTTTAAAAACAGATTGGGTTAGTCAATTTAGAGCTGTTTTGAAGTCTTGCTGTGCACAATATGAATGCAACGTTTTCCTACATGATAACAGCGTCTACACACTGAAACTCAGTGGCAGTAAAGCACTTTGGGACATCAAGATAGGCACTATACAAATGCAAGGTCTTCCATTAATTCATTCCATAACTCGTTAGGTGCAAACGATTCCTCTGATCGGATTCTCTCTTCAAACTCTAATTTTTAATCTATACCCTCTCTCAGATTTAAGCTGCACACTGCAATGCTACAAAAACACCAGCTTGTATTTATATATCGCCTTCAATGGAAAATAAAAGCACATCTCAAGTCGCTTCACAGGTATAATCACTGAGTGAGCAATTTCCCTGGATCGTTTGAGTTTAGAAAACTTCACTCAAATCGTGTGTATTTAAGACCGAGATAGATAGGTTCTTGATTGCTAAGGGGATCAAAGGTTACGGGGAGAAGGCGGGAGAATGGGGTTGAGAAACTTATCAGCCATGATTGAATGGCGGAGCAGACTCGATGGGCTGAATGGCCTAATTTCTGCTCCTATGTCTTATGGTCTTATCTCAAAATCTCCTCTTTAGCAAACCCAAACCCACAACTGCTACCACCTAGAAGGACAAGGGCACCAGATAAATGGGAACACCACCATCTGTAAGTTCCCCTCCAAGCCACACACCATCCTGACTTGGAAATATATCACCGTTCCCTTTACTGTCTCTGGGTCTAAATCCCGGAACTCCCTCCCTAACAGCACTGTGGGTGTACCTACACCACATGGACTGCAGCGGTTCAAGAGGGCGGCTCACCACCACCTTCTCAAGGGGCAATTAGGAATGGGCAATAAAAATGCTGGCCTAGCCAGCCATGCCCATGCCCTGTGAAAGGATAAAGATAAGGGCAAAAGCCCAGGTCACTGAGTTTCTTTCTAGGAGTTCCAATTTTTGGTTGGAAGGACAATGAATGATTCAGCAATAAACTTCCAAATCTTCATTGTACCTTCAATTCAAAGAATGATCAGGTTTCTCCTTTCTGCTTATCCCAAACCCTGTTATTATCTATCTACTTATCCATCTATACAAGTCTTTCACTGTCAATCTATCTCTTTGTCCATCATTGGTCTGCCTGCCTATCCATATATCTGTCCATCTCTGCCTATCTATTGCTGTGGTCTCTAAGAGTTCACAATCCTGCTCCAGAGATTTGCTAAACTGGGCAGGCGTTTTTGTGCAGTACCGAGGGAGTGCTGCATCGCCACAGCTGCTGCCATTTGGATGAGATGTCAAGCGTGCTCTGAGTTGGATCCTATTTTGAAGGAGAACAGGGGAGTTCTCCCCAGAGTCTAATCAACATTTATCCCTCAACCAACATCCCCGAAACAGACAATTTAGTCACTTATTTCATTGGTGTGTACAGATTGGTTGCACTTCAGAAGTAATTCAAACATTTTAGGACATCCTCAGGCCACAAAAGGTGCTCTATAAATGCAAGTCTCTCTTTCTGTTAATTGGGATCTAAAAGAGCCAAATAGCATTCTATTTCAGAAAGCCAGCTGGTGAAAGGTAGAACTGGAGCCAATCTTTATACACTTACAAATTTATTTAAAGAGTTCCACATTTCAAGCATATGCCTCCTAACCCCACAGCCACGGTTTTAGTCTGTGTCTATTTATAGGGGCTCAAGTAAATTCCCAGTTAGCGCCCACAACCTGCATACGATTAAAAATTAACATGGGTACAGCTTATCCCTTCTGCAGTCTGAAATCCAGTGACAAACAGGTAAACACTGAATATAGATTTTTAAGACCAGAGTGGCAACATGAGGCAACACCATCTTTGTTGACAATGAAAACATCTTAAACCGGGACAGTTTCGCTGAACTTTCAGTTGCTCTCCGTCATTTTCATCATTCCCCCGCCATTTGCTGTTGGAGAGCTTGAGGCTTGGATGCACAGAGTTAAGTGAGATTCAAAGCGCAGCAAAGGAAAGGACCACAAACAATAGGAAAGCATCCCGATCCAACTCGGAGCTGATCGCTGTCTTGCAAACAGCTCCCTGATGTCTCGATGCCTAGCACAATGAACAGTACATGCTGCATCACCGTATTGCAGAATGTTGAAGTGTTTCCAGACTCGGAGATGACATTTTCAGTGAAGCAGACGTATCTTCATGTGCTGCTTAAGCCTATTTTCACCAACTCTACCAACGGATCAAGTGCAAAGACCTGTTACATTGCAGCAATCCACTGTTCAGTTTTTCCTGATACTTTAGTAGGCTCAGAGGTTACTTGCAATTTTCGTGCACTGCTTATGATTCTCTTCACCTTTCTCCCCGTGGAGCCTAGGTAGGTTTTAAATCCCACAGCCCTATTTCAGAGAAGAACAGAGGGGTTTTATCCAGTGCCCTGGCCAATATTGATCCCTCAAACAATATCGCTAAAACAGGTTACCTGGTCATTTACCTCATTACTGTTTGTGGGATCTTGCTGTGCACAAACTGGCTGGCACATTTTCCTACATTGTAACAGTGACTACACTTCGAAATTCAGTGGCCGTAAAGTGCTTCAAGGTGACCTGAGGCCCTGCGAGGTGCTACGTAGAGTCGGAGAGTCGTTATGGGCATAGAAGGAGGTCATTTGACCCACTGAGTCCGTGCCAGACTCACTGTGGCACAATCCAGTCAGTCCCATTCCCCCCACCCATGCTCTGTCCCTAAAGCCCTGCAGGTTTATTTCCCTCGGGTGCCCATCCAACTCTCCTTGCGAAATCATTCATCGCCTCCACTTCCATCACCCTCAGGGAAAGCGAGCTCCAGAAACGTAGGGTGGGATTTTCCAGCCCCACCTGCCTCCAGGATCGTCCGCTCCCGCCGAAAGCCAATGGAATTTTGTCCGGGCCGCCGAATCTCCCACGGCCAGTCCCGCCCACAACTGGGCCGGAAAATCCCGGCCTTAGTTCCCGGTTTTGCTCTACCCCGCGAGTCGTAACATTCTCTCTGTGTCCGCTCTATCAACACATGTCGTCATTTTAAAGACTTCCATCAGGTCACCTCTCAACCTTCACTTTCCAAGAGAAAGAGACCCTATTCTTCCCTGAGGGGAATAATCTCATCAGTTCCGGTATCATTCTTGTAAATCTCAATTGCATCCTTCCTACTTATAATAATGGCAGCCAGAATTATACACAGTACTAGAAGCGTGTTCTAACCGAGGTGCATATCACACGGCCCCTTGGGAGGACTTGCTGTGGGCAAATTGGCTCCCACTTCTCCTGCATTACAACAGCGACTGCACTTTCGAAAAGTATTTTATTGGCCAGAAGGCATTTCGGGATGTCCTAAAGTTGCGAAAGGCACAATAAAAACGCAAAGATAAAAGCAAAAAACTGGGGATGCTGTAAATCCAAAACAAAAACAAAAATACCTGGAAAAACTCTGACAGCATCTGCGGAGAGGAACACAGTTAACGTTTCGAGTCCGAATGACTCTTCAACTAAGAACTAAACATAAAAATGCAAACGTTTCCTTCTTACATCTCAGTAATAAACAGAGCATTTAATGAACGTCCTCAGGAGAAACATTCGAACCAAAGATGAGTTCTGAGCCAGCCCAGATCGCTCATCCCAGGGTAAGAATTTAAGGTATCTGTCTGAGGTGGTTAAAAGGTGTTAAAACAGCCCCGGCAGGTTTACTGAAGTGAAATTCAATATATTCTATCTTGGTCAGATCACAGTGACTCAAAGCTTCATTCCAATTATGAAGTGTGCGAGAATGAAAATACAATGTACCCTCGGAACATATTTAAACATCATGTTTGTTATAAATAGAAGGCAGACTGCCTGTCCGTGACATATGGATTTAATTTCCACTCATGAGCTGACTATAACTCACTACTGACACGTTCTCTCAGCCTCTCTCATGGAAATGAAACAGTGTAATGCTGAATGCTTTGGCTCCTAGTCTGCGCACAACATCTGAATCCATCAGCGACTCAGCGCAGTGTGTCAGATTAAAGGCCTGTTCTCACTCGTATTAAAGCTCAGGTCACACTTGGCTGGAGTGGGCTGATCTGGGAGCGGTAGCATGTCCCAGCACTCTGTGTGTGTTGGGCTGTGCTGGCTTTGAGCCAGTTACCTGCTTACAGTCCATCTTCACGTGCTTGTAGTCCATTTGCACCTGGATGTAGCCCTGATCTTGACATTTAATCTCCTGGTCACAGCCTGTTGTCAGCCGGCCAGTGTTTGCACTCACCTAGCAACAGCCCGATTTTAAACTCTCACACCCGCGTCTTAAAATCCCTGAAACGCTTTGTCCTTCCCGATTTCTGTAATCTCCCCCCAGGTCCTGCGGCTCTCTGGTGAACACTGCCTTCCTCCGACTCCGGACTCATGCTCAGCCCTCAATTTCCTCACTCCACCATTGACGGTCTTGAAGCTTCAGCTGCCTCAGCCCTAAGTTCTGGAAGTTTCTCCCTAAAGACCTCACTCTCCTCATTTAAGGTGCTCTTTAAAACTTCGGCCAAGGTGCTCTTCGGCCAAGCTGTTAGCCCATCCACTCCTCCTCCTCCTCCTAATACCTCCTTCTTTGGCTCGGTGTTCATTTTTGTCTGGTAATGGGCCTACGAAGCAATTGTGAACTAAAAGCCCACCCTGAGGTTATCAAGGTCACCAACAACTGAATTGCCATGTGGACGTTTCCTAAAGGTTTCAAAGTTCAAGAGATTGCGATCCAATCATGGAGGGATGATATAATCAGAGTGCAGAGGCCATTCAGCCCATCTATTCTGTTCCAGCTCTCTGCAAGAGCTATTTAGCTAGTCCCACCAACCCCCCATCCCATTCTTTCCCCATGGCCCTGCAAATTTTTTTGGTATTTCTCCAATTCCCTGTTGAAAGCTACAATGGAATTTGCATCCACTGCACTCTCAGACAGTTCATGCATTCCAAATCCTAACCATCCGCTGTGGAAAAAGAAACTTTTTTGTCATGTCACCACTGTTTCTTTTGCCAATCAACTTACATCAGTGTCCTCTGCTTCTCAACCTTCAGTCCCAATCTATCAACCTATCAATCTCTTCAATATATCCACATAACTGATGTCTCCCATCACTGGAACCATTCTCGTAAACCTTTTCTGTATCCCCTCTAAAGCCTTCACATCCTCGCTAAGGTCCAGTGTCCAGAATTGGACAAAATAGCAGAATTGTTACTGTGCAGAAGGAGGCCATTCGGCCCATCAAGTCTGCACCAGCTCTCTGAACGGGCAATTCACTTAGTGCCATTCCCCTGCCTTCGCCCCTTAACCTTGCATATTCTTCCTCTTCAAACAACTATCTAAGGCTGAATCAGCGAAGTATAAAGGCTCACCATAACTTCCTTGCTTTTGTACACTGAAAACCCAGGAGCTAAGCTGGAGATACTGAAGTAAACCCTGGCGTGTGCCCAGAACTCAGAACTTGCTGTGTGATTTCTGTGTGTTTGCGAGATGCTATTAAATGATATCTCTGATAAGAGTTGAAAACTATAGGCCAAAGCTTAAGCCATGGATTGGAAGCTAATGCAGGGAAGCAGGAGTGTACTGACTATCAGAAACTGAAAGCCTGTCATTAGCAAACACAATTGCCTTCCCTTTCGATCCCATTATATCTGATGTCACTCCAGTTATGGTTTTAGTTCAGCTAATTGTGCCCAGCATTTGAACAGATTGTGGTTTTATTTTGCCTCATGTTTTATTTCTCTTCCTCAACAATGTCAAATATATAACCACAAAGTCTACAGATTCTGACTACAGCTCAACTCCTGGCCTCCACCTGTAGTGCATTGAAAGTTGCAATGTGCATTCTGGCCACTTGAGGCTGCCATACACACATTTACCAGCAGGGGGATTCTGCTATGAAGAGGGAAGAAAGGATCCATGCATTTCTAATGCTAAATGTCTCTGGCTGAATATATAACAGTTTCTATCCCAAGGACTTCATGCCATCGAACCCAGGAATCAACTTGATTCCTGCTGCAGAGGTCGCAGGACTCCCTGTTTCATGGGTTTCTGTTTTCCGTCACACATCTGCCTCTGACGCAGCTGACACTCACATTCCAACAACAGGGGGAGGGCATCGATAACTTGGCGAGAGTATAAACTTTGTAGGGAATCCAAGCACTAATAAATCCAGTGAGGAAGTCAGAAGAAGCGTCTTTACTCAAAGAGTGCTGAGCACGTGGAACTTGCTATCACATGGACTGGTTGAGGTGAATAGCACAGGTCTATTTCAGGGAAAGTGACTTAGTTGCATGAAGGAGGTAGCAATAGAAGGATACGGCATTACGTTGAGATGAAGTAGAGTGGGAGGAAGCTTGTGTGGAGCACTAACATTAGCAGAGACCCGATGGGCCAGATGGCCTGAATTGGTGACATAAATACTATGTTCGTTTGTCCATTTTCACTGTAGCCTCAGTGGGGCTGTTGGCATCTTGCTTCTTCTCTGGTTTTCTTCAAGCCTCCCTCAGTCCACATCTCAATGTTATCCACCCAACCAATTTTTCTTCCTCCTCTTCTGTTTCTACCCTCAATTTCTCCTTCAATTGTTGCTCGGACAAGGCTGTTGGGTATTTGTTTCTGATGCCTGTAATCTAATTGCACTTCGCAAATCCTTTTGATTCCTGAACTTCTGTTCTTGATCTGACCCACTCATTTGTCTTTCTGTTCAGCCAGCAGATTCTGAGCATCCTCCGTCATTCCCACATTTCAGAAGCTGTTGTCCTCCTCTCACCCTCTTTCTTTAGGGCACAACGCTTACATCCATAGAATGCAACACTTGACACTAGTGACTGTACAAGACTTTTTTTTTAATGCTGATACCTTTAGACTTCCAGATGCTACTCAAGTCACTGGTCACCCCTCTTGCCGTAGCTAATCTAACCTGGATTTCATCAAGCCAAGGTACAACGTAATAAATACGATGTCATTTCTATGTAAAAAAACAAGAAAATCAAAGGGCAAGACCCATTAGACCCGAGTGAGAAAGGCAAGGATGATATAATTCATGAAGTAATTGTGACAACTTTGGGTATTAAACTCTGAAGGGTTTTAAGGGGAACAAGAGCAGTCAAAGTTGATGGGCAGGTAAAGACGAACTGACCTGTCAGGTCTGCCCCGCCTTCAAGATGGCCGCCACGTCACGGCTAAATCCAATCTGCCTTCTTTCCTCCTCCTTCTCCCACTAACCCACCCCCACCCTTCTCCACCTCCCCTGGGTGAAGCAAACAACCAGAGGAAAACCCAGGGGCAATGTAGAAAGAGAAGACTTGTGCTCCTATAGCGCCGTCATGACCACAAGGTGCCTCAAAGCACTTTACACTTCAAAAATACTTCTTGGCTATATCACTGCTGTAATGTAGCAAGCAACCTCTGGATAGCAAGATCACAGCGATGTTATAATGACCAGATCATCAGTTTTTCAGATGTTGGTTGAGGGATAAATATTGGCTTGGACACCCATGGAGAACTCCCCTGCTCTTCTCACATTTTCCAACCTCTCTCCCAGTGGATCCCTGCATCTGAAGGGGGAAATCGGTGCTCCAGTATCTCAGGCCCATCTCAGACACACACACACATTCCCACTGAGGGCAGCCCCCCACTGAAAAACACTGCTTTCTTTGATAACATATATGGTTGCTCTCCTCTCACCGCTGGGAGATCGCGGATGAGGAGCAGACTAGTAAGGGAATGATACAGGGAGCGAGGGTGAAATTCCTCCGCTGCCTCACACCTTCCAATCTCTGTAACTTCTTCCAAAAGCTCAGCATTCCTCCAACTCTGGCCTCTTACACGCATGCTCCACCATTTACTGCTGTGCCTTCAGCTGTCTAGGCCTAAAACTCCAGAATTCCCTCCTTAAACTTCACCTGACCCTCCTCCTTCAAGGCATTCCTTAAAACCTACCTCTCGGATGAAACATTTAGACACCTGTTCTAACGTCCCCTTCTTTGGCTAAGTGTCACCTTTTCGTTTGTTAACAGTCCTGTGATGTGCCTTTTGGGCGTTTCACTACCTTGAAGGTTCTGTAGAGATGCCAGTTGCTGTTGTTATTGAGGGTGATACCACAGTGCCTCACAAGGCAGACTGGAGGGGCCAGGTTTTAACTGGTCCGAGCTGGAGGCTGTATCCTGCTCACTGAGGCTCACTGAACTTGCCATGGCCAGTGTTTCACTCTTGGCCTCAATGGCTGGCCTACAGCAGCTGTAGAGGGGATTGAAGGTTGCCTCAACCATCCTGCTGGGTGTGTAACCGGAGACACACGTCCCTGTCGTGCGCGCGCAAGGGCATTGGATTAGCTGAGCCCTCCCTCGGAGGTCTGCTCCCTGGTAATCTTAATCACCCAGGCTGGCACAAGAGAGAAAGGGTTTGCATTTATATGGTGCCTTTTGTGACCTTGGGATGTGCCAAACTGCTTTGCAGTCACGCACGGCAAACAAACATCAATGAGATAACATCCAAATAATCTGTTTATCCCAGTAAAATTGGTTGAGAGGTAAATTTTGGCCAAGACCAGCAAGAACTCTGGGGAGAGGGTGGTGTAGCAATAATTTCACTGGAATAATAATCCAGAGGCCCAGGCTAATGCTTTGGGGAAATGGGCTCAAATCCCATGAGGGCAGCTGGTGGAATTGAAAGTGAGTCTCAGTAATGACCATGTTGATTGTTGTAAAAACCTATCTGGTTCACTAAGGCCCCTTTAGGGAAGGAAATCTGCTGTCCTTACCTGGTCTGGCCTACATGTGACTCCAGACCCACAGCAATGTGGTTGACTCTTAAATGCCTTCTGGAATGGCCTAGCAAGCCACTCAGTTCAAGGGCAATTAGGTATGGGCAACAAATATTGGCCTTCACAATGACACCCATGTCCCATGAAAGAATAATTTTTTAAAAAAAGAACCCCTCAGTTCTTTTTGATCCTAACCTGGGATTTTTTACATCCACCTCAGAAGACAGATGGGGCCTTGGGTTTGAAGTTCCATCTGACAGTACGGCCCTCCCTCAGTGCTGCCCTGGGCGTGTGAGCCTGGATTAAGAGCCTAAATCTCCAGAGCGGGGCTGAACCCTTGTCTTTCTGACTCAGAGATGAGAGTGTTACTGACTGAACCAAGGTTGATGCTGATACAATTGCCACCCAGCATTGGTGGGGGTGGGGTGTTACGGCTCATTCGGGGAGTCCGAGTTGCCGTGGCAAATGCACTTTTTACATGCACGTTGTAGTCTGGAGCTATGAATGGCGATGGCCGGGGTTCCAACATCCTTTCTATCGTGGGGCTGGCCAGCAATCTCTCCCACTCCTCCTCCACCACCATGTTACCATGCCACGAGTCAATGGCAACCATGGACTTCCTTCGGATTGGTCCCTGAATATCTCGGCAAAGTACGGCAGCAGTTTGTCATTGCCTTCGGCAGCATGGCTGACCAGGAAATTCTCCGACTCTTACCGCCTGATTATCAACCAGGCTTGGCCGTGTTATGAACACACCCTTCCATGGTCACCAAATCCTGGGGTGGGGCTCCAACCCCGAGCTTCTGGCTCAGAGGCAGGGACGCTACTCATTGGTGCCCACCAGACCTCCTAAGTGACCATTATCCAATCTGTGCCCTTCCCTCCACTCCAGGTGACTAGAGGAGAGCTACCAGCTCGACTACAAAATGGTGCTATAGTTAAGCTTCCTCTTTTTGTGCGTAACCATTACTGCCTTGAAAGGCCGGCCCTCAGGGAGAGGAGATGAATATTTAAGCACCGATTTGTATTATTCATTTCAGAACATTTTTAGTCACAGGGCAGAAATATACCGCTTCAGAATCTGCCAAATTCTCTCGTGAGGTTACTAGTACCAGCAAAAAAAATAACTCCCCTTCCCCAGGAGGTTTAGAATTGAAATCAACCTGCGCTTCTCACCCTCTCACCCTGGTGGCTTTTCCTACATCACATTTCTGGATTTTGTTATAAGGGCATCGTCACTACCTAATGACTCAGCAAGCTTTACCTTTTGTCAGTCGCTGACTCATTCTGATTCAGTGCAGCTCTGTGCTTCAGCTAAGCTCAGTGCATCTCCAGGCCTCGGAAGTAAAAAATCATCCAAGGCCTCTGGTTTGATCTTCAATCCAGCAGGGCCTACCGTAGGCGTGGGAGCTGGGTCGAACTCGGCCGTGACCCCACGCCCCAGGGCCCAAAATATTCAGTGCCACCTCGATCGGGGCAGGTACCAAAGTTGGGCAAAAGATCATAGGTGATTGGCGTATAAATCAGGTGCGACCATGGTCACAGTTTGGAAGGAATCAGAGTTCTTCTACTATGGGCATTTTATGCAGCGTTGGCCACAGATTTTGCTGTCTCAGTAGGTAACATGCCAACCAGAAGGCTGTGCACCCAAGGCCCTATTCTAGAGACTCAAATACATAACCCGGACCAACCCTCCAATGCCGTAGTGAGAAAGTGCTGGACTGTTGTCTTTAATGAGACACTAAAGGGCCTTGTCTTCCCTCTCCAGTGGATGTACTTCAAAATGGACCACTTTTGTCCAAAACACACTTTTTTGGCTTCTAAATCTCGGACGGTACACACCGAAGGTGACCAACCAACTCCTCTCACCTTTCACACACAGACCCGATTTTAATGCTGAGGTGAGTGGAGGCCAGGCCGGGGAGGTGGGGGGGGGCAGTGAGGGGCACGAAAGTTTAACTTCTGGGTCTTTCGATGCTGGAGGTGAGGCTGCCACCCGAACCCGGTGGGAATCGGTGCCAGGATGGAGGGAGGGTGCAGGATTTTGGGAGGCGGGAGGTCACAGCCGGTGACTCCGCCTCTAAGGTAAACGGCAGGCGGGGAATTTGGGGACAGTGTGTATGGGAGAAGAGGCGAGGGCGGGGGGAAAGACCAGGAGAGGAAAAGCTCGAGGCTTCCAGGGGGTGAGGGAGCTCCTCCTGGTCCACGAGGAAGCCATAGCGCACGCAAAGGGCTAGATTTCCAAAACGGAGCGGGAATCTGACACCCGGATCAATCAGCACCGCGCCTGAACTCCAGAGAGGTGGGAACTTCCTGCCTGGTGCTGGTGGCAAAGGCAGATGGGGAAACATTTTGGGGTCTGCCAGTGCCACTGTTGCTACCTTGCCAAGGAGAGCAGGCGGCTCGTGCAAGGGTCAGGAGGATAAAGTTGGCGCAAAGTAACCAAGGATGCCAAATCAAGATCCAGGACTCTGTAGTAGCCATTGGTTCAATTGTTCTGTGGCTGATTGTGTGCGTCTGGCAACTGATCGATGCTCACTGAGTTTGATTGGTTAAGCCTGGGCGTGGATCCCGAGCAAACTGACACCACAGAAGCTGAGCTGTAAGGGTGAGTGCAGACATTTTGTGATTGCAGAGACATTTTAAAAGTCTTGTAAATAAACTTGTTGCACAGTGAGAAACTGGTGTCATCTCTGCGTTGCTCCGAGATTTATAAAACGTTCAACAGGTTCGACCCAGTGCTATTTGAGCCCTCAAATTTCACAAAAGACAACGCAAAGGGTCAGGGACTCCCTTTTGCCCTGCAGCGACTTCGACAGGCAGCTGTGCTCTAACGTGCACCAGAGTGTTTGGATTCATCTAGGGAAAAAATTGAGAATTCTAGTTTGAACCAGACAAGCCCCCTGAACAAGCTCCTTAAGATGCTTACGGGATGGTTAATTGGTAGCGAATGGGTTTCCCTCCACACACACACGCACACACACACCCACCCACCCCCGCCGCACCCCCAACCCCTCCCTCTGTGGGCCCTTTGTAAATTGATAACTGCCCCGGAGACAGCAGGACCCAGTGCCATCCTCCAGCGATGCATTCTTCGGATCAGTGCCCACTCCTGCATTCCTCACCGGCAATTGAAAATTCCAGCCCAAAATCTCTCACCCTACCCCCCCCCATCCGGGCTGCTTCAGATTCCAAACCCATTCCTAGTGTTGGTCCAGACTGAGGCACTGGAAGTTCAAACCACTTGCATCAAAGAAGACCCGAGCGTTGTAAGTTTATGAGAACCTCCTAAACCTTGAGAGGCAGCAGCGCGAGTGGTGCATACCGCCGCCTGTTTGACCAGTCATCCTCGGACAGCGAGGATTGAAGTCGGGACTATCTCAGCTTGTTACAACAACAAGTGACTTGCATTTATATAGCACTTTATATAGTTAAAAACGTCCCATGGCCCTTCACAGGAACATCATATAAAGCTCGACACCGCACCCTATGAGGAAATATTAGGACAGGCTTTATCAAAGGAGGTAGGTTTTAAGGGGTGTCTTGAGGAATAAGAGAGAGAGGAGGAGAGGAGGGGTTTCGGGAGGGATCTCCACAGAGTTGAGCCTCGGCAGCTGAAGGCACAGCCGCCAATAGCAAGCGAAGGAAGTGCAGCACGCACAAGAGGCCGGGACTAGAGGAGCGCAGAGATCTTGGAGGGTTGCGGGACTCAGGGTAGGGACGAACAATTGAACATGAGGATGAGAATGGAAAAAAAAGTCAAAGTATCAGCAGACCGGGAGCCAGTGTAGGTAGGTGAGCAGAGGGGCTGATGGGTGAACGAGTGAGTGAGTGAGTTTTGGATACAGGAAGTTGTTACACAGTTTTTGTGTGTGTTTTCTGTGCTTGGTGCCCCAATAAGGGACCAGGCAATCCAAGCATCTTGAAGATTTCCATTCTAAAAATATGCTTTTAATTTAAGCATGCTTCGTCCCAGACAATTTCTGGAGGTATCTCTAAACCTGCCTTGATCAAACTGGATTTCTTTTAATCCTCCAAATAGCGTGGATCAAATAAGAAAGAGAGAGAGAGAAAGTGAAAGGGCCACCGTGTCAGAATGTTGCATTTAACACCAGTAAATTGTCCGTGTTAAAGTATGTGGAAGGAAGCCTTTGGGCAATTGCTCTTTGGTGCCGCCTACTGTCCAAAGGCTGCCACTGCAACATTACAGGCAACTGTTTACATACAGGATCTCCGTTCCTTACACAAAAGCAAAATACAGTAGATGCAGGAAATCTGAAATATGAGCAGAAAAGGCTGGATATACTCTGTAGGTCAGGCTGCACCTGTGTGAGAGAAAAACAGTGAACATTTCAGTTCTGATAAAAGGCCATCTTTCTCTCCACAGATGCTGCCTGGCATGCGGAGTCTTTCCAGAATTTTCTGTTTTCTTCTCCAATTTTTATTATGTTTTACTGGGACAGTTTCGATGTTAAGTTTTAAACTAAAGGCGTGACCAAAAATTGTCACAACAGGGAGTTGGACAGGAATCTCGGGGGAAGATGGTGGCTTAATAATAACGCCACTGGACCAGTAATCCAGAGGTTCAGGCTAATGTTCAGGGGACATGGGTTCAAATCCCACCACAGCAGCTGGTGGAATTTAAATTCAATTATTAATTGAATTAAATTAATAATAATACTACAAACATACATACAAGTTAGGAGGAGTAGGGCACTCAGCCCCTTGAGTCTGCTCCACTATTCAATAAGATCATGGCTGATCTGAATGTAACCTCAACTCCACATATCTGTCTACCCCTGACAACCTTTCACCCCCTTGTTAATCAGGAATCTATCTCGTTCTGCCTTAAAAATATTCAAAGACTCTGCTTCCACCGCCTTTTGAGGCACAGAGTTCCAAAGACTCGCAACCCTCTTGAGGAAAAAAATTCTCCTCATCTCTGTCTTAAATGAGCGGCCCCTTATTTTTAAACAATGACCCTTAGTTCTAGATTCTCCCACAAGAGGAAACTCAGGATCTTAGCGGTTTCAATTAAGTCGCCTCTTACTCTTCTAAATTCCAGTGGATACAAGCTTAACCTGTCCAGCCTTTCCTCATAAGACACCACCCTTGGGTGGGCAGGCACCTGTGCAGACCTTTCCCCCTACCCTAGCCGCTCACAGTGATGCTCTAGGTGCAGATCCAGCCTCTATACTCTATAAAGCATGTGGAGAGCCAGTATCTGAGCTGGAGGCTGCAAGTGTGAGTTCGAGTGACAGTGCTTCATCATCATCAGTCTTCTTCCTTCTCTTCCACTCCCCACTCCTGCACCACTGCCCAGCCAGATGGCCGTACTGGTCTATCTGAAAGGCGAAATTCCCAAAGGTAATGTTGCGGTGACAGGAACATTAGAAAGCTAGTCTCAGCAATGGTGACCAAGAAACGGTCATCGATTATTGTAAAAATCCTTCTGGTTCACTAATGTCCTTTAGGACAGGAAATTTGCTGTCCTTACCTGGTCTCATCTATGCGAGTTGCCAAGTTCAAAATTTCAATGAATTGGCCAAAGGGTTGGGTGACTTGTTACAACCAGTTTTGACCAAGATTTCCACATACACGGTGAAGGATTCCTTCACATTTGCAAAGGCCATACAGGATTTGTATTTCAATAGCTATACTGTGTCCATGTGCTCATTTGACATTGCTAGCCTATTCACTACTGTGCCACTTAAGGAGGCCATAGATATTTGCGCTGCAGCACTTTATCATGGTGATCTAGATCCTCCACCACTGCATGAATCAGTATTCACTGAAGTTATGAACTCAGCAAGTCGCGCAGTTGAGTTCAGTTTTAACGACACCATGTTTGCCCAAATAGATGGTGTTGCCATGGGATTCCCTCTGGGCCCGGCTCTCACAAACATCTTTGTTGGGTTCCATGAGAAACATGTCTTCGATGGAATGACGCCTAACCTCTTACCACTTAGATATTTCCGATATGCGGATGATACGTTCGCTATAATTAAATCCATAGCTGCATGTAGTAATTTCCTTACCTGTCTTAATGGGCTCCATCCTGTGCTCAAGTTCACCTTTGAAATTGAGAAGTCAAATGAACTCCCCTTCCTTTACATACTAGTTGAGAAATCCACCAGGGAGTTCCCTACCACGGTCGACCACCAGCCTACCATCTCTGGTCAATACACGCATTGGGATTCTTACAGTTCCACACTTTAAAAGTTTAATCTTATTGGCAACCTTGTAAATAGGGCCCGAGCCATTTGCTCACTATGCAAGCTTGATGCTGAAATAGGGTGTATCAAAGGCATCCTGCAGGATAATGGCTACCCTGAGCAGATCATTTTGCACTGTAAATCACGCAAACTCATGATCGGGCCTAAGGCCATCACTTTCAGCCCTGAAAAGTGCCCAGTTTACCTCAGATTACCCTGGAAGGGCAAGGAAGCTAAAAACATTGAGCAACAGGTGAAGCTAGCTGTTTCACGCTGCCACTATGCAGTAGCAATACGAGTGGTATTGGCCACTAACAGAATACTGCCGTCCAGCCAAAAAGACATTCTGCCAATCACACAAATGAGTAATGTGGTATATGAATTTCAGTGCCAGGACGATGCTAGGTATGTAGGCCATACATCCCAAGGACCGGCAGATCATATCAAACAGCATGTCCCAGCCGCTGTTCACAATGGCTAAGGTACCAACCAGGCCGTGCTTGCAAAACTTAAAACGCAGTGTCCAACATTAGATGTGATTCCGCGATTGGACAATCTTTGCTAAATAATCCTCAATGTGCTAAGAATTACGCTGACAACCAATTTAAGATTGTCAGTAGGGCTTACAGTGTGGTGCATTTGTGTGTACTGGAAGCTACATATATTAATACATGGGGCCCTGCTCTTGGCAGACAGAAAGAACATGTACACACGTTGTGCCTGTTTCAGCTGAACAAAATAAGTGACAGCCATTCGCAGACTCATTCCTCGGGGCAATGCCTTGACCAATTAGGGTCAAGCTGCCTGGTTTAAATTTCAAACAATGCTTGGCAGTTAACTGTCAGTCACCATCACTGGTGCATGGCACCACGGCAATGCCTCTACCAGAGTCTACTTGCCAAGTGATCAGCACTCTCTTCACATACAGTATAAATTGTTGTTTTCCCCCTTATGTTGGTTTTCTTGCAAAGTGTCCCGATGGGTGCAAAATGAAAAGGTTCGACATGTCTCTTTTTTCAGCAATGCTCAAGTTTTGTGCTACCAAATAACTATTTGTAAATCTAAACATTGGTAATTTAGCAAACTGGTTATTGAATTACTATATTCTGCTGCTTGAACTAGTTAAGCTTAACAATGACTGTAAGAATATGCGTCATTAGAGGTAATAGTATTATCCTTTTTTTTTAGAGCACAGATTTACCAGAATGATACCTGGACTCCCATGAGTTAAATGAGATTACACCAACCCAGGTTGTATTTCCTGGAATTTCGGCAGTTGAGGCATGAGTTCAAAGTTTTCAAGAGATTAAGGGAAACCGATAGGATAGATGGAGAGAAACTATTTCCATTAGTTGGAAAGCAGGGGGGCAGACTCTGAAAATTACAGCCAAGCCTTTCAGGAATGTAATTAGGAAACACTTTCCCACACAAAGGGTGGTAGACGATTGGGGCCCTCTTCTGCAAACGGAGTTGATGCTGGATCAATTATTAATGTTCAATCTGAAACGGATGGATTTTTTTGTTTTACAAAGGTATTAAGGGGTATGGGGCAGAGGTGGAGGTATGGCAGCAGGATTGCAGATCAACTGTGATCTCGTTAAATAGCAGAACATGCTCGAAGGGTTAAATAGCCCACCACTGTTCCTATGTTCCAATGTGCTTATGAATTCATCCAGGTACCTGCGATAGAGGGAGTCAGGCTCACCTCAAACAGCTCCCAAAATAAGGGACACAGGGCCCTCAAAACGACATCATTGTCTGTAAAGCGCTTATAGGCATCATTAAGTCACAAAGGGTGCTATCTCAATGCAAGTATTTCTTTCTTATGAGGCTAAACAAGGTGGACATTTTGCACACAGCAAAGTTCCACAAAAGGCCATGAATCAGCTAATTAATTCTTAATTGTCTTGGTTGAGGGATGAATATTGTCTAGGAAACAAGGAACACTCCTCTGCTCTTATATTGTTATATTATTCATAGAGAATAGGAACGGATTGTTATGAGAATATAAATCCAGGGTGCCACATTGACTGTTGCACTGTGGTGAGGTGAACAATGTTCACCACCTACACAGAGAGCAGCCAGAAGAACACTTGAAGAAGCTCCAGCATTTTTAGTCTAAAAGTGTGATTATTTCGAACTCATGGAAGGTGGAATTCTATTCCTCAAATAATGCCATGGGATCCTTTACACCCCCGAAACAAACAGATGGGCCTCAGTTTAATACCCCATCCGATCTTTTCTCCGTGAATTATTCCAGACTAAGCGAGCGGAAAACAATTCCTTCACGTTGACGCCAAGGAAGCTTCAGGATGTCTGAAAATCTTCACATGAGCTTCTCGGTCCCCTTGGCTGCACTGGGATATTCCTCAAACTGTCAGGTATTCGGTGACCATGCTGCGACATCAGTATGTTGCACCTGCCCTGAAGAGGGGTGAGGATCTATTTGCGTAAAACAAAAGAACAGGAGTTGTGTGTGTAAAGATTGAAGTAGCATAAGGAGTGGCCTTTGATTTAATGCACAGAATCACAGACTCACACAGTGCAGGAGAGGCCCTTCGGCCCATCGAGTCTGCACCGACACGTGAGAAACACCTGACCGACCTACCTAATCCCATTTGCTAGCACTTGGCCCATAGCCTTGAATGTTATGAGGTGCCAAGTGCTCATCCAAGTACTTTTTAAAGGATGTGAGGCAACCCGCCTCCACCACCCTCCCAGGCAGTGCATTCCAGACCGTCACCACCCTCTGGGTAAAAAAGCTTTTCCTCACATCCCCCCTAAACCTCCTGCCCCTCACCTTGAACTTATGTCCTCTTTTGACTGACCCTTCAACTATGGGGAACAGCTGCTCCCTATCCACCCTATCCATGCCCCTCATAATCTTGTACACCTCGATCAGGTCACCCCTCAGTCTTCTCTGCTCCAACGAAAACAACCCAAGTCTATCCAACCTTTCTTCATAACTTAAATGTTTCATCCCAGGCAACATTCTGGTGAATCTCCTCTGCATCCCCTCCAGTGCAATCACATCCTTCCTATAATGTGGCGACCAGAACTGCACACAGTACTCCAGCTGTGGCCTCACCAAGGTTCTATACAACTCCAACATGACCTCCCTACTTTTGTAATCTATGCCTCGATTGATAAAGGCAAGTGTCCCATATGCCTTTTTCACCACCCCACTAACATGCCCCTCCACCTTCAGAGATCTATGGACACACACGCCAAGGCCCCTTTGTTCCTCAAAACTTCCTAATGCCATTCCGTTCATTGAATACTTCCTTGTCAAATTACTCCTTCCAAAGTGTATCACCTCACACTTTTCAGGGTTAAATTCCTTCTGCCACTTTTCTGCCCATTTGACCATCCTGTCTATATCTTCCTGTAGCCCAAGACACTCAACCTCACTATTAACCACCTGGCCAATCTTTGTGTCATCTGCAAACTTATTACAGTAGTACAGTACATTAAACAGCTAACCAGATACAATAATACAAACTCATCACAGTGTTAGGATTTTATACGTCTCTCTAACGAGTCGAATAATCCAAATTCTACTAGTAAGCCTAGCTTCACATAATCTAAACTCTTGTTGATGCCAAAGTAATCATACTAGTTAGGTCAATGTGAATCATAAGTTCACATCTTAAACATAGTGAAACTTATACCTTGAGTGAGCACCTTGCATTGCTTGGTTATAACAATTAATAAGTAGAAATATCTCATCTTACCTAAATGAAAAGAAAGAACATGAAACATGTGTAAAGATTGATGTAGTATAAAGGAGTGGCAAGATGACCACTTCAGAGCACAATATCTCCAGGCCCTGAGTAGACTGGTCCATTGTCTCTCTGAGGGTGGTTGGTTGTGGATTGGTCCACTGTCTCTATGAGGGTGGTTGGTTGTGCATTGGTCCAATGTTTCTATGAGGGTGTTTAGTTATGGATTGGTCCATTGACTCTATGAGGGTGGTTGGTTGTGGATTGGTCCATTGTCTCTATGAGGGTGTTTAGTTATGGATTGGTCCATTGTCTCCATGAGGGTGGTTTGTTGTGGATTGGTCCATTGTCACTCTGAGGATGGTTGGTTGTGGATTGGTCCAATGTCTCTATGAGGGTGGTTTGTTGTGGATTGGTCCATTGTCTCTGAGGGTGGTTGGTTGTGGATTGGGTCATTGTTTCTATGAGGGTGTTTAGTTGTGGATTGGTCCAATGTCTCTAATGGGGCGTTTTGTTGTGAATTGCCTTTTAAGGGGAAATGCTATCGGAACATATAATTGCAACCATTTAACATTAAATGCAGAATGTTCAATAAACAAAGTGATATAGAAAGAAAAAATAGCTGGTTGTTTGATTTCTTAGTGGTCACAAGTATAAATCCATTAAGACACTGGTGTGGCAAGCAATTGGAAAGGCAAATGGTATGTTAGTCTTCATTGCAAGGGAGTTGGAGTTTAAGAGTAAATAAGTCTTATTTGCACTAAGGAAAGATATACTTGCCTTGGAGACAGTGCAGCAAAGGTTAACTAGGCTGGTTCCTAGGCTAAGAGGGTTGTCCCATGAGGAGAGATTGAGTAGAATGTGCCTATATTCTCTGGAGTTTAGGAGAATGAAAGGTGATCTCATGGAAACATAAAATTCTTTGACAACTTGTCAAGGTAGATGCTGAGAGATTGTTTTCCCCAGCTGGGGAATCTCAGACCAGGGGTTATGGTTTCAGAATAAGGAATCGACCATTTTGAACTGAGATGAGAAATTTCTCCAATCAGAGGGTTGTGAATCATGGGGATTTTCTACCTCAGAAGGCTGCAGATGTTTAGTCATTGAGTAAAATGCAAGACTCAGGTCAAGAGATGCTTGGACACTGAGGGAAATGAGGGATATACTGGAAAGGAAGGTCCCAGACAGCACTCACCAGCAACCTAGTCACACATCCAGAATTAGCAGTTTTGCCAATCTCCCTTAAATAGCGGCATGGTCAATCCAACACTGAGTTAGAGAAGCTTCTAAAGATACGAACAGGGCCTGGCGAAAAATGCATAGGGAAGGAAGTGGATAAGGCTACAGGGCCAGGTCAGTCACCCACAGCGAAGCGGCTGCCTAGTAATGAAGCAGGACCGGTAATTTAAATTTACCTTGTGTTTCCTCATGTATAGAAGATTGATCCCATCGAGGTGTTTTAAATTGTTAAAAGTAGGGAGATCCAGAGAAGCCAATTCCTCCAATGGGGGAATGAAGGACAAGGGGATATAATCTTAACATTAGAACTAAGTCATTTAGGAACAAGATAGATATTTCACACAATGGATGGTAGAATTTGTACTTTCTCCCTAAGAGGGCAAATGGAACTTTCAAGGCTGAGATTGACAGATTTTTGGATGGGTCAAGGTATCAAAGGAAGTGGAACAAAGGGAGGAAAATGGAGTGGCGGTACATTAAAGGACGGAGAAGGCCTGAGGGGCCTAATGTCCTGACCCTGCTTCTATGAGTGGGGTTATATTAGGCTGGTGTCCTTCGCTTAAAAGTCTTTCCCAGGGTGAAGATCGTGCCCTGGGTAGCTTCTCATTATGGGGATATGGCTGCAGGAATTGGCATTAAAGGTTCTATTCGGTCTGGAGCTACCTCTTAGCATTTCACCACCCATGCCCCCGCCCCCCTGCCCTTTTCCCTCCACCCTTCCTGGAGAGATCTGAGGAGGAAAGAAGTCCCTGCTGCACTCCTGGTAGAGATCGGGATGGTGCGTGGAGTTGGCAAATGTCCCTTGCAATCTGTTCTGTAATGAGGGCTCTTTATAACACAGGTGCACAGGCATTTAAGAGTCTTTCATTCAGGCTCCCAGTTCCATCCATCACCAGCCTCCTACCCCCTGTGACTGTTTAAGGAGATGTCAAAACAGTCTTAAGCAAACCTGCCTCATGTTTGCCGCGTGCAATGAGCAGGGGATATGAAAAGACTTGCACAAAGGAGGCAGCACCACCACAAGTCAGTAAGGTGTAGGTCAGCCAAGAGAGAGAGAGCAATGGAGCACGTTGGCTTCAAAATGCCACATATTAACAGGCTGAGTGTCGTGATCTATCAGATTCCCCTAGTAATTAAAACTCCTGCGCAGATTAGCAAATAAAGACTCACCTCAATATTTGCGTTTAATTGAACAACCTACCTTTAAACCCTTCATAGCGCAGCGATGCAGAGCCCTGACATTAACCCTTTAAACCACTGTGATCAACAACCCAGATGTTAATCCTTTTCCTAAGAGTGAGCAACAGCCCTGATAGTAACTATTTCTTCTATAATGATACACAGACCTGCCATTAGACATTATATTAATATGATCAAAAGCCCTGAAGGTTTTATACAACAGTGGTCTCTTGTTCTGACAGTAAGCCTTTACATTACTTTATATTAAACCTTTACACTACAGTGACATGCTGGTCTGAAGTTAACCCTATATAAAAGAGAGTTCCGCAATTCTGATTTTAACTCTTTATTTGAAAAACAAAAGCCTTGCATAGCACCTTTCATGACCTCAGAATTCCCTAAGGCTCTTTAATGTTATAATGTACGAAACTCGGCATCCAATTTGTGCACAGCAAGCTCTTGCAAACACGACCAGATTACTTGTCTTTGTTGATTGAGGGATAAATATTGACGAGGCAACAGGGAGAAAATAGTGTAATGAGACCTTTTATGAGAGGGCTTGGATTAACCATTCAGTTGATGAACACTTAGTACTGCACTGGAGTATCAACCCAGATTTTTATGCTCAAATTTGGGATTGGGGCTTGAACCTACAACCTTCTGACTCTGAGATAAAGGCGCTACCAATTGTGCACTAAACACCACAGTGATCAACAGCCTAGATATTAACCCTTTATGCCTCAAAGATACACATCCCTATGAATCCTTATACTACAGTGATCCTCTGCCCTGACAGTAGCTCTTTACACTATAATGACCAACAACCCTAACATTAACCCTTTGTTATACACTGAGTTATAGCTCTCTTGTTGGCCCTATAAACTAAAGTGATCAATAGCATTAAAATTATAAACCATTGTATTGGACATGCCTGACATGGACACCTCATACTACAGTGATCTATAGCTGACATTAACCCTTTACACTGCTCTAGCAACAGTACAAACTGTGACCCTTTATGCCACAGTGATATGCTGCTGTGATAGTAGCCCTTTAAGCAGCAGTGATTCACAGGCTGGACTTTAAACCTTTACACAAGAGTTTTCTATAGTCCAGACATTAACTCTTTTACATCAATTATACACTGTCCTCACATTAACCCTTTATTCTGCAATGCTCAACAGTGCTGACATTAATCTGTTAGACCATAATGATAACCAGGAGTGATATTTACCCTGTATATCACGATGATATACCCTGTTATCAACCCCTTATACTATAGCCCTGACGTTAACCCCAGATACCAGAGTGATCAGCAGCGCTGACGTAAATGTATTATAATACATGGATCTATAGCTCGAATGTTAATCCTTCAGACTATAGCAAATTTATGCAAACCTGACATTATGTTACATTTTAAACAACCCTGGTCACCTCACACCGAGAGTACCGTGCACAGTCCTGGTCTCCATACCATTGAAAAGGACATAGAAACACTGGAGAATGTGTCAAAAAAAGATTTGCAAGGGATGGCACCGGAACTGCGAGATTACAGCTATCAGGAAAGATTGCAAAAGACTGGGACTTTTTTTTTGACAGAATGTTTCCACTTGTGGAAGAGTCCAAAACTGGGGGCCATAAATACAAGATAGTTGCTAATAAATCCAATAGGAAAATAAGGGGAAATTTCTGCATTCGGAGAGTGGTTAGAATGTGGTGCTCACTCCCACAGGAGGTGGTGGAGACAAAAAGCTCAGATGTGCTCAAAAGGAAACTGGATGAGCACATTATAGCAAAAGTGAAAGGTATGCTGAAAGGATGATGCCGAGTAGGTGAAATAAGAGGAAAGAGTCGTTTAGAGTACAACTACCAGCATAATGATGGAAGCTCACAACCTGAAATGTTAACTCTCTTCCTCTCTCGACAGATGTTGCCTTATCCTGCTTAGGATTTCTAGCATTTTCTGCTTATATTTCAGGTTTCCAGCATCTGCAGTATTTTGCCTTTGGTCCAACACAAGCTAGTTGGGCCAAATGGCCTGTTTCTGTGTTGCATATTCTGACATTAACACTTTTAACATAGTGACCCTCAGTGGTCTCATTAACCCGTTATGTTACAATGACCAACAACCCCAGCATGGACCAATTCTGTTACAGTGAAACCCGAGCCTAACCCTATACACCAGAGTGATCAATGCTGACATTAACATCTGATAATAAATGTTTCTATACCTGTGATATTAACCCTTTATACTACAGTATTCTATAATCCTGATATCAGTCTGTTACACTGACCAATAGCTCTGACATTATCCCTTTATACTAAAGGGATACACACAGTTGACATTAACCCTTTGTAGTGCAATGCTTAACAGTGCTGATACTAACTCTTTATAGTACGGTAATAAACAGCTCTGACATCAACCTTTTACAGTCCATTGATAGGCTATCCTCTTATTAGCCTTTTATAGTACAGTGATAAACAGCTCTGACATATTAGTGTTTTAAATTGCAGTGATACACAACCCTGACATTAACCCTTTATACTACAGTAATCAATAGCTCGGATATTAACCCTTCATGTTACAATTATAATATTTTGTTATTAAACCATGACACTACAATAATGAATACTCCTTTCATTAACCCTTTAAGTTACAGTGATACACAATCCTCACATTAACCCCTTGTAGGACAGTGATCCACAGCCCTGTGCTTTAACCCTTTACAGTGAAGTGTACCATAACACTGACATTGGCTCTTTATGCTGGTGATACATAACCCTTAGAATGAGCCTTTATATTACAATGATAAACAGACATGACTTTAAACCCTTATGCCATACTGATACAAGCACATGCAAATGACCAATGACAGACAGCAATTTATGGCCCAGCCATTAACCCCTAATATCAAAATGAAACATAGATCAAGAGTGACATACAACAGAACATTAACCCTTCATACTGCACTGATTCAAACCCTTAATGTTGCCTGTTCACACTGCACTGACCCTTAGACTAACATTAACCCTTCATACTGCACCTATCCACAAACTAACATTAACTTTTCGTACTGCACTGAACCACAGACTAACATTAACTCTTCATATGGCACTGATCCTCAGACTAACATTAACCCTTCCTACTGCACTGATTCACAACCATGAGGTGAGAATGACTGCCCTTGACATCAAGGCAGCATTCGACCGAGTGTGGCATCCAGGAGCCCTAGCAAAACTGGAGTCAATGGGAATCAGGGGGAAAACTCTCCGCTGGTTAGAATCATACCTACCACAAAGGAAGACGGTTGTGGTTGTTGGAAGTCAATCATTTAAGTTCCAGGACATCACTGCAGGAGTTCCTCAGGGTAGTGTCCTAGGCCCAACCACCTGCTGCTTCACCAATGCCCTTCCTTCCATCATAAGGTCAGAAGTGGGGATGTTTGCTGATGATTGCACAATGTTCAGCACCATTCACAACTCCTCAGATACTGAAGCAGTCCATGTCCAAATGCAGCAAGACCTGGACAATATCCAGGCTTGGCCTGACAAGCGGCAATTAACATTCATGCCACACAAGTGCCAGGCAATGACCATCTCCAACAAGAGAGAATCTAACCATCGTCCCTTGACATTCAATGCATTACCATAGCTGAATCCTTCACCATCAATATCCTGGGATTACCATTGACCAGAAACTGAACTGGACCAGCCATATAGATAGTGTAGCTACAAGAGCAGGTCAGAGGCTAGGAATCCTCCAGTGAGTAACTCACCTCCTGACTTCCCAATGCCTGTCCACCGTCTACAAGGCACAAGGCAGGAGTGTGATGGAACGCCCTCTACTTTCCTGGATGAATGCAGCTCCCACAACACTCAATCAGCTTGACCCCATTCAGGACAAAGCAGCCCACTTGCTTGGCACCCCTTTCACAAACATTCACTCTCTCCACCACTGACGAACAGTAGCAGCAGTGTGTACCATCTACAAGATGCACTGCAGAAACCCACGGCCACTATCATCTAGAAGAAAGACGCATGGGAACACCACCACCTGCAAGTTCTCCTCTAAGCCACTCTCCATCCTGACTTCCATCCTCACTGGGTCAAAATCCTGGAAATCCCTCCCTAACAGCACTGTGGGTGTACCTACACCACAGGGACTGCAGCGGTTCAAGAAGGCAGCTCACCACCACCTTCTCAAGGGCAATTAGGGATGGGCAATAAATGCTGGCCCAGCCAGCGATGCCCACAACCCGTAAATGAATAAAAAAACATTAACCTGTGTCGCATTCCTAACATTAACCCTTCATTCTGCACTGATTCACAACCGTCACATTAACCCTTTATACTGCATTGAGTCACAGCCCTAACATTTGCCCTTCATACTGCAGTGATTCATAGACTATTAACCCTACAAACTGCACTGATCGATGGTCCTGATATAAACCCTTTAAAGAAGGGTTCAGCTTCCTGATGTTCAGCACCATTATTATGTATTTTTAACTACAGGCGGTTTTCAAGCCCTGGACATTAAGCTTTCGGACTTCACTAAGCAACAGCCCTAACATTAACCCTTTATATCATAACAAAAAACCATGACATTAACTATTTATAGTACAGTGGTACACAGCTCTGTTGTTAACCCTTACACTGCAGTGGTCAAGAACCTGATACTGAAGCTTTATAGTAATTCGACAAACAGCCCTGACATCAATGTTTTTAATTGCAGTGATATACAGCTCTGACTTTGACCCCCTGTACCTCAGTGATCAATAACTCTAACATTAACACTTTATCTTATAATGAGAAACAGCCTTGTCATTAATCCTTAACACTGAAATGATGAATAACCCTTTCATTAACCCTTTGTGATGCACTCCCCTGAGGTTAATCCATATAGTAGAATGATCCCCAGCACCGACATTAACTCCTTATACTTGTGATACGCAGCCCTTTCAATAATCCTTTACACTGGAATGATACAACTGCAGTAACTGTTCATTCTGCAGTGACCCACACTCCTGCCATTTAGCCATTAGGTTTTGGTTAATCCACAGTCCTGACAAGAGTTTGTTATAACTGAGCTGATACATAGCCCCAGCCATTGACCTTTGCTGTTTATAGTGATGTGGAGCTCTACCATTAACCCTTTCTATTCACAGTGATCGACAACCCTAACATTAAACCATAGTGAGCTTCAATAGCTGCCTAAATGACAGCAGGCAATACTGGCCATTAGTCTAACTTCATTTCTGAAATGTCCACACGTAAACTTACCAATCATCCACCGACAGTGTTTACATTGTTTGGTTCTTGCATTCATCATTAGAGTCATTACGGCGCAGAAGGCGCCCATTTGGGTCATGGAGTGCATGCCGACTCTCTGTGGAGCAATCCAATCAGAACCATTCCCCGGCTCCATCCCCACAGCCCTTAAGTGCCCATCCAATTTCCTTCTGAAACCATTGATCGTCTCTGCTTGCACCAGCCTGATGGGCAGTGAGTTCCAGGTCATTACCACTCGCTGTGTAAAAAAGTTCTCCCTCACCTCCCCCACTGTATCTCTTACCCAAAATCTTAAATCTGTATCCTCCAGCCCTTAGGCAAGCTGAGAAATTTCACATTGATTTTTTTTTTTATGTAATGGCACATCTGTTCAAAGATCTCTCAAATGGTTCCTGGGTCGAGGGTCCAGCCATAAAATGTCAAATGTGCACTTAACTGAAAATAAAGAGTAAGGATGCAGCCTGAGCGTCGCCAAGGGCTCCGGCTTAAATGGAATGGCTGACGCCTGGAGAAGGTAACGTCTCTACCGTTTGCTGGAGGGCCAATTGGAACAGCGCTCAGCATCAACCCTCTGAAGCTGTTCTCAAATCCAACTGGTTCGATAGGTAACAGCAGCACCATTATTGGCGCATTGGGCTTGGGCCCAGCCCAATTTTAGTCCAATGCCCCCCCTAGCACTTGGAGAACCCCTCTCATGTGGAACTGAAGTATTACTGAGTTGGGACTTGTAAAATTTCACGAATATCAACTTGCCCCTCCTCACTGCTTGAGGGGGTAACGTTTGGGACAACAGTAGTGACTCAGTGGGCCTGGACTTGGAGCACCAGAGATACTTGTTGGGGAAGGGTATTAAGGGATAAGGATAAAGGCAGTTGTCTGGACTCGAGGTACAGAGCAGCCAGGATCTAGCAGAATGGTGGAATAGTAGGAGACAGCTGTGTAGTGTTGGGCTAGTAATCCAGAGGCCCAGGCTAATTCCCTGGGGACATGGGTTCAAATCCCACCAGGGCAGCTGGAGGAATTTAAATTCAATTAATAAACCTAGAATATAAAGCTAGTCTCAGCAATGGTGACCATGAAACCTCAGCGATTACTGTAAAAAACCCAACTGGTTCACTGAAGTCCTTTACAGAAGGAAATCTGCCAACTTTACCTGGTCTGGCCTACATGTGACTCCAGACCCACAGCAATGTGGTTGACTGTTAACTGTTCTCTGAAATGGCCTGGTTCAACGCTCAGTTCAAGGGCATTTAGGCTACAAATGGCAGCCTTGACAGTGACGCCCACATCCATGAAAGAATAAAACAAGGAACAGGCTGTGGGACTGAATGGCCTCCTCCTGTTCCTATGTGGAGGCAGTTGAGTGGATTTTACCCAGAGCCGCAGCATCTATGAGGGGCGTGAGGAGTCCCAAATGGAGGCTGTATGGATACGGTCATGACCAGAGGATGAGAAGAATCAGACGCTCCCCTCTGCAGGCGGTAAGAGTTTTAATTTATTCCAAGGTTAGTCTAAGTATACCTGTGCATCACTCTAAAGCAAAGTCTTAGTAATGGGAAATGACCTGAGCCCAGTGCCCACTGGCAACAAGGTGAGGCACTGTGCAGGGTTACAGGTGATTGCTGTCCCCTTGCCCGAGTGCCCATCTTACTCACTCTAGAGTGTCGAGGGTCGACACAAGTCCAATGCGCCAATAATGGTGCTGCTGTTACCTATCGAACCAGTCGGGTTTGAGAACAGCTTCAGAGGGTTGATGCTGAGCGCTGCTCCAATTGGCCCTCCAGCAAACGTTGGAGACGTTACCTTCTCCAAGCGTCAGCCATTCCATTTAAGCCAGAGCCCTTGGGCACACTCAGGCTGCATCCTTACTCTTTATTTTCAGTTAAGCGCACGTTTGACATTTTATGGCTGGACCCTCGACTCAGTGAGTGGTGACAGGCTCTTCGGCTGTGGAAAATATCACACTCAAGCCAATTCTGTGCTCACCCAACATTCACATAGCAGCCTCAATGAACACTGATAGAGAGGCATGCCCAGGCTCATCTTACCCCTCTCCTTAGCTAAAAGAAAGAGAAAGACACAGAATGAGTGATGAAGGACTCGTGTTTCTATTGTGTATTTCATCTTGAGAGATGTCTCAAAGCATTTTATAGCCAAAAGTGCCTTTGAAGTGTAGCCACAGCAATAAAAAAACACAGCAGCCAATTTGTGCACAGAGGCTGTTTCATCCCCCGCTACCCGATCACTAAGGCATGGATTTTAAAATTCCCATCCTTGTTTCCAAATCCCTCTGGCTTTGCCCCTCCCTTTCTCTGCAGGCTCACACCCATCTAAGAAGTTTGCATTCCTCCAATTCTGCCCTCTTCCACAGCCCGAATCTCATTCCACCATCAGCTGCCTAGACCCAAATCCCTGGAATTCCCACCCTGAACCTATCCCCATTTCTACCGCTCTCTCCTCTCTTAGGTTGCTTCTTAAGACCTAACCCTTTGGTCGCCCATCTTAATATCTGTCTCAGCATCCAATGTAGTTTGAGAATGCCCTCCTGAATTGCCTTGAGACATTTGACTATGTTAAAGGTATGCAGCTTTGCTTCCTGGATATGAGGAAATCCAGCCCCAAGTTGAAGAGTCAAGCCTCCAAGTCTCATGGAGAGCTCAAGCTGACTGAGTGCTCATCAACAGTGGCATGAGGCCAAATGTAACCGCCTGCCTCAGTAAGACCCTGCCTGGATCAGTATGGAGCTCCCTGGATCAGTGTGGACCTGCCTAGCTCAGTGTGGACCTGCCTGGCTCAGTGTGGACCTCCCTGGATCAGTATGGAGCTGCTTGGTTCAGTGTGGACCTCCCTGGATCAGTGTGGACCTGCCTCGCTCAGTGTGGACCTCCCTGGTTCAGTATGGACCTCCCTGGTTCAGTATGGAGCTGCCTGGTTCAGTGTGGACCTCCCTGGATCAGTGTGGACCTGACTGGCTCGGTGTGGACATCCCTGGATCAGTGTAGACATGCCTAGATCAGTATGGACCTACCTGGATCAGTGTGGGCCTGCCTGGATCAGTGTGGACCTCCCTGGATCAGTGTGGACCTGCCTGGATCAGTGTGGACATCCCTGGATCAGTATGGACCTGCCTAGATCCGTGTGGACCTCCCTGGATCAGTATGGAGCTCCCTGTATCAGTGTAGACCTGCCTAGATCTGTGTGGACCTCCCTGGATCAGTGTGGACCTGTCTGGATCAGTGTGGACCTGCCTGGATCAGTGTGGAGCTGCCTGGCTCAATGTGGACCTGCCTGGATCAGTGTGGACCTGCCTGGATCAGTATGGAATTCCCTGGCTCAGTGTGGAGCTGCCTGGATCAGTATGGACCTGCCTGGATCAGTATAGAATTCCCTGGATCAGTGTGGACCTGCCTTGCTCAGTGTGGACCTGCCTGGCTCAGTGTGGACCTGCCTGGATCAGTGTGGACCTGCCTACATCAGTGTGGACCTGTCTTGCTCAGTGTGGACCTGCCTGGCTCAGTGTGGACCTGCCTGGATCAGTATGGACCTGCCTGGATCAGTATGGACCTGCCTGGATCAGTGTGGACCTGCCTGTATCAATATGGACCTCCCTGGATCAGTGTGGACCTGCCTGGATCAGTATGGACCTCCCTGGATCAGTATGGACCTGCGTAGCTCAGTGTGGACCTGCCTGGCTCAGTGTGGACCTGCGTAGCTCAGTTTGGACCACCCTGGATCAATGTGGACCTGCCTAGCTCAGTATGGACCTGTCTGAATCAGTGTGGACCTCTCTGGATCAGTGTGGACCTGCCTGGATCAGTATGGACCTGTCTGAATCAGTGTGGACCTCTCTGGATCAGTGTGGATCTGCCTGGATCAGTGTGGACCTGCCTGGATCAGTGTGGACCTGCCTGGATCAGTGTGGACCTGCCTGGATCAGTGTGGACCTGCCTGGCTCAGTGTGGACCTGCCTGGATCAGTTTGGACCTGCCTGGATCAGTGTGGAACTGCCTGGATCAGTGTAGATCTGCCTGGCTCAGTGTGGATCTGCCTGGATCAGTGTGGACCTGCCTGGATCAGTGTGGACCTGCCTGGATCAGTGTGGACCTGCCTGGATCAGTGTGGAACTGCCTGGATCAGTGTAGATCTGCCTGGCTCAGTGTGGACCTGCCTGGATCAGCGTGGACCTGCCCGGCTCAGTGTGGACCTGCCTGGATCAGCGTGGACCTGCCCGGCTCAGTGTGGACCTGCCTGGATCAGTGAGGACCTGCCCGGCTCAGTGTGGACCTGCCTGGATCAGTGTGGACCTGCCTGGCTCAGTGTCGACCTGCCTGGATCAGTGTGGACCTGCCTTGCTCAGTGTGGACCTGCCTGGCTCAGTATGGACCTGCCTGGATCAGTGTGGACCTGCCTGGATCAGTATGGACCTGCCTGGCTCAGTGTGGACCTGCCTGGATCAGTGTGGACCTGCCTGGCTCAGTGTGGACCTCTCTGGATCAGTGTGGACCTGCCTGGATCAGTATGGACCTGCTTGGATCAGTGTGGACCTGCCTGCTTCAGTGTGGACCTGCCTTGCTCAGTGTGGACCTGCGTGGCTCAGTGTTGACCTGCCTGGCTCAGTGTGGACCTGCCTGGATCAGTATGGATCTGCCTGGCTCAGTGTGGACCTGCCTGGATCAATATGGACCTGCCTGGATCAGCATGGACCTGCCTGGCTCAGTGTGGACCTGCCTAGCTCAGTATGGACCTGCCTGGCTCAGGGTGGACTTTCCTGGCTCAGTGTCAACATGCCTGGATCAGTGTGGAACTGCCTGGATCAGTGTAGATCTGCCTGGCTCAGTATGGACCTGCCTGGATCAGTATGGACCTACCCGGCTCAGTGAGGACCTGCCTGGATCAGTGTGGACCTGCCTGGCTTAGTATGGACCTCCCTGGATCAATGTGGACCTCCCTGGATCAGTGTGGACCTGCCTGGATCAGTGTGGACCTGCCTGGCTCAATGTGGACCACCCTGGATCAGTATGGACCTGCGCAGCTCAGTGTGGACCTGCCTGGCTCAGTGTGGACCTGCCTGGATCAGTGTGGACCTGCCTGGTTCAGTGTGGACCTGCCTGGATCAGTGTGGACCTCCCTGGATCAGCGTGGACCTGCCTGGCTCAGTGTGGACCTCCCTGGATCAGTGTGGACCTGCCTGGATCAGTGTGGACCTCCCAGGATCAGTATGGAGCTCCCTGTATCAGTGTAGACCTGCCTGGATCAGTATGGACCTGCCTGGCTCAGTGTGGACCTGCCTTGCTCAGTGTGAACCTGCTTGGATCAGTGTGGACCTGCCTGGATCAGTCTGGACCTGCCTGGCTCAGTGTGGACCTCCCTGGATCAGTGTGGACCTGCCTGGTTCAGTGTGGACCTGCCTGGATCAGTGTGGACCTGCCTTGCTCAGTGTGGACCTGCCTAGATCAGTGTGGACCTGCCTGGATCAGTGTGGACCTGCCTGGCTCAGTGTGGACCTGCCTGGCTCAATATATACCTGCCTGGCTCAGGGTGGACTTTCCTGGCTCAGTATGGACCTGCCTGGATCAGTGTGGATCTGCCTGGCTCAGTGTGGATCTGCCTGGATCAGTGTGGACCTGCCCGGCTCAGTGTGGACCTGCCTTGATCAGTGTGGACCTGCCTGGCTCAGTATGGACCTCCCTGGATCAGTGTGGACCTGCCTAGCTCAGTGTGGACCTGCCTGGCTCAGTGTGGACCTGCCTGGCTCAGTGTGGACCTGCCTGGCTCAGTGTGGACCTGCCTGTATCAGTGTGGACCTGCCTGGATCAGTGTGGACCTGCCTGGCTCAGTGTGGACTTCCCTGGATCAGTACGGAGCTCCCTGTATCAGTGTGGACCTGCCTGGATCAGTGTGGACCTGCCTGGCTCAGTGTGGACCTCCCTGGATCAGTGTGGACCTGCCTGGATCAGTGTGGACCTGCCTGGCTCAGTGTGGACCTCCCTGGCTCAGTGTGGACCTGCCTGGATCAGTGTGGACCTGCCTGGATCAGTGTGGACCTGCCTGGATCAGTGTGGACCTGCCCGGCTCAGTGTGGACCTCCCTGGCTCAGTGTGGACCTGCCTGGATCAGTGTTGACCTGCCTGGATCAGTGTGGACCTGTCTTGCTCAGTGTGGACCTGCCTGGCACAATGTCGACCTGCCTGGATCAGTGTGGGCCTGCCTGGATCAGTATGGAATTCCCTGGATCAGTATGGACCTGCGTAGCTCAGTGTGGACCTGCCTGGCTCAGTGTGGACCTGCGTAGCTCAGTTTGGAATACCCTGGATCAATGTGGACCTGCCTAGCTCAGTATGGACCTGTCTGAATCAGTGTGGACCTGCCTGGATCAGTGTAGACCTGCCTGGATCAGTGTAGACCTGCCTGGCTCAGTGTGGACCTGCCTGGCTCAGTGTGGACCTGCCTGGTTCAGTGTGGACCTGCCTGGCTCAGTGTGGACCTGCCTAGATCAGTGTGGACCTGCCTGGATCAGTGTGGACCTGCCTGGCTCAGTGTGGACCTGCCTGGTTCAGTGTGGACCTGCCTGGCTCAGTGTGGACCTCTCTGGATCAGTGTGGACCCGCCTGGATCAGTATGGACCTGCCTAGATCAGTGTGGACCTGCCTGGCTCAACGTGGAGCTCCCTGTATCAGTGTGGATCTGCCTGGATCAGTGTGGATCTGCCTGGATCAGTGTGGACCTGCCTGCTTCAGTGTGGACCTGCCTTGCTCAGTGTGGACCTGCCTTGCTCAGTGTGGATCTGCCTGGCTCAGTGTGGACCTGCCTGGATCAATATGGACCTGCCTGGATCAGCATGGACCTGCCTGGCTCAGTGTGGACCTGCCTAGCTCAGTATGGACCTGCCTGGCTCAGGGTGGACTTTCCTGGCTCAGTGTCAACCTGCCTGGATCAGTGTAGATCTGCCTGGCTCAGTGTGGACCTGCCTGGATCAGCGTGGACCTGCCCGGCTCAGTGTGGACCTGCCTGGATCAGTGTAGATCTGCCTGGCTCAGTGTGGACCTGCCTGGATCAGCGTGGACCTGCCCGGCTCAGTGTGGACCTGCCTGGATCAGTGTGGACCTGCCTGGCTTAGTATGGACCTCCCTGGATCAATGTGGACCTCCCTGGATCAGTGTGGACCTGCCTAGCTCAGTGTAGACCTGCGTGGCTCAGTGTGCACCTGCCTGGCTCAGTGTGGACCTGCCTGGATCAGTATGGACCTGCCTGGCTCAATGTGGACCTGCCTGGATCAGTGTGGACCTGCCTGGCTTAGTATGGACCTCCCTGGATCAATGTGGACCTCCCTGGATCAGTGTAGACCTGCGTGGCTCAGTGTGCACCTGCCTGGCTCAGTGTGGACCTGCCTGGATCAGTGAGGACCTGCCTGGATCAGTATGGACCTGCCTGGCTCAATGTGGACCACCCTGGATCAGTATGGACCTGCGCAGCTCAGTGTGGACCTGCCTGGCTCAGTGAGGACCTGCCTGGATCAGTATGGACCTGCCTGGATCAGTGTGGACCTGTGTGGCTCAGTGTGCACCTGCCTGGCTCAGTGTGGACCTGCCTGGATCAGTGAGGACCTGCCTGGATCAGTATGGACCTGCCTGGCTCAATGTGGACCACCCTGGATCAGTATGGACCTGCGCAGCTCAGTGTGGACCTGCCTGGCTCAGTGTGGACCTGCCTTGCTCAGTGTGGACCTGCCTGGATCAGCATGGAGCTCCCTGGATCAGTGTGGACCTCCCTGGATCAGCGTGGACCTGCCTGGCTCAGTGTGGACCTCCCTGGATCAGTGTGGACCTGCCTGGCTCAGTGTGGACCTGCCTTGCTCAGTGTGGACCTGCCTGGATCAGTGTGGATCTGCCTGGCTCAGTGTGGACCTGCCTGGCTCAATATATACCTGCCTGGCTCAGGGTGGACTTTCCTGGCTCAGTATGGACCTGCCTGGATCAGTGTGGATCTGCCTGGCTCAGTGTGGACCTACCTGGATCAGTGTGGACCTGCCCGGCTCAGTGTGGACCTGCCTTGATCAGTGTGGACCTGCCTGGCTCAGTGTGGACCTGCCTTGCTCAGTGTGGACCTGCCTGGATCAGTGTGAACCTGCTTGGATAAGTGTGGACCTGCCTTGATCAGTGTGGACCTGCCTGGCTCAGTATGGACCTCCCTGGATCAGTGTGGACCTGCCTAGCTCAGTGTGGACCTGCCTGGCTCAGTGTGGACCTGCCTGGCTCAGTGTGGACCTGCCTGGCTCAGTGTGGACCTGCCTGGCTCAGTGTGGACCTGCCTGGAACAGTGTGGACCTGCCTGGCTCAGTATGGACCTGCCTGGATCAGTGTGGACCTGCTTGGATCAGTGTGGACCTGCCTGGCTCAGTGTGGACCTCCCTGGATCAGTGTGGACCTGCCTGGCTCAGTGTCGACCTGCCTGGATCAGTGTGGACCTGCCTGGATCAGTATGGAATTCCCTGGATCAATATGGACCTGCCTGGATCAGTATGGACCTGCCTGGATCAGTGTGGACCTGCCTGTATCAATATGGACCTCCCTGGATCAGTGTGGACCTGCCTGGATCAGTATGGACCTCCCTGGATCAGTATGGACCTGCGTAGCTCAGTGTGGACCTGCCTGGCTCAGTGTGGACCTGCGTAGCTCAATTTGGAATACCCTGGATCAATGTGGACCTGCCTAGCTCAGTATGGACCTGTCTGAATCAGTGTGGACCTGCCTGGATCAGTGTAGACCTGCCTGGATCAGTGTGGACCTGCCCGGCTCAGTGTGGACCTGCCTGGCTCAGTGTGGACCTGCCTGGCTCAGTGTGGACCTGCGTGGATCAGTGTGGACCTGCCTGGCTCAGTGTGGACCTGCCTGGCTCAGTGTGGACCTGCCTGGATCAGTGTGGACCTGCCTGGCTCAGTGTGGACCTCTCTGGATCAGTGTGGACCTGTCTGGATCAGTATGGACCTGCCTGGTTCAGTGTGGACCTGCCTGGTTCAGTGTGGACCTGCCTTGCTCAGTGTGGACCTGCCTGGCTCAGTGTGGACCTGCCTGGATCAGTATGGACCTGCCTGGTTCAGTGTGGACCTGCCTAGATCAGTGTGGACCTGCCTGGCTCAATGTCGACCTGCCTGGATCAGTATGGACCTGCCTGGTTCAGTGTGGACCTGCCTAGATCAGTGTGGACCTGCCTGGATCAGTGTGGATCTGCCTGGCTCAGTGTGGACCTGCCTGGATCAATATGGACCTGCCTGGATCAGCATGGACCTGCCTGGCTCAGTGTGGACCTGCCTAGCTCAGTATGGACCTGCCTGGCTCAGGGTGGACTTTCCTGGCTCAGTGTCGACCTGCCTGGATCAGTGTGGACCTGCCTGGCTCAGTGTGGACCTGCCTGGATCAGTGTCGACCTGCCTGGCTCAGTGTGGAACTGCCTGGATCAGTGTAGATCTGCCTGGCTCAGTATGGACCTGCCTGGATCAGCGTGGACCTGCCCGGCTCAGTGTGGACCTCCCTGGATCAGTGTGGACCTGCCTGGATCAGTGTGGACCTGCCTGGCTTAGTATGGACCTCCCTGGATCAATGTGGACCTCCCTGGATCAGTGTGGACCTGCCTAGCTCAGTGTAGACCTGCGTGGCTCAGTGTGCACCTGCCTGGCTCAGTGTGGACCTGCCTGGATCAGTGTGGACCTGCCTGGCTCAATGTGGACCACCCTGGATCAGTATGGACCTGCGCAGCTCAGTGTGGACCTGCCTGGCACAGTGTGGACCTGCCTGATCAGTGTGGACCTGCCTGGTTCAGTGTGGACCTACCTGGATCAGTGTGGACCTGCCTGGATCAGTATGGACCTGCCTAGATCAGTGTGGACCTGCCTTGCTCAGTGTGGACCTGCCTGGATCAGCATGGAGCTCCCTGGATCAGTGTGGACCTCCCTGGATCAGCGTGGACCTGCCTGGCTCAGTGTGGACCTCCCTGGATCAGTATGGAGCTCCCTGTATCAGTGTAGACCTGCCTGGATCAGTATGGACCTCCCTGGCTCAGAGTGGACCTGCCTGCTTCAGTGTGGACCTGCCTGGATCAGTGTGGACCTGCCTGGCTCAGTGTGGACCTGCCCGGCTCAGTGTGGACCTGCCTGGATCAATATGGACCTGCCTGGATCAGCATGAACCTGCCTGGCTCAGTGTGGACCTGCCTAGCTCAGTATGGACCTGCCTGGCTCAGGGTGGACTTTCCTGGCTCAGTGTCAACCTGCCTGGATCAGTGTGGAACTGCCTGGATCAATGTGGACCTCCCTGGATCAGTGTGGACCTGCCTAGCTCAGTGTAGACCTGCGTGGCTCAGTGTGCACCTGCCTGGCTCAGTGTGGACCTGCCTGGATCAGTGTGGACCTGCCTGGCTCAATGTGGACCACCCTGGATCAGTATGGACCTGCGCAGCTCAGTGTGGACCTGCCTGGCACAGTGTGGACCTGCCTGATCAGTGTGGACCTGCCTGGTTCAGTGTGGACCTACCTGGATCAGTGTGGACCTGCCTGGATCAGTATGGACCTGCCTAGATCAGTGTGGACCTGCCTTGCTCAGTGTGGACCTGCCTGGATCAGCATGGAGCTCCCTGGATCAGTGTGGACCTCCCTGGATCAGCGTGGACCTGCCTGGCTCAGTGTGGACCTCCCTGGATCAGTATGGAGCTCCCTGTATCAGTGTAGACCTGCCTGGATCAGTATGGACCTCCCTGGCTCAGAGTGGACCTGCCTGCTTCAGTGTGGACCTGCCTGGATCAGTGTGGACCTGCCTGGCTCAGTGTGGACCTGCCCGGCTCAGTGTGGACCTGCCTGGATCAATATGGACCTGCCTGGATCAGCATGAACCTGCCTGGCTCAGTGTGGACCTGCCTAGCTCAGTATGGACCTGCCTGGCTCAGGGTGGACTTTCCTGGCTCAGTGTCAACCTGCCTGGATCAGTGTGGAACTGCCTGGATCAGTGTAGATCTGCCTGGATCAGTGTGGACCTGTCTGGCTTAGTATGGACCTCCCTGGATCAATGTGGACCTCCCTGGCTCAGCGTGGACCTGCCTGGCTCAGTATGGACCTGCCTGGATCAGTGTGGACCTGCCTGGCTCAGTGTGGACCTGCCTGGATCAGTGAGGACCTGCCTGGATCAGTATGGACCTGCCTGGATCAGTATGGACCTGCCTAGATCAGTGTGGACCTGCCTGGCTCAATGTGGACCACCCTGGATCAGTATGGACCTGCCTGGATCAGTATGGACCTGCGCAGCTCAGTGTGGACCTGCCTGGATCAGTGTGGACCTGCCTGGATCAGTGTGGACCTGCCTGGTTCAGTGTGGACCTGCCTGGATCAGTGTGGACCTGCCTGGATCAGTATGGACCTGCGTAGCTCAGTGTGGACCTGCCTTGCTCAGTGTGGACCTGCCTGGATCAGTGTGGACCTCCCTGGATCAGTATGGAGCTCCCTGGATCAGTGTGGACCTCCATGGATCAGCGTGGACCTGCCTGGCTCAGTGTGGACCTGCCTGGATCAGTATGGAGCTGCCTGGATCAGTGTGGACCTGCCTGGCTCAGTGTGGACCTGCCTGGATCAGTGTGGACCTGCCTGGCTCAGTGTGGACCTCCCTGGATCAGTGTGGACCTGCCTGGTTCAGTGTGGACCTGCCTAGATCAGTGTGGACCTGCCTGGATCAGTGTGGACCTGCCTTGCTCAGTGTGGACCTGCCTGGATCAGTGTGGACCTGCCTTGCTCAGTGTGGACCTGCCTGGATCAGTGTGGACCTGCCTGGATCAGTGTGATCTGCCTGGCTCAGTGTGGACCTGCCTGGCTCAATATATACCTGCCTGGCTCAGGGTGGACTTTCCTGGCTCAGTATGGACCTGCCTGGATCAGTGTGGATCTGCCTGGCTCAGTGTGGACCTGCCTGGATCAGTGTGGACCTGCCCGGCTCAGTGTGGACCTGCCTTGATCAGTGTGGACCTGCCTGGCTCAGTATGGACCTCCCTGGATCAGTGTGGACCTGCCTAGCTCATTGTGGACCTGCCTGGCTCAGTGTGGACCTGCCTGGCTCAGTGTGGACCTCCCTGGATCAGTGTGGACCTGCCTGGATCAGTTTGGGCCTGCCTGGCTCAGTATGGACCTGCCTGGATCAGTGTGGACCTGCCTGGATCAGTGTGGACCTGCCTGGATCAGTGTGGACCTGCCTGGATCAGTATGGACCTGCCTACATCAGTGTGGACCTGTCTTGCTCAGTGTGGACCTGCCTGGCTCAGTGTGGACCTGCCTGGATCAGTGTGGACCTGCCTGGCTCAATGTCGACCTGCCTGGATCAGTGTGGACCTGCCTGGATCAGTATGGACCTCCCTGGATCAGTATGGACCTGCGTAGCTCAGTGTGGACCTGCCTGGCTCAGTGTGGACCTGCGTAGCTCAGTTTGGACCACCCTGGATCAATGTGGACCTGCCTAGCTCAGTATGGACCTGTCTGAATCAGTGTGGACCTGCCTGGCTCAGTGTGGACCTGCCTGGATCAGTGTGGACCTGCCTGGCTCAGTGTGGACCTGCCTGGATCAGTGTGGACCTGCCTGGCTCAGTGTGGACCTGCGTGGATCAGTGTGGACCTGCCTGGCTCAGTGTGGACCTCTCTGGATCAATGTAGACCTGCCTGGATCAGTATGGACCTGCCTGGTTCAGTGTGGACCTGCCTGGTTCAGTGTGGACCTGCCTTGCTCAGTGTGGACCTGCCTGGCTCAGTGTGGACCTGCCTGGATCAGTGTGGACCTGCCTGGCTCAGTGTGGACCTTCCTGGATCAATGTGGACCTTCCTGGATCAGTGTGGACCACCCTGGATCAATGTGAACCTGCCTATATCAGTGTGGACCTCCCTGGATCAATGTGAACCTGCCTATATCAATGTGGACCTTCCTGGATCAGTGTGGACCTGCCTAGATCAGTGTGGACCTTTCTGGATCAATATGGACCTTCCTGGATCAGTGTGGACCTCCCTGGATCAGTGTGGACCTGCCTAGATCAGTGTGGACCTTCCTGGACCAATGTGGACCTTCCTGGATCAGTGTGGACCTGACTGGCTCAGTGTGGACCTGCCTGGATCAGTGTGGACCTGCCTAGATCAGTTTAAACCTCCCTGGATCAGTGTGGACCTCCCTGGCTCAGTGTGGACCTGCCTGGATCAGTGTGGACCTGCCCAGATTAGTGTGGACCTTCCTGGATCAGTGTGGACCTGCCTGGATCAGTATGGACCTGCCCGGATCACTGTGCCGCTGCCTGGATCAGTATGGACCTTCCTGGATCAGTGTGGAGCTGCCTGAATCAGTGTGGACCTGCCTGGATCAGTGTGGAGCTGCCTGGATCAGTGTGGACCTCCCTGGATCAGTATGGACCTTCCTGGATCAGTGTGGAGCTGCCTGAATCAGTGTGGACCTTCCTGGATCAGTGTGGAGCTGCCTGGATCAGTGTGGACCTTCCTGGATCAGTGTGGACCTGCCTGGATCAGTATGGACCTGCCCGGATCACTGTGCCGCTGCCTGGATCAGTATGGACCTTCCTGGATCAGTGTGGAGCTGCCTGAATCAGTGTGGACCTGCCTGGATCAGTGTGGACCTGCCTGGATCAGTGTGGAGCTGCCTGGATCAGTGTGGACCTCCCTGGATCAGTGTGGAGCTGCCTGGATCAGTGTGGACCTGCCTGGATCAGTGTGGACCTGCCTGGATCAGTGTGGACCTGCCCGGATCAGTGTGGACCTGCCTGGATTAGTGTGCAGATGCCTAGCTCAGTAAGGCATTGCCTAGCTCAGTGTGGAGCCTCCTGGCTCAGTGTGCAGTTGCCTGGCTTAGAAAGACCCTACCTGGATCATTGTGGACCTGCCTGGCTCAGTGTGGACCTGCCTGGATCAGTATGGACCTGCCTGGATCAGTGTCGACCTCCCTGGCTCAGTGTTGACCTGCCTATCTCAGTGTGGACCTGCCTGGATCAGTGTGAACCTGCCTGGATCAGTGTGAACCTGCCTGGATCAGTATCAACCTCCCTGGATCAGTGTGGTCTTGTCTGGATCAGTATGGACCTGCCTGGTTCAGTGTGGACCTGCCTGGATCAGTGTGAACCTGCCTCGGTCAGTATGGACCTGCTTGGATCAATGTGGACCTGCCTGGCTCAGTGTGGACCTGCCTGGCTCAGTATGGACCTGCCTGGATCAGTATCAACCTCCCTGGATCAGTGTGGTCTTGTCTGGATCAGTATGGACCTGCCTGGTTCAGTGTGGACCTGCCTGGATCAGTGTGCACCTACCAAGCTCAGGTTAGATTACCGAGTCTATAAGAGATAATTGAATCTGAGCTCTTGTCACACGATGTATCATCTCGGAGTCCCTTCAACTCCCAAAAAATCCTCACATCCCCAATCAATATGGAGACTCACTGTTCAACACCACTGCTCTATCCCCTCACCTTAATCAGCAAAACTGCATAAATACCAGCCTGACATTAGGACACTTCCTCCCATCGATCTGATCCATTGAGATGTTCTGTCTGGGCATTAAACTCCACTGTAATGTTGACCAACCATGCCGATGGGTTATCACTACAGCCTGAATCTTCAGATGTCAATTCGGCAGGTTGGATGGAGGAAGTAAAGCTGTGAATTTACACGGCACCTTATTAGGTCCTCAGTTTATTCTACAAGCATTCCAGTGGGAGAGGGTGAGTGGAGCCCATTAACGCACCAATGAAAATTATGTCCACTCAGCACTTGAGTGCTAAACCTGGTGGTGTCTCCATTTTAACATCGCCTGACAAGTTTATATTATGGTTATCAGCAATTGCGACCGTAATTTGCATGTTAAAAAGAGATGTGTTTTATCCACACATTTTGCACCTATTTTCACCTATTTGTTTTGTTCAAAACAGAGACTTCCCATAATTTCTGCGGCTTCAAGAAGCCCATGTTTCATGTCTACATCCAGTGTGCAAGGTCGCAGCCCCTTTTTTTTCTATTATTTGAAGGGGCTGCTCCTCAATTCCTGGTTGCACTTCAGCCCCGCGCTCCTGACCTTTGGCCCCCTCAGTTCGGAGGGGGGAGCGATGGGCAGATCGGAGGATCTCTTCATGGGTCCGCTCCCGGCCCTGGCCAAAGTGACCATCAGCAAGGTCCAGACAGCGGGCCGCTGAGGGGGGTCATTCATCCCGACTGCCTGTCCCTCTTCCTTGTGTCCCTGGAGAGGGAGCCGGCGGTGTCCGCCGGGGCACTTGAGGCCTTCCATGGCTGGTGGTCACCGTGGAGATTGGAGTGCATCATCAGCCCTGGGAACGTTGTTTTAATTTGATTTGGTAATTTTCTGTTAAAGATTTTGCGTTTTGTTACAGTGTCCCTCTAAGGGACTGTTAGTTAATCTATTCGTTCCTTTGTTTTTCATTTTCTCAAAAGACTACAAAGAGAATTTCAATGCCCGGTTTCAGAGGGGACAAGGGCCATAAAATACGGCGGGTCCGTTGTAAATCCCATTGACGACAGCGGGAACGTCAAATCCCGCTGCCGGAAAATTCTGCCCATGATCTCCCCCTGGGCCTAGCCAAGGTGGTCATTGGCAGGCCCAGGCAGGGGGAAGTCGAGGGGGGTCGCTTGACCTGACAGTCTGCCTCCCTTCAATGGGTACGTCTGTGCCTGGGCGTCCCTAGAGAGGGAGCTTGAGGCCCTTCTGGGACCAGTGGGCACCGCAGGGGCTGGGGAGCATCCTCAGCACCGGTAATGATATTTTAATTTGATTTGATAAGTTTCCTTTCAAGTTTTGCTTTCTGTTACTGAGCCTCTTTAAGGAGTTGATGGTTTTGATTATCTGATTGCTCAAAGGACATATAGAAAAGGGATTGCTGGGACACAGTAACTGCTTCGGTTAGTAGGTAGGAGGCAGGCATATGCAATGCTTCATTCTGTAAATAAACCAGCTATCAGGAAAAGTCTAGTGTCATACTTCACCATCTGGCTTGGGATCCATTTATCACGGAACTGGCTGGCTCAGTATGGAGCTGCTACCAACTGAGCCAGACGAATCATCTCCAGATAGCGTACAACCCTGACCTCACAAATTCCCCTCACAGAGCTGTGGATGAGGAACCAACAATTCCCTCCCCTCACTCTCTTTACCTCTTGACCACTCTCTCCTCCTGTCGAGGTGCTGCGTAAAAACCCTTCTCCTTTGACCAAAGTCCCCCTAGTGGCCTGGGCAACATTTAGATTTCAACCAGCATTGCTGGAAAGCAGATCAATGCGCCATTATCTCGATGCCTATTTTGGGATCCTGCTGTGCACACGTTGGCTGCAGCGATTGCCGCGTCACAACGGCACGTCATTAGCCGTGAAGCACTTTTGGGGTGTCTCGAGGTCATGAAAGGCCCTGTACGAGGTAAGCTTTCTTCCTTAAAAAAAAAATCAACGTTTAGCGAGTTGTCGATGTTTGTTCGTGCCACAGGAACATTTAATATGCCGTTTATAAATAAACCCATAACCTGGCATCAAAGTGGCAAATTCAATCGGATGCTTCAATAAACTGTGATGCAACCATTGTAAATCTCCGCCCTCTTTCCCGTTCCTCCAGCACTGAGAATATTAACAAGAATATAAATACATTTTCTCAGTGCCACATGGGGCCCTAGCCTGAGGTGTCAGTAAACAGGGACATTTTCACTTCAGCTTTTTACCAACTTGCCTGTTCAAAAATAAATTTAGAATTACACTGCCAGTCAGTAACTATGACAGGAATTAAGAGCAGCGCAGAGAGAACTTATTAAAATATACTATTTCTGGAGTATTATCTGTGACTGCTATGAGGCTTTAGTGGAACAGGAAATTAGTCCCAATCCCGACACTTGAATATATTATTCAAATGAGGCGTATATTGAATAACAATAATTTTATTCAGGCATCAGTCCCCTAGCTGAAATGTACAGATACATCACCCGTGTTGCACTGTGACAGGGTCTGTAACAACCTGCGGCACAGATACATCGCCCATATTACACCGAAATGGGATCTGTAGCTAACACAATTGCACACATACATTGCTTGTATTACACTGTGACAGGGTCTGCAACTAACAGACATGCATGGCTACATCACCTTTTTGACACTGTGACAGGGACCGTTACAACCTGCTATGTCACCCACATCTGGGAAGTTGAAACGCGGAGTAGTTCGAGGGTGAGAGGTGGGCAGGATGTTGGGCAGCAGAGTTGGACTTTATGCTGACTGGAACTTGGGACCAGGGCGTTGCAAAACGCAAGTCTCGAGGGTGGCAAAGGTTTCCATGGCGGTGAGTAAGAGGAAGGGATTGAGATGGGAACCATTACAAAAGTGAAGATGGGCATTCCTATCTCCCGTTTAAGATGGAGATGAGGAGGATATTTTTCTCTCAGAGGGTCATGTGTCTTTGGAAGTCTCTCCTACAGAAAGCAGTGGGTCATTGAATATATTCAAGGCTGAGTTAGACAGATTTTTGATCGACAAGGGAGTCAAGGGTTATGGGGGAAAGGCAGGAAAGTAGAGATAAGGCCACAATCAGATCAGCCATGATTGTATTGAATGGCAGAGAGGCTTGAGGGGCAGAATGCCTACTCCTGCTTCTATTTCTTATGATTTGGTGATCTTATGACTACAGATTGGCCATGGGATTTGAAGACCAGCCCTGGGTCATACAAGACACCAGGTCTGACATCCTCGGGTTCAACCTGAGCCAGTCAATGGAAAGGAGTAAAAATGGTTTCCTTTCGTTCAAAGTTTTTGTGTAAGCCACACAGAACGGCTTTAGTCTCCATAATGTCAAAGCTTCATGTTCATCCACGAGTTGACATTGGACTGGTGCAAGGAATAATTGTGAAGTTGAGGGTGGTGGCACCAAAAGAAACCTGGGTGTCACTGGCATACTCCTGGAATGTAAACCAATTTTAGTGGTTAGTGTCGCTTAAAGGTAACCAAAAGTCACTTGGTAGTACAGAACTTGAATATTGTTGAAAAGAGAAATATGTCGCTGAAGTTTTTCATTTTGCACTCATCAGGACAAAAGCAAGAATACCAAATTTCAAATGAGCAGAACAATTTATACTACAGGTGTAAAGGGTGCTGATTGGTTGGCAAACCAACTCTGATTGGCTGAGGTATTGCCATGGACAAAACAACGGGGAACTATAGGCTCACCAGTAATTCAAAAAGACTTTATTGGCCTTAACGAGTGCAAGGCAAAAAACTCCACCAACATGTCTCTCTAGTCAGCAATATTAAAGATAATTTATAGATTGGGACAAGGTTATATCGTCCTAAGCCAAAGCAGGTGATCATGTGGGGCAGGAGAAGATATCATCTTGATAGATGCAGTAGGAAGGATAGCAGTGGAACCTATGAGGGGCAGTGCCAAGGATGTGAACCACAGTCGAGAGGATTAGGAATAGCAGTCATGTCTTTCTAAGGTCATGGATAGATCAAGGTGGACAGGAAGAATAGTGCAGAAGACTAACAGTTGCATAGATTGCCACTGTTGACCAGGCCAACCTCAGCTCATACAATGAGTGTTGGGCAGTGTTGCATGGTGACAATGTGTTCAGAGAAGAAGGGGTGTTGGAGAAAGGGTGCTGTTTTGGAACGAATGTTGTGGAGGCAATGGCATAGTGGTATTGTCGCTGGACTAGTAATCCTACGACCCATGCTCTGGGGTTCAGGTTCTAATCTGGCCATGGCAGATGATGGAGCTTGAATTCAATAAAAATCTGGAATTAAAAGTCTAATGATGACCATGGAGCCATTGTTGTAAAAACCCATCTGGTTCACTAATGGCCTTTAGGGAAGGAAATCTGCCATCCTTAGCTGGTCTGGCCTACATGTGACTCCAGAACCACAGCAATGTGGTTGACTCTGAAATAACCTAGAAGCTATTCAGTTCACTCAAGGACAACTAGGGATGGGCAATAAATGCTAAAACCAGTGCAGCCCACATCCTGTGAATGAAAAAAAAATCAGAGTTGGGTGTGGCTGTTTTTTTAAGGAGCAGTTTTCAAAAGGAAGCAACTATGTTTGATGAAAGCATTGGCAATATTGATGAACATAGGACCAGGGAGTCAGAAGTTAGGTTCAATAAGATAAACAGGGCAAGTGGCATGTTTCATGGAGGAGATGATGAGGAATAAGTGTACAGAGCATTATGGGGTGGGAGCTGTGGTGTTTGTAGACTGTGGATGGCCAGGGATGACAAGAGCTGAAAGGGGTTGATGGGAGATGAACGGATGCCCTCAGTTTGGTGGACAAAGAAATTCAGAAAGCTATTTAAAGCTAGTATCAGAAGTGACAATGGAAAGTGGGGCAATGATGGAAAGAGGACATGGTCTGTTACAGAAAACAGCCATCTGCTTAAAGAATTCAGCTTATTAATGAGAGAGGTAATATTGTTTCAGGAGGTTGAGTCAGGCCTTAAAAGGCCAGGCCAGTTATGTGCCATTTACCTTTAAGCCTGCGACCAACTAATATAAGGATGAGGAGTTGGGTGGTGTAGTGCGGGGAGCTAAAGGGGTTGTTATGCTCGAGGATCTGCTAGGGATGAGGACATAGAAAGTGTAAATGAGGAAGTTTACAAAAAACCTGTTCCAAATATTTTCTATTTAATCTTTCATGGGACACAGGCGTCACTAGCTAGGCCAGCATTTATTGTCCATCATTAAATTGCCCTTGCGAAGGTGGTGGTGAGCTGCCTTCTTGAACCGCAGCAGTCCATGTGGTGTAGGTACACCCCCAGTGTTGTTAGGGAGGGGATTTTAGCTGATTGTACAAGGACTAAGGGATACAGATTCCATCAGTAATGACTCAGCCGCATGCTCCAGATTCAGTGGGAGGATTGTCGAACGCTAGTGTCCTTCTTGAACCAGCTCCACAAGCATTCAGGAAAATCTCCGACAAAATCAATTACGATGGACCGGACACTGTGTCCAGATGGCCAAAATGTGACTCCCTCACCCGGTCTTGTTTTCCCAACTCTCAAATGTCCAGCGTTCTAGGGCAGGACAAAGAAAATGCTTCAAAGGCACTCTGAAGCTCTCCTTGAAGTGCGGCAGCATTGACATTAATGACTGCGGGGGGAGCTGGCTACCAAGCGTTCAAAATGGCGACGTCAAGCTGTATGATGCTTTGAGCCCCAGCACCTTAATGATAGGGCAAAGAAGGAAAGGAAAGGAAGCAAGTCCTGCACTCTGGATCCCACTAACCCGTGGGACATCCTGTCCCATGTGCCCAAAGACCTGTGGTTTGGGAATTGTCCTGTTCGGTCTGAAGACCCACGGCAGAACCTGGCGACCCTGAGTCGATGCCTCGAATCGAGGGGAATCTGAAAATGGTGCAAGGGATGCAGGGAGGATGTGAAGGAGAACTTTGGTGTGTAGCAAGTGACAATGACCTGGAACATGCTTCTCCTACAGTGGCGGGAGTGGAGATGATGAGTGGTTTCAAAAGAGATTGAATGGGCATTTAAAGGAAATAAACTTGCAAGGCTACAGGGATAGAGTAGGGGAGTGGGTCTGATTCAATTGCTGTTTAGAGAACAGGCATGAACTCAATGGGCAGAATGACCTCCTTCTATGTCGTAATGACATAATGTCGTAATGTTGCAGCCATGTCAGGTGGAAAGCTAAAGACAAGGGTGCTGAGTGTTAGAGGGTGCAACAGTAGGATAACTTTCTTCCTTTGTTCAAAGGTGATAAGAGCATAAGAACATAAGAAATAGGAACAGGAGTAGACCATTCAGCCCCTCGAGCCTGTTCCGCCATTCAATAAAATCATGGCTGATCTTCTTGTGTTTCAATTTCCACATTCCCATCTACCCCCGATAACCTTTGATTCCCTTCCCTAACAAGAATCTACCTACTTCTGCCTTAAAAATATTCAATGTCTCGGCCTCCACCACCTTCTGAGGCAGAGAGTTCCAAAGTCGCACAACCCTCTGAGAGAAAAAAATTCTCCTCATCTCTGTCCTAAAAGGGTGGACCCTAATTTTAAAACAGTGCTCCCTAGTTCTGGACTCACCCACAAGAGGAAACATCCTTTGGACGTCCACCTTGTCAATGCCATTCAGGATCTTATATACTTCAATCAAATCACCCCTCACTCTTCCAAACTCCAGTGGAAATAAGCCCAGTCTGTCCAAACTTTCCTCATAAGACAGCCCACTCATTCCAGGTATCAATCTAGTAAACCTCCTCTGAACCGCCTCCAATGCATTTACATCATTCCTTAAATAAGGAGACCAAAACTGCACACAGTATTCGAGGTGCAGTCTCACCAATGCCCTGTATAACTGAAGCATAACAACCTTACTTTTATGTTCAATCCCTCTTGTAAAAAAGGATAGAATTCCATTAGCCTCCTTAATTACTTGCTGTACCTGCATACTAACTTTTTATGACTCATGTACTAGAAAACCTAGATCCCACTGCTACTCAGAATTATGCAGCCATTGTCCATTTAAATAATACTCTGTTTTTTTGTTCTTCTTGCCAAAGTGAACAACTTCACATTTTCCCACATTAAACTCCATTGCCAGATCTTTTCCCACTCACTAAACCTATCTATATCTATCCACAACCTCCCCATGTCCTCTTCACAACATACTTTCCTACCTATCTTTGTGTCATCTGCAAATTGAGCTACCATGCCTTCACTCCCCTCATCTAAGTCATTGATGTAACTTGTAAAAAGTTGAGGCTCCAGTACAGACCCCTGTGGGACTCCACTCGTCACATTCTGCCAATCCGATAAAGACCCATTTATGCTTACTCTCTGCTTTCTACCAGCCAGCCAATCTTCTATCCACGCTAATATGTTACCCCCTACACCATGCGCTTTTATTTCCTGTAATAACTTTTGATGTGGCACCTTATCAAATGCATTCTGAAGATCCAAGTACAGCACGTCCACAGACTCCCCTTTATCCACTGCACATGTTACTCCTTCAAAAAACTCCAATAAATTGCTTTCACAAAACCATGCCGACTCTTTGCCTTGAGCTCTTCTAAGTGCTCAGTTATAACCTCCTTAAAGATCAATTCTAACAACTTCCCCATGACAGACGTCAAGCTAACTATAGTTTCCTGTGTCCTGCCTCCCTCCCTTCTTGAATAGAGGGGTTATATTTGCTACTTTCCCATCTGATGGAACCTTTCCAGAATCTAGCGAATTTCAGAAAATTAACACCAGTGCATCGAATACCTCATTAGCCACCTCTTTTAAGGCCCTAGGATATAATCCATCGAGACCCAGAGACTTGCCTGCCCGCAGCTCCATCAATTTGCTCAGCACTGTTTCCCCAGTGATTTCAATTTCACCAAGTTCCTCTCTCCCTTCCACCTCCTGATTTGCAGCTATAACTGGAATGTTTTTTTGTATCCTCCATAGTGAACACAGAAGCAAAATATTTGTTCATATCTTACGCCATTTCCTTATTATCTACTATTAACTCCCCACTGTCACTCTCTAGAGGGCCAAAGCTCACTTTACTTACTCTTTTCCAGAGAGGTTTCCAGACAGGCAGAGAGGTTCGAGGCAGGGATGGGGTTGAATGGACGGGGAAAAAGGATGTAGTTGGGCATGGCTTTGTCTATGATCTATGCCTCAAAGATATCAGGTAATAATGAGGCCAAAGGGTTAACTGGGGTTGGGACAGCTGACACTAAGGCTGATGCTAAAAAGTTGATGTCAGGAGGGTGGGAGTGTCAGTAGAGAAAAAACTGGAGGGGGAATTTAACTGACGGGTTAAGTACCAAGGATGAGGAGTTGCTTGGGGTGAAGGCTGAGTTAGAGAGGCAGAGATTTTTTTAAGGAGCCGTTGGGAGCTGGGGAGGGCAGCAGCCAGTGAAGATCTTGAAAGTAAGGAAGGAGTAAAGGGCAATATGACCAAACAAAAGGAGAGGGAACCAGAGGAGGTGAGACCTGGAGATGAAAGTTACATCATCAAGGCAGATTGGACAGTCATATGTTGGAATAACCATGCAGCCACAGTGAAGAATAGTCACCCTCAGTCAATCAGAGCTCAATCAGAATCAGAATATCAATGGCCAGGATCTTAAGGCCCTGCCCTCATGTCTCCCCCCGACGGATGCAGAGAGCCATTCAAATTTCCATGCAGCTCGGCAGGACCGTAATATCTCACCCTGGCAGGGAGGGGTAAGTAAAATCCTGGCCAGCGCGTTCATCTTGGGTCAGCCTTAATTGGAATGCATCAGGAATTTTGTAGAGTCTTCCACGATGCACCGATGGTTGGGAATTTGGGGTAGACGCCAACAATGCAATGGTAAGTGTGTTGGAGGGTACCGAGCTCAGAGCAGAAGAACAGCATGAGCCCAATTAGAAGGGAACTGAGGCTGAAGCGACGACCAGAAAAAAAAACCAAGAACAAGCCGCATCAGTCCTGGAGAGCAGGAGAGGGTATGTTATTTAAGGTGGCGGGGCAGTCCTGGGATTGGAATGGGAGGGGGAGACAAGGGATGGAGAGGAGCTGACTGGAGTGGGAGGCAGAAAGGTTTGAGAACTTGGGCCTTGAGCATATAAATGGACATAAGTGATAACCTTCTGTTTCAAGTACAAGCCCCAGTGGCAGATATACATGGTTAACAGAAGCCCTTCAGAGAGGAGATTGTAAAAGAACTCCATACCGACACCTGACAAAAACCCATCAGTCCAGCAGTATGGAATTCAGAGTTCATGCTGGTTCTTTTCTGCAGAGTTTCAAGTGAGTTGGTAAAGAAAGACTTACGTTTATATAGTGCCTTTCAGGGTATCCCGAAAAAGTCACCTTTAAGTGTAGTCACTCTTATACTGTTGGCAACGTCCACAGTCAATTTACACACAGCAAGCTCCCACAAACAGAAAAGAGATAATGGCCTGCTTTTATTAATATTCGTTGAAGAGAAATATTGGCTGGGAAACGACTTTGCTCTGCAAGGAATTATCTTCTAACTCCGCCTGAGAGGACAGGCAGGGTCTCCAGCAGAGCAGCACCCCCACAGTGCTGTACTGGAATGTCGGCCTAGATTTTATGCTTGAGTTACAAGTTGGAGTGGGACTTGAGCGTGCAACTTTGTGTCTCAGAGGCAAGGAGGCTGTGACTGACACAGCTGATGTTTTCAGGAAGGTGCAGCAAAGGGAACAGAGATAGCAGCAAAAGGACTGGGGCTGTGTGGAACAGCTCTGGCCAACACCAGATGGTAGAATCTCTGTGTTTTTTTTTTAATCCATTCAGGGGGATGCGGCCAGCTTTTGTTACACATCCCTGTACAACCACGGGGCTTGCTCGGCCATTTCAGAGAGGGCCTTGAGGAGTCGACCACTTTGCTAAAGGGCTCAGGTGCTTCCAGCAAGCAGCTGCCTCAGCCCTCCGGAGGCCTCCAGGTGCATTCCCCCCTGGAATCGGCTCACAGGAACAGGAGTTCTGTCGGGGGGAGGCAGCAGAGAAAAGGCTCTCCTGCACGGCTGCTTTCCGTGCCTTGCCTGGCACTTGGGGGGCCTGCTGAATCTCCGTTGCGTGCCAGGACTGGAGGCTGGTGCTTCCGAGATCGAGGAGCTGGGATGGAAATAGGCTCTCGGTGGTTATTAGGGGAAATAACAAGTAGCTGAATGGTAATAGATTAAACGCAGTGTGGAAACCTTGTAGAGAAACAGGCTCCAAATGATCAGCACTCATGCTGGATCAGGAGAGGGGAAAGATGCTCTCCATACACTAGCAAATAGGCAAAGCATATTCTTCATCAGCACAGTCTCCAGTTTACTCCAACCAACAAGAGCCACAACGTGCACTTGCATAGTTAAAATATCCCGAGATGTTTAGCAAAACGCATAGTCAGAAAAAAAATAACACCAAAGAAGGAGCTAATAGGACAGGCGGCCAAAAGCTTGTACAAGTAGGTTGGCTTGAAGGAGGAGAGAGAGGTAGAGAGGTTTAGGACAAAGGCAGCTGAGGGCACAGCCCCAAGCCATGGCCAGAGTTTGCAGAACACAGGGGACTTGGGGGTTGGAGGAGGTTACTGGGATCGAGGGGTTTGGGCGTGAGGATGTGATATTTTCAAATCGAGGCATTGCTGGGCTGAGAGCCAACGTAAGCCAGCGAGCACATGGGCTGTTGGATGCACAGGACCTGGCACGAGTCGGGATACAGGCGGCAGAGTTTGGGTGGCATCGAGCTTGTGGATTGCAGTGGGGGTGGGGGTTGGGTAGAAGACGAGGGGCCCAGCCAGGAGGGCATTGGAGTAGGCAAGTCTGGAGGTAACAAAAGCACGGAAAGTTCCAGCAGCAGATGCAAAGGACGTAACCCAAATTCGGTGATGTTGGCTGTATTTGTATGATGAATGCTTTTCAACCAATCTGTACTGCTTCACACCCATCTAGCTTGAATTACATCTGCTGTTCACCTGCCCAGTTATATAACTAATCTAAACGCTCCTGCAACTCTTTTGTTGTGCCTTCTGCTTTTCATTGTTTACATTTGCCTTTGATATCCAGGTCGCTTATGTAAGTGTCCCAGACTTCCTCCTTTCTGTATTGTCTGCTGTTTTCCAGTCGTGTTTTATCTGACAACATGTATGTTATTTATAGCGTGGAGCGTGTGTGCCAGAATGAGGGCCAGCAGGGACTTCCCTAAGTCCAGTGAAATCCAGAGCTGCTGCACCAGGGGACAAACGGCGACAGGCTGAGGTGATCCTTTGTTCACAGTTCAAGCGACCACATAAATGGCTCCGGTGCCTCATCTTGACCCGATTGGATTGGATCAGCACCCACCCATCACAAAGTCTTCATCTCTCCTGTGGCTTCAGGAGCAAAGGCTGTTGTCGCAGTTTTAAAGTCAAGCTCCCTGACCAGTCCAATGCTCTGCTGGAGAGCCTGCAACTCTGGGACGTCACCCGAGAACTTTAGCCGGGAGAACGATGTTGCAGTCAAAGCCGGTCGAGGTTTTGAGGTTTCACAGGTTTCAGAGGTGGCCCAGTCTTATAGTCTGCGCTCATTTTTTATATAATATTTTGGATTTGATATGATTGTTTGTATTCAATGACAGCATTTACAGCTATTTGGGTAGCTGTAGTGAAATGGCTTTAAAAAGGACCCATCTCAGAATTTGGCTCTCTTCCAGTTGGGTAGATTGACTTTCGATTTCCTTTAGTCCCTTTCCATCTCTCTATCGCTCTTCAGGTACCGTGACCTATGAGGGCATTGGCGACCCTGGGCTTCCATGGTCCATGGCCATGCTTGGCACAGTAATGCAGTGGTTTGCCTTTGCTTTCGGCAGGCTCTGGCTGACCAGGAGACTCTCCCACTCTTACCGCCTGCCACAGGTATGCTGGAAGGATTTGCAGGTTGCTAACCAACTTTTTTAAAAATGTGTTCATGGGATGTGGGTGTCGCTGGCTAGGCCAGCCTTTATTGCCCATCCCCAATTGCCCTTGAGAAGGTGATGGGTAAGCTGCCTTCTTGAACCACTGTAGTCCATTTGGTGTAGGTACACCCACAGTGCTGTTAGGGAGGGAGTTCCAGGATTTTGACCTAGCGACAGTGAAGGAACGGCAATATATTTCCAAGTCAGGATGGTGAGTGACTTGGAGGGGAACTTCTAAGTGGTGGTGTTCCCATGTATCTGCTGCCCTTGTCCTTCCAGGTGGTAGAGGTCAGGGATTTGGAAGGTGCTGTCGAAGGAGCCTTGGTGAGTTTCTATGGTGCATCTTGTAGATGGTACACACTGCTGCCACTGTGTGTCAGTGGGTGGAGGGAATGAATGTTTAAGGTGATGGATGGGGTACCAATCAAGCGGACTGCTTTGTCGTGGATGGTATCAAGCTTCTTGAGTGTTGTGGGAGCTGCACTCATCCAGGCAAGTGGAGAGTATTCCATCACACTTCTGACTTGTGCCTTGTAGATGGTGGACAGGCTTTGGGGAGTCAGGAGGTGAGTTACTCTCCACAGAATTCCCAGCCTCTGACCTGCTCTTGTAGCCACAGTATATGGCTGGTCCAGTTCCGTTTCTGTTCAAAAGTAAACCCCAGGATGGTTATAGTGGGGGATTCAGCCACGGTAATGCTATTGAATGTAGGGGGAGATGGTTAGATTCTCTCTTGTTGGAGATGCTCAGGCACTTGTATGGCAGGAATGTTATTTGCTGTTTACCAGCCCTAGCCTGAATAGTGTCCAGATCTTGCAGCCTGTTTAGCCACATAGTAAATGCATCTTTCTGTGACCATCAAGCCCCAGGGTGGGCCTTGAATTCTGAGCTTCTTGCTCAGCATTAGGGACCCCACCCTTTCCATAACTGCTTTGAACTAATTTATAATCATTATTAACCAGATGGTCTCCCACTGAAACACATTCTACCCGCCCTTCTTAAAGTGACAGAACTAGCTAAGCAATCCGACAGCGAGGATCATAAGTGACCTGCGGCTGTCACATCCTTCAGGACATTGCGTTGGCTGGAAACAGAGGTATGCGATTTACCAGCTCCAGTTTATTGCAAAACAGGCTGAGGAGCACTCGCGACCTCATGAATAAGCCAGCGTCACAGGCACAGGGCTGACATTGTACATCCACTTATCCACCTTAACTCAGTGGGCACGGTTACAGGTTCAAGTCCCATTCCGGAGGCTTTGGCAAAAGATTCACGCTGACACGCCAGTGGAGTACTGAGGGAGTGCAGCACTGCCGGAGGTGCTGGCTTTCAGAGATGTTAAACTGAGGTGCCGGTTGCCCTCTAGGGTGAATATAAAAGAACGCATCGCTATATTTCGAAATAAAACAGGTGAGGTCTCCCTGGCGTCCATTATAAATTCCAATGTCTCCGTTTTTAATTGAAACTGCCTAGGTAAACTTGTCACTTTGTTATTGCACCCTCTCATCAGCAGTGGCAGTGTCACATCTCCTCAGCCCTTACTGTTGTCCCATGCTCCAACCAATGCCCCTTCACCACAGCTACCCACATAGCTGTAAATGTTGTTATTGAATACAAACGATCATAAAACAACGATGTATTCTATAAAAATGAGAGCAGGCTATAAGACTTTAAGTGGGGACCAACTCTTATACCAGTACATTAAAGGGTGACTGCCACAGTTATGGCAATGCCTGTCAGTCTTACCTCATCCAGAGATGGTGATGCACATTCTCTCACGGTGCCAGGCCTGGCTCAGTGGGTGGCACTCCACTCTGTATCAGCAAGCCGTAGCTTCAAGTCCCATGCCAAGAGGTATGGGCACATAATCCATTCTAGTGCTTCATACAGCAATGCTGTCTTTTGAATGAAGTATTGAAGCAACGCATCTTTTTTTCCCTCACCGGTGGACATTAAAGGTCCAAAGTCACTATTTTAAAGAGTTGGGTCTCGCAGGTATCATAACATATATTTATCACTAAACTAGCACCTTTTGTGGAACCTCGCTGTGTGCAAATTGGCTGCTGCATTTCCTACATTAACACAGTGACTACACTTTGAATATACTTAATTGGCTTTGAAACTCTTTGGGGCTTATGAGGTCATGAAAGGTGCAATGGAAGTGCAGGAGTCTTTCTTCCTTCTCTCTGACACCACACAAGTCCTTCCTGTTCCTTGTGAGAAACACTCCCCCAAATCCCTAGACACACACCCCACTGCTGGCCAGTCACTCATTGTGCTGATTCACTCCAGCTTCGCTTTCCCACCTCTGCCCCTGCATGAATGTGCAGCCTCCTGCCAAACCATCACACAGCCCTGCCAATCTCTGGCGGCATTCCCTCACCCCACCCCCACCCCCAGCGCTCCTGAAATCTGGTCCACCAATCACCAAGGCTGCTCAACCCAATGATTGTCCCCACTACCCCCGCCTTTTGAACGTCAGGTGGCTAATATAGTATAAGGGTCTGGCACATACAGGGTAAATTTGGGACTAAGTACACTACCGCCCACACAGTGATGTAAGAAGGCACATGACCCTGGCCCAGGGGTCGGTGTGGTGTTGAGCAGAGATGTGTAAAGACCTAAGCATGGAGACAACTCTTAGCTTTACTGTACATGTGTAAATAGTTCTAGTAGTTAACAAAGACATACAGTTAACCTGTAGAAGATTACAAAGACTTCTTCAAGACATACCGATCTGTGACCAACACCCCACAACAGATAACTCCAACCTGGTACATCTTGACTGCCATCTGGTGATTTTGAAAAAGGGTAACAGATAAAAACTGTTTACATGAGCAAAGGGACCAGCATAGCCTGTGAACCACTTGCAGTGTCATAGGAAATCTGCAGACGTTCCTACCCTTGGAACGTGAGCAACAAGGGCAAGATAGCATTTATTGCCCATCTTTAGTTGCCCTGAGGTGTGACTGGAGCCACACGTAGGTCACAGACAAGCGGTGACAGGTACCATTTCCTGAAGAACATCATCGGAGCAGTTTGGTTGCTATGGCAATCCAGCCATTTTCACACATGTTGATGGGATCAAAGTAGAACAGCAGCAAGTGGGAACTGAAGAGTTAAGGGAAGGTATGAATCATAAGTAAGGAGGTGGGGAAAAGGTTTAGCGTCTCATCCAAAAGATGGCACCTCTGAAAGTGCACCTTTCCCTCAGTGCCGCACTGAAGTGTCGCCCTAGATTTTATACTCAAGTCTCTGCAGTAGGTCTTGGACTCTCAGTGATAATAGTCCAACCCACTGAGCCACAGCCAACAAGGGGGGCCGGGGGGGGTGGGTAGACCATAAGACCATAAGACATAGGAGCAGAAATTAGGCCATTCGGCCCATCGAGTCTGCTCCGCCATTCAATCATGGCTGATGAGTTTCTCAACCCCATTCTCCCGCCTTCTCCCCGTAACCTCTGATCCCCTTACCAATCAAGAACCTACCTATCTCCGTCCTAAATACATTAAGGGTAGAGAAAAACAGAGAAATAAAACAATCAGGAAGAAAGTGAGCACTAGATAGAGATCGGGTCAGAGAAAAACCAAGGCACAAGCTAAAAGAACAGCTGTGTTAGGCATTGGAAGATTTAAACCTGTAATTATTATTTTTTTCTTTGCGTAACATCTGAGGAAGTTATTTTTGGTTTTTCTTTCAGTTATAGAGATGAACAAATTGAATTTTGGAAAACATCGCCAGCTAATTATATCAGCTGCTTTTGAACCTTTGTGTTTGAGAGGCAAATAACATCACCCGTGATAGCCGATTCTAATTATTTACAGTCGTGTTTGATATAGAGTAGATGTAGAGTCAGCAAACCACAGTGATTAACAACACTTTGCTGTTCAGGCTACAGGTTGGGGTATGTGGTATAAGCCCAATAAGCAGCGTGCGGGCACCTAATGGGGCAGGGCTGCACATCCTCAATTCTCCTGCGTTCCCGATTTTTTTTCAATGGCGGCAGTCTCTGGGTCTCCCATTCCCCGATTGATCTCTTCACCCCTTCCACTCCTCACACAACCAGATCCCATCCAAGTCACCCAGAGAACCATTCCACCCTCAACCAGCGTTCAAAGTCCCAGGGACAACAAAACCACAACTTACCTTCAAAAAGCTGCTTCACGGGTTCATTTTGAAACAAAGCATGACATTCAGCCACCTGAGGAGATATTAGGTCAGTTGGCGGGAGATGGTGATGTTGTGGTATGGTCACTGGCAGAGTAATTTAGCGATTCAGGCTGATGCTCTGGGGCCATGGGTCCAAATCCCACCATAATAGCTGGTGGAATTTAAATTTGATGAATAAAACCTGAAATAGAAAGCTAGTCTCAGTAATTGTGACCATTGGAATTTAAATTTGATGAATGAAATTTAAAATTTAAGTTTGATGAATAAAATTTAAAATTTAAATTTGACGAATAAAATTTGAAATTTAAATTTGGTGAATAAAATCTGGAATTGAAAGCTAGTCTTAGTAATTATGACCATGAAACTATCAGTGATTGCTGTTAAAACCCATCTAGTTCACTAATGTCCTTTAAGGAAGGAAATCTGCCATCCTTACCTGGTCTGGCCTACTTGTGACTCCAGACCTACAACAATGTGGTTCATTCTTGACTGCCCTTTGAAATGGCCTAGATAGGGAAGCCAAATAGCTCAAGAGCAATTAGAGATAGGCAATAAATGCTGGCCTTGCCAGAGATGCCCACATCCCATTAAAACATTTTTTTAAAAAATGACTAAAAGCTTGGTCAAAGAGGTATGTTTTAAAGAGCCCCTTAAAGGGGGAGAGCAAGGTAGAGAGGGATCAACATTGACCAGTACACTGGGGAAAACTTCCCTGCTCTTCAGTATGGTGCTGTGGGATCTTTCATATCCATCTGTGAGGGCAGATATCAGTTTAGCATCTCATCCAAAAGGCAGAACCTCTGACAGTGTAGCATTCTCTCAGTACTGCACTTGAGTATGCATCTCAGGTCTCTGAAGTGCAACTTGAACCCACCAGCTTCTCACTCGGAAGTGTGCGACTAACCGAGCCACAGCTGACACCATTAAAGGGACGTTAATCAAAGGCAGCATCATAGAACTTAATCCACAAAACACTGATAAAAAATCGCTGAATATATTGGCCTGGACAATGCAGTTCAAATGACGATGAATCTATCTGTGTTCACCAACTCCTGGGCACGTGCGTAAATAAACATGGAAATCCAGAAGTTGCTGTCAGTGCTTCACAGGTGTGCAGAAAGAAATCACTTAAAATCACTGAACTGACATGAACTTCCACTTTTTACACTCCATTTTCACCATAAAAATGCTTATAAAAACTAAGCTTTGCTGAATGAGATGCAACTGGCTTTATAATGGTATATAATGGTGTACTAAGTCTTTATAATCACTGATAAACCTCTCTGCCCTGAAAAACTAATGCCATATATGTGGAGTATCAATTTTTTATATTGTATGTTAAAAATTCTATAGATGTTAAAAATAATAGAAAATATTTATTTTTTAAAATATTCTTTATGATTCTTAAGCTTCTGCCTTATTCTCTGTGCAGGTCCAAATATTTATTTCACTTCCCATAAAATTATAAGAAGTGAATGGTAAAACCTATTTGCTACTTCCTAGCTGTCTGTGAGAATTGCTCAATGTGATTGGGCTTGATGAGAACACTCCTGCTGGCCACCAGAGATCCCCTGTAGATGGCACCAGGAAGAAATTAGCACTGGGAAAGGCAAAATCCATACCACAGAGATTGGTCAGTGGTGTCATCACTTTACCTTTGCCCACGAAACCTGGACCTATGTAACAAACCAAATTTGCCTTACTCGGTCAGTGTATATCGGTAGCACTAATAATGCTTTTCATCTTCTTGATACAGCCTCCCTATTTTTAGAACAGTGTACTCAAGTTCGCCATCAACAATGAGAGCTAACCCTGAAAGATGTCCGTTCGTGGTAAAACCGGAGGCAAAAGGGCGCTCCAAGGCCAAGACTCGCTCCTCGAGAGCCGGTCTCCAGTTCCCCGTCGGCCATATCCACCGGCTGCTGCGCAAGGGTCGCTATGCCGAGCGGGTCAGGGCCAAAGACCCCCATCTGGCCGCCGTCCTCGAGCACTTGACGGCCGAGATCCTCGAGCTGGCCGGCAACGCCAACGGCAATGAGGAGCTCAACAAGCTGCTGGGAGGGGCCACCATAGCCCAGGCTGGGGTCCTGCCCAACATCCAGGCTGTGCTGCTACCCAAGAAAACCAGCCACCCCAGCAAGGCTTATGCCTGAAGGGGCGAGATCGGAAAAAGATTAACAATGAGTGAGAAATACCTTGGTACATTTATATATATAATATAGATATAACTGGTGTGTTAGCATGGGCAGATATTATTGGCCTCTCTGTATTTTGTTACAGATGACAAAAGGTCTTGAAATGCCAGATGTGCCTGGCATGTTTCTTGACCTATAGCCTGAAACTGATGAGCATATGCATCTAAAAGGAAAGCAAAATACCGCGGATGCCGGAAATCTGAAGTAAAAAAACAGAAAATGCTGGAAAAACTCAACAGGTCTGGCAGCATCTGTGGAGAGAGAAGCAGAGCTAACGTTTCGAGTCTGAATGACTCTTCTTCAGATTGAACCTGCCTCCACCACACTCTCAGGCAGCGGATTCCAGGTCCCAACCCTTTGCTGCATGAAAAGGTTATTTCCCCTCCCGCTTTAGCTTCTTTTACCAATTACCTTAAAGCTGTGCCCCCTTGTTCTCGATCTTTCCGCCAATGGGAACAGTTTCTCCCGATCTACCCTGTCCAGGGCCCCTCATGAATTTTAATGCCTCTATCAAATTTCCACTCAGCTTTCTTTTCTCCTAGGAAAAGAGTCCCAACTTCTCCAATCTATCCCCATAACGGAAGTTTCTCATCCCTGGAATCATTCTCATAAACGTAGGTAATATATGATCCACTTTGGATCTCAAAAGGACAGAACCAGGGCGCTTTGTAAATGATGAAGAGCTAGACCAAACAGTGGAGGTCCAAAGAGACTTGGGAGGTCCAGGGACACAGATCGTTATAATGGTCTGAACATATATAGAAAACAATCAAAAAGGTCAGTGGAATGCTGGCCTTGTGCAGCCCTGGTTAGTCTACATACGGAGCACTGAGAGCAGCTCTGGGCACTGCACACTGGGAAGGATATAGACATTGGCGGGAGTGCAGTTTAGATTTACCAGAATGATACCTGTACTCAAAGGGTTAAGCTACAAAGAGAGATTACACAGACTCAGGTTGTATTCCCTGGAATCGGGTTGTATTCCCTGGAATTTGGTCAAAGTTTTCAAGATATTAAGGGGAAGAGATGGGGTAAATAGCAAGAAACTATTTCCACTTATTTGGTGTTGGGGGGGGGTGGTGGGGTCAAGGACCAAGTGGCACAGTCAAAAATTAGAGTCAGACCCTTCAGGAGTGAAATTAAGGAACACTTCATCACACAAATGATAGCAGAAGTTTGGAACTCTCTGCTATAAATGGCCATTGATGCGAGGTGAATTGTGCATTTTCAAACCGAGATTGATGGATATTTGATGGTCAAAGATATTAAGGGCATGAAGTTGGGTTGCAGATCAGCCCTGATTTCATTGAATGATGGAACAGGCTAGAAGGAAAAGCCAGTAGAACTTTGAAATGACTGGTATGGGTCCAAACTGGAGTTCCATTTTAAGGTATGCAGGACCAGTTCCAGTCATTTCCCAGGTTTTACTGTTTTTTTTCCCTTCTGGATGGCTCGAGGGGCTCCTGTAGGGTAGTGCTGATGTAAAGAAGTGGAAGAGGGCAAGAAGAGTAGAGGCTGCTTTACCCCCCCGGTCTCCAAATTGGAAAGCATTCCGTCCCCTAGTACCAACTCTCACTTTGACAAGCAAACAGCCTTGTGGCGGGGGTGGGGTGGCGTTGGGTTGGGGTTGAAGGAGTTAAAAGTAACACAGGGACCAGGAGATCTGTTCACAAGACGTGAACTCAGGCAAAAACAGAATTACCTGGAAAAACTCAGCAGGTCTGGCAGCATCGGCGGAGAAGAAAAGAGTTGACGTTTCGAGTCCTCAACGTCGACGTCAACTGTGTTCTTCTCCGCCGATGCTGCCAGACCTGCTGAGTTTTTCCAGGTAATTCTGTTTTTGTTTTGGATTTCCAGAATCCGCAGTAGTTTTTCTTGTTTTTATCTCTGTGTTTTGGACTCAGGCAGCCATGCTCACTAAATAAATATGCGTCACCTTTCACATGCGTGCTTTCGCTGGTGAGAGGGTGGATGCATTTAAAATGAGTTGAGGAAAAAGCTAGAACCTGTCAGAGCAAAGCAAATTGACCTGTTTGCGCTGGGAACAGCCACCGTAGCTTTTAAACAAACATAATACTTGCCGTCTCTCAAGCCTTTAACATGACAAGGGGAAGCCATAATTAACAGACAGAGCAATTAGAGAGAGCACCGCTGATGGGATGTGTGATCCAGCACCAGCTGCATCAGGTGTGAATGGGAACCCAACAGCTCACATACCGCGCCTTGTCTGTTCAAATTTACGAGGCGTTTTGATGGACTAGATGGGGAGAAAGTGTGTCCACTGGCAGGGAGCCAATAACCAGAGGACACAGGCTTAAGAACGTTGGCAGAAGCAATTTTCTTTACGCAACGAATTGTTATGATCTGGAATGCACTGCCTGAAAGGGTGATGGACACAGCTTCAACTGCAACTTTAGTAAGAGATGGGGATGGTGCAACAGCAATGGCACTGCACTAATAACCCAGGTTAACGCTCTGGGGACCTAGTGCACCATGGCACCGAGTGGAATTTGAATTCAATGAACGAATCTGGAATGTAAAGCTAGTTTCAGTAGTGGTGACCATGGCAACGATGATCGACTTTTGTGAAAACCCATCTTGGTTCACTAATGCCCCTTTAGGGAAGGAAATCCGCCACCCTTACCCGGTCTGGGCCTACATGTGACTCCAGCCCCACAGCAACGTGGTTGGCTCTGCAATGGCCTAGCAAGCCACTCAGTTCAAGGGTTTATTAGAGATGGGCAACAGATGCTGGCCTTGCCAGTGATGCCCACATCCCATGAAAGAACTTTTTAAAAAGCTTTCAAAAGGGAATTGGATTAAGAGTGGGGAAGGAAACATTTGCAGGACGATGGACAAAGAGGGGGTTGGGGGATAGTGGGCCAGATGGCCTGAGCAGCCTCCTTTTGTCCAGTACAATTCTATGTTTTAGTGATTTTATGCAGTGCTGGAATCCCTCTTAAATCACATCATACTGCATTTCATAAATGCCACTGAAATCTGTGGTTTTCACTGTGCGTAGGAGTCAGTGAATGTAGCGGCCCAGACTCTGACTCTCATCTATCAGCTCAGTGCTATGACTCACTGTTCAAAACACACAGCCAGGAATGAGCAGACTGCATTTCCGGACAATAAAAAAATAAAAGATCTTGCGCAAAGGAGGACATCGACCAGAGGTATAATCATGGCTTTTTTATTCGAGTTAGTTACAAACTGGGCGCATCACCCGCCATTAAGTACAGACCATGACCTTGAGAGAGTGCTGGCATGGGGTTAATGTAAGGTCTGGAGGCTGGGGCAAGGCTGCTTTCACTGCAGTCTCAGCTGCAAGCCATTCTGCCATCCTATTTCTCATCGTCCTGCCCCACGGCTGCTGCCAACCATGGCAAGTCTACCTGAGCTGGACCTGACAGCTGATGCCTACTTTGTGAGTATGCGCCGGGGAGTGAGGTATGGTGGGGTGGGGGGGGGGGGCGGGGGGGGAATATTCTTGCTCTGAACCATGAGCTGGGATAGGCTGGCCCCATCTGCCTCTTGTGATCTTAGGAGCTTTGTGCGTTTTAGACACAAACTGTAGTGGTCGGCTGTTTGGGTTTCGGGTTCAATGGGGTAGCCAGATATTTGGTCTCCTGCGTTATTCAGATATTCTGTGGCTGTAGCATTAAACTGCAGTGTTGCAGTCTTGTCGTGATGCAGTTTTGGTAGTGTTAGGATTCTGAAATAACGTTGTGTATGAATTTCAGTGCCAATGTGATGCCAGGATAGGCTGTACATCCCAACGATTGGCTGGTTGAATCACACAGCATGTTCCTTCAGTTGTACTGACTGTGTTCAACCAGCCCAGGCTTGCAAAACCCAAAGCAAAACATCTACTTTTAGATGTAGTTCTGGGATTGGACAGCACTTACTGTACAATTTTGAGTGTGCTAACAACTACACTAACAACCAATTTAAGATAATCAGTCAAGCTCGTAACAAGCTCATTTACGTTTGCTGGAAGCAACATACACTCATATGCAGGGGCCCATTCTCTGCAAACAAAAGGAACATGTTCAAGCCTTGTGCCATTTTTTTGAATTACCCGGGAGCTTGGGAAGCCTATAGTTCCCCATTACTTTTTCCATGGCAATGTCACGGCCAATCAGAGTTGATTTGCCAACCAATCAGCACCCTCTTCTCCCGTAGTATAAATTGTTGCGATCGCTTGAAATTTGGCATCCTTGCTTTTGTCCTGATGAGTCCAAGATGAAAAACTTTGGTAACATGTCTCTCTATTCAGCCGTGTTCAGATCCTGCAATGTTGTAGTATTGCATTATAGTTGGCGCCACATTGCTCGCTGACTTATATTTGCTCCCAGTCCAACACGTCGAATATTAAAATTCTCTCCCATATGCTCAAGTCCCTCCATGGCCTTTCTCCTCTCTATCTCTGTAACCAAGTCCTAAAACCCTCCAAGATTCCTGCATTCCTCCAATCCTGGACTCTTACACCGCAGTGCAAAGATCTATTCATTTACTTGCTGAACACTAGATCTGGATTAATAAACAACGTTTGGTCTCCTTTGACTCGGTGTCAATTCTTGTCCGATGACAGCTCTAGGGGAGTGTTTGAATGTGGTAAAAGAGCTATATAAATGCAAGCTGCCCCTATTGATTACCTCTTCACTAGTGAAGGCGTTGAGCTGGACAAGAGGAAAGCACAACCCACTGAGCGTACTCCACATCCACAGAGCAAGAACGGGTGCTGAGGCGCGGCAAGGAATGCTCAGAGGCCCGGGTGATCTTCAGACCGAGCCTTTCAGATGGAGCACTGACTCTTAGCAAGCTGTCGGTAAAGACCACTGAATGGAGCTGGAATCACGGGCTGGCAGAATCACTGGGGTATTTAACAGCACTGCTAATGCAGGAGCCAGCTGTGAAATTGTAAGATGCTGTGAGGCCAATAACAATTTCAGCTGACGCATCGGAGACAGGGATGGGGACCACACTGCTCTGAAAGTGTGATGACTGCGGCAACCCACGGCATATCAAATCAAAGCAATTACATTCAGGCACGTGGGTTTCACAGTATTATCAGCACTTCAATTGTCACTGTCCATGCCTAAGAATGAATTTTTTTTAAAAAAGATCATTCATGGGATGTGAGCGTCGCTGGTAAGGCTAGCATTTATTACCCACGTCTTATGGCCTAACAAGGTGGCGGGGTCTTTTGAGGCCTCAGGGGTTGGTCAACCCTACCCTGTTGCAAACCCCCCCATGCCCAGGTAAGGATCCCATGCTCAGGGTTATGAACCACGGCCAGTGAATTTTCAGTGGTGATAGCGGAAGAGCTGGAACCTGGAGAAACGGCGGCTGCTCACAGGCAGAGGATCCCTCGAGAAGAGGACTTGTGTTTCCTTTAAGCGCACGTGAGGAAGACAACAGGAAACCACCTCACGTATTCATTTTCCCCAGTCCTATTGCTCACTGAGGTTGAAAATGGGAGGCTCTTACAAGCTACTGAACAGAAAAGCGCAGGAGCGTAAGGGGTGAAGAAATGAACAGGGGTCCCGACCTCATAGGCAGACTGTGATCTAATTGCCCATGAGGTTTCATTTATATAGCACCCTTCGCGACCTCAGGAGGTCCCAATGTGCTTCACAGTCAGTGAAGTACTTTTGAAGTGTAGTTACTGTTATCATATAGGAAATGTGGCAGCCAATTCATGCACAGCAGGATCCAACAAACAGCAATGTGATAATGATTGGATCACTTGTTTGAAGTGATGTTGACGGAGAGATAAATGTTGGCTCCAGGTCAAGGGGAAAGCCCCCCTGCTCTTTTTCCAGTCCTGCCTTGAGATCTTCTAGGTGTCCCTGACAGGCAGCAGGTCGTTAGTTTAACATCTCACCCGAAAGACAAAACAGTAATGTGAAATATAATAAAATATTTTATAATGAATAAAATACAACAGTATTAGCACTCACTCAGTACCGGGAGTGCCAGCCTGTCCAATATGTTCAAGTTTCTAGAGTGAGACTCGAACTTCTCACCTTTCCACACTTAAGTTTACATTCTTCCTTTTCAAATGCATTTCTCACTTTGATTTTAATTGATGTTGCAATTTCTACCTCCATACCTATTGTCAAGCAGTCCATGTTCCTTTCTGTTAAAGTGAAAGCACCCAACTCCTCTGCTCGTTCTTTACACAATTGTTGCCATTTTGCAAACCGGCATTCACCATCTTGAAAATATAATTCAAAATAAAAACCTCTTTTTGTGCCTTCCTAAACCTGCAAGGCAGTTCTAGTGACACTCCCCCTGTTCCTTTCCAATGCTTGTTTTATGATTGCATGTCCAGAACTGCATTGTTGGGGAGGGGAGTCACAGTAGTCATGACCCTCCAATCACTGTGACATCAGACAATTTTGCATGTGAAGAGTTGGCCAAACCTGACTGCAAAGAATAATATGCTCACTTAACTTTTAACTTTCCTGTTGCATATTTTATATATTTGATTTGCCTCGGAATAATGCAGAGATGACACTAAATTTCTAATTGTGCAGCTGATTTATTTATAAGAGTTTTAAAATATCTCTGCAATCACACAATGTCTACTCCCATGCCTCTAGCTTAGCTTCTTGCAGCTTCTGTGGTGTCTGTTTACTTTGCTCTGAGTCAACACCCAGGCTTAACCAATCCAGCATAGTGAGCATAGATCAGCTACAAGACTCACATAATCAAACACAGAGCAATTGAACCATTGAACCTTACATTTCACTCTCGTGTGGACGCTTTGAGTCTGAACGTTGCATCAAATTGGCATTGGGGGCATCGTTGTGGCTGGGCTAAATCAGTCAAGCCTGCTCTTGGTCCCTGCACAATCCTTTGACCTTAGCTGTCCCTCTGCAAACAATACCCATGTGGTGGCCTAACTAATGTCTTGTACAAATTCAACCTCACTGTTGCATCCCTGTGAACAAAAGGCTGAATCCATTCCTTATTTTTACTTCCATTCCCAGCTTTAGTGTTCTGCTGGTTTCATTTTGATAATGGGGTATTATCTCTGAATGCTCACTTGCTGCCGTCCTCCTCTACTGTCTGCCTCTGGGGGTGTAGGTCTCCCACGGGGCCTGTAATTATGGATGAGATGGGTAGCATGAGCTAAAGGTTTCAGACTGGGCAGCGAGACAGTATAAGTGAGTTTGAGTTGACTGGGCGAATCCCGGGAGTGGGGAGTTTTACAGAATATTGATTCAGCACTAGTACCTAGGAACAACATTTGCGTGCTTGTGGTCTGTTATGGATGGAGCATAGGGTTAACGGAGCGGGTTTTCAGAATGCTGACGCGCTCGCCCCATGACAGGGGCCTCTGGCTAGCTCGGTGCGGCATTAATGATGAACCTGAAACGTGAGGACAGTATTTGCTGAAGAGGTTAGTTTCTCTTTCAAAAATTACACGAGACGACAACCGGTGAGGTCACAGAAAATCCAACAGTCAGTGCAGCATGCCTGTCAGTGGCTCTGTAACCCAGCCGCTATATTTCGATTTGTCTTTTTCGGATTTTCCAACCAACCGTGAGAAGATGGGCAGCAGGCGCACGGGAACCACCATCACCCTCCTGCCAGCTCCCCTCCAAGACAGACCCTGAATTGGAACTGTATCGTCGTTCCTTCACTGTCGCTGGGTCAAAATCCTGGAACTCCCTCCCTAACAGCACTGTGGGTGTACCTACACCACATGGACTGCAGCGGTTCAAGAAGGCAGCTCACCCACCACCTTCTCAAGGGCAACTAGGGATGGGCAAGGAATGCTGGCCTAAGCAGCAATGCCCACATGCCCTGAGCAAATGGAAATAAATAGCTCCAGTGGGTGTGATGACGACTAACCGTTAGACATGATTTCGGCTCTTGTACTTGTGCACGCAATTTGGAGGAGTTAGGAGCCAAACAGAAGGAAGAGGCTGACGGGCAAAAATAGTTACAGGGCTGACGTGGAAAGATCAAGAGGGTGAGTCTAGGGCTGCACCTCTCCTTATCTCTGTAGGGCCCTCCAGCCTGCAAACCTCCGAGACATCTGCCTCCTCTAATTCTGGCCTCTTGCACAGCTCCGATTTTAATCCCTCCACCATTGGCGGCTGTGTCTTCAGCGACCTTGGTCCTTAGCTCTGGAATTCCAGTCCTAAAACTCTCTGCCTCCCTACCCCTTCCTTTTCAGGCGATGCAGAAAACATCTTGGACCAAGATTTTGATCACTTGCCCTAACGTCTCCTTACATGGTTCGGTGTCAAATTTGTTTCCGATTAAGCCACAGTGAAGCACCCTAGAATGTTTTAGTACAATGAAAAGAGTTTTATGAGTGCAGGTTATTGTTGTACCTGCTGATTGAGCCATGCATCTGTTTTTGGAGGTCATTTCACTCTAGATTCCACCCACGCAGATACCTGTTACCCCTCGGAAAGCCTGAGGACATTTCATCCATGATGACTTCACCAGTTATCTACAGTGCTCGAACCCTGGCAACAGCCTCCACTTAAAATCACTTTCACTCAAAACCTGGGTTTGGTGTAACATTACTGCTGAGGCGTTGATCTTCCCAAGGCACACATGATCTTACAGCACAGAAAGAGGCCATTCGGCCTATCGTGCCTTTGCCAGCTCTTTGAAAGGTCCATCCAATTTAGACCCACTTCCCTGCTCTTTTCCCATGTACCCCTACAAATCCTTCCCTTTCATGTGTTTATCCAATCCCCTTTTAAAAGTTACTTCTCCTTCTATTGCTCTTCCAGATCAGTAAGTTCCAGAACAAAGTAATTTGCTCTTCGAACCTGAGAAACAAGAGAGGAGGAGGCCATTTAGCCCTTCGAGCCCACTCTATCATTCTTCTTCCTCAACACCATTTTCCTGCACTATCCCTGCATCCCTTGATGTCTTTAATATGTAGAAATCTATCAATCTCAGCCTTGAACAGACTCCATGACTGATCCTCCACAGCCCCCCCGAGGGCCGACAATTTCAAAGGTTCACCACCCTCTGAGTGAAGAAATTCCTCCCCATCCCAGCCCAAAATGGCCTACCCCTTATTCTGAGACTATGTCCCCTTCCCCGCTATGTCCCACTTCCCCAGCCCCCACCCCCAGCCAGAGAAAACTTCCTTTCTGCATCTACCCTATCGAGCCCTGTAAGAATTTAATATGTTTGAATGAGATCACGCCTCATTCTTCGAAATTCCAGAAAATTCCAGTCTATTTAACTTCTCCTTCATAGGACAATCCCTCCATTCCAGGGATTAGTCTGGTGAACCCTCATGGCAAGTATATCTTTCCTTGTGTAAGGAGACCAAAACTGCACACAATACTCCAGATGCAGTCTCACCAAGCCTCTTCTTTACTCCTATACTCAAATTGCCTTGTAATAAAGGCAAGAAAGGCTTTTCATCTCATCTTATTTCTTTTGCTAATTACCTTAAATTTGTATCTTCAGGTCACTGTCAGTAGAAACAGGTTTTCATTGTGTACTCAATCAAGATCCTTCCTGATTGTGAGGACCTTTATTAAATCTCTCCTCTGCTCTGAGGAGCACAACCCCAGCTTCCAACCTTTTCATGTCACCGAGGCACCTCAGCCCTGTACCGTTTGAGGAAATCTGCTCGACCTCCTCACCAAGGCCTTGACATCCTTCCTTAAAGAGTGATGTCCAGTTTCATGGAATGGTTACCGCACAGAAGGAGGCCATCAAACTCGTCATGTCTGCTCCGGCTCTACTAAGGAGCAATTCTTCCTTTTCAGGTAATAGTCCAATTCCCCTCTTAAACGGCTGAGCTCGTAGTTGGGGAGATGGTGGCACGGTGTTAATTTTGCTGGCTCGTAATCCAGAGACCCGGGTTAATGTCATAGGGTCATGGGTTCAAATGCCATGGGGTCATGGGTTCAAATGCCATAGGGTCATGGGTTCAAATCCCACCACAGCAGCTGGTGGAATTTAAATTCAATTAATAAAAGCTGGAATTGAAAGCTGGTCTCAGTAATGGTGACCATGGCAACTATCATCAATTGTTGTCAAAACCCATTTTCCTTTGGAGAAGGAAATCTGCCATCCTCACCCGGTCTGGCCTACATGTGACTCCAAGACCCACAGCTATGTGCTTGGTTGATTCTTAAGTGCCCTCTGAAATGACCTAGCAAGCCATTCAGTTCAAGGCCAACTAAGGATGAGCAACAAATTTTGGCCTTGCCAGTAATGCCCGCATCCCAGCAAAGAATTTTTCAAATATATCAACATCCCACCACCATCCTTCCAGGCAGTGCATTCCAGACCCTAATCACTCACAGCGTGAACAAGTTTTTCCTCATGTCTCCACTGCTTCTTTTGCCAATCACGTTAAACCTATACCCCCTGGTTCTTGATCCTTTCACCAGTGAGAACAGCTTTTCATTATCTCTGTTTTTTCGGGGTGGGGGGGACAATCACTCTGATATTTTAGTAATGGAACCACTGTAAGGTCAGAATACAGGGCTGTTAATTGCAACATGAAATGTGGCCTTGTGTCATTTGGACTGACAACCCAAACAGTACTTTATTCACAGCGGTTTCACATACCACTGTTGCAATCAAAACAGTCTTGACCCTTGTGCTGCAATGTTACTCTGCAAGATTGTCATCACAATATCTGTCGAGAGTTTTTACAATGCCTTAATACAGCCCTTCAAAGTGGAAGGGAAGTGAAATATTAAACCCATTTAAATTTATTTCTGTGAAGGGCACTTTTCACCATATCAAACGTTTAAAGGAAAAAAAAAATAAAGAGAGAGATTGCTGTGCACTTCATTCCACCCCAGTGAGTTCTTGTTAAATGAATAATTCTGTTTAAGTGAACAGCAATTGATAACCCAAACCCATTTCCTAGCTGCACCTGATGGTTTCGTTCCAGTTAAAGTCAATCAGTTTTGGTCGCAAATGAATGCAGAGGCTAGAAACATCTGTCTTACAAGCCATGTGAACTTACCCGCTTTATGATGCGGCCTCGTTCATCCCTGTGCCCCTCTATCAAGTTTTGAGTGGCCCAATTAACCTTAGTCTTTATGGACTCCTGCTGACAGTGAAACATAAATTGCATTTATGTGGTATCTTTTATGGCTTTGAGACGTCCCAAAATATTTCACAACCAGTAAAAGCAAAAGTAATTTTGAAGTGTAGTCTTAAGAACGCAGCCAATTCCCATGAACAGCATTGAGTTAAATGGCCAGACATTCCTGTAGTGTTCAACTGTTCTGTGTTTGATTATGTGAGCTCATTTACTATTGATGCTCACTGTGCTGGATTGGTTAAGCCTGGGCGTGGACTCAGGAAAAAGTAAACGAACTGTAGAAAGACATGGAAGTTAGAGCTGTAGCATGGAGTGGACATTTTAAAGCACTGTGAATAAAACTCATTACACACATAGAAACTAGTGTCATCTCTGCATAGCTCTAAGATATAAAACATATGACAATTTTGTTTATGATGGTGTTGGTTTAGGAGCAGGTATTTTCCAGAACACCAGAAGAGCTCTTATTTGAGTGGTGCCATGGGACTTTCTATGTCCACCTGAGAAGGGCAGAGAGGGCCTCAGTTTACTGTATCATCTGAAGGACAGCATCTCCCACAGCGCAGCACTCCCTCGATCATCAGTCTACAGTTTATGCTCAAGTCTCCGGCGTGGGAATTGAAAACATGACCTCCTTTAATTTATTCATGGGATGTGGGCATTGCTGGCAAGTCCCGCATTTGTGCCCATCCCTAATGGCCCTTGAGAAAGTAACGGTGAGCTGCCCTCTTGAACTGCTACAGGCCATGTAGTGTAGCTATACCCACAGTACTGTTAGGGAGGGAGTTCCAGGTTTTTGACCCAGCGACAGTGAAGGAATGGTAGCAAAGTTCCAAATCAGTTTGGTGTGTGGCTTGGAGGGAACCTTGCAGTCGGTGGCATTTTCCCAACTTAAATTTCAGATTCCTCTTAATAATTGGTCATATGCTTCCAGTTACTAACATATCTTGTTGTTATAATTTAAGATTTGGAGGGGAACTTGCAGGTGGTGGTGTTCCAATGCATCTGCTACCTTGTCCTTCTAGGTGGTAGAGGTCGTGTCTTTGGAAGGTGTTATAGATTTGACTTTCCAGGCAACTTTTCTTGGTGGAAACATTGAACTTTATTTACAAGGCAGCAACAGCAGCTACACGCTTGCGTCTAATTCTATAATTAATGTAGAACTCCCTCCTAGAGGTTCCCCGCGCTACTAACTCGTTGGTTTGCACAGATCATGTTGATCTTACAAGACAGGATTATTCTTAAAGCTACAGCCCTACTTTTATCAAAACTGTAATTACTACATTCCTCCCCCTTTAACTTTTCTGTACATCTTGTATTTACAAGGATATTTATCTCATGACGTTACAATAATTACACCGGTCATGAAATTACAAGTTCAGTCTTTCGGGTGGTTTCCTGGTCTGTGTGGAATGTCATAGCTCCAGGACTTCAGGTTCTTTGACAGGAACCGCATTGACATCAGGTACCTCATTAGGCACATGCAGTTCAGTGTCTTCCACTCTGACAGAGACATCGGGCATGTCTGTCCTTGGCTGAGCAACTTCAACAGGAACCACAGGTTCAACAATGGTTTACAGGTGGAACATCATCTTGTTGGGGTATCTCCCTTCTTCTTAAATGATCCACATGCTTACAGGTGACCAGGCCCTCTGCTTCCACGTGGTCACAGAGCTTTCTTTACCAGGTAACCACTTTGGTCCTCCACTGAAATTCCTTACATATACTGCTTTGCCAACAATAAATTTTCGCTCATGGCTATGCAAATCATGAGTGACTTTTTGGTTCCTTTGACTTTTCTCCATCTTCCCCTCCAAATTGCGAAGTATCAGGCTTAGCCTTGTTCAAAGACATGGCCTCATCAGTAAATCTCTAGGTGTTGCTCGTGTCATAGTGTGGCGGGGCTGTTCTGTAGTGAAATAGGAAACAAGCAAGTTTAGTTTCCAATTATTCACCTGTTAACTTCATTCCCGCCTTAAAAGTTTGCACTGCTCTTTCTGCCAGTCCGTTATGGTACTGTGCAGTCTTCACATGGTTGATACCATTTAGGCTGACAAATTGTTGAAATTCAGCGCTCATAAACACAGTACCATTGTCTGAGGCCTCTAGGTTACCTCTGGCAATCCATGGATAGCAAAGCTTTGGCGTAGTTTTTCTCCAGTGGCGCCTGACGTTGACGGCTTAACCTCATAAACATCTAACCACTTGGAATGAGCATCTATAATCAGTAGAAACATGGTTCCAAGGAAAGGACCAAAGTAATCTATGTGCAATCTCACCCAGGGTCTACCAGGCCACTCCCATGGGTGTAATGGGGCTCCCTCCGGCAACTTTTGTAGCTGTTGGCATTGCGCACAGTATTTTATCACCTTCTCAATATCGCAGTCATTTCCCGGCCACCAAAGATATCCTTGCGCTATTGTCTTCATTCTGGAGATTCCCGGATGGGCACTGTGTAGCTCTACTAAGAGTGGCTCCTTTCTTTGTGAAGAAACTACTAGCCATGCATCCCATAATACAATACCACTTTGACTGCTCATCTCGTGTCTTTGGTTGAAAAATGGCTTCAATTCATGAGAGACGGGTTCCATGTAACACTTGGTCTCTTACTTGAGTCAGGACTGGTTCACAATCCATTCAGTTTGTTATCTGCCTAGCACAGACTGGTAAGGAATCCAGGAATTTCATCACTAATACTAACGCTTAGGGAATTGGGACATGGTTATTGTTCTCTTGCAAAGGAAGGCGACTTAGGGCAGCGGCGCTGGCTATGTGAATCCTTGCTCTATGTACAAAGGTGTATTCATGTGCCGCTAAAATTAGGGCCCATCTTTGAATTTGTGCAGAAGGTATGGGAGGTATAGCCTTTTCCTCACTAAACAGGCCCAAAAGTGGTTTGTGGTCTGATACTATCGTGAAATGTCACCCACGCGCCTATTGGTGGAATTTTTTTACGCCAAAAATAATCGACAGACCTTCCCTTTCAATCTGAGAATATTTGTTTCAGCTGTGCTAAGTGTCCTGGATATGTAGTCTATCGGCCTCTCTGTACCATCGTCCACCTTGTAAGATAGGACTGCTCCCACTCCATAGGGGGACGCATCGCGGGTCCGCACCAATTCCTTCGTCTGGTCATAATGCACTGGTAAATTTGAAGAGTACAAAGAGCTCTTTTACTTTCATGAAGGCTTTTTCTTGGGGTGACTCCCAAACCCAACGCTGGTTTTTCTTTAACAGTGAATGTAGAGAGGCTAGAACCGTTGATAAGTTTGGTACAAATCAGCCACAATAGTTTACTGTCCCTAAAAATGTTTTACATTCAGAGATGTTCTCAGGTGCAGGTGCCTCTCTGATTGCTTTAGCCTTCTCTTCAACAGGGTGTAACCCTTGGGCGTCTATCGGGTGGCCCAAATAAATGACTTCATTTGCCTGAAAGGAGCAGTTTTCCTTCTTTATGCGCACTCCTGCTTCCGGGCTTCCTCTAGATTAGCCAAGTGTTCCTTTCTGTGAATCCAGTTATCAGTACGTTGTCCAGGTAGACCACAGCTTGAGGTAATCCTTGTAGCAAGCTCTCCATTATCCTCTGAAAAATGGCACAGGCCAAAGAAACACTGCATATAACCCTTTGTGGGTGTTTATGGTCAGAAATTCTCGGGATGCATCATCCATTTCCAGTTGCTGATATGCGTGACCCATGTCAAGCTTTGTGTACATTGTCCCTCCTGCTAGTTTGGCATAGAGGCCTTCAATCTTGGGAATAGGGTATCTGTCCAGTTTGGCCGCTTTGTTGACCATTAGTCTATAGTCCCCCACAGATCCGGACTGTCTGATCTGGTTTAACGACAGGGACAATGGGTGCTGCACACTCTGAGAACTGAACTGCTTTTATGACACCCAGCCTCTCTAGCTGGTTCAGCTCAGCATCAACCTTCCCTCTCAGGGCGTATGGTACCAGTCTTTCTTTAAAGAAGTGAGGAGTTGCTTCTGGGTCTACGTAAATCTTGGCCTGTGGGCTTTGGATTTTTCCCAGTTCATCCTCGAAGACGGTGTCCATTTTTTTAGCAGGTCAGGCAGTCCTCCTGCTCGCAACTGGAAGATTTCGGACCAGCTTAACCTAACCTCTTTCAACCAATCCTGACCTAGAAGGCTTGGTCCTTCACCTTCTACCACTATCACTGGTAGTTGTGCTGTCTGGCATCTATAATGGACCGTTACTCTGGTGATACCTTTCATCTGGATTTATTCGCCTGTGTACGTTTTCAACTTGGCAGAAGTTTGTTCCAAATTTAATTGTTGATCACCTTTATTTAAATATCTGAAAGCGTGTTCTCCTACTACAGTGGCAGAAGTACTCCTGCCTATGTCCATTTTTAAGGGTTAACCATTCACACCCAATGTGACAATAATTGGTTCTGTCTTCCCAGCTTTCATGTTGAATAAAGGATAAGTGTCATTATTGGTTGTTTCTGGCTCTTCCACACTATATACTTCATTGGACTTCGATGGTTGCCTGGAAACCTGTTTAAATCTCGCTTTGCAACGTTTCAATATGTGTCCACTGTTGTGAGAAAAATAACACTCTACCAGTCGTGAGGAGATCGAATGTTTCCATGTTGATAAAACTTAGTTTTCGACTTGGCTGCTGAGCTGCTTCCTCTAAGTTTTCGGTTAGCTCGGGTTGTTTCCTGTCTCGCGGGGGAATCCCAGCTTTCCTCTCCGCTTTCGGCTGACTGTTCCCGCCCAACGCGCCCCTTGAATTGCTTGTGAACCCCTTACAGCGCTTTCCATTGCAAGCGATATTTCTAACGCTTTCTTAAAATCAGGATCCACTTCAGCTCGCAATCTTCGAACAGCATCCTGCTGTACCCCAGAGACCAAACGATCCCTGAGCGTATCATTGAGGGTCTCACCCAAATCACAATATTCCATTAGTTGTTTTAATTTCACCACATGGGTAGCAATGGTCTCCCCCGTGAATTGAACCTAAACCTCGGCTTTGTGACTGAGGACTTGGGTTGAGAATGTCCCTTAACGAGATCTACTAATTCACCGAAGGCCTTTGAATCTGGGGCACTTGGGGCCAAACGTCAAGTTAAACTGTTGGTCTTGCCCCCACAAATACTCAGGAGAATCACTCGCCTCTTTTCCTCCCCCGTGATCTCGTTGGCTTGAAAGTAGAGCTCAAGACGTTCTATATATTGACACCAGTCATCTGTGGTTGGCTGAAAAGGGATCGATTCTGCCAAACTGTGGCATCTCATAGACTCATAGACGTTTACAGCACAGAAGGAGGCCATTTGGCCCATCGTGTCCATGCCGGTCAACAAAGACCTGACTACAATAATCCCATTTTCCAGAGCTTAGCCCATAGCCCTGGATATCTAAATACTTCTTAAATGTTATGAGAGTTTCTGACTCAACCACCCTTTCAGGCAGCGAGTTCCAGACTCCCACCACCCTCTGGGTGAAAATATTCTCCTCAACCCCCCTCTTAGCCTTATACCTCTCACGTTAAATCTATGCCCCCTGGTTATTGACCCTTTTACTAATGGAAAAAGTGCCTTCATATCCACCCTTTCTATGCCCCTCATAATCTTATACACTTTTCTATCAGGTCCCCTCTCAACCTTTGTTGCTCCAAGGAAAACAACCCCAGCCTATCCAATCTTACCTCATAGCTCAGACCCTCCAGCCCAGGCAGAATCCTGGTAAACCTCCTCTGCACCCTCCCCAGTGCAATCACATCCTTCCTAAAATGTGGTATATATTTGGAAGAGTACATCTTCCTTTCTTCTTAATTATCTTAGGTACTCACAATCTCTGGGCAAGAGACAGTACCGGATCTGATTTATCCTCATCACCAGTTTGCTATAGGGTTGATTTCCAGGCAACTTTTCTTGGTGGAAACGTTGAACTTTATTTACAAAACAGCAGCAGCAACTACGTGCATGCGACTAACTCTATAACTAACGAAGAACTCCCTCTTTAGAGGTTCCCCACGTTGCTAACTTATTAGTTTACACAGAACATGTGATCTTACAATACAGGGTTATTCTTAAAGCTATGGTCCCCCGTTTATCAAAACTATAATTCCTACAGAAGGCGTTGTGGAAGGAGCCTTGGTAGTTGCTGGTACACAGTGCTGCCACTGTGCGTCGATGGTGGAGGGAATAAATGTTTAAAGTGGTGGATGGATTGCCAATCAAGCGGGCTGCTTTGTCATGACTCAGAGATGGGAATGCTAACACCAAGATATCTGCCAGAATGGCTGTAAGTTCATCAGTGTCTTTTCTTTGCCTGATAGAAGCTGACATGTGGCATTCTGTGGTGGTAGCCCCAGTGCTGTGCATGGTCACTCAATGTTGCTGAAATGAATGGATAGAATGCATTTCTAGCGATTCCAAATATTGTGTAAAGCGACAAACCTTCCTAAGTATCAACCCGATATTTGAGGGCTGTTATCTTAACAACAACATTTGGAACATTCAGAGACTTCAGCTCAGGAGATTCCATGGTGCCAGTGGCAATTCCTGCATCAATCTTTCCATCACCACACCATAATGACCACAGCATGACATATGACAAGAGACATAAGGAGCGTAATGCCACCTCCCAGCCACCCTCCCAGCAGCGCAGCTGCACTTTCAGACTTAACATCACATTTGTGTATCTGCGACAATGTGGGATTAAATTAATTATTGCAAAGATAAATTCGACATTTCAAATAGCTTCCACTTAAAGTGACAATGTTTCTCCACTTGCCTTGTTGCAAGTATCATGACTCCATCTCCATTCATTTCTTAAATCATATTTTTATGCATATGATTAAGAAAGTAATTGTGTTGCTGCTGCTGCTTGTAGCTAGGAGACCTGATGTCATTGTGGAGATGGTGGCATAGTGGTAAAGTCACTGGACTAGTAATCCAGACGCCCAGGCTAATGCTGTAGGGTCATGGGTTCAAATTTAAATTTGATCTAGAACATATATAAAAAAAACCTGTCTCAGTAATGGTGACCATGAAACTATCATTGATTGTTGTAAAGACTCACCTGGTTCACTAATGGGCTTTAGGGGAGGGGATCTGCCATCCTGGTCTGGCCTACATGTGACTCCAGACCCACAGTGATGTGGTTGACTCGTCACTGTCCTCTGATATGTGTTCAGTTCACTGGCGATTAGGGGGTAACCAATGCTGACTTTGCCTGTCATAACCACATCCCAGGAAAGAGAAAACAAAATGATATATCACGCTCGTCTGTCTTGCACCTTCCTCACACATCCACTGTAGCTCATCCCCAACTGCTCTGTGACATCCATCATCCAACTACACCTAGGTCGACCCCTCTTTCTGTTGACCTCCAGAAGAGATCCCTGCAGCTCATCACCTCTGATTAAATGGCCAAAATACTGACAATTGTGTTACACAAATTAAAAAAAAACAAAGGTGAGATGTCCCTGTTATCCAGCAGCATTGGAGCTTTCTATGTTCATAAGTTGACCTTACTCTTGTTTCACAGAAATCTTTAGCCATTTCCCAGAGAAAAAACGTTCAATGGATGTAACAGCACCACTGCCAACTAAAAACTCCACTCTAGTACATTATCAGGTGCTCACTGACGCTCAGTTTGGGTCCCGCCAGGGCCACTCAGCTCCTAACCTCATTCTAGCCTTGGTTCAAACATGGACAAAAGAGCTGAACTCCGGAGGTGAGGTGAGAGTGACTGCCCTTGACATCAAGGCCGCATTCGACTGAGTGTGGCATCAAGAAGCCCGAGCAAAACTGGAGTCAATGGGAATCAGGGGGAAATCTCTCCTCTGGTTGGAGTCATACCTAGCACAAAGGAAGATGATTGTGGTTGTTGGAAGTCAATCATCTCAGTTCCAGGACATCACTGCAGGAGTTCCTCAGGGTAGTGTCCTCGGCCCAACCATCTTCAGCTGCTTCATCAATGACCTTCCTTCCATCATAAGGTCAGAAATGGGGATGTTCACTGATGATTGCACAATGTTCAGCATCATTCACGACTCCTCAGGTACTGAAGCAGCCCATGTCCAAATGCAGCAAGACCTGGACAATATCCAGGCTTGGGCTGACAAATGGCAAGTAACATTCGCACCACACAAGTGCCAGGCAATGACCATCTCCAACAAGAGAGAATCTAACCATCGCCCCTTGACATACAATGACATTACCATCACTGAATCCCCCACTATTAATATCCTGAGGGTTACCATTGACCAAAAATGAACTGGAATAGTGTAGTAATTTTTAAAAATGTATTCATGGGATGTGGATGGGCCAGCATTTATTGCCCGTTCCTAGTTGCCCTTGAGAAGGTATAACCTCTCCAACTGCTTATCAGGAGTCACGTCATTGCTCATGGCGGCTCCCACCAATGAGCCCTAAGCGTGAGTAATGTGGGGGTGGGGCTTCTTGTTGAGGACCTGGTTGAATCGTGTAGCATCTGAAAAGCTCTCTGTAATAAAGTTATCTGTTTCCAGTTGAAACCTGTCCCGTAGATCAAGTCATTACATTTGGCGACGAGGGTAAAATTGCTCTAACGCTGCACCTCGCCTTAAGTACATTAAATCTTAAGAAATAAGAAAAGAATATTTGTCAGTCATGCCAGAATTAATTCTTATGACGTGACTATGGAGGACTGGAGCCAGTATGTACAGCGCCTTGGTTTTTATTTCGTCGCGAAGGAGGAGCAGAAAGCAACCCTTTTGAGCGTGTGTGGTAGCAAGACATACAATTCCATCAGCAGCCTGACAGCCCTCAGCACGTCCAGTATAACAGAATCACAGAACTTTAATGGCACAGAGAGAGGCCATTCGGCCCATCATGTCTGTACCGGCTCTCCAAATGAGAACTATGACCAAGTGCCATTGCCCTGCCTTTTCCCTGTGCCCCTGCACATTGTTTCTGTTAAAATAATCATCTAATGCCCCCTTGATTGCCTCGATTGAACCTGCCTCCACCACACTTCCAGGCAGTGCATTCCAGGCCCGAACCACTCGCTGTGTGAAAAAGTTTTTTCTCACGTCACATTTGCTTCTTTTACAAATCACTTTAAATCTGTGCCCTCTCGTTCTTGATCCTTTTAGAAGTGGGAACAGCTTCTCCCTATCTACTCTGTCCAGCCTCCTCATGATTTTGAACATCTCTATCAAATCTCCTCTTAGCCTTCTTCTCTCCAAGGAGAACAGTCCCACCCTTTCCAATCTATTATTGTAACTGAAGTTTCTCCTCTCTGGAACCATTCGTGTAAGCCTCTTCTGCACTCTCTACAATGTGTTCACATCCTTCCTGTAGTTTAGTGCCCACAACTGTACACAATGCTCCAGCTGAGGTCTAATGAGTGTCTTATATAAATTCAACATAACCTCCCTGCTCTTGTACTCTCTGGCCCTATTAATAAAGCCCAGGATAATATATGTTTTATAACTACTCTCTCCACCTGTCCTGCCACCTTCAATGATCTATGCACCTAAACACCCAGGTTTTTCTGCTCCTGTACCCCCTTCAAAATTTCACCCCTTATTTTATATTGCCTGTCCATATTCTTCCAACCAAAATGCATTGTCTCACACTTCTTCTCATTGAACTTCATCTGCCACCTATCTGCCCACTCCACCAATGTCAATGTGCTTTTGAAGTTCTGCACTGTCCTCCTCACAGTTCACAACACTCCCAAGCTTCACATCTTCCACAAACTTTGAAATTGTCCCCTGCACACCAAGATCTAGATCATTAATATAAATCAGGAAAAGCAAGGGTCCCAATACTGACCCCTGGGGAATTCCACTACAAACCTTCCTGCACCCTGAAAAATATCCATTGACCATTACTCTCTGCTTCCTATTTTTCATCCAATTTTGTATCCCCAATTCTAAGTGAAAATTCTAAATGAATTAGCAGACCTCGTGAAAATGCATTATCAGCTGAAGCCATCCATAATAATGCAGAGATTTACATTTAATTCCAGAGTAAGGGCCCCAGCGCTTATTGCCCTTGATCAGAGGGCAATTAAGAGTCAACCAGATTGGTATACCTGGAGTCACATGTAGGCCAGACCAGGTAAGGACTGCAGATTTCCTTCCCTAAAGGACATTAGTGAACCAGATGGGTTTTTACAACAATAGTTTCATGCTTATCATTAGACTTTTAATTCCTGATTTTTTATTAAATTCAAATTCCACCATCTACCATGGCAGGATTTGAACTCCTGTCCCCAGATCATTACCCTGGAATTAACTGGATTATTATACCAGTGACAACACCATTACACCATCAGCTCCCCATGCTACAGGACTGATTAGTTTGTGGAGTTCAGGACGACGGCATTCAGTGTCGGTTACTGGCAGAAGTCAACTTCGATTTAAAGCGCGCCATGGGAATCTCCCTGGTCATGGAAAGTGCTGTGAGAGACTCGCAGGCTTTACAACACATACAACATGGCTCTGCTCTTCATGTACCACATACACCACATACAACATACAGCACCACATACAACATGGCTCTGCTCTTCATGTACCACATGCACCACATACAACATACAGCACCACATACAACACGGCTCTGCTCTTCATGTAGGGCAGGAACCTACCACCGGGCGTGGTGTGAAAACCAGAGACACAGCAGCGAAGCGAGAGGCAACGCCCACTGTTAGAAACATGAAAAGGCCGAGTGGAAACACTTCAGCAGCGACTCCAAGGTTAATCTGTTATAGATGTGGGGGTGACCACGTACCGAGACACCTGCAGATTCAAGGAGGCAGAAAGCCACCACTGCCGTGAGAATGGTCACATAATAAAGCAATGCAGGGCGAAATCGAAACAGCCCATAAGGCAGCAAACCATTATGATCAAATTGAATAATACAACAGAACCTGAAGCTGCCTATACCGACATCTATTCCCTATACAACGTTACAGCTGTAAAATCCAAACCTATTACTATCACAATCCAAGTTAATGGGAAGCCACTAATAATAGAGGTGGATATGGGAGCCTCAAACACAGTGGTGGGAGAGCACACTTTCAAATACCTTAATGAACGTACCCAGCCTCTGAATCTGGAGCAAACAACAGCTCAATTAAAGACATACACTGGAGAGTCCATACGGATAAAGGGCATCATCACAGTACCTGTATCCTATAGGCAACAGACAACCCAGCTTCCAATGATCATAGGGACAGGTGAAGCGCCTAGTCCTCTGGACCAAAAAATTAATCTCAACTGGTCTGAAATATTAAACTTGAGAACAAGAGGAGTTCCTGAACTGTTAAGGAAATACCACAGTGTATTCTGTGACGAATTAGGGAAGTTAAAAGGCTTGCAAACAAAATTATATGTGAATTCGGAGGCAACACCCTGTTTCTTTAAGGTCAGACATGTGTCTTATGCCCTAAAGGAGAAGGTGGATGCAGAATTGTGCCGGTTAGAGAAGCTGGGCATCATCCAGCCAGTCCAATTCTCAGAATAGGCAGCGCCACAGTCCCTGTGGTGATGCCTGACCAAACTAGAAGCATTTGCAGGGGTTATAAATTGACCGTGAACAAGGCAGCCAAACTAGATAAATATCCTATCCTGAGGGTAGACGACTTATATGCAAAGCTAGCTGGAGGCAAATCCTATACCAAACTGGGCATGAGCCATGCATATCAATAGTTCGAGCTGCACAGCATGTCTAGAGGGTATGTAAACATCACCACGCACAAGGGCCTGTAGCAATATACTTGCCTACCCTTTGGAGTATCATCTGCATTTGCATCTTCCAAAGGACAATGGAAAATCTTTTGCAAGGACGTCCTCGAGCTGTGGTAATCTGATGTGTAATATACCTTTAAGAAGAATATAATGAAGTTATAATGGAAGATCACATGATCTTAGTATCCAGTAGCAGATTAGCACGAGCTACCTTCGTAGTCAGAAGTCAATAGTGAATAGTCTAGAGTTAGAGTCCGTAATGTAATGACAGGGTTTGAGTTGTAGGCACACAAATGTAGCCTCTGAATTCCTTTGTAAATAAATAGAATGTGTTCTCCATAAGAACTGTCTGCTGATCCACTCTCTCTTTGGTACTAACTTGGCCAACCCGAAACAAGTGTGCAACGTGGATCCATTAGTCCAACTGAACTAGTGACCAGGATCCAACAAACTTGCAACCAGGAAAAAACAAGAAAAATCTAGGAAGGAAATCAAGTGAACTGAAATTGGACCGTAACTCGCACGGTAATTGTAAATAGAATTTCTGTTCTAATCGTCAAAGCAGTCCCCTCGAAGCATGCCACAGGTTGGAAGAGTTTATCCTTTTGACCCAACCATGGATGAGTGATCTCATTATGTCGAGCACCTCGCGTTCTTTTACCAAGCTAACAATATTGTAGGGGAGGAGGAGAGGCGAGCGATCCTCTTATCCATGTGTGGGAGTACGACCTATGGATTCATTCGAAGTTTGACAGCGCCCAGTCCCCTGGATTCAAAAAGTTTTGATGACTTAGTGAACCTTGTGAAGAGTCATAAGCAGCCCAAGTCCTCGATAACAATGCAATGGTTCAAATTTAACTCAAGAAATAGAGGCCCTGGGGAGACAGTTGTTTGTTATGTGACAAGTCTGAAACAGTTAACAGAATATTGCGAGTTTGGTGCAACTATAAATGATGTGCTTAGAGATCATTTGGTGTGCGGTATAAATAAAGGTATGATTCAGAATAGATTATTGTCTGAAACAAATTTGGGTTTTCAGAAGGCTCTAGAAATAACTCTGGCCCTGGAAGGCGGCACAGGGAGTGTAAAATGGTGCTGTCCTCCATGTTGGGCGTGGAGCCCCAGCCAAAAAGAGCATGAAAACTCCCAGCCCTGATGACAAGCGGGAAGCAGCCACCACTTACAGACAAATAAAAAGAAATGACTTAGCAGTGAAAACATGGAATAATGGTAACAGAGGTGGAAGCAGACAACCTTGTAATGAATGGAAGTTCAAAAAAATCGAACGTTTTTACTGTCATCGAAATGGACATCTCATGAGACATTGCAAGGATAGAATCAGGCAGATTTTCAATCAAAAGAGAAAACCCCGTTAGATCCATAACATAGAAGAGTCTGAAGTAACAGATTCAGATATTTATTCATTGTATAATTTAAAGGTAGGAAGAACACAACCAATCTATGTAAGAGTGAGGGTGAATGATAGACCTATCAGAATGGAGGTGGACTCCCACTACAGTTATAGGTGAGCATACCTTCACAGAGCTGAATTATGGGGAATGTAAATTAAATTTGGAAGAAACAGATGCCAAATTGAAAACTTACACGGGAGAAGGCATCAAAATCAAAGGCATAAGCAGGGTTACTGTACAGTACAGAAGCCAATCAGTAAAATTACCCTTGATGGTGGTAGCAGGTGAGGGGCCAAGCTCCCTTAGTCGAAATGGGCTGAAAGAAATTAAATTGGATTGAGCTGAGATCTTTCCACTGAGAGTCAGTGGGCTACCTGAGCTACCACAAAACTACATCTCAGTTTTCCAAGGTGAACTTGGGAAGATCCAGGGGCTACAATCAAAAATTCACATGGATCCAGATGCTACCCTCCAATTTATGAAGGCAAGACCGGTACTTTATGCAATGCGGGAAAAGGTAGACACCAAATTGGACAGATTAGAGAAACTGGGACTTATACAACATGTGCAGTTCTCAGAATGGGAAGCACCAATAGTCCCCGACCAAAGCATTCGAATTTGCGGAGACCACAAATTGATTGTTAATAAAGTGTCTAAGTTGGACAGACACCCTATACCAAAAATCGAAGACCTGTACGCTAAGCTGGCAGGTAGAACCACCTACACAAAGCTTGATATGAGTCATTCTTATCAATAATTGGAGTTAGGGAAGGCCTCCTGGGAATTTGTCACAATTAATACACACAGAGGGTTGTACCAATACACCCGTTTGCCTTTGGGTGTATCCTCAAGCTTGCGCCATATTCCAGAGAACAATGGAAAGTTTACTGCAGGGACTGCCCCACGTTGTAGTTTATTTAGATGACGTTCTGGTGACAGGACTCACTGGAAAAGAGTATTTGGCAAACTTGAAAGATGTTTTTAAACGTTTCTCATAGGTGGGAGTGTGCTTGAAAAAAGCAAAGTGCACCTTCCAAGCGAGGGAGGTAATCTATTTGGTTCACGGGGTAGATTCACAGGGCCTCCACCCGGTTGAGGAAAAAGTGAGAGCAATTAGAGAGGCACCAGCGCCAAAGAACACCTCCCAGCTCAAATCGTTCAATGGGGCTCTACCACCCATAGTCTCAGCAAAAATACAGAGATGGGTGTTGATTCTGGCAGTGTATACTTTTGTCCACAGGCCTGGAAATCAGATTGCAAGCGCTGATGCACTTAGTCGTTTGCCTTTGAAAGAAAACAATGAGCATGTTCCAGTTCCTCAAGAACTTGTTTTATTATTGAACATAGATTCATCACCGGTATGTGTGAGACAGATCAGAGATTGGACCAGTCACGACCCAGTCTTATCCAGAGCACGAGAACAAGTTCTTCACGGTTAGTCACAAGAACAGGAATCCAACAAAATGAAACCATATTTTCACAGAAGATATGAGATAACCAGCCAGGAGGGTATCTTATTGTGGCGAGCTCGAGTGATTGTTCCTCCAAAAGGACGAAAGCCTTTGTTAACAGAACTACATAGTGCACATCCAAGTATTTCCCAAATGAAGACTATAGCACGCAGCTACCTATGGTGGCCTGGGAAGGATGGAGAAATAGAGAGCTTAGTGAAAAGTTGTATGTAGTGTAAGCAAGTGCAAAAGTTGCCTCCAACAGCTCCATTACACCTTTGGGAGTGGTCAGGAAGGCCATGGGTGTGATTACATATTGACTATGTGGGACCTTTTATGGGAACAATGTTTCTCCTTATTGTTGATGCTCACTCCAAAAGGATGGGCATATACGAGGTGAAGTCACCAACATCCTCTGCAACTATTGATAAGCTACGTCAAAGTTTCACCATCAATGGACTGCCAGAAACGGTCATATCAGATACCGGCACGGCATGTACAAGTGCTGAGTTTCAATAGTTTATCAGCCTCAACGGTATCACTCAAGTAAAAATTTCATCGTACCACCTTTCATCGAACGGACTGGCCGAGAGAGCGGTTCAAATATTCAAAACTGGCATGAAGAAATTAACTGGAGACTCTATAGTGACCAAGCTAGCACGTTTTTTTTTCCATTATAGGACCTCACCCCTCACACGGCAACAGGTGTCACACCTGCGGAATTGTTGATGAAACGCCGTCTTAGAACGAGATTGAGCTTAATAGTGCTGAATTTAGGGGGGGAAGGTGGAAAGGAGTCAGGGAAGTCAGAAAATTGTAAATGGCTGGCATAGTCACGACAGAAAGTTTACAGTCGGAGAGACGGTATATGTGAAAGATTTTGGAGAAGGACCCAAGTGGTTATCAGGTGAAATAAGTGCAGTGACTGGACCTCTTTCTTACCACATGGAAGTGGAAGATCGAGTCAGATGGAGACATATGGATCATATAAGGAGGAGAGAAACAAAGTATCAGGATGTGATTCCTCCAGTGTTCACGACTGCGACAACATCTGCTGCTGAAAGAACTCAACTGAGTACAGATGTGCCTGAAGGGTCGGCTGTACCTGCGAGAGTTGAGGAAACAGATTTGCAGGTGCCCACTGAAGAACCTGATGTTCGGACAACACCAGAAAAGGAGGTTCTTGAAAAAGCATCTGAAGCTGTGGAGCTGAGACGTTCTACACGCTTACTGAAGCCCCCAGAAAGACTGAATTTGTAAATTACCTATCTGTGTAAATAATTTGATATCTTGAGGAAAATCATAATTGTAACTGTAAAATGTATTTCTGAGTAAAGGGAGAGGGATATGGTAATCTGATGTGTTATATACCTTTAAGAAGAATGTTATAATGGACAATCATGTGATCTTAGTATCCAATAGCAGAGTAGCATGGGCTACCTTCATAGTTAATAGTCAGTGGTCAGTAGTGAGTAGTCTAGAGTTAGAGTCTGTAATGTACAGACAGGGTTTGAGTTGTAAGCACACAAGTGTAGCTGCTGAGTTCCTTTGTAAATAAATAGAATGTGTTCTGCAAAAGAACTGTCTGCTGATCTATTCTGTCTATGGCACCAACTTGGCCATCCCAAAACAAGTGTGCAACCTGGCTCCATTAGTCCAACTAAACTAGTGACCAAGATCCAACAGTAGTATACCTAGATGATGTCCTGGTCACAGGGTCAACCGAGACTTGGCCAACCTGGAGGAGGTACTAAGAAGATTTCATGGCAGCCGGTGTACGATTAAAGAAAGAGAAACGTACATTCTAAGCACCAGAAGTTACTTGCCTAGGTCACAGAGTGGATGCCATGCCAATTTTTGGGTTTGCATCTGGTAGAAGAGAACATTAGAGCAATCAAAGAGGCACCCTCTCTGTCTAATGTAACTGAACTCAAGTCTTTTTTGGCCATGGTCAATAATTATAGGTGCTTCTTGCCAAACTTGTCAACAGTGTTAGCACCATTACACTTGTTAAAAAATAATTGTCATTGGCTATAGAATTCACAACAGGAAGAAGCCTTTGTGAAAGTTAAGAAACTATTACATTCATCATGTTTATTGGTACACTATGACCCATCGAAAGAGTTGGCATTAGTATGTGACGTGCCTCCTTATGGTGTGGGAGCTGCGTTGTCACATAGGACGGAGGATGGATCTGAAAGGCCAATTGGCTATGTCTCCAGAACCCTCTCTGCAGCCGGAAAGGGTTATTCCCAACTAGAAAAGAAAGGCTTATCAGTGATATTCGGAGTGAAGGAATTCCACCAGTACTTGCATGGGTGACACTTCACCATTGTGTCGGACCATAAACCATTAATGAGTTTATTCGGTGAAGATAAAGCCATTTTGCCAATAGCATCAGCAAGAATACAACATTGGTCTGTGATACTATCTGCACATGAGTATACCTTTATGTACCGTCTTGGCTTGCATATTGCAAATACAGACACGCTCAGTCTTCTCCCATTACCAGATAGCATTGTACATGCTCCAGCACCACAAGAAATTGTGCTTGTGCTGAATTTCTTGGATTCTTTGCCTGTGGGTGTGAGTCAAATTTGAAATTGGATGAACAGAAACCCAATTCTGTCAAAAGTCTGAGACCTTGTATTGCAAGGGTGGTCAAATTTACCAGTGTCTGAAGAGATGAGACCATTCCATGCCCGAAAAACAGAGTTACATTGTTAAGATGGAATCCTGTTGTGGGGATCAAGAGTTGTCGTCCCTTCACACGTAAGAGAACCACTCTTGACAGAGCTTCACAGCGCGCATCCAGGCAGATTGAAGATGAAAATGCTTGCGCGGAGCTATGCCTGTTGGCCAGGCATAGACAGTGACATTGAAAGCACAGTCAAGCACTGTCTCCATTGTCAGCAACAACAGAAGTTGCCTCTTTCAGCTGCACTGCATCCGTGGGAGTGGCCTGGTTGACTCTGGGTTAAATTGAATATTGATTATGTAGGACCATTCTTAGGTACCATGTTTTTATTGATCGTAGATGCACGTTCTAAATGGATGAATGTGTATAAAGTCAGATCAACAACATCGAGCGCAACTATTGAAAAGCTTCATCAATGTCTTAGTATACATGGCTTACCGGAGGTCATCGTTTCAGATAACAGTACAGTCTTTACCAGTACAGAGTTTCATAGATTCATGAGTTTAAATGGAATCAGACATTAAATGGTTTAGCTGAGAGAGCTGTGCAAACTTTTAAATCGGGAATGAAGAGAAGGTGCTCTAGAAACTCAACTCTCCCATTTCCTTCTCAATTGTCGTACAACGCCTCATTCAACGATGGGTTCAACACCATCTGAGTTATTGATGAAATGCCGCCTATGTACAAGATTAATATAGATGTTTCCAAACTTAGACGGGAGGTAGAGAAGAACCAAAGTAATCAAAAATTGAATCACGATATTAATAGCAAAGCTTGCAGATTCACTGAGGTGACAGATCGACCTAGAATAGACATGCCTGATGTTGATCCAGTGAAAGAATATATTGCAGTTCCCTCACTGTACCTGGGTCAAAATCCTGGAACTCCCTCCCTAACAGCACTGTGGGTGTACCTACACCACATGGACTGCAGCGGTTCAAGAAGGAAGCTCACCACCACCTTCTCAAGGGCAACTAGGAATGGACAATAAATGCTGGCCTAGCCAGCGAGGCCCACACCCCGTAAATGAATATTTTAAAAAAGGAATAAAGGCTAAGAGTAGGAGACTCCATTCAGAGATCACAAATGCACATGGATGGTGTGGGGATCCATTCAGAAATCACGTCCCTTGGGAGTCCCTCAGGCTGAAGGCTGACTTGGCTCATTCTGGTTCGTCGGATTCTGAGATGGCTGGTAAGTCCAATGCGTGATTTGCGGACCCTGCCACACGTGGGACAGGCGTTGCTTGAAGGGTTGGGTAGGTGGGTTGTTTGAAGGTTTGCGCACTCCCTCCGATGCCTCGACTTCATCTCAGTGTGTTCTCGACGAAGTCTTTCGATGTGCTCGGTTCCCTCCCGAATGAGCCTTCTCCATTTTGGTCGGTCACGAGCCAGGGTCTCCCAGGAGTCGGTGGGGATGTGTGACCTCTTCAGCGATGCCTTGAGGAGGTCCCTAAAATGGCTGCGCTGCCCTCCTGGGAATCTCCTGCCGTGACTGAGTTCCAAGTGGAGTAGGTGCTTCAGGAGTCTAGTGGCAGGCACACAATGGACATGTCCCACCTAACGGAGCTGTTTTAAAGTGATTAACACCTTGACACTGGACATAATTCACTTGGGCAGTGGAAAAATGTAGAGATCCATTCAAAAATCACCGCAACAGGTGGCAGGTGCAGACATTCATTCAGGATTCGTTGGGACACAGGGCGGGTGCAAAGGATTTCATTGAGAAATCATGGAATTCTACATAAATCATCTGTCCCTTGCCGGATAGAAGTTCTGAAGTGTGATATAGAGGAACAAAGAGAGACAAGAGGAGATACCTCTTTTGAGGAAGACAATTTAATTGCAGTTGGTCCAGAACTTCCTCAGCTTTCCCAGTGCGCTTCCGGTAAAGTTACAGATCAGAGGAAATTCCTCACTAACGATTGATTTAATCTAACGATTTAAATGTCAGCAACCATTATTAATTTTAAGCTTAATTATTGAATATTTTCATTATTCAGTCTTGGGATGTAGGTGTTGCTGGCAAAGCTCACCTTTATTGCCCAAATTGCCCTTGAGAACATGGTAATGGGCTTTCTTGATCTGCTGCTGTCCCTGTGTTGTAGGGACATCCACAGTGCCGTTAGGGAGGGAGTTCCAGGATTTTAACCCAGCGACAGTGAAGGAATGGCGATATATTACCAAGCCAGGATGGTGAGTGACTTGGACAGGAACTTGCAGGTGGTGACAATCCCTTACGTCTTTAGCCCTTGTTCTTCAGTCTAGGTGGTGGAGGTCATGGGTTTTGGAAGGTGCTGTCGAAAGAGGCTTGGCGAGTTGCAGCAGGGCATTTAGTGGGCAGCACATGCTGCTGCCAGTGTGCGCTGGCAGTGGAAGAGAATCTCCACAATCACTCTCAATACCAGCTCCTTACTGACTCCATTATCAACCAGGGCACATTGTTAAGCAATAAGACTACTCCTTTCCTTTTTAACACTTCTCCAGGGTGATGACAACACTCACCATCAGAAGGAAGTCCACCCACAGCTAGACTACACGCGTAAGAAATCTGCGATATTTAAGGTGCTAGTATATTGTTAACTGATCACTAGATGGCTCTGTCATTGGAGTAAGCAACAACAGTAACTTGCATTTATTTCACACCTTTAACATTGTAAAACCTTGTAAGATGCTTCACAAAATTGGACACCGAGCCACAAGGAGATAGAGAGACAACCAAAAGCTTGATCAAGGAGGTACGTTTTAAGGATCAATTTACAGGAAGGGAGAACGAGAGAGAAGTGAAGTGAAGAGGTTTAAGGAGGGAATTCTAGAGTTTACAGCCTAGGCAGCTGAAGGCATGGCCAACAATGGTGGAACGATTAAAATCATAGATGTTCAAGAGGTCAGAATTGGAGGAGTGCAGAAATCACAGAGGATTGTAGGGCGGGAGGAATTTGCTGAGGTTTTGACAATAAATCAAGTTATTTCTCTATTGCTCTTTTTTATTCTTTGGCGGAATGGTCTCTAGATTCTAGGAATAAAAGGGTCAAGTTATTAACACAGATCAATCCCTCTAAGGCACCAATTCAACCACCTTACATGAATTGGAGAATAACTGTGTCAAGAGAAGTTAAAAACCCTATTGCATAATTGAAGGACACTTTGGTTATAAGTTCACACTGCTCTGCCTGGAGTGAGAGGGCAGACCCCTGTTTCTGCAGGGCAGAGGTTTCATCCCCTGTCTGAGTGTGAGCGGACACGTGTGAGGGGGCACAACTCCTTATCTGAGTGTGAGTGGACACGCTGCCCTATCTAGGTCTGAGACCCTGTCTTCATTATCATAATCAAATCCCTGTGCGTGTCAGAGAGAGTGGGTGTGTGAGAGTGAGTGTGAATGTGAGAGAGAGAGTGGGTGTGTGAGAGTGAGTGAGTGTGAGTATCTGTGAGTGTCTGTGTGTGTGTGTGTGTGTGAGAGAGAGAGTGGATCTGTGTGGGAGAGGGAGAGTGTGTGTGTGTGTCACAGAGAGTGGGTGTGTGAGAGTGAGTGTGAATGTGAGAGAGAGAGTGGGTGTGTGAGAGTGAGTGAATGTGTGCGTGCATCAGAGAGTGGGTTTGTGAGAGTGAGTGAGTGTGAGTATCTGTGAGTGTCTGTGTGTGTGTGTGAGAGAGAGAGTGGGTCTGTGTGGGAGAGGGAGAGTATGTGTGTGTGTCAGAGAGAGTGGGTGTGTGAGTGTGTGGCTCCAATTGATATATGAAGTCATTCATTCTTCTGACACTGAAAATATTCTCTGTGTGAGTCACTCAATTAATTGAATATTCAAAGACGTTACATCATCATGACTAAGGTCATCATGACTAAGGAGTGCATTGCTGGCAATTGAAAGGATATAGATTGGATGACATATTGCAATATGTCTGAGCGTGAGTGGGCACACTGCCCTATCTGAGCGTGAGTGGGCGCACTGCCCTATCTGAGCGTGAGTGGGCACACTGCCCTATCTGAGTGTGAGCGGGCACACTCTCCTATCTGAGCGTGAGTGGGCACACTGCCCATTCTGAGCGTGAGTGGGCACACTGCCCTATCTGAGCGTGAGCAGGAACACTGCGCTATCTGAGCGTGAGCAGGCACACTGCCCTATCGGAGCGTGAGTGGGCACACTGCTCTATCTGAGCGTGAGTGGGCACACTGCCCTATCTGAGCGTGAGTGGGCACACTGCCCTATCTGAGCGTGAGCAGGCACACTGCCCTATCGGAGCGTGAGTGGGCACACTGCCCTATCTGAGCGTGAGTGGGCACACTGCCCTATCTGAGTGTGAGTGGGCACACTGTCCTATCTGAGCGTGAGCAGGCACACTGCCCTATCTGAGCGTGAGTGGGCACACTGCCCTATTGGAGCGTGAGCAGGCACACTGCCCATTCAGCGCGTGAGTGGGCACACTGTCCTATCTGAGCGTGAATGGGCACACTGTCCTGCCTGAGCGTGAGCAGGCCCACTGTCCTATCTGAGCGTGAGTGGGCACACTGCCCTCTCTGAGCATGAGTAGGCACACTGCCCTATCTGAGTGTGAGCGGGCACACTTCCTTATCTGAGCGTGAGTGGGCACACTGCCCTCTCTGAGCGTGAGCAGGCACACTGCCTATCTGAGCGTGAGTGGGCACACTGCCCTCTCTGAGCGTGAGCAGGCACACTGCCCTATCTGAGCGTGAGTGGGCACACTGTCCTATCTGAGCGTGAGTGGGCACACTGTCCTATCTGAGCGTGAGTGGGCACACTGCCCTCTCTGAGCGTGAGCAGGCACACTGCCCTATCTGAGCGTGAGTGGGCACACTGCCCTATCTGAGCGTGAGTGGGCACACTGCCCTATCTGAGCGTGAGTGGGCACACTGTCCTCTCTGAGCGTGAGTGGGCACACTGCCCTAACTGAGCGTGAGTGGTCCCACTGCCCTATCTGAGAGTTAGCAGGCACACTGACTTATCTGAGCGTGAGTGTGCACACTGTGCTATCTGAGCGTGAGTGGGCACACTGCCCTATTTGAGCGTGAGAGGGCACAATGCCCAAACTGAGCATAAGTGGGCACACTGCCCTATCTGAGCGTGAGTGGGCACACTGCCCTATTTGAGCGTGAGCAGGCACACTGTCCTATCTGAGCATGAGAGGGCACACTGTCATATCTGAGCGTGAGCGGGCACACTGCCCTATCTGAGCGTGAGCGGGCAAACTGCCCAATTTGAGCGTGAGCAGGCACACTGTCCTATCTGAGCGTGAGCGGGCACACTGCCCTATCTCAGCGTGAGCGGGCACATTGCCCTATCTGAGCGTGAGCAGGCACACTGTCCTATCTGAGCGTGTGTGGGCACACTGCCCTATCTGAGCGTGAGTGGGCACACTGCCGTTTCTGAACGTGAGCTGGCACACTGCCCTATCTGAGCGTGAGCGGGCACACTGTCCTATCTGAGCGTGATCGGGCACACTGCCCTATCTGAGCGTGAGTGGGCACACTGCCCTATCTGAGCGTGAGCGGGCACACTGCCCTACCTGAGCGTGAGCTGGCACACTGCCCTATCTGAGCGTGAGCTGGCACACTGCCCTATCTGAACGTGTGTGGGCACACTGTCCTATCTGAACGTGAGCTGGCACACTGCCCTATCTGAGCGTGAGCTGGCACACTGCCATACCTGAGCGTGTGTGGGCACACTGTCCTATCTGAGCATGAGCTGGCACAATGCCCTATCTGAGCGTGAGCGGGCACACTGCCCGATCTGAACATGAGCTGGCACACTGCCCTATCTGAGCGTGAGCTGGCACACTGCCCTATCTGAGCGTGTGTGGGCACACTGTCCTATCTAAGCGTGATCGGGCACACTGCCCTATCTGAGCGTGAGCGGGCACACTGCCCTATCTGAGCGTGTGTGGGCACACTGCCCTATCTGAGCGTGAGTGGACACACTGCCCATTCTGAGAGTGAGCGGGCACACTACCCTATCTGAGCGTGAGCGGGCACACTACCCTATCTGAGCGTGAGCGGGCACACTGCCCTATCTGAGCGTGAGCAGGCACACTGTCCTATCTGAGCGTGAGCGGGCACACTGCCCTACATGAGCGTGAGCGGGCACACTGTCCTATCTGAGCGTGAGCGGGCACACTGCCCTACCTGAGCGTGAGCGGGCACACTGTCCTATCTGAGCGTGAGCGGGCACACTGTCCTACCTGAGCGTGAGCGGGCACACTGTCCTATCTGAGCGTGAGCGGGCACACTACCCTATCTGAGCGTGAGCGGGCACACTGCCCTATCTGAGCGTGAGCGGGCACGCTGCCCTATCCGAGCGTGAGCGGGCACACTGCCCTATCTGAGTGTGAGCAGGCACTCTGCCCTATCTGAGCGTGAGTGGGCACACTGCCCTATCTGAGTGTGAGTGGGCACACTGCCCAATCTGAGCATGAGTGGGCAAACTGCCCATTCTAAGAGTGAGCGGGCACACTGCCCTATCTGAGTGTGAACGGGCACTCTGCGCTATCTGAGCGTGAGCAGGCACACTGTCCTATCTGAGCGTGAGCGGGCACACTGCCCTATCTGAGCATGAGTGGGCAGACTGCCCTATCTGAGCGTGAGTGGGCACACTGCCCTATCTGAGCTTGAGTGGGCACACTGCCCTATCTGAGCGTGAGTGGGCACACTGCCCTTTCTGAGCGTGAGTGGGCACACTGCCCTATCTGAGCTTGAGTGGGCACACTGTCCTATCTGAGCGTGAGTGGGCACACTGCCCTATCTGAGCGTGAGTGGGCACACTGCCCTATCTGAGCGTGAGTGGGCACACTGCCCTATCTGAGCGTGAGTGGGCACACTGCCCTATCTGACCGTGAGCGGGCACACTGGCCAATCTGAGCGTGAGTGGGCACACTGCCCTATATGAGCTTGAGTGGGCAAACTGCCCTAACTGAGCGTGAGCGGGCACACTGCCCTATCTAGAGTGAGCAGGCACACTGCCCTATCTGAGATTGAGTGGGCACACTGCCCCATCTGAGCGTGAGTGGGCACACTGCCCTATCTGAGCGTGAGTGGGCACACTGCCCTATCTGAGAGTGAGTGGGCACACTGCCCTATCTGAGCGTGAGTGGGCACACTGCCCTATCTGAGAGTGAGTGGGCACACTGCCCTATCTCAGCGTGTGTGGGCACACTGCCCTATCTGAGCGTGAGTGGGCACACTGTCCTATCTGAGCGTGAGAGGGCACACTGCCCTATCTGAGCTTGAGTGGGCACACTGCCCTATATGAGCTTGAGCTGGCACACTGCCCTATCTGTGCATGAGTGGGCACACAGCCCTATCTGAGCGTGAGTGGACACACAGCCCTATCTGAGCATGAGTGGGCACACTGTCCTATCTGAGCGTGAGTGGTCACACTGTCCTATCTGAGCGTGAGAGGGCACACTGTCCTATCTGAGCGTGAGCGGGCACACTGTCCTATCTGAGCGTGAGCGGGCACACTGCCCTATCTGAGCGTGAGCGGGCACACTGCCCTATCTGAGCGTGAGCGGGCACACTGCCCTATCTGAGCGTGTGCGGGCACACTGTCCTATCTGAGCGTGAGGAGGCACACTGCCCTATCTGAGCGTGAGCAGGCACACTGTCCTATATGAGCGTGAGCAGGCACACTGCCCTATCTGAGCGTGAGCAGGCACACTGCCCTATCTGAGCGTGAGTGGGCACACTGCCCTATCTGAGCGTGAGTAGGCACACTGCCGAATCTGAGCATGAGTGGGCACACTGCCCATTCTGAGAGTGAGTGGGCACACTGCCCATTCTGAGAGTGAGCGTGCACACTGCGCTATCTGAGCGTGAGCAGGCACACTGTCCTATCTGAGCGTGAGCGGGCACACTGTCCTATCTGAACGTGAGCGGGCACACTGCCCTATCTGAGCGTGAGCGGGCACACTGCCCTATCTGAGCGCGAGCGGGCACACTGCCCTATCTGAGCGTGAGTGGGCACACTGCCCTATCTGAGCAAGAGTGGGCACACTGCCCTATCTGAGCGTGAGCGGGCACACTGCCCTATCTGAGCGTGAGTGGGCACACTGCCCTATCTGAGCATGAGTGGGCACACTGCCCTATCTGAGCTTGAGTGGGCACACTGTCCTTTCTGAGCGTGAGTGGGCACACTGCCCTATCTGAGCGTGAGTGGGCACACTGTCCTATCTGAGAGTGAGCGGGCAAACTGCCCTAACTGAGCGTGAGCGAGCACACTGCCCTATCTGAGCGTGAGCGTGCACACTACCCTATCTGAGCTTGAGCGGGCACACTGCCCTATATGAGCGTGAGCGGGCACACTGCCCTATCTGACCGTGAGTGGGCACACTGGCCAATCTGAGCGTGAGTGGGCAAACTGCCCTATATGAGCTTGAGTGGGCAAACTGCCCTAACTGAGCATGAGCGGGCACACTGCCCTATCTGAGCGTGAGCAGGCACACTGCCCTATCTGAGAGTGAGCGGGCACACTGCCCTATCTGAGCGTGAGTGGGCACACTGCCCTATCTGAGCTTGAGTGGGCACACTGCCCTATCTGAGCGTGAGTGGGCACACTGCCCTATCTGAGAGTGAGTGGGCACACTGCCCTATCTGAGCGTGAGCGGGCACACTGCCCTATCTGAGCGTGAGCGGGCACACTGCCCTATCTGAGCGTGAGCGGGCACACTGCCCTATCTGACCGTGAGTGGGCACACTGGCCAATCTGAGCGTGAGTGGGCACACTGCCCTATATGAGCTTCAGCTGGCACACTGCCCTATCTGTGCGTGAGTGAGCACACTGCCCTATCTGAGCATGAGTGGGCACACTGTCCTATCTGAGCGTGAGAGGGCACACTGCCCTATCTGAGCGTGAGTGGGCACACTGCCTATCTGAGCATGAGCAGGCACACTGCCTTATCTGAGCGTGAGCAGGCACACTGCCCTATTTGAACATGAGCTGGCACACTGCCCTATCTGAGCGTGAGCAGGCACACTGCCCTATCTGAGTGTGAGCAGGCACACTGTCCTATCTGAGTGTGAGTGGACACACTGCCCTATCTGAGCGTGAGCAGGCACACTGCCCTATCTGAGCGTGAGCAGGCACACTGCCCTATCTGAGCGTGAGTGGGCACACTGCCCATTCTGAGAGTGTGCGGGCACACTGCCCTATCTGAGCGTGAGAAGGCAAAGTGCCCTATATGATCGTGAGTGGGCACACTGTCCTATCTGAGTGTGAGTGGACACACTGCCCTATCTGAGCGTGAGGAGGCACACTGCCCTATCTGAGCGTGAGCGGGCACACTGCCTTATCTGTGCGTGAGCGGGCACACTGCTCTATCTGAGCGTGAGCGGGCACACTGCCCTATCAGAGCGTGAGCGGGCACACTGTCCTATCTGAGCGTGAGCGGGCACACTGTCCTATCTGAGCATGAGCGGGCACACTGCCCTATCTGAGCGTGAGTGAGCACACTGCCCTATCTGAGCATGAGCGGGTACAAAGACCTATCTGAGCGTGAGCAGGCACACTTCCCTATCTGAGCGTGAGCAGGCACACTGTCCTATCTGAGCGTGAGCAGGCACACTGTCCTATATGAGCGTGAGCGGGCACAAAGATCTATCTGAGCGTGAGCAGGCACACTGTCCTATATCAGCGTGAGCAGGCACACTGCCCTATCTGAGCGTGAGCAGGCACACTGTCCTATCTGAGCGTGAGCGGGCACACTGCCCTATCTGAGCGTGAGCAGGCACACTGTCCTATCTGAGCGTGAGTGGGCACACTGTCCTATCTGAGCGTGAGCAGGCAAACTGCCCTATCTGAGCTTGAGCAGGCACACTGTCCTATCTGAGCGTGAGCAGGCACACTGTCCTATCTGAGCGTGAGTGGGCAAACTGCCCTATCTGAGCGTGAGCGGGCACACTGTCCTATCTGAGCGTGAGTGGACACACTGTCCTATCTGAGCGTGAGTGGGCACACTGTCCTATCTGAGCGTGAGTTGGCACACTGCCCTATCTGAGCGTGAGTGGGCACACTGCCCTATCTGAGCGAGAGCGGACACACTGCCCTATCTGAGCGTGAGCGGGCACACTGTCCTATCTGAGCGTGAGTGGGCACACTGCCCTATCTGAGCGTGAGTCGGCACACTGCCCTATCAGAGCATGAGCGGGCACACTGCCCTATCTGAGCGTGAGCGGGCACACTGCCCTATCTGAGCGTGAGCAGGCACACTGCCCTATCTGAGCATGAGCGGGCACACTGCCCTATCTGAGCGTGAGTGGGCACACTGCCCTATCTGAGTGTGATTGGGCACACTGCTCTAATTGAGTGTGAGTGAGCACACTGCCCTATCTGTGCGTGGATGGGCACACTGCCCATTCTGAGAGTGAGCAGGCACACTGCCCTATCTGAGCGTGAGCGGGCACACTGCCCTATCTGAGCGTGAGCGGGCACACTGCCCTATCTGAGCGTGAGCGGGCACACTGCCCTATCTGACCGTGAGTGGGCACACTGGCCAATCTGAGCATGAGTGGGCACACTGCCCTATATGAGCGTGAGTGGGCACACTGTCCTATCTGAGCGTGAGCAGGCAAACTGCCCTATCTGAGCTTGAGCAGGCACACTGTCATATCTGAGCGTGAGCAGGCACACTGTCCTATCTGAGCGTGAGTGGGCAAACTGCCCTATCTGAGCGTGAGCGGGCACACTGTCCTATCTGAGCGTGAGTGGACACACTGTCCTATCTGAGCGTGAGGTGGCACACTGTCCTATCTGAGCGTGAGTTGGCACACTGCCCTATCTGAGCGTGAGTGGGCACACTGCCCTATCTGAGCGAGAGCGGACACACTGCCCTATCTGAGCGTGAGCGGGCACACTGTCCTATCTGAGCGTGAGTGGGCACACTGCCCTATCTGAGCGTGAGCGGGCACACTGCCCTATCTGAGCATGAGCAGGCACACTGCCCTATCTGAGCGTGAGCGGGCACACTGCCCTATCTGAGCGTGAGCGGGCACACTGCCCTATCTGAGCGTGAGCGGGCACACTGCCCTATCTGAGCATGAGCGGGCACACTGCCCTATCTGAGCGTGAGCGGGCACACTGCCCTATCTGAGCATGAGCGGGCACACTGCCCTATCTGAGCGTGAGCGGGCACACTGCCCTATCTGAGTGTGATTGGGCACACTGCTCTAATTGAGTGTGAGTGAGCACACTGCCCTATCTGTGCGTGGATGGGCACACTGCCCATTCTGAGAGTGAGCGGGCACACTGCCCTATCTGAGCATGAGCAGGCACACTGCCCTATCTGAGCGTGAGCGGGCACACTGCCCTATCTGAGCGTGAGCGGGCACACTGCCCTATCTGACCGTGAGTGGGCACACTGGCCAATCTGAGCGTGAGTGGGCACACTGCCCTATATGAGCTTGAGTGGGCAAACTGCCCTAACTGAGCGTGAGCGGGCACACTGCCCTATCTGAGCGTGAGCAGGCACACTGCCCTATCTGAGAGTGAGCGGGCACACTGCCCTATCTGAGAGTGAGTGGGCACACTGCCCAATCTGAGCTTGAGTGGGCACACTGCCCTATCTGAGCGTGAGTGGGCACACTGCCCTATCTGAGAGTGAGTGGGCACACTGCCCTATCTGAGCGTGAGCAGGCACACTGTCCTATCTGAGCGTGAGCAGCCACACTGCCCTATCTGAGCGTGAGCGGGCACACTGCCTTATCTGTGCGTGAGTGAGCACACTGCCCATTCTGAGCGTGAGTGAGCACACTGCCCTATCTGAGCGTGAGCAATCACACTGCCCTATCTGAGCGTGAGCAGTCACACTGCCCTATCTGAGCATGAGCGGGTACAAAGACCTATCTGAGCGTGAGCTGGCACACAGCCCTATCTGAGCGTGAGCAGGCACACTGTCCTATCTGAGCGTGAGCAGGCACACTGTCCTATCTGAGCGTGAGCAGGCATACTGTCCTATCTGAGCGTGAGCAGGCACACTGTCCTATCTGAGCGTGAGCGGGCACACTGCCCTATCTGAGCGTGAGCAGGCACACTGTCCTATCTGAGCGTGAGCAGGCACACTGTCCTATCTGAGCGTGAGCGGGCACACTGCCCTATCTGAGCATGAGCAGGCACACTGTCCTATCTGAGCGTGAGCAGGCACACTGTCCTATCTGAGCGTGAGCGGGCACACTGTCCTATCTGAGCGTGAGCAGGCACACTGTCCTATCTGAGCGTGAGCAGGCACACTGTCCTATCTGAGCGTGAGCAGGCACACTGTCCTATCTGAGCGTGAGCGGGCACACTGCCCTATCTGATCGTGAGCTGGCACAGTGCCCTATCTGAGCGTGAGCTGGCACAGTGCCCTATCTGAGCGTGAGCAGGCACACTGTCCTATCTGAGCGTGAGCAGGCAAACTGCCCTATCTGAGCGTGAGCAGGCACACTGTCCTATCTGAGCGTGAGTGGGCACACTGCCCTATCTGAGCGTGAGCAGGCACACTGCCCTATCTGAGCGTGAGTGGTCCCACTGTCTTATCTGAGCGTGAGCGGGCACACTGCCCTATCTGAGCGTGAGTGGGCACACTGCCCTATCTGAGCGTGAGCGGGCACACTGTCCTATCTGAGCGTGAGTGGTCCCACTGTCTTATCTGAGCGTGAGCGGGCACACTGCCCTATCTGAGCGTGAGCGGGCACACTGTCCTATCTGAGCGTGAGTGGGCACACTGTCCTATCTGAGCGTGAGTTGGCACACTGCCCTATCTGAGCGTGAGTGGGCACACTGCCCTATCTGAGCGTGAGCGGACACACTGCCCTATCTGAGCGTGAGCGGGCACACTGTCCTATCTGAGCGTGAGCGGACACACTGCCCTATCTGAGCGTGAGCGGGCACACTGTCCTATCTGAGCGTGAGCGGGCACACTGCCCTAACTGAGCGTGAGCGGGCACACTGCCCTATCAGAGCATGAGCGGGCACACTGCCCTATCTGAGCGTGAGCGGGCACACTGCCCTATCTGAGCGTGAGCGGGCACATTGCCCTATCTGAGCGTGAGCAGGCACACTGCCCTATCTGAGCGTGAGCGGGCACACTGCCCTATCTGAGCGTGAGCGGGCACACTGCCCTATCTGAGTGTGATTGGGCACACTGCTCTAATTGAGTGTGAGTGAGCACACTGCCCTATCTGTGCGTGGATGGGCACACTGCCCATTCTGAGAGTGAGCGGGCACACTGCCCTATCTGAGCGTGAGCGGGCACACTGCCCTAACTGAGCGTGAGTGGGCACACTGCCCTAACTGAGCGTAAGTGGGCACACTGCCCTATCTGAGTGTGAGTGGGCTCACTGCCCTATCTGAGCGTGAGTGGGCACACTGCCCTATCTGAGCGTGAGCAGGCACACTGCCCTATCTGAGCGTGAGCGGGCACACTGCCCTATCTGAGCGTGAGTCAGCACACTGCCCTATCTGAGCGTGAGTGGGCACACTGCCCTATCTGAGCGAGAGCAGGCTCACTGCCCTATCTGAGCGTGAGCGGGCACACTGCCCTATCTGAGCGTGAGTGGTGACACTGCCCTATCTGAGCGTGAGCAGGCACACTGTCCTATCTGAGCGTGAGCAGGCACACTGTCCTATATCAGCGTGAGCAGGCACACTGCCCTATCTGAGCGTGAGCAGGCACACTGTCCTATCTGAGCGTGAGTGGTCACACTGCCCTATCTGAGCGTGAGCATGCACACTGCCCTATCTGAGCATGAGTGGGCACACTGCCCTATCTGAGCATGAGAGGGCACACTGTCCTATCTGAGCGTGAGTGGGCACACTGCCCTATCTGTGCGTGAGTTGGCACACTGCCCTATCTGTGCATGAGTGGGCACACTGCCCTATCTGAGCGTGAGTGGGCACACTGCCCTATCTGTGCATGAGTGGGCACACTGCCCTATCTGAGCGTGAGCAGGCACACTGTCCTATCTGAGCGTGAGTGGGCACACTGTCCTATCTGATCGTGAGTGGGCTCACTGTACTATCTGAGCTTGAGCAGGCACACTGTCCTATCTGTGCGTGAGCGGGCACACTGCCCTATCTGAACGTGAGTGTGCACACTGTCCTATCTGAGCTTGAGCAGCCCCACTGTCCTATCTGAACGCGAGTGTGCACACTGTCCTATCTGATCGTGAGCGGGCACACTGCCCTATCTGAGCGTGAGCGGGCACACTGTCCTATCTGAGCGTGAGTGGACACACTGCCCTATCTGAGCGTGAGCAGGCACACTGTCCTTCCTGAGCGTGAGCAGTCCCACTGCCCTATCTGAGCGTGAGTGGGCACACTGCCCTATCTGAGCGTGAGTGGGCACACTGTCCTATCTAGGTCAGAGATCCAGTCTTCATTATCATGATCAGCTATCAGTCTGACCGTGTGTGTTTGTATGTGTATGTTTGTGAGTGTGTGTGTATTTTTGTGTGTCCAAGTGTGTGTTTGTGTGTGAGTGTGTGTATAAGCATGTGTGTGAGTGTGAGTGTGCATAAGTGTGTATGTGAGAGAGAGTGCATATGTGAGGTTCTGTGTTTGTGTTTGTGTGTGTGCGTGTGAGTAAGTGTGTGTGTGCGTTTAAGTGTGAGTAATTGTGTTTGTGTGTAAGTGTGTGTGTTTATGTGTGTATGTGTGAGTAAGTGTGTTTGTGTGTGAGTAAGTCTGTGTGTGCGTGTGAGTAAGTGTGTATGTGTGTGTGTTTGTGTGTGTGTGAGCAATTGTGTATGTGTGTGTTTGTGTGTGTGTGTGAGTAAGTATGTATGTGTGTGTGAGCAAATGTGTATGTGTGTGTTTGTGTGTGTGTGTCAGTAAGTGTGTTTGTTTGTGTGTGTGTGACTAAGTGTGTTTGTGTGTGTTTGTGTGTGTGTGTGAGTAAGTGTGTTTGTTTGGGTGTGTGTGTAAGTGTGTTTGTGTGTGTTTGTGTGTGTGTGTGACTAAGTGTGTATGTGTGTGTTTGTGTGTGTGTGTGTGTGAATGTGTATGTGTGTGTGAGCAAATGTGTATGTGTGTGTTTGTGTGTGTGTGTGAGTAAGTGTGTTTGTTTGTGTGTGTGTGTGACTAAGTGTGTTTGTGTGAGTTTGTGTGTGTGTGTGACTAAGTGTGTATGTGTGTGTTTGTGTGTGTGTGTGACTAAGTGTGTATGTGTGTTTGTGTGTGTAAGTGTATATGTGTGTGTTTGTGTGTGTGACTAAGTGTGTTTGTGTGTGTTTGTGTGTGTGTGTGTTTGTTTGTGTGTGTGTGTGAGTAAGTGTGTTTGTGTGTGTGACTAAGTGTGTATGTGTGTGTTAGTGTGTGTGTGTGTGTGTGTATGTGTGTGTGAGCAAATGTGTATGTGTGTTTGTGTGTGTGTGTGAGTAAGTGTGTTTGTTTGTGTGTGTGTGTGACTAAGTGTGTTTGTGTGAGTTTGTGTGTGTGTGTGACTAAGTGTGTATGTGTGTGTTTGTGTGTGTGTGTGTGTGAATGTGTATGTGTGTGTGAGCAAATGTGTATGTGTGTGTTTGTGTGTGTGTGTGAGTAAGTGTGTTTGTTTGTGTGTGTGTGTGACTAAGTGTGTTTGTGTGAGTTTGTGTGTGTGTGTGACTAAGTGTGTATGTGTGTGTTTGTGTGTGTGTGTGACTAAGTGTGTATGTGTGTTTGTGTGTGTAAGTGTATATGTGTGTGTTTGTGTGTGTGACTAAGTGTGTTTGTGTGTGTTTGTGTGTGTGTGTGTTTGTTTGTGTGTGTGTGTGAGTAAGTGTGTATGTGTGTGTTTGTGTGTGTGTGTGTGAGTAGGTGTGTATGTGTGTGTGTGAGCAAATGTGTATGTGTGTGTTTGTGTGTGCGTGTAAGTGTATATGTGTGTGTTTGTGTGTGTGTGTGACTAAGTGTGTATGTGTGTGTTTGTGTGTGTGTGTGTGAGTAAGTGTGTATGTGTGTGTGTGAGCAAATGTGTATGTGTGAGTTTGTGTGTGTGTGTGTGTGAGTAAGTGTGTTTGTTTGTGTGTGTGTGTGTTAAGTGTGTTTGTGTGTGTGTGTGAGTAAGTGTGTGTGTTTGTGTGTGTGTGTGAGTAAGTGTGTTTGTTTGTGTGTGTGTGAGAGTAAGTGTGTTTGTGTGTGTTTGTGTGTGTGTGAGTAAATGTGTGTGTTTGTGTGTGTGTGAGTAAGTGTGTTTGTGTGTTTGTGTGAGTAAGTGTGTTTGTGTGTGTGTGTGAGTAAGTGTGTTTGTGTGTGTTTGTGTGTGTGTGTGAGTGTGTTTGTGTGTGTTTGTGTGTGGCTCTAACACTGACACTGATATATGAAGTCATGCTGTTTCTGACATTGAAAAACTGTATGAGTGACTCAGTGAATTTAATGTTCAAATACATGACTTCATTATAGGCAAGGAGCAGATTGCTGGCAATTGACAGGTTATAGGCTGGACGACATATTGCAATATTAACTGTACCTTTACCTGACCTGATGTGTCATAATCCATTTAGCACAAGATAATTAAGGAGGAGGAAGGATGTGCTGATGACCCTAGTTCCTGGAGCTCATCAAGTGAGCCACAAACGCAAGAATTACTTTGCTGGTGTCCAGTGAGGTGTTGAAAGAAGCCTTCATCAAACTTAAGGACAGAAAAGTACCCAAAATTATCACTTCCGAACTCCTGCAAGGTGCTGTTGAAGGAGCTTACAATTGCATGGAAGTGCTGTTTAGTGTAGACTGATGATACTCTTCCCCATCACTGCCGCCAAGGTATCCTCATGTAATAATACAACCACTCAGAGTGCAATACATGACTGTCAACAGCGAGAGTTCATCTAGATGATATTTGCTCAAATCAAAGTCAAAAACAATTGTGCTGTGAGGGTGGCTGAGTTACTACTATTGATAGAGATGGATCTGCAGACGCTTCTTGGGTGAAAACATTAAGTTTATTTACAATGTATTCAGCAGCAACTACATGTGTGCTTTCAACTCCAACTCTACCTCTACACACTCTGAGGCAGCCCACACTACTGCCCTATTGGGTACTACAGATCATGTGATCTTCCTTAACAAGCATTATTCTGAAAGCTACATTATGCACCAAATTAAACCATCATTACTACATTCCTCCCCCTTTAACTCGGCTATACATATTTTATTTGCAAGTACACATATTTCAAGACAACATAATATTTACACTGGTGTGGAATTTACAAGTTCAGTCTTTCGGGTGGTTTCCTGGTACGTGTGGAACGTCGCAGCTCCACAACTTCCGATTCTTTGTCAGGAACCCCCTTTTCCGGAGTTGCCTGAACATCAGGTGCTTCGATGGGCACTCGTAGCTCTGTATCCTCAACTCTTACAGGAACATCAGACATGTCAGACCTGGGTTGAGTATCCTCAGCAGGAAACACAGACCCGGTCATGATCACTGGTGGAACCAAATCTTAGTGATTTGTCTCTCTCGTCCTTAAATGGTCCACATGTTTACAGATGATCTGGCCTTCCACCTCCACGTGGTAAGACGGAGGCCCAGTCACCGCACTTGTTTCACCCGGTAACCACTTTGGTCCTTCCCCGAAGTTCTTCACGTATACCGGCTCTCCCGTGGTAAATTTCCTCTCACGACTATTCCAGTCATGTCTAGTTTTCTGGCTTCTCTGCCTCCTTTCCACCTCCCCCTCTAAATTCGGCATTGTTAAGCTCAATCTCATCCTGAGATGGCGTTTCAACAATAACTCCGCAGGTGTGACACCTGTCGTTGTGTGAGGGGTGGTCCTGAAATGAAAAAGTGTGCTAGCTTGGTTGTTAAGGAATCTCCAGTTAACTTTTTCATGCCTGACTTGAACGTTTGAACTGCCCTTTCGGCCAGTCCTTTTGAGGAGAGATGGTTCGGTGCAGTTTTTACATGAGTGATACCGTTGAGGCTGATAAATCGTTGGGACTCAGCGCTCGTAAATGTCTTGCCGTTATCGGAAACGACTACTTCTGGTGGTCCATGAACGGCAAAACTCTGATGTAGTTTCTCAATTGTAGCGGCCAGCATTGGTGACTTCACCTCATATATGTCCAACCATTTTGAATGGGCATCGACAATGAGCAGAAACATTGTTCCCTGCAAAGGCCCAATGTAGTCAATGTGTAACCACACCCAGGGTCTACCTGGCCACTCCCATAGGTGTAATGGAGCTGTCACTGGCAATTGTTGCAGTTGCTGACATTGCACACAGTGCTTCACTAAGCTCTCTATTTCGCCATCCATCCCAGGCCACCATAAATAGCTGTGTGCTATGGTCTTCATTCAGGAAATTCCTGGATAGGCACAGTGTAGTTCAATTAAAAGTGGCTCCCTTCCCTTTGGAGTAACTGTCGCTCTTGCTACCCACAATAGTATGTCATCCTGGCTGGTTATGTCATATCTTCTGTTGAAGTATGGTTTCATTTCAACAGATATAGGCTCCTGTGACCAACCATGTAGCACTTGTTCTTGCACTTGAGATAGGACTGGGTCCTGACTTGTCCAGTCTCTGATCTGTCGAGCACATACCGGTGAGGAATCTAAGAAATTTAACAGTAAAACAAGTTCCTGTGGAACTGTGACGTGCTCATCATTTTCTTGTAAAGGCAAACGACTAAGGGCATCAGCGTTTGCGATTTGATGGCCAGGCCTATGTATGAAAGTGTATTCATATGCTGCCAGAATTAAGGACCTATTAGTATTTCTGTATCTTCTTTCTATGTGCTTTTTTCTTTCGAGCACAGACTTTAATCTCGGCCCTCTTTTTGACTTCACTATTGGTCAGACTTCTCTCAGATGCAATTTCATCAGCTCTCTGCTTCTTGGAAAATTCTGCAACTTTTGCTTCCAAAGCCTCTTTAGCTTCATTCAGCTGATTCTTCAGTTCTTCCATCTCTTTTTTTTGTATTTATTTGCTGCCTCCTGGAAAATTGAACATTCTTGTGTCTTGTCTGCCAACTCGTCCTTCAGTTTATTCAGAGAAGTGTTGGAATTATTTCTGTTTCTCTTCATACTTATCCAGAGGTACAGACTTTGACCTGAGGGCATCCTGTAGTGTGTGAAGGTCTTTCAACAGGTTTTCTTCTTCCCTGTGAAGGTTGCTCACCTCATCTCGAACTCTGACATCAAGCAGGGTCTCTTCAAGTTTCTTCTACTGTTTTTCCAGGTTTTGGCTTAAGACAGCCTGCATTTCTTTAGGCTGTTGAGTCCTTACACACTCCTTTTTTCAAAACAGGAATGCTTCCAGCTTCCTTTTGGAATCTCAGTGGCCAATTAAGGTTGATTTCCCTTAGCCAATTTCACCCTACAAGGCTTGGTCTTCTGCCTCTCAATACTAACACTGGTAGCTTTGCCGATTGACTCCCATAATGGACAGTTACTCTGGTTATGCCTTTTACTTGAATGTCTTCACCCGTATATGTTTTGAGTTTGGCAGCTGTTTCTTGTAAACTTAATTGATGTTCACCATTATTCAGATATCTGAAGGTATGTTCCCCAATTACTGTAGTGGAAACTCCCGTGTCTACTTCCTTTCTAACAGGTTTGCCCTTTACTTTCACTGTGACAATATTGGTTCTGTCTTTCCAACAATGAGTAAATATCTGAATTTATTGTTTCAGGCTCTTCTACATTGTAGATTTCATTGGGCTTCTTCTTTTGTTTACAAGCCTGCTTGAATCTTTCCTTGCATTATATGTCCATTTCTGTGATAATAGTAGCATTTGATTTTTTTAAACTGCCAATCACTAAATGATTGCTTGTTTCCACCTTTATTAAAATTATTCTTTGATTTCGTTGCTAAGTTATTTTTTCTTTATCCTTTGGCTAACGGGGGCTGTTTCCCGCTTCTCGGCAGAGTCTTGCACTTTCGCACCTTTTTCGGCTGGGGTTTCCCGCCCGCTGTGGAGGACGGAGCCATTTGGCACACCCTGTATTGCTTGTGAATCTCTCACAGTGCTTTCCATGGCCAGCGCTATCTCTAGCGCCTTCTTGAAATCCACATTCACTTCGGACAATAATCTTTTCTGAATAGTGTCCTCTTTCACACCACACACTAAACGATCTCTGAGCATGTCGTTTAGAGATGAACCAAACTCACAATGTTCCGTTAGCTGCTTCAAATCTGCCACTTAGCATGCAATTGTCTCACCCGGGTCTCTATCTCACGAATTAAACCTGAACCTCTGCATCGTGACTGAGGGCTTTGGTTGAAATTGACCCTTCACGGGGTCCACCAGTTTATCAAAATTTTTCGAACCTGGGACACTGGGTGCCGTCAAACTTCCAATCAAACCGTAGGTTTTGCTCCCACAAGTACTCAAGAGGATCGCTTGCCTCTTCTCTTCCCCAGTGATCTTGTTCACTTGAAAAAAGAACTTGAAAAAAGAACATCGAGCAGGGTCTCTCCGAGTTTCTTCTGCTGTTCTTCCAGGCTTTGGCTTAAGACAGCCTGCATTTCTTTAGGCTGTGAGGCATTCTATGTAATGAGACAAATCGTCTGTGGCTGATTCAAAAGGGTCAATTCTCCCAAATTGCAGCATTTTGAGAGGGGGTAACTTCCTCAAATCTAACGGAGCTTGTTACTTACAGTCATTGGGCGAGGTACAGTGCGAATTCTTCCTAACTTGATTTCTTCTGTTCAATCCTGTTTTATTCTCATTGCCAGTTAATTGTGGGGCGGCCGAGTTGTGCTATTAATGATTAAGTTTGATCTGCAGACACTTCTTGAATGGAAACATTAAGTTTATTTGCAACATACTCAGCAGCAACTACACATGTGCTTTCAACTCCAACTCGATCTCTACACACTCTGACTCCTGAGGTCGCCCGTCCTACTCTCCTATTGGTTACTGCAGATCCTGTGATCTTCCTTAACAAGCATTATTCTTAAAGGTACATTACACAATAAATTAAACCATAATTACTACAAATAGTCCCGGGAACAGGGCCATCACCAAACATTACGATAGGTGGCAGCCAAATGATGCCAATACAGCGAGAGACGCCATGTTACATTGGAAGAGGAGGAGGCCATTCACCCTCTCTAGCCAGTTCCACTATTCAGTCGGATCCAGATTGACCTGTATTTTAACTCCATTCGCCCAAATTGGTTCCAGAACCCGAACATTCTTCCCGAACAAAATTCTATTAGTCTGCGTTTTGAGATTTTCAATTGCCCCCACCCCAGTCTCAACAGCTTTATGTGAAAGAGAGTTCGAGGTTTCCACTACCCTTTATGTGAAGAAGTGCTTTCTGATGTCATCCTTGAACAGCCTAGCAATCATTTTTAGATTATGTCTCCTTGGTTTTGACTCCCCCCCACCACCAGAGGAAATAGTTTCCCTCTCTCTGCCCTTTCATGTTAAGCACCTCCCCGGCACCTTCCAAGAAACTCTCTGACTCTGAGTTAGAGTCCGAGACTCCGGACAGTTCCAACTTACTTACCTGCATAGTTACCCAGGAAAATCCTGGTCTAACTCCTGGGTAATTATACAACTGACCTTCCAATCATTCACACTGACCACCGCCCCCCCCACCAACTCCCCCATCGATCCCCTGAGTCCCCCCCCATCCCCCGTCTCCGATTCCCCCCTGAACCCCTGAAACCCCAGAACCCAGCCTGACTAGTCCCCACCACCCGATTCCTCCCTGACTCCCCAACACTCCAACACGACCTGGCTAGCCCCCACCTCCCAACTGCACCCCCCCCCGACCCTTCAACTTCCACCCCAACCAAGCCTGACTAGCCCCCTCCAACCGACTCCCCCCCCAAGGCCCCCCGACCAACACCCCCACCGACTTGACTTGACCTGACCTCAACACCCTACCCGCCTACCACCCTAACCGACTGCCATCCTAGCTCCTCAACCACTCTACCCTCTTGCCCACTTTCCTCGCCCACCCTACTCCTTACCCAACCTAGCTCCTTACTCACTTATCTTACCCACCTTCCCTTCTCACCTTCTCTCCATAGTTTTTCAAAGAAGCTTTGGGGCATTTAAACTCTTTACTTACCAGAATACAGCAGCTCCTGTTGTAAAAGTGGAGCATGGCTTCTGCATTGTCCCCTTTCACTGATATCTTTATTCTTCCATGGGATGTGGGCATCGTTGGCAAGTCCAGCATTTGTTGCTCATCCCTAATTGCCCTTGAGCTGAGTGACTTGCTGGGACATTTCAGAGGGCAGTTAGGAGTCAACCACATTTCTGTGGGTCTGGAGTCACATGTAGGCCAGACCAGGTAAGGACGGCAGATTTCCTTCCCTATAGGGGCATTAGTGAAGCAGGTGGGTTTTTAACAACAATAGTTGTCCTGGTCACCATTACTCAGACTAGCTTTTCAAAATAACATTTAAACTCTTTCCTTACTGGAATACAGCAGCTAGAGTTGTAAAAAGGGGCATAGCTCTGCATGGATTCCCTTCACCGAAATCTCTGAGATTTCCTGCGCTGAGTCTGTTTGGAAGGATCCTCCATTGGAAGATTTCCCAGCAAGGTCGGAGAAAGATAAGCGAGTATTTTCTTTTTGTCTGATCAGGGTCAGAAACAGGGATTCCTCTCCTAAAGTAATGTACTTCACTGCTCTAGAAGCACTTGACCCTACCTCTCGTAGACATCAAGATTAGTTCGATGAAAACAATGAGGTCATCCAGAAACTACTGGAGGAGAAACATCATCACTACAGGGTTCTCCTCAATGACACGTCATCGCTATCCAAGCATAGTGCCTACTGAAACATCTGCAGGACCGTCCAATGCAAGTTCAGGGAGATGCAAGACACTTGGCTGAGTGAGAAAGTGGACGAACTTCAGTTGTATGCAGATTGCAAAGACTGAAAGAGATTCTACAATGCTCTGAAATCTACCTGCAAACTCCAGTCTACTGGTTCATCCCTAATCCTTGGCGCTGATGGCTCAACACTGCTCAGAGAGAAAGCCCAAGTTATAGAAAGATGGACAGAGCACTTGAAGAGAGAATATGCTAATGAGTAAGTAACCAGGATGTGAACCATGTGACTAGCAGACATTGTTCAAAGGAGCAGTATGTGACGTGAATGAATTGTAACAATAGCTGTTGAATCTTTATAGTAAATCTGCCTGCTGAGCAACCCTGCACTACATCTTCCAATAAACTGAACCTATGTTTAGCTTACCGGCCCTGTGTGAGATTGGTGAATTTTTGTTAAGCAAACATAGAAATACAACGCACTTTAACCACATCCTCAATTGGCCTTCATCCATCAATGAAAAAGCAGTCAACAGATTGCCACAGATTGCCGTCAATTGCTCTCTTGATGACCCTCCCACACTGTTAGAAATGGCAAACACAATCAAACTCCTGTCTAGCAGCAAAGCTCCAAGAGCTAATGCTATCCAGCTGTGGTCTACAAGGCTGGAGGTCAATGCTTGGTCAAGGAGTTCACTGAGCTCTTTCAGTCTACATGGGAGCAAGGAGCCAACCTGCAAGAATATAAAGATGCCTCCATTGTCCACCCTGTACAAGCAGAAAGGAACTCGTCAATCTTGTGACTATCATAAAGGAATCTCATTCCTCTCCATTGCTGGCAAAATCTTCGCTAGAGTCCTTCTGAGCTGCTGAGTGTAACATCTTGACCAGGATCTGCTGCCAGAGAGTCAGTGTGGTTTTAGGAAAGGTTGAGGGCCCACTGATACGGCATTTGCAGTTAGACAGCTCCAGGAGAAATTCCAAGTGCAGAACACAACCTGACTGAGGCTTTTGAAACAGTCAGCCGCGAGGGCCTTAAGGTAATGGAGAAATTCAACTGCCATGAGAAATTCATCACCATAGTCTGGCAGTTGCATGAAGGCGTGTTAGCATGCGGACGATGGTGAGTCTCTGACCCATTCCCTGTCACTAATGGAGCTAAACAGGGCTGCATGGTAGCTCCAACACTCTTCAGCTTGATTTTCTCTGACATGCTCTCCATGATGCTGATCCTGGCATCGAAGTCAGATATCGTAGGGATGGGAAGTTGCTCAATCTGAGATGACTACAGGCAAAGGCCAAGGTCTCCAAGCGCATACCACATGATTTCCTGTTTGCCAATGACTGTGCACTAGCTGCCAGTCCAGAGCTGGACATGCAAGGTAGCACAGACTTGCCCTCCAATGCATGTGACAACTTTGGCCTTACGGTCAGCACAAAGAAAACTGAAGTAATGTGCCAGCCTGCTCCAGGAAAGCCCTATTTCGAATCCAAGGTTTCAGTCTATGAACCAGTCAGGAGTGGATAAGTTCACTTATTTCGACAGCACTCTCTCTCAAGCTGTCTATATTGAGAATGAGACACAGGCAAGAATTGCCAAAGCAAATGTAGCCTTCGGCAGACTTTGAACATCAAGTCTTGGAATGAAGAGGAGTAAGTCTGCCTACCAAACCAAAAGCCTATAGAGTAAAAGTCCTTCCCACTCTGCTCAATACCTTTGAGACTTGAACTGTATACCAGTGTCATGTCAAGAAGCTCAACCACTTTACCCTGAGCTGACTTCGCAATCTTCTGAAGATCAGGTGGCAGGACCAAGTGCCAGACACTGAGGTGTTCACCCGAGCTGGCATACCAAACATTCACACCAAGCTGGACTGGTCATGTAGCCAGAACCCCTGACTCTCGCTTACCAAAGCGAATCTTCCACAGAGAGCTTGAGTCTGGGTTGTGGTCATGGCAGCCACAGAATCACACAGTGCAGAAGAGGCCCTTCGGCCCACCGAGTCTGCACCGACCCGTGAGAAACACCTGACCTACCTACCTTAATCCCATTTACCAGCACTTGGCCCATAGCCTTGAAGGTTATGACGTGCCAAGTGCTCATCCAGGTACTTTTTAAGGGAAGGAAGCGCTACAAGGACACGCTAAAGGCTTCACTTACGAGTTTTGATATCGACTTTGAGTCCTGGGAGAAGCTCGCCCAGGATCACTGCACCCGGCGCAACCAAATAAGAAACAGTGCGGCCTCCTTCAAAAGCAAGTGCACATCGGAGGCAGAGAGGAAACGTGAGGGGAGGAAGTCCTGAACCAGCAACTCATCCAAAACTCAGTCTTCTGTGGCATCCTATCCTATTCACAGCAGAACCTTCCAGGCGCAGACTGGCCTTAGCTATCACCAACGTTCCCACTGGAACCCTACCAAACTCAACAGATGATGAACGTGGTCATCTTCACCGTGAGGGATGAACAAGAATCTTCCCTGTTTAACTTTATCATAGATTCATAGAACAGAAGAGCACAGAAGGAGGCCATTCAGCCTATCGATTCTGCACCTTTCAAAGGGCAATCCGCTTAGTCCCACTCCCCCACTCTTTCCCCGTATCCCTGCAATTTCTTTCTCTGCAACTATTTATCCAATTACCTTTTCAAGGTTATTATTATCTGTTCCCACTGCCCTTTCAAGCAGTGCATTCCAAATTCTAAACACAGGCGTTTTAAAAAAAAAGACTTTCCCCATGTCGCCTGTGGATCTTTCGTCAATCACCTTAAATCTGTGCCCTCTGGTTATCAACCCTTCAGCCATTGGAAACAGTTTCTCTTTATTTACCCTATCTAAAGCCTTCATGATTTTAAACACTTCTATCTTCTCCTCACACACGTTCAATTTCTCCACTCTTTGTCAAATAATTTGTTCTCTGCTCCATCTCCTATAACTCAATCAATTCTGGTCCCTCAAGATTCCCTTCAATCTTCCCTGCAATCTAGAGACTTGGAAAAAAAAAACCCAAGCCACATGATACCTAATCATCACCTGCTTCTCTTCACTTTTCAACCTACATGATAGGCCTCGGCCTCTCACCTAGGCTTCTGGCAGTCATGTAGCATTTGCAGTAATTACCACTGTTGTGCATTTTCCTCGTACGGTTGAACTCAGCTGTACTTGAAACACTGTATGTTGACTACAACACCAATTACTTTAATTATTAGGGAGCAGATCTGACTACAATTAACCACAGCAGTACTTTCCTCATTAAAAACATGGTGCCTCGCTTGTTGGAATAGACACAAATGAAATAGGTTTAATTGCCACTAGATATCGACTGCTCATAATCGTTCCTTTGCCCACCAGCGCATCTACGACCATTTACTCAGATAATGTATGCTTTGCCATGCAAAGAGAGGAAATAGAGGGAGGAACAGGCCGAGGAATAAGCACTTGGCGTGGTTGGGAGCATGAGCGTCGTACGAGAATGTGTTGACCAACATCTCTGTTCCTCTCACTCTGGCCTGTTGCGCATCGCCCCCTGCTCTTTGCCACAGGCCCCAACTCTGCCTTCTGTCGCCTTTGTTAAAATTATTCTTTTATGGGATGTGAGCATCACTGGCAAGGCCAGCATTTGTTGCCTATCCCTAATTGCCCTTGGGAAGGTAGTAGTGAGCCAGCTTCTTCAACTGCTGCATCTATTTTTGTAACGTTCTGGTACAACTGACTAGGCCATTTCAGTTAAGAGTCAACCACATTGCTGTGGGTCTGGATCACATGTAGGCCAGACCGGGTAATAACAGCAGATTTCCTTCCCTAAAGGGCATTAGTGAGCCAGATGGGTTTTTAGGACAATCGATGATAGTTTTATGGCTGCCATTACTGAGACTAGCTCTTAATTCCAGATTTTTATTCATTAATTCTTTTTTATGAAGTGAAGACAATGTCTTCAGTCCTCCCAATATTTAACTGGGGGACGTTTCTACTCCAGTACGTGACCTACAATTTAGAGGCAGCGAAGGGTTCGAGAAAGGTGACAATGGGGTAGAGCTGAGTGGTGCCAATGTACACGTGGTAACTGGCATGTTTTCGGGTGATGTTGCCAAGGGCCAGTATATAGGTGAGAAATCGGAACCAAACAGACTGTTTCCAGGCTTCCCCCAGAAATCCGACCAACCCTTGGTTCCAGGAGGAAACAACAGCGATGTATTTTTGCATTGAGATGATCAAATCTGCAGTGTCCTCATGAAGGCCATCCAGAGGATTGTAAAGCTGCAGCAGAACTCCGCACTCTGCCAATGGAGCGTCAATTCAGGGAACACGAGGAAACTGGGAGTTGAGAATGCCTCTCCTCGCCCAACCTTCATTTAACATAACCGCCATAGCCCAGGAAACCCTCAGAGCGAAGGGATGAGGACCCGAGATAGTAGATCTCAACCCCTGTTCCTTGTGGGTGAAGGAAAGGGGAAAAGCTGCCCTTATCAGTCCACAGGAGTTCTGCTGCGGCTCTACAATCCACTGGATGGCCTTCATTAGGGCATTGTACGCAGATTTGATCATCTCAATGCAAATGTACATCGAGAGAAGGGCAACAAATAGAGTCTCCAGAGTAAAGGGAGTGATTTACAAAGCAAGATTAGAGAAACTTAAAATGGTTGCTCTGAAAAGAAGACACTGGGTGGTGTGTTTACATGGGGAGTCTGAGTTGCTGTGGCAACATGCACTTTTACATGAATGTTGCAGCCTGGGGCTGTAAGTAAGGCTCTAACTTTCTTCTGACTGCACTGTGGGATGATGGTGTTGTGTGGCAATGTCACTAAACGAATGATCGAGGGGCCCTGGTTAGTGCTCTCGGGACATGGACTCAAATCAGAATCAACCTAGAACGAAAGCTAGTCTCGCTGATTGTTGTAAAAACCCAACTGGTTCACCGAAGTCTTTTAGGCAATGAAATCTGCCACCCTTACCACGTCCGGCCTACATGTGACTCCAGGCCCACAGCAGGTGTGGGTTGACTCTTAACTGCCCTCTGAAGTGGCCTAGGGAGCCACTCAGTTCAAGGGCAGTTAGGGGTGGGCAACAAATGCCTTGCCTTGCCAGCGCCGCCCACATCCCCTGAAAGATGAATAATATATTTTTTTAAATAGCTGTGCAGGAATCCCTCCCACTTCTATCACCTGCTATCGGTGTGCGTTGGAAGAATTTGAAGGTTAATATCCAACCTGTTTAGCTGCATTAAAAAACACACTTTCCTTGGACTGCCTAGTTCTGGGGGTAAGATTCAAACCCAGAGCTTCTGGCCTAGAGGCAGGAATGCTACCCACTGCGCCACAAGACAGAGAGAGCATGGGAGCAGAGTTGTGTTAAGACATCAAATATTAAATGGCACTGTCAAAGTAAACCTAGATTATTACTTCAAAGCCCAGGATGTAGACGAGAGGACACCAAAGGAAGTTAATGTCAATGAAATAATAAATATTAGAGTAAAAGGACAGACATGTTGAGCAACCTTTCGGCTCCAAAAATAATAAATGTTTGGATTAATATAGGAAGCAAGGGGGATCGAAGCAGACAGTGTTCACTTGCAATGATAGAGGAGTGAATGATTATCAATGAGCTGAATTTTATTCTGTCTCGTGCTCTTAATCTGCAGAATGCTGTAAAGGAGTAGGGAATTCTGCAGGATGACATTCTACAAAAAAATCCCCCCCAATCTCTATCCATTAAAACAGCCAGGTTTCTCTCTTACTTTATGGAGCTGCCTAGATTAATTGATTTGGTCACCATGGAAACGCCCCATTGTGTGTTTCCGCGATGCTCCATTGATGTAGGTGGTTGAGTGTATTTGATTTGTAAGAGCCCACATTCTCTCCATCGTCAACCCTGCCTGCTCGCGCCTCCATAGCATCGCCCGACCCTGCCCCCGCCTCAGCTCATCGACTGCCGAAAGCCTCATCCGTGCCCTTGTGACCCCCCCCAAGACCCATCTCCTGGCTGGGCTCCTTGCACCCTCTGTAGAATGAGCTCATACAAATCTCTGCTGCTCCCCCCATCCTAGCTTGCCCCACTTCCTGTTTCCTCCCTCAGCCCTCTGTTCGCAGACCTACATTGGCTCCTGGTCCAGCAGAACCTTGATTTTAAAATTCTCATCGCTGTTTTCAAATTCCTCAACGTTTTCACTCCCCTCCCCATTTCTGTAATCTCCACTAACCCTACAACATGCCTGGAGGCAATTCTGGTCTCTTGAGCCTCCTTGATTTTCATCACTTCACCATTGGAATCTGGGCCTTTTCAGTTGCCAAGGCCCTTAGCTCGACCTACACCTCTCCACCTCTCTTTCCACTTTAAGGCACAACCTAAAACCTACCTCTTTGACTAAGCTTTTAGTCACCTGCCCCAACATCTCCTGTTCACATTTTGTTTGATATCACTCCCGCGATGCACCCCTTGGTTCGGTTTACTATGTTAAAGGAGCTATATAAATGCAAGTTGTTGCTGGAACTAGTGCTGTGGACCAACCAGAAGTTGATCTGGAGCTGACCGCTTCTCGACAGCCACAGCCCATGGTGTGTTACTGTCCGCTCAGTGGGTCTGGGTTGCTGTGGTAACATACACTTTTAGATGCATCGTGTGGCCTGGAGCTAGGGATAGCGCTGGTGGAAGCTCCAATGCTACTTCCAACAAATGGCTGACCAGGAACCTCCCCCACCCATGCCGCCCGCCATTGGCGTGTGTTGGAAGGATTTGCAGGCTGATCATCAACCCTGTTTGGCCGCATTATAAATGCACCCTCCTTGGCCGTTAAGTCCCGGAGTGGGCTTAACTCAGAGCTTCTGGCTCAGTGACAGGGACATGGCCTACTGCACCACGAGACCTCCATAAACCAATGGCGTACTGCTATAGATAAGGTAACCTATAGAGCAGGTAATAGCCAGCTCTCCTAACACTTACCTGCCAAGCGCTGACCTAATATATAACATGAGTGATTCATGGTATTTTGCAGCTCTCTGCACCAGTCTTTTCTCACTAACCATTCCACTGCACACAAAGGGAAAATAAAGGAAGGCTTGTGTTTATTGAACACCTTATCAAATATCTCAGTACCACAGCTATACACATAAACAGCAATGAGATTAATGACCTGTTTCTAGTGGTGTTGGTTGAGGGATGAACGGTTGTCAGTGCATCTTCAAATATTGACCGTGGGATCTTTACTGTCCACCTTAGCAGACAAAGGAAGACTGAGTTCATATCTAAAGGTACTTGTAACAGTGCAGCCCCACCACCCCACACCCCCCCACTAATGCTGAACTAAAGAGTCAGCCTAGATCACGTACTGGGGTACTGAACCCCCAACCCTCTGACTCAGACTCAGGACATCCAGCAACTGAGCCAAGCAAACGGTTTGGAAATAAATGGTGTGAATAGCACCGCAGGCCACAGAATCAAACTGCCCAAAAGAGAATTTAGGACCAACATCAGGAAGCGCGTCATATCATGAGCAATCAAAAGAAAGTTTTGCGTTTATATAGCACTCTTTCACAATATCATGACATCCCAAATCACTTTACGGAGAATGAAATACTTTTTTAAGTGTCATCACTGTTTAAGGTACACGGTGTTGTATATATTATATCTCAGCACTGTGCAGGGATGATGCCAGTTTCTATGTGCATAACAAGTTTTATTTACAGTGTTTTAAAATGTCTGCTCCATTCTTACAGCTCTTTTTACAGTTTGCCTGCTTTTTCGCCGAGTCCACACCCAGGCTTAAGCAATCAAGCACAGTGAGCATCAATAGCAACAGACCCACATAATCAAACACAGAGCAATTAAACCCTACCCATGGCAACAGATTTACACACAATTAGGCTCCACAGACAGTAGGTAATCAATTTTCTTCAAGTGATGTTGATTGAGGGATAAATACTGTTCAGGGCACCAGGAATGGCATCCAAAATAGCGCCACAGTCTTTTCACCATCCATCTGACGGACCTAAGGTTAACATCAGACTGAAGTGCAGCCCTTCCGACAGTACAGTACCGAGACAGTGTCAGCCTAGATTTTCCACTGCAGTGGGGCTTATATCAAGACCCGCTGATCCAGCAGCAAGAGTGTTCCCCACTGAGGCATGGCTGGCACCTAACACATGAAACAGAGCACACGGAATGGGTTCCCACACGTAATAGCGCAGGTAAAAACTCTGGGCCCATTTCAGAACTGATTGCAGTAGTTGGAGAGGGGAGATTTAGGCTGTAAGAGGGGCTGAATGGACTCCCTTGACTGTAATTGTTTCATGAATGTCTGATGCTGGCATGCAGTACCCCCCCCCCACCCCCCCCACCACCACCCACGCTTTACTGCTGGAAATCCAGAGGTCTCTGGTGTTACTTTCACTTCCTGCTGAAGCAGCAGTATCTTTGTTTCCCTGAAGGTTTTTGTGATTCCATTAATGTGCAGAATATGTAGTTCCTCATTCTGGGCAGCAATACATTTCCACTGTCAAATGGAAGATGCTCAACCGCACATCTTTGAACTGTAATGTATTCTGACCCAGCGAGCTATCACTAAAATAGACACAGTCCAAAACAACTGTCAGAGTAGGGAGACGAGACGTGAATCCATAGGCGCCAGACAACAATAAGATCCCAACTTCAAATTCGGAGAGGCAGTGCTATCAGTGATTTACAGTCCACACAGTGCAATCCTACTCTCCATTCTGTTTTTGCAACACTAATGACGAAAACCTATTCTTGAGGTTCTGTGGAATTCTACAACACAGTTTAACGCTGGGTGCTCGGGTACCATAAAATCAGAATTTCCATCAACAAATACCGGATAGGCAGGAATGGGGTAATTTTATATTGAAACAGCTCCAAAGTTACAATCCCCTTTTTAGGATATCTTTATTTTATTTTTTTTTGTCACGAACACAGAGGCTGTGGTTTAGTGGGTAGCCCTCTTACTTCTGGGTCAGAAGGCTGTGGGTTTAAGTCCCACTCCAGAGATCTAAGCGTAGAAAACCTGGGCTGACACTCCAGCGCAGTACTGTGGGAGCACTGCCTGGTGAGAGGAGCCACCTTTCGCATGCTCTTCTAAGTGACCGCCTGGTGCTATTGGACAAGAAGCAGGGGAGATTTTCCTTAGCCAGTGTTGTGATGTGGGCTGCAGAGGGTAGTGGCCCTACCTAGCCTCAGAGAATCACTGTAAGTCAGCAGAGTGCTACATGGAGCAAATTATTTCTCCTTCTGAGCTCCCAAACTTGCAACAATGAATTAGCAGCGACTACTAGATCAAACCCATTTAGCTTCATGTCTGCCAATATTTCATCCACCTCGCTACAAAGGTTTTGTCCACTCAGATACAGCACCTTCAATCCTATCATTCATTATGCTCAGCCACGATCATAATGAATGGCGGAGCAGGCTCGAAGGGCCGAATGGCCTACTCCTGCTCCTAGTTTCTATGTTTCGATGTAACTTCTTGCTATTTTTTTTGCCTCAGCTGGTCTTAGACACTAATGGCTTATTCCTGTTGTTAAACTCTTTGTCCCTTTCGGATAAAACCAGCTTGATTTTGCCCACATCGTTATTGTGCTCCACAGGCCTGACTTTTCTCTTCGGGCTTGTAAATTTACCCCCCCACCGCCTGCACCTTCCCACCCCTTGTTAGTTTAAGGCCCTGTATACTGGGGAGGCAATGGTGTTGTGGTATTGCCTAGTAACTCCAGGGTAATCCTCTGGGGACCTGGGTTCAAATCCTGCCATGCCAGATGGTGGAATTTAAATTCAATAAAAATAAATGTAAAAATCTAACAGTCATGAAATGATTGTTGTAAAAACCCATCTGGTTCACAACTAATGTTCCTTCAGGGGAAAGAAATCTTTCATCCTTGCCTGGCCTGGCCTACATGTGACTCTAGTCAAGCAATGTGGTTGACTCTTAAGTGCCTCTGAACAAGGGCAATTAGGGATAGGCAATAAATGCTGGCCTAGCCAGTGATGCCCACATCCAATGAGTAAAAAAATTATTACCCTTGTTACTCAGTTCACCTTCGCACTGGTCCCAGGTTGGCTTAAGTGAAGCAGCTCTGATTCCCCAGCACTGGTATCAGCTGCCCACACCGCTTCAGTCACACTTTATAATCTGCCTGCCCCCTGCTGTTTAAAGGTGGCTCAGGTAACAATCAAGGGATTATCACCTTTGAGGTTCTGCTTTTCAACTTGGACCCTAACTCCCCCAAACTCTTTCAGCAGAACCTCATCCTCACGTCATCAGTTACCTATGTGAGCCACAGCAAGTCTCCTTTTCCCACTCCAAGTTTGCCTGTAGCCGCAAGGAGGTGTCTTTAACCCTGGCACCTCGCAGGCCGTACCACCTTCAAAATTCCTGGTCACAGCTGCAGAGAACAGTATCATTCCCCATGTCTATCCTGTCCCCTATCACTAAGTCATCCCTTTTCACTCCCCCCCTTTTTATTATTGCCCCTTATTAAGATGCTGTCATTTATTTGCCCATTTCCTTTTGTCTTCATGCGCACTGGTAGCAAGTACCTTACACTTGTTGGACCATAGCAAAGGCTGAGGCTCCTCCAGTACTGCATCTTATAAGACCCTATGGCTGCCCGAACTGCACTCACACACTCACCAAATCCAAACCACTACCTACCTCAAGAGATGGGACTGCTTGCTCAGTCAAAATATCCAGGTAACTCCCTGATGCTCCGCAATGTCTGCAGCTTGGACTCGAGCTGAACAATCCTGAGCCAAAGCCCCTCGAGTTGCAGATACTTTCTGCAGATGTGATTGTCCGGGATCGCACCACAAAATTCCACGTGCTGCAGATGTGGCACACCTGGCATCTCTATGTAACCTTGGCAACCTTGGTCATTGGCACCCCATCCAACACCTTCAACACTCACTCCCTCCACCACCGACACACAGCGGCAGCAGTGTGCACCATCTACAAGATGCACTGCAGCAACTCACCAAGGCTCCTTCAGCAGCACCTTCCAAACTCTGCGACCTCTACCACTTAGAAGGCCAAGGGCAGCAGATGCATGGGAACACCACCAACTGCAAGTTTCCCTCCAAGTCACACACCATCCTGACTTGGAAATATATCACTGTCGCTGGGTCAAAATCCCGGAACTCCCTCCCTAACAGCACTGTGGGTGTACCTACACCACCTGGACTGCAGCGTTTCAAGAAGACAGCTCACCACCACCTTCTCAAGGGAAATTAGGGATGACCAATAAAATAAAAATGCTGGCCTAGCCAGCGACGTCCACACATTATTAAATTTTAATGTAATTAATCCACTTGGTTTATTTTTCAATATTTTTTTAGAAAACAAAATTAAAGTAACTTGTTTAAATTCTTAATTTAATAAAGTGTAAGTTACAGGTTACTAGTTTTAAATGCTTACTGCTTCAATCTTCAGTGAAAGGGGCATGGGGGCAACTCAAATTGTATCAGCTCTAAGCTCTGGAACTCGCTCCCTACATCGCTCTACCTCTCCCTCCCCTTTTAAGATGCTCCTAAAAGTTATCTCCCTGATCAAGCTTATGGTCATGATATTGTCTCATAATATCTCCTTCTGTTGCTCATTGCCGTTATTGATATCATTCCTGTTCAACACCTTGGGATGTTTCTCTATGTTCAATGCACTATATAAATGTTGTTATTGTTGTTGTAGGGTGGCCAAGTGCAATGGGTTAGTTATTGACTCTTCATCTGTTAGCAATTGCCTTTAAGCCCAGATAATACTGATAGACTCAGTCTCCTCTGTCTGCTGCTAAGAGTCCCACATAGAATGGGTTTGGATGGTTTCAGCCCAGTTCCCAGTGATGTGGGAGATGGTGGTGTAGTGGTAATGCCACTGGAGTAGTAATCTAGGGGCCCAGGCTAATACTCTGGGGACATGAGTTCAAATCCTACCACAGCAGCTGGTGGCATTTAAGTTCAATTAATAAATCTGGAATTTAAAAAGCCAGTCTCAGTAATGGACAATTGATGGTTGTTTGGGAAGGAAATCTGCTGTCCTTACCTGGTTTGGCCTACACGTGGCTCCAGACCCACAGCAAATGTGGTTGACTCGTAGTTGCCCTCTGAAATGGCCTAGCAAGCCACTCAGTTCAAAAGCAATTAGGGATGGGCAACAAATGCTGGTCTTGCCAGTGATGCCCACATCCCATGAAAGACTAAAGGGAAAAAATAAATGGCTGTTTTTTAACTTGGTACCGCATTAGGAATTACATTGACAGAAATGTGGGATGGCCAGCATGGAAAATGGGACAAAATGTCACATTGGCAAAACAGAACGTTCTCCTGTACTGCATGAGATGTGGCACATTGTTGGCAGAAAAATTCTATGACACTATTTTGAAGAAGAGCATATGAGCTGTCCTGGCTAATATTTATCCATTGACCAACATAACTAAAACAGGGATATATATATATATATATATATACATATATCCCTCCAGGTTCTGTATATCATCTGATTTTGGAGTGTTTGAGTGAGGGTGCCTGTCTTGGAAGGTATTCCTAGCACGAACATCCATTGCATTGATTTTAGGAGGCCTCGATGCTCAGCCAGTATTGCCCTGCCTTCTCGACCAGAGGCATTGGGTTCATGTCTCAGTGCATGACATGGACTTGACACCAGGACATGATTCTCGATGCAGCTCATGAGGGTAATAAACAGCCTGCCACTCTTTCCAACACTTCCCCACTATTCCCCAAAGAGCAAACAAGTGTGTGTGAAGATATTTTCGTGATTTTTAAAAAAATAATTCATCCTTGCGATGGAGATGCTGCTCATAAGGCCATCATTTATTGCCAATTCCTAGTTTCCGTTGAGAAGGCGATAGTGGGTCTTCTTCTTTAAGCTCCCAGTCTATGTGGTTATGATGCTCCAGTCGTGCTATTAGGGAGGGAGGGATTTGGACCTCGTGATGATGAAGGAATGATGTCACACGTCCATTTTGGGATGATGTGCAACTTCCAAGTGTCAGCCGTCATTGAGTTGGTAGCACTCTTACCTCTGAGTCAGAAGGTTGTGGGTTCGAGCCCCGCTCTAAGGCCTGAGCGCAGAAATCAAGGTTGACACTCCAGCGCAGCACTGAGGCAGTGCTGCACTGTTGGAGGCACTGTCTTTTGGATAAGTCCTCTACCCTCTCAGGAGGATATTAAAGATCCCATGGCCCTAGTTGGAAGAAGAGCAGGGGAGTTTCCATCTGCGTCCTAGCCGATACTTATTCCTCAATCAACATTACAAAAATACAAGCAAAATACTGCGGATGCTGAAGATCTGAAATAAAGACAGAAAGTGCTAGAAAAGCTCAGCAGGTCTGGCAGCATCTGTGGAGCTAGAAACAGAGCTAACGTTTCGAGTCCGTATCTCTAAAATAGATCATCTGGTCATCATTATGTTGCCATTTGGGGGAGCTTGCTGTGTGCAAATTGGCTGCTGTGTTTCCTACATCACAACAGTGACTATACCTCAAAAAGTACTTCATTGGCTGCAAAGTTTGTTGAGGCACCCTGTGGTCATGAAAGGCGCTATATGAATGCAAGTTTTGCCATTCTCTTTTTTTTAAGAGGGGAACATGGTGGCCTTGACCTTGTAGGTGGTGGAGGTCACAGATTCAGTCTTGGAGAATTCACCCACCCGTTTTGCCATTCAACACATGCCTGGGAGCAAGGCGGAAGCCTCTTGTTCCATCGCCTTCATCCTGGCTGCCAGGTTAAAGACCAGCTGAGGGATGCTACTCGCAGTAATGGTAAGGGTCAAGCTTACTAGTAGTACCGCCACCTTGTGAGGATCATATCAAAAACAACAGCAGCCCAAAGCTCCCAGCCGGTACTTAGAATCCTACAGAATAAAACTGTACTTAGAATCTTATAGAATAAAATTGTACTGAGAATCTTATAGAATAAAACTGTATTTAGAATCTTATAGAATAAAATTGTGCTTAGAATCTTACAGAATAAAACTGTACTTAGAATCTTATAGAATAAAACTGTACTTAGAATCTTATAGAATAAAATTGTGCTTAGAATCTTACAGAATAAAACTGTACTTAGAATCTTACAGAATAAAACTGTACTTCGAATCTTGCTGAAGCTTTGCCAAATGAAACAAGCTGTGTCAGACATATTCCCTACTTAATAATTTTCAACTATTGCTGCAACAGAAAGTCTTTTCACACCTGTCTAACTTCTTAAATTGAGAATTTCCACCATGGTAAGTGGCATTCTGTTTCTGAAGTCACACAAACTTTAGAATAAATATGACAAATTCATGCTCCCCTGATTGAACTTCTCCCTCCCAGAAACCCTTATTGGGAATTCTGGCGCAGATGTCTGTCCATTCCAAATGATTTTCCACCCATTAATTTTAAGAAAGAGCTTGTACTTATATATGTATATATTTTATTTTATATTGTATTTATGTAGCAGATTTCACAATATGAGGATATCCCCAAACACTGAACAGCCAATGAAGTGTAGTAAGTCACGATTTCTATGTAGGAAACACTGTGGCCAATTTGCACACAGCAAGCTCCCACAAAGAGCATTTAAACAAATAGCCAGATAATTAACTTTAGTGATAACAGTTGACAGATAAATATTGACGTGTTTTAAGACACTGGACGTAGTTTGGTAGATCTTATTAAGGTGTTCGTAGTCTTAGGTGGTTCAACAGTAAGTATTTATTAACTATTAGAAACTATATGCATAGGTATAGTAAAGGTCCAAGCTAAGAGTTGTCTCCATGCTTGCTTCTACACACAGCTCTGTCCAACACTACACTGACTCCTAGGTGTGGGTCATGTGTTCTTTTACATCACTGTGTGGGCTGTACTGTACTTAGTCCCACCTTAACTCTTTATGTGCCAGACCCTTATACTACATGACCCAGCACAACTCACCAGTTCTTCAATGAATAGTACCATGCAGTCTTTTACATCCACCTGAGAGGGCAGACACATCAGCTTAATGTTTCTGTAATCTCTTCTATGAATTGTAAACGACATTGTCTGAGATTACTCTCAGCTGGGGTAATTGAAATGTTGTGGGTGAGCTCAAAAGCCCTGTCTGGAATCTGCCAGCCAACACCCTGAGATGGGCACACGTTTGGACAGTACTGACACCACCCTTTAGGCTCCTCATTTTCTTACCTTGGCTTACTGTCCCCACCACCCCACCCACCACACCCAGGATGCCAGGCCCTTCCCACTTCACTCCTCCATGTCCCCGACCCACCCTCAGTCCTCCCCTGGATCCCTCTTCCAGTCCTCCATGCCCTGACCCCACCCCACAACCCCCCAAACCACTGACTCCCCCTTGTCAGACCCAAGCCTCCATGCGAGCTGCCATTCCCCTGCTCCCCTTGCCTTGTGCCGTAGACAAGGAAAATTGCGGACCTTACACACAACCGTACAAAGCCAACTGGTGCACGCCACCTTTCAACAAACATGAACTGAGTGCCACATGAGTCACATGCTCCACTGACTTTATCCTAAGTATTCATGACATGCAAATACATTGCAAGTACGTACCCACCGCAGGCTGGTGTGATGCTCGACACACCACAAACACGCCGCATCTCAACCCGCCATTGGGAAATTGAAATTTCACATCCTGCCTAATTAAGTCGCCCAACACGCCATGTTTCCCGTCTTTGCGGGTTCCATAAAATCCACTCCCACCAACTCGTATCCCTCAACTGATATCAATAAAACCGATTATCTAGCCGGTGTTGTAGGATGTTGTGTGCGCCTGCATGCCATTGTAGTGTAAAGGTGCTTGGCAGAGCAAGGGTTAATGTGGGACTGGAGAATATCACCGCCCATGGTATGATGTATAGAGTCACATGGCAGTAGACTCTGATAGAACAGTCTAGAGAGAACACTCTAGAAACAGCCTACCTGCATGGTGAGCAGCAATACTTGGGATCTGTAAATAGTTAAAGACTACCAATAAATGGTTCCCATTTAAACACACTTATCAATGAGCCACAACAACCGACACCACAATGCAACAGCCAGTGCTGGGAGCTTGCTGTGAGCAAATTGGCTGCCACGTTTCCTACATTACAACAGTGATTGCACTTTGACTCATTACCACCAAGAGTAGTTCAGACAAATAGCATAGAGGCATTCAAGGGGAAGCCAGATAATCACATGAGGAGGAAAGGATATGCCAATAGGGTTAGATGAAAAGGGGTAGGAGGAGGCTCATGTGAAGGAGCATGGACCAGTTGGGCCGAATGGCCTTGTCCTATACGATACATTCTATCTGAGAATTCTAGAAGCCTTACAGGCTGCAGGCAGGAGACTGCATATGTTGGCCAACACCTCCCGAGTTCATGTTACCATAATTAGGTTTTGCACTTCACAACTTTCTAAAGTATTGCAATTAAACTTAAGTTTCAGATCCATTACAATGTGAGTGGTGTGCATATAATTACACTTACTGATCCTTCAAACGTATCATTCCTCCAGCATTGCTTGAGCATTATGGTTTGTTGATTTTTTAAACATCAGGATTAACCTGGCTAACCCATCCTTGGTGTCCGCACCGTTATCTCGCACGTGCAGTAGGTAGCCCTTCGACAGTTTTTGTGCAAAAGACAAAAATAAGCTTTAATTCCTTCCTCCTTTTGAAAGGAATTAAGAAGGGGGTAACCCTTAGATTGCCGGGAACCTCGGGGAACTCCAAACTCCCAGACTATCTACCTCATAACTAAGTTTTCAGCTTGCACATTGTGACACTAACCCTGCTACAGCAGGACTCACGGTTACGCATGGGCTGTTGGAAGTTTGGCACCATTTTCCATTGGCTGCTGACTCTTGCTTGATATCCAAACACCTCTGACGATTTCTTGATGCGATTTTTGAAATCATGGAGGATACTCGAATGGCCGTGCTGAGCGCAAGCTGTTGGGAGCTGATGTTATTGGCAAAAAATAGGGACCAGGTGTAGGTGAGAGCAAAGCCTTGGGAGCTCCTGCGCTGGCTCCTTGGGTAGAACCCACCTGAACGTCAGTAAGGCTGTGGGTTCGATCCCCACTCCTCACCTGAGTGCAGACTTTAAGCCGATTCTCCTAGGCTGTGCTGAGGGAATGCTGCACTAGCAGAGGTGCTGTCTTTCAGATGAGGGCTGGGATTTTGAATTGGGTTAGGGCCAAGATTGGAGGCGGGTGGGTGAGCATTTTAGCACTGCCGATCTCCATGCTGGTTCACCACCACCATCCCAACATCCAGCCATTTTCAGTGAGGGTGGCTTGGAGCCAGATTGGCTCCTCAACAGGATGAGGCAGGCGGTCAATTATTTTTAATTTTTTTCTTTACTCTTTCATGGGATGTGGGTGTCACTGGCAAGGCCAGCATTTGTTGCCCAGTCCTAATTGCCCTTGAATTGAGTGGCTTGCTAGGCCATTTCAGAGGGCAGTTAAGAGTCAACCACATTGCTGTGGGTCTGGAGTCACATGTAGGCCAGACCAGGTAAGGACAGCAGATTTCCTTCCCTAAAGGACATTAGTGAATCAACCAGGTTTTACAACAATCAATGGTAGCTTCTGCATAATTGTGTTATTGGATTCAAGTAGTTTCAATAATTCCTGAAAACTGCTAGCTATAAACATTCGAACATTTAGTTTAATATATTTACAGATTATGAGGAACACTCTCTTACAAACTTCTGACCATACTTGCTTTCCTTTTACTTTAGACTGTTCCAGAGTCTCAGATCACAAGTCTATGTCACTTCCTTCTATGACATCACAGACTATTACTGTTAACCCTTTAAGGGACTTAGTCTAACATACTCCATTATACAGCAGTTTCACTGTCACCATTACTGGGACTAGCTTTACAATTCCAGATTTGTTAATTGAGTTTAAATTCCACCGGCTGCCTTGGTAGGATTTGAACCCATGTCCTTAGAACATTAGCCCGAGCCTCTCTGGACCCACGACAGCAGCCAGTTACAGCTGTTGACCATCCCCCAGAGGACATTGCCCCCCACCAAGATCATGGTCAGTGTTACAGAGTTGATCTTCCAGGCAACTTTTCTTGTTAGACACATTTAACTTTATTTACAATACAGCAGCAGCAGCTACATGTGTACATCAAACTCTATAACTAAAGAAGAACTCTCTCCTAGAGGTTCCCCGTGCTGCTAACTCATTGGTTTACACAAATCATGTGATCTTACAACACAGGATTATTTTTAAAGCTACAGTCCTACGTTTATCAGAACTATAATTACTACATTCCTCCCCCTTTAACTTTTCTGTACATTTTGTGTTTACAAGGATATTTATTTCATGACATTACAGTACTTACACAGGTCATGAAATTACAAGTTAGTCTTTCAGGCAGTTTCCTGATCCGCATGGAATGTCGTAGCTCCACACGGATTCTTTGACAGGAACCACATTCTCATGAACTGCATTAACATCAGGTACCTCATTAGGCACATGCAGTTCAACGTCTTCCACTCCGACAGGGACATCGGGCATGTCTGTCCTTGGTTGAGCAACTTCAACAGAAACCACAGGTTCAACAATGGTTACAGGTGGAACATCATTTTGTTGGGGTATCTCCCTTTTTCTTAAATGAACCACATGCCTACGTGTGACCTGGCCCTCCACTTCCACGTGGTACAATGGTGCGGTCACAGAGCTTACTTTACCAGGTAACCACTTTGATCCTCCACGAAATTCCTTACATATACTGCTTCTCCAGCAGTAAATTGTCACTCATGACTATACAAATCATGAGTGACTTTTTGGTTCCCTTTATCTTTCTCCTCCTTTCCCTCCAAATTGGGAAGTATTAGGCTCAGTCTTGTTCGAAGATGGTGCCTCATCAATAATTCTGCGCCCTCTTTCCACGTGCCTACTTCTTTCTACTACAGAATTTAGTCTCGGCCTCTTTTTGACTTCACTGTCGGCCAGACTTCTCTCAGATACAATCTCATCTTGTTTTAGTTCAGTAATTGAGCTACCCATGACTTCATTATCTACTCACATCTTGAAAAATTCTACAACTTTTGCTTCCAAAACATCTTTAGCTTTATTCAGCTGATTCTTCAGCTCTTCCGTCTCCTTCTTGTATCTGTTGGCTTCCTCCTGGAACCATGGACATTGCTGGGTCTTTATGCCAATTGGCTCTTCAGTTTTTACAGAGTGACGTTAAATTCTTCCTGTTTCTCTTTGTAATTTTACAGAGGTACAAACTTTGACCGGAGGGATCCTAGTCGTGTGTGAAGGACTTTCAACAGGCTTTCCTTTTCTTTGCGAATCTCACTCACTTCATCTTGAATTCTGTGATTCAGCAGAGTCTCCTTGGGTTTCTTCTGCTGTTCTGCCATGTCGTTGTTTAAGACAGTCTTCATTTCTTCAGGTTGCTGAATGCTGACACACTCCTTTTTCATCCTGTTGCAGTCCTTGGTCTCCCCGGGCTCGTTCTGAAGTACCTTGACTTCTTCCTTTTTCAACCCAAGAACTCTTCCAGCTTCCTTTTGAACTCTCACTGGCCAATCAAGGTTAATTTCCCTTAACCAATTTTGACTTAGAAGACTTGGTCCTCTGCCTTCTCCTACCAATTGGTGTCTATAATAAGCAGTTACTCTGCTGATACCTTTTACCTGGATTTCTTTGCCTGTGTACATTTTCAATTTAGCAGATGTTTGTTCCAAATTTAATTGTTGATCACCTTTATTTAAATATCTGAAAATGTGTTCTCCTATTACAGTGGTAGAAGCACCCACGTCTGCTTCCATTTTTAAGGGTTTATCATTCACTTTCACTTTGACAATAATTGATTCTGTCTTCCCAACTTTCATGTCGAATAAAGAATAAATGTTAGAATTGGTTGTTTCTGGCTCTTCCACACTATATAATTCATTGGACTTTGTTTGGTGCCCTGAAGCCTGTTTAAATCTTGTTTTGCAATGTTTCAACATGTGTCCACTTCTGTGACAAACATAACTCTCTTCCTTTTTAAACTGCCAGTCGTTAGGAGAATGATTGTTTCCACATTGATAAAAATTAGTTTTCGACTTTGCTGCTAAGCTGTTTCCCCTAAGTTTTCAGCTTCGCAACGGAGTCCCAGCTTTTCGCACCACTTTTGGCTCAATTTCCCACCCAGCTAGGAGAATGGCGCCATTTTGCGCCACTTGAATCACTTGTGAATCCCTTACAGCACTTTCCATCGCAAGTGCTTTTTCTATCGCTTTCTTAAAATCAAGATCCACTTCAGCCAGCAATCTTCGCTGAATAGCATCCTCCTACATGCCACATACCAAACGATCCCTGAGCATATCATTCAGGGTCTCACCGAAATCACAATATTCCCTTAGTTGCTTTAATTTCGCTACGTAGGTAGCAATGGTCTCTCCTGGGGCTTTATTCCGTGAATTGAACCTGAACCTCTGCATTGTGACTGAGGGCTTGGGTTCAAAATGTCCCTTAATGAGGTCTACCAATTCACTGAAAGTCTTCAAATCTGGGGCACTGGGGTTGTCAAGCTTCGAATTAAACTGTAAGTTTTGATCCCACAAATACTGAAGAGAATTGCTCTCCTCTTTTCCTCCCCTGTGATTTTGATGGCTTGAAAGAAGAATGCAAGATGTTCTATATAGTGAGACCAGTCATCCACGACTGGTTCAAAGGGATCAATTCTGCCAAACTGTGGTACCTTGGATGAGTATATCTTCCTTTCTTTTTAATGAACTTAGATACTTACAATCGCTGGATGATGTACAGCACCAGAGCTGATTTATCCTCGTCGCAAGTTTATTGTAGAGTTGATCTTCCAGGCAACTTTTCTTGGTGGACACATTTAACTTTATTTACAAGACAGCAACAGCAACTACATGTGTGCATCAAGCTCTATAACTAAAGAAGAACTCTCTCCTTGGGGTTCCCCAGGCTGCTAACCCATTGGTTTATACAGATCAGGTGATCTTACAACGCAGGATTATTCTTAAAGCTACAGTCCTATGTTTATCAGAACTATAATTACTACAGCCAGGCGGCCGTGGCTTTTTTAAAAAATTAAAGATAAACATTCCTTCCCTTTTCCCTCTCTCTTTCCAGCCTCAGATCGACAGCTCCCAGCTCTGCCCATGGCACTGTCAATCTCTGAGTACTGCAGGGCCTCCAATTGGCTCTCAACCATCGGGAGCCCGCACACCCTCCCCAATCGGATGGCTAGCCCGTTCCCTGGCCTTCAGTTGGCTGGAGTATTTAAAAAATTGCAGTGGATAATCCTAAGCGGGGTCAAGACTCCGAAACCTGCCCCCATTTCTGGGTCCCGAGCCTTGATTCAAAATCCAGTCTGAGATGTTAAACTGAGGTCCTGTTGGGGTGGATGTAAAAGATCCCACAGCGACATTGAAGAAGTGATCTCTCCCCCAGTGTCCTGGCCTACGTTTATCCCTGAACAAACATCACTTAACAACCACTTAGTTTTTTTGCTTCAGCGCTGTTTGTGGGATCTTGCTGTTTACATGCTGGCTGCTGTGTTTCTGAACTTACAACAATGACTACACTTCAAAAAGTACTTCATTAGCTGTAAAGGGAACATCATGAATGGTGATATATAAATGCAAGATTTCGCTGTCTCAATAAAGTTATTCAGGCAGCACCTTTATTGTCACACTAACATTGAACTAGCAAAATAAAGACTTCAAAGCCTTTTTAAAAAATGCGAGCACGTTTCTTCAGTGTGTTGCCTCTTCTCATTTGTTACATTTATACCTAACCTCACCCTCTCTCTCTCTCTTCAATTTTTATTATCTTTACTTTCATTCCTCGTTGCTTTTGTGAAGTTCCTGTCTTCCCCGAATGCTCTACTGTAGATACTGGCCGATGATGAGACGTGTATAGTTTTCATAAAGGTTGACACCCTCCTGTACCTTGTGTGACCCTTGGCAAGTGGGAATAATCAATCTGTTTTACAACAGGGAATCATATCCAAGTGTAACCGTGACCTCAGCAAACTGGCAAGTTGACTTGATGGGCTGAATGGCCTTCTTCTGGGCCATACTGACTCTAATGATTCTATGACCAATTCCAAGAAGCTCACTTCGCAACAGCAGTCTGCACTGAACCAGGTCCGACATCCCATCTTCAGAGCGCAGGCAAAACAGATCAGCATCAAGCATCAAAAAAGCCAGGGCTTGGTTCACTCCAGCAGTGACCCACATGTGATCTTCTCCCACTCTTCAAGGCTGTCATCCTCTGAAGGATCAAACAGAGACAGCCAATGGAGGGAGAAAACCACTTTAGAGTGGCCCAAAAGCAGATTGAGGCCATCCATTGGTCACAATAGCAGTGAGATTGATCGATGGATCGCACTGGTAGCTTTTTGAAGGGCTCTTTTGCTTTTGCACTAGTTGTGTCCCTTTCCCTTCTGCCTTGAAGATGTTGACTTTTTACTGGCTGGTCTTCAATTTCTCATCCAACCAATTGTTCACACATGAGTCTTGACCAAGGGAGAATACCGGGCAAGAATGGGTGGATTATATTTCCCATGATGTAGGATCCCCAGGGAGAACTCCCTTACTCTTCTTCAAAGAGTGCTAGCGCATCTTTTACGTCCGCCTGAGAGGGCAGGTTGGGTCCCAGTTTTACATCTCATCTGAAAGACAGCATCCCAGGCTGTGTGGCACTCCCTCAGTACCGCAGCGGGAGTGTCAGCCCCGATGATGTGCCCAATTCTTTGATGCTGAAGCAAGGGAGGGGCACCCACTGAGCCATGGTTGACACTTTTCAAGCCTCAGTAGACTCTGCCACTCCTCTATCTCTCGAGGAGGTGAGGAGCCCTCAGCCCAGGGAGCACCGAGAGTGCACCGGGGTATGTGTAGGAAATATGGCTGTACCTGGTGTGTCAGCTGGGGGCGTCTGTAAGAGAGGCAGAGCGTGTGCTAGGACCATGAAGAAAATAAAGACTGTGCACTTTTGGAATAAAACAAGAAAGTAAGAGCTCTGAAGCATTATTCTTTGCAAACTGCAGGGTCCTTTCTTATTCCCAGTTTAAAAAAAACAGCATCGTGATCAGGTTTGCTGAAATCCAGTGTTGGTCACAGAACGTTCTAATCTACAGTACTCATCAGGAAACATTCTGGGAGAAAATGTGATGGAATCATGGGCAGTGAGTTATTGTGAAGGGCATGTCGAAACAATATTGGGAGAACAACAGAGATTGAATGAACAGTGTGCCTGCATGTTCTGTACTCACCCTGGCACTCCAACTGGGACCTTCCCTAATCAAGTGGTCCCTTCAAGGGCTGTACTTAAAAAAGCCGAATTAATGAGGTCAGACAGAGCATCCAGAACAATAAAGCTCATTAAAAACCCTCATCATTTAAACACAATGGAAACAAGTGCAGGAATTGAACGAAGACACATTCTGCTCACCTGTGCACAGGATTTACCGGACAGCTCTGGGTCTGAACCACGAATGGAGTAGCGTCTACTTTTCTCATTATGAGCACTAGGGGTGAGTGTCCAAGAAAAAGTCAACAACAACTTAGGAACACAGGAGGAGGGTTAGGCCATTCAGCCCCGTGTGCCTTCTCCGCCACTCAACTAGATCCATGGCTGATCTTCCAACTCAACACAATTTTCCTGCACTACCCTTGATATCTTTAATATCCAGAAATCTATCCACCTCTATTAATAGTTTGCATTTATATAGCATCTTTCGTATACTAAAATGTCCCAAGGCCCTTCAATAGGAGAGTCATTAGACAATAATTGGCACCAAGCCAAGATGGAGATGTGAGGTCCAGGTCATCAAACGCTTGATCAGAGGATTAGCTTTTAAGGAGCATCCTACGGAAAGGCTTGAAGAGGAAATCCCAGAGCTTAGAGCCTAGATGACTGAAGGCAAAGCCTGAAGGAAAGAAGCCAGAGTTTGAGGAATGCGGAGTTCTTAGAGAGTTGTAGGGCTAGAGGGGGGGTTACACAGATAGAAAGGGCCACGGAGGGGTTTGAACACGATGATAAGAATTTTAAATGCGAGTGCTGAACCGGGAGCCAATGCAAGTCAACGAGCACAGGAGCGGCGGTTCAGTTTGTAACAGAGCTGAGGCAAACTGGGTTAATTCCACCAACTGCCATGTTGGGCCTTAAAGCCATGTCCCCAGGACATGACGATTACTAGTCCAGTGACATTACTACCACGCCGCCATCTCCCCTTGTGCTGAGTGGCCTTTTAATAATTTGTCTTTTCACACTTGACGTCAGCTGCTGGTCAAGGTTTCAGCTTCGTGTCAGCGAGTTACACCTTCACCTGAGTTTGGAAGTTTTGTAGGTTCAAGCCCTACTCCAGAGACCTGATCACCAAATCCAGGCTGACACGGGGAGAGTGCTGCACTGTCGGAGGTCCCGCCTTTTTTTGGATGAGATGTTGAGTCAATGCTCCGCCTGCCCTCTCGGGTGAATGGGAACGCGCTGCGGCTCAATGTGAACAACAGTGCCGCAGATCTCCTCGTACCCCTCAACCGACATCAGTAAACGAAAACAGATTATCGGGTCATTACCGCACTGGAGGTCGCTGTGCACAAACGGCTGCTGCGTTTCTTACTTAGCAACAGCGACCTCGTTGGCCGCCGAGCGTACTGGGACGTCCTGAGGCCGGGGTGGGGGCGGGGGGCGCTATATAAATGCAAGTAGTTCCTTCCTTTCATGGCAGGGGATGAATCAGATGGCACCAGCTGAGAATCCTGTTACGCTCATCAACATGTTCAAACAAAGCTTCATTCTTCAGGAAAACCTTCTGACAAGTTATCTGAAAATGAGAAATGGTAGAATTTAACTGGCAGCCAACACAAGCCCACCAAGCTGTGACAGGCTTCATAGTCAGCATGTAAACATAACCTTGTGTTCAAGCATATTGTGTGATAGTGTTAAAGAATGTTGGCGTAACAATGAATTATCCGCTTCAGGCTTTAAAAAATTTTTTTTAAATTTGCACATGCTTCTATCTACGTGCTATCCTTTCATAACATCCTGTCAAACTCCGATTCATCACTGTCAGCCCGTCTCAGATAAGCATCTTACACCAGGCTTCTCCGGCGTCTCCCACATGAGTGTGGTTGTCAGGCCGGGGCGATCAGCGAGTGATCCGGAGCTGTAATTTCCGAATCGTTCCTGCTTTCGGGAACTTTGAGGTTGGTTTGGAATCAATCCCACCGAGAGAAACAACAAAGATTACCACCTTTTATGCAATGACTATGACATGACAGGCCATTGACATCAGGAGAGAAGGCAGCTTCGTGTTATGGATGCAAATCCTTCATCAGGACTGAGGTGCCCCCCCCGCCCCTGCCAATTTAAAAAAATCATAATTCTTATGGTTGTAAAATTAATCTATTAGTTCATTTTGAGCTCAGTACTGGAGCATGAGAAAAGTTGACAAGTAAAAGAGTGAGATGCATGAGAAGAATACTGGGAGTGTCAAGGATGCAAAGAATCCCGAATGATTTAACAATAAAAAGGTGGCTTGGGCATAAAATGCCATTGGTGCAGAAAGTCTAAGAGAGATGGTGGTGATGCGTTGGGGCATATTTCGTGCTCTGCACACAGAGGTACTTGAGGATAAGAGAGCAGGAGGGCCATGGGAGTTCTCGATAGACAATTCAAGGGTGACAAGATGACTGAAGCAGGCTGGGGATGAACAAACAATGGAGTGACGCTCATAGAGAACCGTGTTGAGCTGAGCTAAAGGAGCTTTATTTTTATTCATTCGTGGGATGTGGGCGTCGCTGGCTAGACCAACGTTTATTGCCCATCCCTAATTGCCCTTAAGAAGGTGGTGGTGAGCGGCTTCCTTGAACTGCTGCAGTCCATGTGGTGTAGGTACACCCATAGTGCTGCTAGGGAGGGAGTTCCAGGATTTTGACCCAGTGACAGTGAAGGAACGGCGATATATTTCCAAGTCAGGATGGTGAGTGGCTTGGGGGAGAATTTCCAGGTGATGGTGTTCCCATCTATCAGCTGCCCTTGTCCTTCTAGATGGTAGTGGTCATGGGTTTGGAAGATGCTGTCTAAGGAGCCTTGGTGAATTCCTGCAGTGCATCTTGTAGATGGTACACACTGCTGCTACTGTTCGTCGGTGGTGGAGAGAGTGAATGTTTGTGGATGGGGTCCAATCAAGCGGGGCTGCTTTGTCCTGGACGGTGTCCAGCTTCTTGAATGGAGCTGCATTCATCTAGGCATGTGGAGAGTATTCCATCACACACATGACTTGTGCCTTGTAGATGGTGGACAGGCTTTGGGTAGTCAGGAGGTGAGTTACTCGCCAAGGATTCCTAGCCTCTGACCTGCTCTTGTAGCCACAGTATTTATATGACTGGTGCAGTTCAGTTTCTGGTCAATGGTAACCCTCAGGATGTTGATAGTGGGGGATTCAGGGCAAGGGCTGTACTGGGGAAGGGTGGTATCCCAGGGTGTGTGTGTGGGGGCACATGTTGATCTGTGCAAGTGGCCTCAAGATAGTGAGGGCTGATGGGGCAGCCTCCAGAGGAGATGAGGCCAGATGGAGATGTGAGGGTATGTGTGAGAGAGAGTGAGTGGTGATGTCCCTTGAGCTGGCAGTGAGTGAGATGCCAGTGGATGTGTGATGGGCTTGTGAGTGTGTGAGTTTAGAGTGATGAGATGGTTGCCTTACCCTGGTGGCAGTGAATGAGATCATTCATCCTCTTTCTACACTGGATGGCTGACCTCTTCTGTGCAGCATTGGCACTGACCAGCACTACCACCGCCTACCAAGACTGTGATTGCTGGACCTCCTGCAGCCAGAACGGGGGGTGTAGGACATCCCTGTCATTCCAGTGACAGCACTGACAGGCCACTGACCTCTCTTTGGCCTTCGGGGCCATGTCTTCACTGGAGCAGTCCTAGGCTGCAAGCATGGAGAACTATGTTTGCGGCTGCAGTTTAGAAGTGGCATGCGGAGCGAGGAAACAGTGAGGTACCGGTGTGGTAGGCCAGCGAGATGGCGCGTTTCCTGTGGAAGCATAATTAATGAGGCGAGAAGCGGGCCATAAAGCGCAAAAAACCCACCATTGCGGCCAGCAGGTAAAATGTCTTTTTCCACGCCCACTACTGCACTTAGTGCAATCCTGGGACGATTCTGCCCCTATCATTTTTCATGGGGTGTTTACACCAGCACAATATTTAAATATAAGAATATAAGAATGAGGAGGAGAGGCCCGTAAGAATTTGTATGTTTGAATGAGATCACCTCTCATTCAATAAGATCGTGGCCAATCTGTCACCTCAACTCCGCTTCTCCACTTTACCCCACAGCCCTCCGGGATAGGGCATTCCAAACTTCACAACCACCTCCTCCCCACCACCCCCGGCAACCCCAGTGAAGAAACTTCACCTCATCTCAATCCTAAATGGCTGGCTCCTAACATAGAACATGGAAACATAGAAACTAGGAGCGGGAGTAGGCCATTCGGCCCTTCCAGCCTGCTCCGCCATTCATTATGATCATGGCTGATCATCCAACTCAATAGCCTGCTCCCGCTTTCTCCCCATACCCTTTGATCCCTTTCACCCCAAGAGCTATATCTAACTCCTTCTTGAAAACATACAATGTTTTGGCCTCAACTACTTTCTGTGGTAGCGAATTCCAGAGGCTCACCACTCTCTGGGTGAAGAAATTTCTCCTCATCTCATCTTATCTGAAGCTATGACCCGTGGTTCTATACTCTCTAGCTAGTGGGGGGAACAGCTTCTCAGCATCAACCCTGCACAAGACCCTCTAAGAATTTCAGGCCTCAGCGCTGCTACACTTTTTGTTTGCTGTCCATCTGATGTTAGTCCATCTCTCCGAGCTGCAGAATAAAACTTACCTGCACAAAAGGTGGGGCGGTGAGGGGGATGGGGGAGGGGGTGTTGGTGTGGTGGGTTTTGGGGGGTTGGAGGGAGCTTCAGGATTCAGAAGGTGAATGAAGCGGCAGGAAAAACTGATGGACTTTATTTTACCTCAGTTAAAACCTGACCTAACCACTGCCTGGTTTCCACACCTTGCGAGCCCAAGTTCAGCGGACTAGCTGGTATTGTTGGTGACGGGTTAAGTGCTTTCACAGGCCACGGGGGAGGGGCGGGGAATGTATTTGAGCAAGTTCCCTTTGCTACTTTATACTCGAAGTGCAATTGATTTTTTTTGGGGGGATGGGGCTGAAGGTTAGAATGTTGAAGGCTCAGTCTCCCATTAGGAGAGAAAGGGTATCTCACTGAGCGCCGGGGAGAACGAGGCAGAAAAAAACACACACACACACACACAAAATAAACAAGCTAATTAAATTCTGTAACTAGCAACCTCTTAAAACCACTAATCAACGGAAATTGCATTTGAATTGAACCCCTGAAACGCTATTGGAGAGACAGTTTGACAACTCCAGACAAGAGCTTTTGTCAGCCCACATTTCAACATCTGACAAAAAGGTCAATTAACTGATGGGAAGTGAAAACCTGCCTCGATCTCTCAGATCAATGTGGAGCCTTAATTTTGTGAAGTTAAAGTGATGAAGTCAAACAAACAAGAGAAGTACAAAGCGATGAAGAGTAAAATTCAGAATGAATGGCACATACCCTGACTAATATAAAAGCCTGGACTAATACATATTTCAAGAATGTGCCTTCTGCCATTATAGCACGAGGGGGAAAGGAGTGAAACATGAGTGCAGTGAAAACACAAATGCTGCAGAAGTGCCAGGTACACCTTGGCTGGTAATCCAGTGCCATTATATAGATTTTCAATGGGCTTATTCATTCTCACTGTATAGGAACCCCCATCAATCAGACTTTTTCTGATTCACACCCAACCCAATGGCTAACTCCTTTCCCTTCAGTTCCAAACCATCAAATTCTTCCTCGTTCACTTTCACTCTGTTGAAATCCAATGAATCAAGCCCCTTCTCACCCGCTTCCTGAGGGCGGAATTCCACGGGACCAAACGCTTCCCATTCAATTAATCTGTCTGGAATTCCAGTGGACGTTTTTTTTAAGCTTCCATTACAGTGATTTCCCAATGGGCCAAACCCACCGTATGAACAACAACAGGCCAAACTTCTCAGACTTAACCCTTTCCCTTACATGTTTGGTCAACCATAAGACCATAAAATGTAGGGGCAGAAGTAGGCCATTCGGTCCATCGAATCTGCTCCGCCATTCACTGAGATCATGGCTGATCTGATAATCCTCAACTCCACCTTACTGCCTTTTCCCCCATAACCCTTGATTCCCTTACTGATTAAAAATCTGTCTATCTCAGCCTTGGCTATACTTAATGACCCAGCCTCTATAGCCCTCTGCGGTAGAGAATTCCACAGATTCACTACCCTCTGAGAGAAGAAATTCCTCCTCATTCTCTTTCTTAAATGGGCGACCCCTTACTCTAAGATTATGCCCTCTGGGCCTAGGCTCTCTCACAACAGCATCTACCCTGTCAAACCCCCTAAGAATCTTATATGTTTCAATAAGGTCGCCTCTCATTCTTCTAAACTCCAATGAGCACGGGTCCAACTTACTCAACCTCTCTTCATAAGAAAATCCCTCCATACCTGGGATCAACCTAGTGAACCTTCTCTGGGCTGCCTCCAATGCCAGTATATCTTTCCTTAGATAAGGGGACCAAAACTGTTCACAGTATTCTAGGTGTGGTCAAACTAGTGCTGTGTATAGTTTTAGCAAGACTTCCCTATTTTTATACTTTGTCCCCTTTGAAATAAAGGCCAGCATTTGCCTTCCCTATTACCTGCTGAACTGGTATGTTAGCTTTTTTGGGATTCATGCACGAGGACCCCCAAATCCCTCTGTGCTGCAGCTTTCTTCAGTCTTTCTCCATTTAAATAATGTTCAGCTCCTCTATTCTTCCTGCCAAAGTGCATAACCTCATGTTTTCCCACATTATATTCCATCTGCCAAGTTTTTGCCCACTCACTTAACCTGATCTCAACAAGATCTCAGTGAGCACAACCCTTTCTTATTTTTTTGCATGGGATGTGGACATCACTGGCAAGAGCATTTGTTGCCCATCTCTAATTGCCCTCAAACTGGGTGGCTTGCTAGGCCATTTCAGAGGGCAGTTAAGAGTCAACTGCATTGCTGTGGATCTGGAATATAGGGCAGAGCAGGTAAAGATGGCAGATTTCCTTCCCTAAAGGGCATTAGTGAACCAGATGGGTTTTTACAACAAGCGACAACAGTTGGCATGGTCACCATTACTGACACTAGCTTTAGATTCCAGATTTATTAATTGAACTCAAATTTCACCAGCTGCCTTGCTGGGATTTGAACCCCCATCTCTAGAGCATTAGCCTAGATTTCTAGTCTAGTGGCATTACCACTACACAACATCTCCCTCTATTAACTTGCATTGAGTCAAGTAGGAAAAGAGCAAACTCCTTTCTATTCAGTCATTGTACAGAATTATAGTGAGCCATCCATTCCCAATCATTTCCAGTACACAGAATTGCAAACCCCTTAATTGGGGTTCTATTGGGGCCCTATTGCTGGATGAGCATATCCCGTGTAAAGAATCCAATGGAGAAAACTCCTTCCCTTTAATTCTTATAGACTCCTTTAGACTTTAGAAAATCCCAACATTCACTCACTTAGGAAATTCTTAACCAACACCAGGCTCAATAGAAACTCATTTGAAAGGATAGCGTATTTGTAATTGTGCTGAGATTAAGTCGCTGTGCAATACAATATCCTGGGCATTCATGTCAAATCAAACCGAAATGTTCAATTCACCATCAAAGGTCACTTGGACACAACAGTAAGTTGACCTCGAATCAATTTATGGAGTTTCAGGTTATTGCCCAGTGTTCCTGTTCTGTTTAATTCAATAGAACCTGTGAGGGATTCATTAAATAGCGTGGTATAAAGATTTACAGCTAGGTTATTTAGTGTCTGTTAATCCTGTACAAAGTAGAACATTTCCTGACAATGGAGGGAGCTATTCCATAGCGTTTAGCTGTAACATATAACACTCTCTGTCAATAAAAGGACACATCATTCCGCATATTAATCAATAAACGGACAATCAATTTACATACCAATGAATGCTCAGAATACTTTCAAATGAGTTTCTATTGAGCCTGGTGTTGGTTGAGAATTTTCTAATGCTCAGTGTATGTATCTATATATAAATATATTTGAATCAATACTCGATCTTTCCACAAAACAATAAATATACACTTAATCTCTTCTGTATAATGAACAAACACTAAGTAAATAAACAAGGCACAGTCACATGTGATGGTCAATAGTCAACACACAGTCAATTTAAGGTGATTTGCAAGAGAGCCAGAGGCAACATGAGGAAAAGCTTTTTTTTTTACACACAAGAGGCTAGGATTTGGAATGTACTGCCTGTTACAGTGGTGGAAACATGCTTACCTGGCAGGGGAGAGACCACGATTATGAAGGTGGTCCTCCCAGGACAAGGCTAGCCCATTGCACTTCGGGTGTGCCGACGCCTGCGATGTCCCCAGATGCGGGATACTTACCCGGCAAGGGGAGAGACCAGGATCGTGGTTGCTTCTGCATGTGGGTAAGTGTTTTTTTTTTGTGTGGGTATCATTTATTTTACAGGGTGGTTTCAGCAGAGGCTCTGGCCTTTTTGCCCTTTGGTGTTGGAAGCTCTTCTGTGGTTTGTTCTCCTTTGAAGGGGCTTTATTGCCGAACATTGGGAACTTAAAGAGTTGATGGCTGCAACCAGTCGAGCCCCAAACCAGGGGGTATGTAACACCGTTAGGGCAGCGGTGAAGGATAGTGAAGGAGGAACACCCATGGATCGTGCCTTCTTCATTAAGAGAATCCTTTTGGAGTTGTGTGGATTTGAAGCTGCGGAGATCGACTGCCTGCAGGACTTCCCCAGCACTCGATACTTCGATGTGACCTTCAGGAATGTTGCTGCCTGCGTCAAGTTCCTGAAGGTGTTCGAGGAGAAGAGAGACCAGCCGGAGATGAGGATCCTGATGGTGGAGTCACTCTTTGCTCTGCCGTTGCAACGGGACCGTGTGGTGACGGTGCATCTCTACAACCCCCACGTCCCTGTCGCCGATGTGCTCACCTTCCTCGCCAGGTACGTCGACAAGGTTGGGAATTGCACTGAGGTTAAAGACGTCTTCGGGATTTGGACCAGCAAACACCAGGTCAAGGTCACGCTCAAAGGGGATGGTAAGGGAGCCATCCTCCACCCTCCTCCCAGCTTCGCTATCGGGGGAAGCCGTGGCTACCTTGTCTACACTGGGCTGCCCAAACTTTGTCACTCATGCGGCAAGTGGCGGCCAACTGCAGCGCCGCCCTCTACAAGAACTGCAAGCAGGAAGGGTACCAGACAAAGGACTGCAAACAGACTAAGTGCTGCAACCTGTGTGGCGAGGCAGGTCACCTCTACAGGACCTGCTCCAAACGCTGCCTCACTTATGCACAGGTGGCCCAAACCAACGAGGGGGAAGCAGATGAAATGGTCAGTGTCACTACCGCCAAGGACACTTGCAACCCTACAACCGCCAAGGCCTCCAGCGAGCACAATGGGACTAAGGAGGACATGGAGAGAGACAAGATAAAGGGAAACATTGAGGCGGCAGACAGCCTCAGGGGGAATGGATCGGAGAGACTTCTCCAACAGAGAACAATTCAAACCTCGCTCCTTGCACGAACCCCCCAATTCCCCTTGAGCAGAACATCTCCAATGGGACAGTACAGGACGGTTTCCTCAGCCCATCCAAAGTGAGACAATTTGTGAACACTGTGGGTATGCAGGAGCAGACCAAAGGTCTGGAACTCTCAAAGACAGCAGGTTTGGTAAGTGACAAAATGCTTTAAAAATGGGGATAAAGATTGTATCCATAAACGTGCGTAGCATTAAATCTACTACATGATGTGCTGCGACCTTGGACTACCTTGCCAAGGTCAAAGCTGACCTGTTGTTTCTGCAGGAGTGTGCGATACCGTACCTCAGCTCCTACAGGCAATGGTCACGATGGTGGTCCCATGGGCCATCGATCTGGTCGGGAAGAAACGACTCACGTTCCTCCGGCCTGGGTATTCTGCTGCGGGGAGGCAACTTCTACCTGTCCCCGGTGTTGCGAAGGATGGGTCTGGCCACGCTGCCGCGGAACGCTCCAAGTAGTTGGACCGTGCCGTACCACCTGTCCCTGGTGGAAAACCTTATGCAGAGAAACACCTTTGACCACAAGTCCATCAAGCAATGGTCAGCACATAACATCCTAGAGGCCCTGAGGGAAAAGGAGAGGGTGGATCCTGTCGGATGGTTCCCCGAGCAGTCAAAGTCATTTTTCAGAATACCTCATCGCCAGAACTTTCCAACAAGCACCAAGACATAGCTTGGCTGGTGGTGAGAAAGGCCCTCCCCATCAGATCCTTCCAACACGCCAGGAGTCTCACCCCCTCTGCACGTTGCCCTCGAGGTGACTGATGGGGACGAGACCGTTGTTCACCTCCTTGTGGATTGTGCCTTTGCAAAGAAGGTCTGGAGAGAGATGCAGTGGTTTCTGTTGAGGTTCATCCCGAGCAGTTCTGTGACACAGGACTCTGTGCTCTACGGGCTGTTTCCAGGGACACACACCGAGACAAACATCAATTGCAGCTGGAGGATCATCAACTCGGCGAAAGACGCTCTTTGGTCTGCCCGAAACTTGTTGGTCTTCCAGTGCAAAGAGTTGTCCCCGACCGTGTGTTGCAGACTGGCACATTCCAAGGTCCAGTACTACGTGCTGAGGGACGCACTAAAGCTTGGGGCAGCCGCCGCAAAGGCCCAATGGGGAAAGGTCGCTGTCTGAGACCTTTCAGCCATAGTGCACCGAGGGACTGGGAATTTAATAGATCCCTCGGGCTGTATGACTCATATTGAATGTATGCAGTGAATACTACATGTATCTCAATTGTATTGAAACACCTCAGAGTGCAACATGATCTATGTAGATAACTTAAATACCATTGCACTGTCTGTCATGACCATTTTGAAATGTCTGCAATGTTCATTGATTGTATTGAATTACCTCATGATCTATGTGAAAAACTTGAATATGATTGCACTTTTTGTAATGGCCATTTCGAAATGTTTGTAATGTTCTTTCAGATATTTTATGAACAAAGTGTATTTTTCCAAAAAAAAAATTATAATGGTGGAAACAGATTCAATAGTATCTATAAAGGAAAATTGATAACTACGTCAAGGAGAAAACATTGCAGGAATATGGGGAAAGAGTGGGGTAACTGGATCAGTTGGCTTGCTCTGTGAAAGAGCAGGCTTATACTCGATGGGCTGAATGGTCTTCATCTGTGCTGTATTATTCACCGGTTTGAGCACCTTATCATTATAATTAATTCATCATTACAGCCAATGCCTGCTACATAATTATCAGTCCTCAGTATGCATTTTCCATATTGGGGGAGACAATGGCGTGATGGCAATGTCACTGGACTAGTAATCCAAAGGCCCAGGCTAATGCTCAGGAGGCATGGGTTCAAATTAAATTCAATTAATAAAATCTGGAATTGAAAACTAGCCTCAGTAATGATGATCATGAACCAACATCGACTGGTTCACTAATATCATTTAGGGAGGGAAATCTGCCATCTTTGTCTGGTCTGGCCTACATGTGGCTCCAGACCCACAGCAATGTGGTTGACTCTTAACTGTCCTCTGAACTGACCTAGCAAGCCACTAGGTTCAAGAACAATTAGGGATGGGCAACAAATGCTGGCCTTGCCAGCGACACCCACATCCCATGAAAGAATTTGGCCCCTCGAGCCTGTCCGCCATAGAGCTAGATTCTACCTCAGTGCCATTAACCCCATAACCCTTGATATCTTTACTATCTAGATATCTATCAATCTCTGTCTTGAATATACTCAACGATTGAGCCTCACTTCAAATTAATACTCAATGCAGAACCAAAGCCTTTTACATAAAAATTAAAGAACAGCCAATGCCTTTTGGATAATAGTCAATATGCAGCCAATCTGTAATCTTTGCAATATGAAAGCCCAATATTCAGCAACGATACCTTCTGCAAAACATAATAGTTGGGCTCAATACTCTGTTGATGAATCTGCAGCCAAACTCTTTCACATGATTGTTGCTCCCTGGCATATTGGTGCTCCCTTCTACATAACAATAAGATGATATCAAAGTGACATCATGAAAAATCTGTTCCATGTTGGTGTTTATGCTCCACATGAGTGTCCTCCCATTTGACTTCATCTAATCCTTTCAGCCAATCCCCTTTAAACACGCAGCATGTATAGACACTCAATTGTACATCATAAGTAACATTCAATCAATAGCTAGTCACTTCTACATAACAATCAGTGCTTAATAGATAAACAGACAATTCATCTCACATAAACAAATGTCAATAGATTCCTTTTAGATAATGATCAAGACATAAAACACAAGCAATCTCATTTACAATAATTAATGCTTCATAAACAGATGATTCTTTCAACATAATAATCAATTGTCACCGCACACTAATATCATTCTACATAATCAATATTCACAAATCGCCAATCCCTTCCGCTTAATAATCAATATTTGGTACGCAATCAATAACACTTGCAATATAAAAAATTATCACCAACTTGTACATTATTGAAAAGGTAATATCATTGGACTTCATGAACATTGACAAGAATCTTGTACCGTGTACATTATTGTATTATTGCTGTGTACATTTTCCTAACCCACACCAAGTCCTGATCACCCACTACCTCATGCTCGTTGACCTATATTAGTTTCCAGTCCTTCAAAGCTTCAACTGAAAAATTTTCACCCTTCTTTTGAAATCCCCCCCAATGTCTCACCCTGGCCTTTCTGTGTAATTGCCTCCGGCCCTACAACCGTCCAAGGTATCCTAACTCCACGACCTCTGACCACTCGCACAACCCCACTTTTAATTCTTCCAACATTGGTAGTTGTGCCTTCAGCTGCCTTGGTCCCTAATCAATGGAATTCCCTCTCTAAACCTGTCCCCCCCCCCTCAACTCTCTACTCCTTTAAGATGGTCCTTAAAACCTACCTCTTTGACAAAACGTTTGGTCACCTCCCCTAATATCTCCTTATGCGGCTGGGTGTCAAGTCTTGTTTGATAACGCTCCCGTGAAGCACCTTAGGATATTTTACTAGATCCGTGACACTATATAAATGCAATTTGTTGTTGTTGAGTTATTTGAGCCATGGCCTGTGGTAAATTTAGCATGCTTAGGGAAAACAAGTGACTTTACTACAGTTCCCAAAGCTCAACACCACTGGACTTTTCCTCACCTCATGTCTGGGTCTGTTGTAGACTCACTGCTCATACAATAAAGAGTAGTCAGCATGGATTTCAAAAGGGTTTAACCAGCCCTATTTTGAATTCTTTGAAGGAGTAACTGAAAAGGTCCACAGGATAATGCAGCAGATAACATTTTTGGGTTTTTGGAAGACCTTTGGTAAGTTACTGCATGGCTAAGATCAGGACATGCGGAGTCAAGGAGCAAGTAATAGACTGGATAGCGATCTGGCCGCAAAACAGGAAAGAGAGTTGGGTTGAAAGGTAGTTACTCAGGCTGGGAAAAAATGGAAAATGGCCTTCCACAGGGATCAGTGCTGAGGCCATTATAATCGCCAGTTATATAAGTGAATCAGACTGGGGATTCGGAAGAACATTTTCAACATTTATGGAGGACACCAAATTCAGTGACTGAGTGAGAAAGAGAGAGATAATTGGCTTATTGGAAAAATCATCATGGCAGCATGTGCCAAATTATCCACCACCTTCAACATTCACTCCCTCCACCACCAACACAAAGTGGCAGCAGTATGTACCATCTGCAAGATGCACTGCAGGAACTTACCAAGGCTCCTTAGACAGCACCTTCCATAAACCCACAACTTTGACTACCTGGAAAGACAAGGGCAGCAGACACATGGGAACATCACCACTTGGAAGTTCCCCTCCAAACCACACACCATCCTGACTTGGAAATATATCGCCGTTCCTTCACTGTTGCTGGGTCAAAACCCTAGAACTCCCTCCCTAACAGCACTGTGGGTGTACCTACACCACATGGATTGCAGCGATTCCAGAAGGCAGCTCACCACCACCTTCCCAAGGGCAATTAGGGATGGGTAATGAATGCTGACCTAGCCAACGATGCCCAAATCCCATGAATGAATAGAAAAATGATGACAATATAAATAAAACTAATAATCGTAGTTCATAATATAGTGACAGTCAATCATTCCAATAATAAAGAGGAAAACTGCTGCAATATGCAAAAAACCTATTATTAAACATGTAGAATGGAATGTAATTGGCAAATTAGCTCAATATAGATAAGTGTGAGGTGGTACATTTTGGTAGGAAGGTTAAGGAGGTCATATACTCCATGGAAAATAAGTGCCTAAGAGTGGTAGAGGAACTGGGAATAGTGATACACAAATCGCCAAGCACATTGATGCAGGTAAACAAGCATTCAAAGCACTGGAGTTCATTTCTAAAGGGGTGGATTTGAAAAACAGAGAAGTTATATTAACCTTGCATAGCTGGGATAGGCAGGGTGGGCTGAACGGAATCTTTCTGTGCTTTATCATTCTATGAACCCTGGTTAAACCACACTTGGTGTACTGCGTACCATTCTGGTCTCCATATAACAAAAGAAAGATATAGAGGCACTGGAGAAGTTGCAAAAAAAAAGCAGAAATGAGAGGTTGTATCTGTCAGGAAAATTGAACAAGTTGGGGCTCTTTTCCCTAGAATAGAGAAGACTGAGAGGTGACTTGACAGAGGCCTTATAGATTATGAAACGGTTTGATAGAGTAGATGCAGAGAAGCTGTTTCATTTGTGGGGGAAACCAGAACTAGGTGTCATAAATATCAAGTAGTCACTAATAAATCCAGTAGGGAACTCAGGAGAAAATTCTTTAGCGAGACAATGGTTGGAAAATGGAACATGTTACCATGAGGAAAAGCTGCCTGGCAAGGAGCGGAGGAGCCACGCTTGACGCAGCTCTGGTAGCCCTCCCAAATGTCTGCGGACTGCAGCAACCACAGGCTAATTGGTAGTTTGGAGAGAGGGCCCCCATTTTGAAGCACCTCCTCCCTCACTTACCTGCTTTCGAGCTGGAAGGCCTTTGGGTTGGCGCTCTAGCTGCGAGAGCCCATCCGTCTGGCGGCCGTCCATCTTGTGGGATGATGGTTTGCGCCATGGTGGTCGACTCTGTGCTTAAACATCGCCCGGCCTGGTTCAGGATCTCCCCTCTAGCGCGGCAGTCCCTGACGCATTTGCAGCAGAGGGAGACAGTACGGCTGAAATGATGCGCGATTCTCCGGCCTCTGTTTCCTCCGGGGCCCTCTTCCTCGGCCTGCTGAGATTTTGGGCTCTGCTCAGCTCTTCCAACGCCCCTCCACACAGTCAGCCTCCAGAGGTCACGGCCATCAGCGACTGACACCCAGTTGTCAGCGTTAATGGACAAAAATTTCCCACCCTGTTGGCGTCAAGGCGGGCGGGGATTGGCAGGATACAATATGGCCAGTAGGCCAAAAATCAGTTTCATGCTGTCGGGAAACCAGTCTGCGATCATCTGCTCCGCCCGTCAATGCTGAGCAGGATTTCCAGTCAGTGCGCGTCAGGAACATCATTTTCATACATTTGCATCTAATTATAAGCCCCGCTGGCCGGGATCATCCCCCCATGTCAGACTTACTGCCCACGTTGCCAGCTCTTCACAAGGCGTGTTTCACGAATGCCTTTAAAAGGTGCGCACCTGGTGACCTGAACTTCGAGGGGAACTCGGAGGTGAGCGCAACACAACCTTGCACAGCGCTCACAGGCATCGCCCGTAGGACACCAAGGGAGAGGCACCGCGCATTCCCGACCGGCTTTCAGTGCTGTGCCGGGGCTAAGGCTCCAGTGTGGGTCAGGCCGAGGTGAGGTGGGGGGGCAAGGCAGAACAGGCAGACTGAAGGTAATACTCAAGCACACACTGGGGGTAGGGGGAAGTAGGGAGGGAAGCAGGCGCACACTTGGAAAAGCCCGTCAGGAGCGAACATTGTTCTGCAGCGGAGGCCGTTCAGCAGCAGCTCCATTGACAGGCTCGGAGTCGGAGCCTCTGAAGCTTTTCTGTCCCACTCAAGCAACACAAGAGCATGAAAGGGCCACCAAATGCCCCAGGACTTCTCAACGCCCAGGCACAGCCTGCAAATGGATGTGTGTTATAGGGGGAAGCAGAATAATTGGACGACTGGGCAAGTTGTACAATCCCCTTGTTAAAGTTGGCCATGGGGCAGTCACTGGTGGAGGTGCTCACAGCCCCTTGCAATGTCATCATCCCGGTTTGGACCAGTCTCCCCCATGGTTCAAGCTAACAGTGCAGCCTTGCAGTGTGGGTTAGGAGAATGCCTGTGCCTGAGCTGAGAGCACAGCGTGCAGTCCAGTGGGCAAAGCTGCTGCCTATCGGGCAATTGGAGTGGGGCAGAGGTGGGTGGGGTTTCTGACAGCCAATGAGCGCACTACACTCTGGTCATCCAAATGGTGGCCGGCACTCTCCCGCATTCGTGAAGGGGCCTTCAGACTTAACCAAGAGAGGTCCTTAGTACACCTATGCTAACTCATACATCTGTCTTTTTGATCCTGCAGGAGGTGAGCATCAGGATCTTGGAGCCTGATGATCTAGCGATATGCCTTATGGCTTACAGGGAGCAGAGAAGAAGAAGAAGAGTGCGGCGGAGGTGCCTGGCTCAGCAAAGGGAGGAGCACCTCCCTCGAGATGAGGGGTCAGCAGGGCCTGCTACACATGCAGCTGAGGAGCCATCACTCATAGGCACCTCACTAGAGCCAGGACCAAGAGACGGCGCCTGTCATTCCTGCAGATACTGAGAACCAGTGTCGCCGAAGACTGCACATGTCCAGGGAGCATCCACAGCACCTACATCCTTAGCAGGTCTCAGATCCCTGATATCTTACAGGGTCCGGAGAGGCTGCAGGGTTGGCTCCTCGGGGACAAGGGCAGAGGACGTGGCCAACAACGCAGGTGCAGGGGCCTCAGGCTGCAGCAGAGCGATGGTATAATGAGGCTCATACCGCGACCCGGACTTTGGTGGAGCAAACGACAGGCGTTTTGAAAATGAGGTTCCGGTGCCTCGACAGGTCCAGTGGAGCACTGCAATACCGTCCCCAGGAGGTGTCGCGCATTATTATCGCTTGCTGAATGCTTCACAACCTGGCGCTGCATAGGGGGGAGGACCTGGCTGAGGAGCTGCACATATCCTCTGAGGAGGAACACGTCAAAGGGGATGATGATGATGAGGTCCGGCGATGAAGCCATCACACTGACCAGATGAGGCAGGCACGCTCAGGAGGCCCTCATAGCCACAAGATTCATGGAGGGTGATGATGAAATGCATTGAGGACAGTCCTGACATCCTCACCTTGCATCTGTGAACGTTTGACTCCTGTGTGGCTAATGGCAACACACATACCCTCAGTGCTCAGGCTCATGTCATAGAGACACAGCGGAGCCCCTAATATTCACTTGATTCCAGGAGGATGATGATGACCTGCAGTGAGGACACTCCATGGATCTTCACACAGCCTCTGAGAATGTCTGACTCCTGTCTGGCCGAGGGCAGCTCACTTGCGCTCTGTGATCAGGGTCATATCATATAGACGCGGCCGTGAAATATTAGAAGCATCTGATCCTTTGTCAGCCTTCAGCACCTGAGCCCTTCAGGAGCACAGAGTCACTGGTCACAGATGCTGAAGAGATGGGGGCCAGCCCCACCTTAAAGGTGCTGAGAGCACACAGAGAGAATGAGGGAACTCTGTGACACTGCCCACTACATTCTGGCAGCAATGACAAGCACCATCGAGGTGCAGGCATCAGTAATGTGTCCAGGGAGTGTGAGGCTGGACCATCACTTTGGTCTGAAGGCTGCACAAAGCACAGGGAAGAGGCCCTGGACTGAGACACCTGCCTTTATCTTGTACAGAAAGTTTTCACATCTGAATGAAAAAACACTGCTCATCAGAACAAGGAGCCATAGGCAGGGAGACATTCTTGGGAGTTTATTGACAATAGTGAACATTAAGTACAAGTGATTAACATCCATGCCCAGGCTGTGCAACTGCACCTGGGTGCTCCCCCGACACCCACAGCGGAGGTGGAGGCAGCCTGCTGACTGCTATGCCCTGTCTGTGATGACCTTGGCAGGCGTCCTCTGGAGGGCTGAGACCTGGAGGTCCCGGGCCTGCTTTCTGGGTCCTGCTGTGTGGCAGTGGCACCCTCCTCGACCTGTGGAGCTGGAGCTGCTGGGAGAGGGGATTTGGATGGGTCGGACACTCCTGGAGTCACCTGGATGGATGGCCCAGGGGGTTACACCTGCTGATCCTCCTCCCTATGGGTGCCTAAGGGCCCCTGGCTGACTCTTTGGGGAGTTGGAGAAGCTGGAGTGAGATTGAGCTGCCCTGTACCCCTCTCGTGTTGACACCGTTGGAGGCCAACTACGGTGTCAGTGATGGAGTTCAGTCCGTGCAGCAGTGCAGGACGGATGCCCTGGACCAAGGTACCCATGGCGGCCACTAACCTACCAGTGTTGACCTCAGTGCGTTGCCATGCCGGCACTATCACCTCAGCCTGAAGGCAGACAGACTCCTCCTCCACTGCAATCTGAGGAGTGCAGCGGACATCCCTTCCTGATGTTCCCGAGCTTGTCTTTGCAGCTCCAGCAACTGTGACATGACTGAGTCCAGAGGCTCATCATCTGACTCAGACTCAGCAAATTTCTGGCCTCCAGCAGTCCTCCGAGTGCCGGGGACCTGGGAAGTCACTGCCTCCGCCTGCTGTGGATCAGACAGCGCAATGTGCTCACCAGGTCATGATCCTGAGGCTACAATAAAGCTCGATCCCACCGAGGTGTGTGTCTCTGCGCTGGTGGAGGGTGTGGCTGAGCGCTGTGACGGGACTTCAATGAGGGTGTCATCAGATTCCTCTTCAGAGGTGTCCTCGGGCTTCAGTCGAAGACCTGGATCATGGACCTCCCCCTCAGCAACCTCCCAGATGTGCCTGAGAAAGCAGGGAGAGATAATTAGTGCCCGGCAGGGGATTGTGGAATAGGGGGTCTCACTCACAGCATGGTTGCCTGATGGATGTTGCTGAATCCTCACTTGGTTGAGCGCTGCTGACCTCACTGTCAGCACAGGAACGGTCCAGATCATCACTGTCCAGCTGAATAACTCTCCTTTCAAAGTCTGTGAGGAACTTGATATCTTGCATTCCTCCACCAGTCCGTGACTTCTCCCTTTTGTTGTGAGCTAGCTTGTCCTGCATGAATACAAATGGCGAGAGTATAAATTGGATGCCTGCCAGGCCAGGTGTTAAGGATGCCCGGCATGTGTGGGTGGTGAGTGGTGCCATGGACAGGATGAGGACACAATCACAGGGCAGGTGTGTGTGTGAGGGTGTGAATGGTGATGTCCCTTGAACTGGCAGTGAGTGAGGGCCCTGTGGGTGTGTGATGGGTTTGTGAGTGTGTGAGTTGAGAGCGATGAGAAGAGTGACTTACCCTGGCAGAACGGAGGAGATCATTCATCCTCTTGCGGCACTGGGTGGCTGTCCTCTTTTGCAGGGCGTTGGCGCTGACCACCACTGCCACCGCCTCCCATACGGGATTGGTGACCTTGTTTGATGGTCTCCGCCCAGATTGGGGAGGGGTAGAGGACTTCATGGCGGGGCCTCGACTGCATCCAGTAGGCACCCGAGAGAGGCGCCGTTAAATTTGGGGGCAGCATGTTTCCTCCCTTTGGCAGCCATGACTTTGCAGCAGCCTCCGATGCCTTAGCGAGAGCTAACTCCGTGCAGGGGCCCCCTTTAAATATGGCGTCCGGGTTACTGAAGGCCTGAGGTGACAGCGGAGCAGGCAAATCCCGCCCTCCGGGGATCTGGCGTGTTTCCTGCGAATGCATTGTTAATGAGGCGGGAAGCGCCAGGGAATGGAAGGATACGGCGTGAAAAGCCGCCATTGCAGCCGGCGGTCAAAACATCCTTTTTCCCCGCCTGCCACTGCATTTTGTGCACATCTGGGACGATTCCGCCCAGTGCCTTCCATCTTCTGCCACATTTTGTCTGCAGGTGTCCCCTTGTCGTGGGCATATGGACGTCCAACAGGTCGTGACCCTGGTCCCCATGAAGCGCCCTCTCCCTCACTAAGCTGCTTTCAAGATGAAGGCCTCCCATTGGCCCACCAACTTCGAGAGCCCACCCGCCAACCTTGATTGGACAGCGCCAACCCTCTCACCACTAATTGGCCACCCCAGAATAAGAGTGCAGGCTTCTGACCCCCCGCCACATTGGAGCCTGAGGCTGTGAGAAAACAAGTTCTCCCTTTAAGATTTTGACCCATTAAATCAAAAATTTTGAGTTTATAATATTTATTGGGAGTTGACCTATTTTACATTTTCAAGGGGTACAATGAGATGGGGTTCGAGGGGCATATAAAGCACTTCAAAGTTGATTGTAGGCATTGCTGTCATAGTCAGTCGGTCAGGTTGCACTATAGTAAGTGACCGCCCGTTCAAGGTACTGAGACAAAGTGATGGAAGTAAACTCCCTGGTGGACAGCAGCCCAGCTAATATAGTTTTAGAAAATAAGGGGGGCAAAACTATACTGTATGATGATGTAAACAGTTGAGTACATTAAGTTCGCAAACCTATCCAAAGCTCAATCCCAATTCATTTTACAGCTATTACATTGTACAACCCTACAGTCACGGATGGCCCTAACATATGAGCGCAGGAACAAGGAGCAGCTGTAGGCCATTCAGCCCCTCGAGCCTGCTCCGCCATTTAATAAGATCATGGCTGATCTGACAGTAACCCAAAATCTGCACCTCGCCTCCCACCGATAACCTATCATCCTCTCCTGCTTACCAAGAGCTGTGGGATCGCTTACCCCAGTCTATCATTTGCTGCTTATGTTGTTTGGCATGCAAGTAGCCCTGTGTTGGAGCTTCACCAGGCTGACACCTCATTTTTAGGTATGCCTGGTGCTACTCCTGGCATGCTCTCCTGCACTCTTCATTGAACCAGGGTTGATCCCCTGGCTTGGTGGTAATGGTAGCGTGGGGCGGGGTATGCCGGGCCATGAGGTTACAGATTGTTAAAAAGCAAAACACTGCAGATGCTAGAAATCTGAAATAAAAACAGAAAGTGCTGGAAAAACTCAGCAGGCCTGAGGTGGGGTGAGAGTGAGTCTGGTGCTGGGGAGTGGGTGGGTCTGGAGGTGAGGTGGGAGTAGGGCTGGTGCTGGGGAGTGGATGGGTCTGGAGGTGAGGTGAGAGTGGGCCTGGTGTTGGGGAGTGGATGGGTCTGGAGGTGAGGTGGGAGTAGGGCTGGTACTGAGGAGTGGGTGGGTCTGGAGGTGAGGTGGGAGTAGGGCTGGTGCTGGGGAGTGGGCATGTCTGGTGGTGGAGTGAGATTGGGGCTGCAGGTGAGGAGTGGCTGGGTCATTATGTGGGGAAGGGAAGAAGTGTTTACTCACAAAGGCCCAGCCATCAAAGAGTCAGGAAATGGTTACAGCACAAAAGGGGGCCATTGAGCCTATTGAGTCCATACCGGCTCTCTGCAAGGGCAGTTTAACCAGTTCCATTCCCTAACCATTTCCCTGTAGCTCTGCAATTATTTTCCCATTCAGGTGCTTATCAATTCCCTTTTGAAAGCCTCAGTTGAATTTGCCTCCACTGCGCACTCAGGCAACACATTTCAGATCTTGACTACGCCCAGTGTCAAAAAAAACAGTTTTTATTGATGTTGCCTTGATTCTTTTGCCAATCGCCTTAAATTGATATCCTCTGGTTCTGCGAATGGGAACAGTTCCTCTGAATCTCAGCAGCTCAGTTGGTAACGCGAAGTAACAAGGTCCTGGGTTCAAGTCCCGCTCTGGGTTTGAGTACAGAAACCTCAGCTGACACTCCAGGTATTCCCTACTTAAAGCATTATTTTTTTTTCATTTTAGCATAGTTTGTAAATAACTGAACTTACCCGAACAGCACTGCCTCCATTTCTGTTTTAGTGCTGTTACTGAGCATATATCAAAGAACTGCTCATACTCAGTTTTAAAAAAAATAAATGACACCACCATTTCACTCACCGCCTCTCCCGGTTCCCTCACTGCCCCCTGCTCACCACCTTGCTTGAGGGACCGTGAGCAGGAGGGCGTCGGGGAGGGGGGGGTCAGGTGAGGAAAGAGGCGAGCGGGAGGGAATGAGGGGGATGGAGTGACGAGGACAGTGAGCCAGAGGTAAGTACAAAGAGTAATATGTTAATGAGAGCATTAAGTAGAAAGAGGATTTTTGGACCAGTTCAGTTCAAGGCAGCCAATAGACTTTTAATGTACAAATTACTGGTCAGCAGCATAGCCTAACATTTTATACAGGCTTTCTCACGGGAAAGTGAACTTTGTTTAGGGCATCATCGTTTAACGTGGTCAGTTTTTTTCGGGAGTGCAAAATAAGGAATCTCTGTGCTGAGGGAGTGCTGCACAGTCAGAAGTGCTGTCTTTTGGATATGATTTTGAAACAAGACCCCTTCTGCCTGTTCGGGTGGCTGTAAAAAAGCCCGTGGAAGGGCAGAGGAGTTCTGTCCAGTGTCCTTGCTGATATGTATCCCTCGATAAGCATCGCAAGTACAGATTGCTTGGTCGGTATCACATTGCTGTTTGTGGGAGCTTGCCATGCGCAAATTGGCTGCTGCGAATCCTACCTTACGACAGTGGCTACACGTCAAAAAGCACTTCATTAGCTGCAAAGCCCTTGAGGTGTCCAGTAGCTGTGAAAGGCGCTACATAATGGCAAGTCTTTCTTTTTATCGACTCTACCCAGACACCTCATACTGTTGAAAACCTCGACCAAGTCTCCGTTCAATCCTCCGTTCTCTAAGCAGAGCAACCCAGCTTCTCCAATCTATCCCACGTAAATGAAGTTCCTCATCCGTGGAATCATCCCCCTAAATCTTTTCTGCACCCTCTCTAAAACCTATACGTGCTCCCGTTGAGCCCGAAACAGTGTTCAGTAAAGGTTCACGATAGCCTCCTAACTCATTATGACTGCCAGGGGGAGGCTCAAAAAGCCAGCCAGTCTTTCCCTGACACCAGTTTCACATGGGACCCTCACAGTGAATGCAAGGATCATGAGTAGTTCACCAGGTAACTCCTGATAATGATTACACTGCCCCTAGTGCTCAAGGCTAGTTACTTCCTTTCTCAGCACACTGATGATAAACATTTTCCTCTCGGGCCAGTTGCATTCTGCTGTTGACTGCAATTAGTTTACCTATTGTCTGAAGTCTCCAGCAATGCAGTGTTTCAGGAGCTGAGAGTCACTTACAAATTTCAGAACAGTTTGACGTGATTCCAATGTTCTCACTGTCTGGTTTCGTTCTGCAGATTAGAGGCTAGAAATCACGATTTCAGCATGAGCAGCTGAACACTGAATGCATTCACATAACCACCCTCTATTTCCAAATATAACCACAGGCATTAGCTCATTTATACTAGTTAAATTTAATCCCACCGCTGAGGTAGCAAGCCGGGGTTTTTAGTTGAATGCTTTAAGGGTAGATACCCTGGCATAGCCACGGTGATTTCTAGGTTTTAAACCTCGATAAAAATCAGGGGGCTAAGGGGGGTGAACTTCCTCTGCCCTGGGCCATTCCGCCGCTGCAGAACTTCCGCCAAGGCAGATTTCCTGATCAAATGCACTCAATTTGCATTCCTGGGAGTGCTAGGCATCCAGGGGTCCCAGGACATATGCCAAAGCTTACTTATAATCGGGGTACTCAACCCAGCCTGAGTCACTGGGGGGGCCCTCGACATCAGTGATTCCTATCTCGAGTGCTAGCTCTAGTGGCCCAGGAAACTGGCCATTTAACTTTCACACTAACCCCCTCCCCCATCCCCAGTACTGACGGAGTGCTGCACTGTCACAGGGTGAGTACTGAGGAAGTGCAGCACTGTCAGAGAGTCAGTACTGAGGGAATGCTGCACTGTTGTAGCGTCTGTACTGAGAGAGTGCTGCACTATAGCAGGGTCAGTACTGAGGAAGTGCAGCACTGTCAGAGGGTCAGTACTGAGGGAATGCTGCACTGCTGCAGTGTCAGTACTGAGGGAGTACTGCACCATCACAGGGTCAGTGCTGAGGGAGTGCTGCACTGTCACAGGGTCAGTGCTGAGGGAGTGCTGCACTGTCACAGGGTCAGTGCTGAGGGAGTGCTGCACTGTCACAGGGTCAGTGCTGAGGGAGTGCTGCACTGTCACAGGGTCAGTGCTGAGGGAGTGCTGCACTGTACGTAGATACCACCTTTTAGATGAGATGCTAAACCAAGTGGATATAAAAGACCCCATGGCACTATATTGAAGAAGAGCAGGGAGTTCTCCTGGGTATTCTGGCCAATATTTATCCCTCAATCAACATCACAAAGACAGGTAATTTTTATCACATAGCTGTTTGTACCAGCTTACTGTGAAAAAAGCGGCTGCCATATTTCCTATATTACAAAATTGATTAAATGTTGAAAGTACCTCAATGACTAAAGCACTTGGGCATGTCCTGAGGTTGTGAAAGGTGCTCTATTAATGCAACCTCAATTGGCACTCTACTGCATTAATATGATGGCCCCTTTCTTTCTTTTTAGTTTGAGTTGGGACCCAGAACCGTAATTTGTCTGTTTTCTCCACAAATGCTGATGGACTGCCCCACACTACTACTATTATCAGTTTCTATTTTAATTGGATTTCTTGGGAGAGAATTCCTCCCAATTAATGGATTTTACACCTTAGCCTAATTTCGTTTCAATTGCAAGGTCTCTTATCATTATCATTTCAGCAATCTGTCTTGCTGGCACAGTCTGGCACCATGGCATAGCACTTCCAACAAAGGCCTTCACACTGTGTGTGTGTACAGCAGAGCTGGGCATTGCAGAGCCCAGTGTGATTCTGCCAAGCAAATGAAGTCTACCTCGGAGATTCAGTTGTGAACACGGAGAGCGCAGGAATGAAATCCTTCACTGAAGCAGTTTGATTTTTGTCCCCCGATCGCAGTGTGTCCTTCTTTGGTTATTTGTGGCTTCCCCATTGTAAAACGTGATTCGGTCCACTGCAGGCACCTAAAGTGGCCACGAGATTCAGCCCTTCAGTTGGTTGGGTTGTTGGTGGGATTGGGGGGGTGGTGGGGGGGGAGTTTTCGAGGGTCAGAGAGGAGGCTAAAGGCCTCTATAGTGAAGCAAAGGATAACGGAGTGCAGCTAAGGAAAACAGAATGCAGCTAAGGAAAACAGAGTACAGCTAAGGAAAACAGAATGCAGCTAAGGAAAACAGAGTGCAGCTAAGGAAAACAAAATGCAGCTAAGGAAAACAGAGTGCAGCTAAGGAAAACAAAATGCAGCTAAGAAAAAGGAGTGCAGCTAAGGAAAACAGAATGCAGCTAAGGAAAACAGAATGCAGCTAAGGAAAACGGAGTGCAGCTAAGGAAAACAGAATGCAGCTAAGGAAAACAAAATGCAGCTAAGGAAAACAGAGTGCAGCTAAGGAAAACAAAATGCAGCTAAGAAAAAGGAGTGCAGCTAAGGAAAACAGAATGCAGCTAAGGAAAACAGAATGCAGCTAAGGAAAACAGAATGCAGCTAAGGAAAACAAAATGCAGCTAAGGAAAAGGAGTGCAGCTAAGGAAAACAGAATGCAGCTAAGGAAAACAGAGTGCTGCTAAGGAAAACAGAATGCAGCTAAGGAAAAGGAGTGCAGCTAAGGAAAATTGTGCAGCTAAGGAAAAGAAGTGCAGCTAAGGAAACGGAGTGCAGCTAAGGAAAAGGAGTGCAGCTAAGGAAAACGGGGTGCAGCAAAGGAAAATTGTGCAGCTAAGAAAAAGGAGTGCAGCTAAGGAAAACGGGGTGCATCTAAGGAAAACAAAATGCAGCTAAGGAAAACAAAATGCAGCTAAGGAAAAGGAGTGCAGCTAAGGAAAACGGAGTGCAGCTAAGGAAAACGGGGTGCAGCTAAGGAAAATTGTGCAGCTAAGAAAAAGGAGTGCAGCTAAGGAAAACGGGGTGCAGCTAAGGAAAATTGTGCAGCTAAGGATAACGGAGTGCAGCGAAGGAAAACAGAATGCAGCTAAGGAAAACGGGGTGCAGCTAAGGAAAACAGAATGCAGCTAAGGAAAACAAAATGCAGCTAAGGAAAAGGAGTGCAGCTAAGGAAAACAGAATGCAGCTAAGGAAAACAGAGTGCTGCTAAGGAAAACAAAATGCAGCTAAGGAAAACAAAATGCAGCTAAGGAAAAGGAGTGCAGCTAAGGAAAACGGAGTGCAGCTAAGGAAAACGGGGTGCAGCTAAGGAAAATAGTGCAGCTAAGAAAAAGGAGTGCAGCTAAGGAAAACGGGGTGCAGCTAAGGAAAATTGTGCAGCTAAGGATAACGGAGTGCAGCTAAGGAAAACAGAATTAGGCAAAGGAAAAGGACAGCAGCGAAGGAAAACAGAATGCAGCTAAGGAAAACGGGGTGCAGCTAAGGAAAACAGAATGCAGCTAAGGAAAAGGAGCGCAGCTAAGGAAAATTGTGCAGCTAAGGAAAAGGAGTGCAGCTAAGGAAAACAGAATGCAGCTAAGGAAAAGAAGTGCAGCTAAAGAAAAGGAGTGCAGCTAAGGAAAATTGTGCAGCTAAGGAAAAGGAGTGCAGCTAAGGAAAACGGAGTGCAGCTAAGGAAAAGGAGTGCAGCTAAGGAAAACGGGGTGCAGCTCAGGAAAATTATGCAGCTAAGGAAAAGGAGTGCAGCTAAGGAAAATTGTGCAGCTAAGGAAAAAAGAATGCAGCTAAGGAAAAGGAGTGCAGCTAAGGAAAACGGGGTGCAGATAAGGAAAATTGTGCAGCTAAGAAAAAGGAGTGTAGCTAAGGAAAATGGAGTGCAGCCAAGGAAAATGGAGCGCAGCTAAGGAAAAGGAGTGCAGCTAAGGAAAACAGAAAGCAGCTAAGGAAGAGGAGTGCAGCTAAGGAAAATTGTGCACCTAAGGAAAAGGAGTGCAGCTAAGGTAAATTGTGCATCAAAGGAAAAGGATTGCAGCTAAGGAAAACAGAATGCAGCTAAGGAAAACAGAATGCAGCCAAGGAAAACGAGTGCAGCTAAGGAAAACAGAGTGCAGCTAAGGAAAACAGAATGCAGCTAAGGAAAACAGAATGCAGCTAAGGAAAAGAAGTGCAGCTAAGGAAAAGGAGTGCAGCTAAGTAAAACGAAATGCAGCTAAGGAAAACAGAGTGCAGCAAAGGAAAACAGAGGGCAGCTAAGGAAAACAGAAAGCAGCTAAGGAAAAGGAGTGCAGCTAAGGAAAATTGTGCAGCTAAGGAAAAGGAGTGCAGCTAAGGAAAACAGAAAGCAGCTAAGGAAAAGGAGTGCAGCTAAGGAAAAGGAGTGCAGCTAAGGAAAATTGTGCAGCTAAGGAAAATTGTGCAGCTAAGGAAAACAGAATGCAGCTAAGGAAAAGGAGAGCAGCTAAGGAAAAGGAGTGCAGCTAAGGAAAACAGAATGCGGCTAAGGAAAAGGAGAGCAGCTAAGGAAAAGGAGTGCAGCTAAGGAAAACAGAATGCAGCTAAGGAAAAGAAGTGCAGCTAAGGAAAAGGAGTGCAGCTAAGAAAAACGGAGTGCAGCTAAGGAAAACGGAGTGCAGCTAAGGAAAAGAAGTGCAGCTCAGGAAAATTGTGCTGCTAAGGAAAAGGAGTGCAGCTCAGGAAAATTGTGCAGCTAAGTAAACCAGAATGCAGCTAAGGAAAACGGAGTGCAGCTAAGGTAAAAGAGTGCAGCTAAGGAAAACAGAGTGTAGCTAAGGTAAAGGAGTGCAGCTAAGGAAAAGGAGTGCAGCAAAGGAAAAGGAATGTAGCTAAGGAAAACAGAGTGCAGCCAAGGAAAACGGAGTGCAGCGAAGGAAAACGGAGTGCAGCTAAGGAAAATTGTGCAGATAAGGAAAAGGAGTGCAGCTCAGGAAAACGGAGTGCAGCTAACGAAAACGGAGAGCAGCTGAGGAAATTGTGCAGCTAAGGTAAACGGAGTACAGCTTAGGAAAACAGAATGCAGCTAAGGAAAAGGAGTGCAGCTAAGGAAAACGGAGTGCAGTTAAGGAAAAGAAGTGCAGCTAAGGAAAACGGAGTGCAGCTAAGGTAATCGGAGAGCAGCTAAGGAAAAGAAGTGCAGCTAAGGCAAACAGAGTGCAGCTAAGATAAAGGAGTGCAGCTAAGGAAAACGGAGTGCAGCTAAGGAAAACGGAGTGCAGCTGAGGAAAGCAGAACGCAGCTAAGGTAAAGGAGTGCAGCTAAGGAAAAGGAGTGCAGCTAAGGAAAACTGAGTGCAGCTAAGGAAAACAGAGTGCAGCTAAGGAAATCAGAGTGCAGCCAAGGAAAACGGAGTGCAGCTAAGGAAAGCAGAGTGCAGCTAAGGAAAACAGAGTGCAGCAAAGGAAAAGAAGTGCAGCTAAGCAAAACAGGGTGTAGCTAAGGTAAAGAAGTACAGCTAAGGGAAACGGAGTGCAGATAAGGAAAACAGTGTGCAGCTAAGGTAAAGGAGTGCAGCTAAGCAAAACAGGGTGCAGCTAAGTAAAAGGAGTGCAGCTAAGGAAAACAGAGTGCAGCTACGGAAAAGAAGTGCAGCTAAGGAAAACAGGGTGCAGCGAAGGTAAAGGAGTGCAGCTAAGGAAAACAGAGTGCAACTAAGGCAAAGAAGTGCAGCTAAGGAAAACAGAGTGCAGCTAAGGAAAACGGAGAGCAGCTAAGGAAAATTGTGCAGCTAAGGAAAAGGAGTGCAGTTAACCAAAACGGAATGCAGCTAAGGAAAACGGTGTGCTGCAGAGGAAAATTGTGCAGCTAAGGAAAAGGAGTGCAGCTAAGGAAAATTGTGCAGCTAAGGTAAAGGAGTGCAGCCAACGAAAACGGAGTGCAGCTAATGAAAACGGAGTGTAGCTAAGGAAAATTGTGCAGCTAAGGAAAAGCAGTGCAGCTAAGGAAAACGGAGTGCACCTAAGGAAAACGGTGTGCAGCTAAGGAAAAGAGAGTGCAGATAAGTTAAAGCAGTGCTGCTAAGGAAAACAGAGTGCAGATAAGGAAAAGAAGTTCAGCTAAGGTAATGGAATGCAGCTGAGGAAAATAGAGTGCAGCTAAGGAAAAGAATTGCAGCTAAGGAAAACAGAGTGCAGCTAAGGTAAAGGAGTGCAGCTAAGGAAAGCAGAGTGCAGCTAAGGAAAAGAAGTGCAGCTAAGGAAAACAGAGTGCAGTTAAGGAAAAGGAGTGCAGCTAAGGAAAAAGAGTGCAGCTAAGGAAAACAGAGTGCAGCTAAGGAAAACGGAGTGCAGGTAAGGAAAATTGTGCAGCTAAGGAAAACGGAGTGCAGCTAAGGTAAAGGAGTGCAGCCATGGAAAAGAGAGTGCAGTTAAGGAAAAGGAGTGCGGCTAAGGAAAAGATAGTGCAGCTAAGGAAAACGGAGTGCAGCTAAGGAAAACAGAATGAAGCTAAGGAAAAGGAGTGCAGCTAAGGAAAACAGGGTGCAGCTAAGGAAAAGGAGTGCAGCTAAGGAAAACAGAGTGCAGCTAAGGAAAAGAAGTGCAGCTAAGGAAAACAGAGTGCAGCTAAGGAAAAGGAGTGCACTAAGGAAAATTGTGCAGCTAAGGTAAAGGAGTGCAGCCAAAGGAAAACGGAGTGCAGCTAAGGAAAACGGAGTGCAGCTAAGGAAAATTGTGCAGATAAGGAAAAGGTGTGCAGTTAAGGAAAACGGAGTGCAGCTAACGAAAACGGAGTGCAGCTGAGGAAATTGCGCAGCTAAGGTAAACGGAGTGCAGCTAAGGTAAAGGAGTGCAGCTAAGGAAAACAGAGTGCAGCTAAGGAAAAGGAGAGATGCTAAGGAATACGGAGTGCTGCTAAGGAAAACGGAGTGCAGCTAAGGAAAACAGAATGCAGCTAAGGGAAAGGAGTGCAGCTTAGGAAAAGGGAGTGCAGTTAAGGAAAGGGAGTGCAGTTAAGGAAAACGGAGTGCAGCTAATGAAATCGGAGAGCAGCTAAGGAAAACGGAGTGCAGCTAAGGTAATGGAGTGCAGCTGATGAAAACAGAGTGCAGCTAAGATAAAGGAGTGCAGCTAAGGAAAACGGAGTGTAGCTAAGGAAAACGGAGGGCAGCTAAGGAAAATTGTTCAGCTAAGGAAAACGGAGTGCAGCTGAGGATCATTGTGCAGCTAAGGTAAAGGAGTGCAGCTAAGGAAAACGGAGTGCAGCTAAGGAAAACGGAGTGCAGCTGAGGAAAGCAGAGTGCAGCTAAGGTAAAGGAGTGCAGCTAATGAAAAGGAGTGCAGCTAAGGAAAACTGAGCACAGCTAAGGAAAATAGAGTGCAGCTAAGGAAAACGGAGTGCAGAGAAGGAAAACGGAGCACAGCTAAGCAAAACGGAGTGCAGCTAAGGAAAACAGAGTGCAGCTAAGGAAAAGAAGCGCAGCTAAGGAAAACAGGGTGCAGCTAAGGTAAACGAGTACAGCTAAGTTAAACGGAGTGCAGCTAAGGAATACAGTGTGCAGCTAAGGTAAAGGAGTGCAGCTAAGGAAAACAGGGTGCAGCTAAGTTAAAGGAGTGCAGCTAAGGAAAACAGAGTGCAGCTAAGGAAAAGAAGTGCAGCTAAGGAAAACAGGGTGCAGCTAAGGTAAAGGAGTGGAGCTAAGGAAAACAGAGTGCAGCTATGGAAAAGAATTGCAGCTAAGGAAAACAGAGTGCAGCTAAGGAAAACGGAGAGCAACTAAGGAAAACAGAGTGCAGCTAAGGCAAAGAAGTGCAGCTAAGGAAAGGAGTGCAGCTATGGAAAACGGAGTGCAGCTATGGAAAACGGAGTGCAGCTGAGGAAAACGAAGTGCAGCTAAGGAAAATTGTGCAGCTACGGAAATGGAGTACAGCTAAGGAAAATTGTGCAACTAAGGTAAAGGAGTGCAGCCAAGGAAAACGGAGTGCAGCTAAAGAAAACGGAGTGCAGCTAAGGAAAATTGTGCAGCTAAGGAAAAGGTGTGCAGCTAAGGAAAACGGAGTGCAGCTGAGGAAAATTGTGCAGCTAAGGTAAACGGAGTGTAGCTAAGGAAAACAGAATGCAGCTAAGGAAAAGGAGTGCAGCTAAGGAAAACGGAGTGCAGCTAAGGAAAACGGTGTGCAGCTAAGGTAAACGGAGTGTAGCAAAGGAAAACAGAATGCAGCTAAGGAAAAGGAGTGCAGTTAAGGAAAACGGAGTGCAGCTAAGGAAAACAGAATGCAGCTAAGGAAAAGGAGTGCAGCTAAGGAAAACGGAGTGCACCTAAGGAAAACGGTGTGCAGCTAAGGAAAACGGAGTGCAGCTAAGGTAAAGGAGTGCAGCTAAGGAAAACGGAGTGCAGCTAAGGAAAAGAAGTGCAGCTAAGGAAAACAGAGTGCAGCTAAGGAAAAGGAGTGCAGCTAAGGAAAAAGAGTGCAGCTAAGGAAAACAGAAAGCAGCTAAGGAAAAGGAGTGCAGCTAAGGAAAATTGTGCAGCTAAGGAAAAGGAGTGCTGCTAAGGAAAACGGAGTGCAGATAAGGAAAAGGAGTGCAGCTAAGGAAAATTGTGCAGCAACGGAAAATTGTGCAGCTAAGGATAACAGAATGCAGCTAAGCAAAAGGAGTGCAGCAAAGGAAAAGGAGTGCAGCTAAGGAAAACGGAGTGCAGCTAAGGTGAAGTAGTTCAGCGAAGGAAAAGAGAGTGCAACTAAGGAAAAGGAGTGCTGCAAAGGATAACGGAGTGCAGCTAAGGAAAACGGAGTGCAGATGTGGAAACGAAGTGCAGCTGAGGAAAATTGTGCAGTTAAGGAAATGGAGTGCTGCTAAGGAAAATTGTGCAGCTAAGGTAAAGGAGTGCAGCTAAGGAAAACGGAGTGCAGCTAAGGAAAACGGAGTGCAGCTAAGGAAAAGGAGAGATGCTAAGGAATACGGAGTGCTGCTTAGGAAAACGGAGGGCAGCTAAGGAAAACAGAATGCAACTAAGGAAAAGGAGTGCAGCTTAGGAAAAGGGAGTGCAGTTAAGGAAAAGGAGTGCAGTTAAGGAAAACGGAGTGCAGCTAATGAAATCGGAGAGCAGCTAAGGAAAACGGAGTGCAGCTAAGGTAATGGAGTGCAGCTGATGAAAACAGAGTGCAGCTAAGATAAAGGAGTGCAGCTAAGGAAAACGGAGTGTAGCTAAGGAAAACGGAGGGCAGCTAAGGAAAATTGTGCAGCTAAGGAAAACGGAGTGCAGCTAAGGAAAACAGAATGAAGCTAAGGAAAAGGAGTGCAGCTAAGGAAAACAGGGTGCAGCTAAGGAAAAGGAGTGCAGCTAAGGAAAACAGAGTGCGGCTAAGGAAAAGAAGTGCAACTAAGGAAAACAGAGTGCAGCTAAGGAAAAGGAGTGCAGCTAAGGAAAACGGAATGCAGCTAAGGAAAACAGAGTGCAGCTAAGGAAAAGGAGTGCAGCTAAGGAAAACGGAATGCAGCTAAGGAAAACAGAATGCAGCTAAAGAAAACGGAGTGCAGCTAAGGAAAACAGAATGCAGCTAAGGAAAAGAAGTGCAGCTAAGGAAAAGGAGTGCAGCTAAGAAAAACGGAGTGCAGCTAAGGAAAACGGAGTGCAGCTAAGGAAAAGAAGTGCAGCTCAGGAAAATTGTGCAGCTAAGGAAAAGGAGTGCAGCTCAGGAAAATTGTGCAGCTAAGTAAACCAGAATGCAGCTAAGGAAAACGGAGTGCAGCTAAGGTAAAAGAGTGCAGCTAAGGAAAACAGAGTGTAGCTAAGGTAAAGGAGTGCAGCTAAGGAAAAGGAGTGCAGCAAAGGAAAAGGAATGCAGCTATGGAAAACAGAGTGCAGCCAAGGAGAACGGAGTGCAGCTAAGGAAAACGGAGTGCAGCTAAGGAAAATTGTGCAGATAAGGAAAAGGAGTGCAGCTCAGGAAAACGGAGTGCAGCTAACGAAAACGGAGAGCAGCTGAGGAAATTGTGCAGCTAAGGTAAACGGAGTGTAGCTTAGGAAAAAATAATGCAACTAAGGAAAAGGAGTGCAGCTAAGGAAAACGGAGTGCAGCTAAGGTAATCGGAGAGCAGCTAAGGAAAACGGAGTGCAGCTAAGGTAATGGAGTGCAGCTGAGGAAAACAGTGTGCAGCTAAGGAAAAGAAGTGCAGCTAAGGCAAACAGAGTGCAGCTAAGATAAAGGAGTGCAGCTAAGGAAAACGGAGTGCAGCTAAGGAAAACGGAGTGCAGCTGAGGAAAGCAGAACGCAGCTAAGGTAAAGGAGTGCAGCTAAGGAAAAGGAGTGTAGCTAAGGAAAACTGAGTGCAGCTAAGGAAAACAGAGTGCAGCTAAGGAAAACAGAGTGCAGCCAAGGAAAACGGAGTGCAGCTAAGGAAAGCAGAGTGCAGCTAAGGAAAACAGAGTGCAGCAAAGGAAAAGAAGTGCAGCTAAGCAAAACAGGGTGTAGCTAAGGTAAAGAAGTACAGCTAAGGGAAACGGAGTGCAGATAAGGAAAACAGTGTGCAGCTAAGGTAAAGGAGTGCAGCTAAGCAAAACAGGGTGCAGCTAAGTAAAAGGAGTGCAGCTAAGGAAAACAGAGTGCAGCTACGGAAAAGAAGTGCAGCTAAGGAAAACAGGGTGCAGCTAAGGTAAAGGAGTGCAGCTAAGGAAAACAGAGTGCAGCTAAGGCAAAGAAGTGCAGCTAAGGAAAACAGAGTGCAGCTAAGGAAAATGGAGAGCAGCTAAGGAAAATTGTGCAGCTAAGGAAAAGGAGTGCAGTTAACCAAAACGGAATGCAGCTAAGGAAAACGGTGTGCTGCTGAGGAAAATTGTGCAGCTAAGGAAAAGGAGTGCAGTTAAGCAAAACGGAATGCAGCTAAGGAAAACGGTGTGCTGCTGAGGAAAATTGTGCAGCTAAGGAAAAGGAGTGCACCTATGGAAAACAGATTGCAGCTACGGAAAACGGAGTGCAGCTGAGGAAAACAAAGTGCAGCTAAGGAAAATTGTGCAGCTAAGGAAAAGGAGTGCAGCTAAGGAAAATTGTGCAGCTAAGGTAAAGGAGTGCAGCCAACGAAAACGGAGTGCAGCTAATGAAAACGGAGTGTAGCTAAGGAAAATTGTGCAGCTAAGGAAAAGAAGTGCAGCTAAGGAAAACGGAGTGCATCTAAGGAAAACGGAGTGCAGCTAGGGAAAAGGGAGTGCAGATAAGTTAAAGCAGTGCTGCTAAGGAAAACAGAGTGCAGATAAGGAAAAGAAGTTCAGCTAAGGTAATGGAATGCAGCTGAGCAAAATAGAGTGCAGCTAAGGAAAAGAAGTGCAGCTAAGGAAAACAGAGTGCAGCTAAGGTAAAGGAGTGCAGCTAAGGAAAGCAGAGTGCAGCTAAGGAAAAGAAGTGCAGCTAAGGAAAACAGAGTGCAGTTAAGGAAAAGGAGTGCAGCTAAGGAAAAAGAGTGCAGCTAAGGAAAACAGAGTGCAGCTAAGGAAAACGGAGTGCAGGTAAGGAAAATTGTGCAGCTAATGAAAAGGAGTGCAGCTATGGAAAACGGAGTTCAGCTAAGGAAAACGGAGTGCTGCTGAGGAAAATTTTGCAGCTAAGGAAAACGGAGTGCAGCTAAGGTAATGGAGTGCAGCTGAGGAAAACAGTGTGCAGCTAAGGAAAAGAAGTGCAGCTAAGGCAAACAGAGTGCAGCTAAGATAAAGGAGTGCAGCTAAGGAAAACGGAGTGCAGCTAAGGAAAACAGAGTGCAGCTGAGGAAAGCAGAACGCAGCTAAGGTAAAGGAGTGCAGCTAAGGAAAAGGAGTGCAGCTAAGGAAAACTGAGTGCAGCTAAGGAAAACAGAGTGCAGCTAAGGAAAACAGAGTGCAGCCAAGGAAAACGGAGTGCAGCTAAGGAAAGCAGAGTGCAGCTAAGGAAAACAGAGTGCAGCAAAGGAAAAGAAGTGCAGCTAAGCAAAACAGGGTGTAGCTAAGGTAAAGAAGTACAGCTAAGGGAAACGGAGTGCAGATAAGGAAAACAGTGTGCAGCTAAGGTAAAGGAGTGCAGCTAAGCAAAACAGGGTGCAGCTAAGTAAAAGGAGTGCAGCTAAGGAAAACAGAGTGCAGCTACGGAAAAGAAGTGCAGCTAAGGAAAACAGGGTGCAGCTAAGGTAAAGGAGTGCAGCTAAGGAAAACAGAGTGCAGCTAAGGCAAAGAAGTGCAGCTAAGGAAAACAGAGTGCAGCTAAGGAAAACGGAGAGCAGCTAAGGAAAATTGTGCAGCTAAGGAAAAGGAGTGCAGTTAACCAAAACGGAATGCAGCTAAGGAAAACGGTGTGCTGCTGAGGAAAATTGTGCAGCTAAGGAAAAGGAGTGCAGTTAAGCAAAACGGAATGCAGCTAAGGAAAACGGTGTGCTGCTGAGGAAAATTGTGCAGCTAAGGAAAAGGAGTGCACCTATGGAAAACAGATTGCAGCTACGGAAAACGGAGTGCAGCTGAGGAAAACAAAGTGCAGCTAAGGAAAATTGTGCAGCTAAGGAAAAGGAGTGCAGCTAAGGAAAATTGTGCAGCTAAGGTAAAGGAGTGCAGCCAACGAAAACGGAGTGCAGCTAATGAAAACGGAGTGTAGCTAAGGAAAATTGTGCAGCTAAGGAAAAGAAGTGCAGCTAAGGAAAACGGAGTGCATCTAAGGAAAACGGAGTGCAGCTAGGGAAAAGGGAGTGCAGATAAGTTAAAGCAGTGCTGCTAAGGAAAACAGAGTGCAGATAAGGAAAAGAAGTTCAGCTAAGGTAATGGAATGCAGCTGAGCAAAATAGAGTGCAGCTAAGGAAAAGAAGTGCAGCTAAGGAAAACAGAGTGCAGCTAAGGTAAAGGAGTGCAGCTAAGGAAAGCAGAGTGCAGCTAAGGAAAAGAAGTGCAGCTAAGGAAAACAGAGTGCAGTTAAGGAAAAGGAGTGCAGCTAAGGAAAAAGAGTGCAGCTAAGGAAAACAGAGTGCAGCTAAGGAAAACGGAGTGCAGGTAAGGAAAATTGTGCAGCTAATGAAAAGGAGTGCAGCTATGGAAAACGGAGTTCAGCTAAGGAAAACGGAGTGCTGCTGAGGAAAATTTTGCAGCTAAGGAAAACGGAGTGCAGCTAAGGTAAAGGAGTGCAGCCATGGAAAAGAGAGTGCAGTTAAGGAAAAGGAGTGCGGCTAAGGAAAAGATAGTGCAACTAAGGAAAACGGAGTGCAGCTAAGGAAAACAGAATGAAGCTAAGGAAAAGGAGTGCAGCTAAGGAAAACAGGGTGCACCTAAGGAAAAGGAGTGCAGCTAAGGAAAACAGAGTGCAGCTAAGGAAAAGAAGTGCAGCTAAGGAAAACAGAGTGCAGCTAAGGAAAACGGAGTGCAGCAAAGGAAAATTGTGCAGCTAAGGAAAACGGAGTGCAGCTAAGGAAAACGGAGTGCAGCTAAGGAAAATTGTGCCGATAAGGAAAAGGTGTGCAGTTAAGGAAAACGGAGTGCAGCTAACGAAAACGGAGTGAAGCTGAGGAAATTGCGCAGCTAAGGTAAACGGAGTGCAGCTAATGTAAAGGAGTGCAGCTAAGGAAAACAGAGTGCAGCTAAGGAAAAGGAGAGATGCTAAGGAATACGGAGTGCTGCTTAGGAAAACGGAGTGCAGCTAAGGAAAACAGAATGCAGCTAAGGGAAAGGAGTGCAGCTTAGGAAAAGGGAGTGCAGTTAAGGAAAGGGAGTGCAGTTAAGGAAAACGGAGTGCAGCTAATGAAATCGGAGAGCAGCTAAGGAAAACGGAGTGCAGCTAAGGTAATGGAGTGCAGCTGAGGAAAACAGAGTGCAGCTAAGATAAAGGAGTGCAGCTAAGGAAAACGGAGTGTAGCTAAGGAAAACGGAGGGCAGCTAAGGAAAATTGTTCAGCTAAGGAAAACGGAGTGCAGCTGAGGAAAATTGTGCAGCTAAGAGAAAAGGAGTGCAGCTAAGGAAAACGGAGTGCAGCTAAGGAAAACGGAGTGCAGCTGAGGAAAGCAGAGTGCAGCTAAGGTAAAGGAGTGCAGCTAAGGAAAACGGAGTGCAGCTAAGGAAAACGGAGTGCAGCTGAGGAAAGCAGAGTGCAGCTAAGGTAAAGGAGTGCAGCTAATGAAAAGGAGTGCAGCTATGGAAAACTGAGCACAGCTAAGGAAAATAGAGTGCAGCTAAGGAAAACGGAGTGCAGAGAAGGAAAACGGAGCACAGCTAGGCAAAACGGAGTGCAGCTAAGGAAAACAGAGTGCAGCTAAGGAAAAGAAGTGCAGCTAAGGAAAACAGGGTGCAGCTAAGGTAAACGAGTACAGCTAAGGGAAACGGAGTGCAGCTAAGGAATACAGTGTGCAGCTAAGGTAAAGGAGTGCAGCTAAGGAAAACAGGGTGCAGCTAAGTTAAAGGAGTGCAGCTAAGGAAAACAGAGTGCAGCTAAGGAAAAGAAGTGCAGCTAAGGAAAACAGGGTGCAGCTAAGGTAAAGGAGTGGAGCTAAGGAAAACAGAGTGCAGCTAAGGAAAAGAATTGCAGCTAAGGAAAACAGAGTGCAGCTAAGGAAAACGGAGAGCAACTAAGGAAAACAGAGTGCAACTAAGGAATATTGTGCAGCTAAGGAAAAGGAGTGCAGCTATGGAAAACGGAGTGCAGCTATGGAAAACGGAGTGCAGCTGAGGAAAACGAAGTGCAGCTAAGGAAAATTGTGCAGCTACGGAAATGGAGTACAGCTAAGGAAAATTGTGCAACTAAGGTAAAGGAGTGCAGCCAAGGAAAACGGAGTGCAGCTAAAGAAAACGGAGTGCAGCTAAGGAAAATTGTGCAGCTAAGGAAAAGGTGTGCAGCTAAGGAAAAGGAGTGCAGCTAAGGAAAACGGAGTGCAGCTAAGGAAAACGGTGTGCAGCTAAGGTAAACGGAGTGTAGCTAAGGAAAACAGAATGCAGCTAAGGAAAAGGAGTGCAGTTAAGGAAAACGGAGTGCAGCTAAGGAAAACAGAATGCAGCTAAGGAAAAGGTGTGCAGCTAAGGAAAACGGAGTGCAGCTAAGGAAAACGGTGTGCAACTAAGGAAAAGAAGTGCAGCTAAGGAAAACAGAGTGCAGCTAAGGAAAAGGAGTGCAGCTAAGGAAAAAGAGTGCAGCTAAGGAAAACAGAAAGCAGCTAAGGAAAAGGAGTGCAGCTAAGGAAAATTGTGCAGCTAAGGAAAAGGAGTGCTGCTAAGGAAAACGGATGCAGCTAAGGAAAAGGAGTGCAGCTAAGGAAAATTGTGCAGCAACGGAAAATTGTGCAGCTAAGGATAACAGAATGCAGCTAAGCAAAAGGAGTGCAGCTAAGGAAAAGGAGTGCAGCTAAGGAAAACGGAGTGCAGCTAAGGTGAAGTAGTTCAGCGAAGGAAAGGAGAGTGCAGCTAAGGAAAAGGAGTGCTGCAAAGGATAACGGAGTGCAGCTAAGGAAAACGGAGTGCAGATGTGGAAACGAAGTGCAGCTGAGGAAAATTGTGCAGCTAAGGAAATGGAGTGCAGCTAAGGAAAATTGTGCAGCTAAGGTGAAGGAGTGCAGCTAAGGAAAACGGAGTGCAGCTAAGGAAAACGGAGTGCAGCTAAGGAAAAGGAGAGATGCTAAGGAATACGGAGTGCTGCTTAGGAAAACGGAGGGCAGCTAAGGAAAACAGAATGCAGCTAAGGAAAAGGAGTGCAGCTTAGGAAAAGGGAGTGCAGTTAAGGAAAAGGAGTGCAGTTAAGGAAAACGGAGTGCAGCTAATGAAATCGGAGAGCAGCTAAGGAAAACGGAGTGCAGCTAAGGTAATGGAGTGCAGCTGATGAAAACAGAGTGCAGCTAAGATAAAGGAGTGCAGCTAAGGAAAACGGAGTGTAGCTAAGGAAAACGGAGGGCAGCTAAGGAAAATTGTGCAGCTAAGGAAAACGGAGTGCAGCTGAGGAAAATTGTGCAGCTAAGGTAAAGGAGTGCAGTTAAGGAAAACGGAGTGCAGCTAAGGAACACGGAGTGCTGCTGAGGAAAGCAGAGTGCATCTAAGGTAAAGGAGTGCAGCTAAGGAAAAGGAGTGCAGCTAAGGAAAACTGAGCACAGCTAAGGAAAACAGAGTGCAGCTAAGGAAAACGGAGTGCAGAGAAGGAAAACGGAGCACAGCTAAGCAAAACGGAGTGCAGTTAAGGAATACAGTGTGCAGCTAAGGTAAAGGTGTGCAGCTAAGGAAAACAGGGTGCAGCTAAGTTAAAGGAGTGCAGCTAAGGAGAACAGAGTGGAGCTAAGGAAAAGAAGTGCAGCTAAGGAAAACAGGGTGCAGCTAAGTTAAAGGAGTGCAGCTAAGGAAAACAGAGTGCAGCTAAGGAAAAGGAGTGCAGCTAAGGAAAATTGTGCAGCTAAGGAAAATTGTGCAGCTAAGGAAAACAGAATGCGGCTAAGGAAAAGGAGAGCAGCTAAGGAAAAGGAGTGCAGCTAAGGAAAACAGAATGCAGCTAAGGAAAACAGAATGCAGCTAAAGAAAACTTAGTGCAGCTAAGGAAAACAGAATGCAGCTAAGGAAAAGAAGTGCAGCTAAGGAAAAGGAGTGCAGCTAAGAAAAACGGAGTGCAGCTAAGGAAAACGGAGTGCAGCTAAGGAAAAGAAGTGCAGCTCAGGAAAATTGTGCTGCTAAGGAAAAGGAGTGCAGCTCAGGAAAATTGTGCAGCTAAGTAAACCAGAATGCAGCTAAGGAAAACGGAGTGCAGCTAAGGTAAAAGAGTGCAGCTAAGGAAAACAGAGTGTAGCTAAGGTAAAGGAGTGCAGCTAAGGAAAAGGAGTGCAGCAAAGGAAAAGGAATGCAGCTAAGGAAAACAGAGTGCAGCCAAGGAGAACGGAGTGCAGCTAAGGAAAACGGAGTGCAGCTAAGGAAAATTGTGCAGATAAGGAAAAGGAGTGCAGCTCAGGAAAACGGAGTGCAGCTAACGAAAACGGAGAGCAGCTGAGGAAATTGTGCAGCTAAGGTAAAAGGAGTGCAGCTTAGGAAAACAGAATGCAACTAAGGAAAACGGAGTGCAGCTAAGGAAAACGGAGTGCAGTTAAGGAAAAGAAGTGCAGCTAAGGAAAACGGAGTGCAGCTAAGGTAATCGGAGAGCAGCTAAGGAAAACGGAGTGCAGCTAAGGTAATGGAGTGCAGCTGAGGAAAACAGTGTGCAGCTAAGGAAAAGAAGTGCAGCTAAGGCAAACAGAGTGCAGCTAAGATAAAGGAGTGCAGCTAAGGAAAACGGAGTGCAGCTAAGGAAAACGGAGTGCAGCTGAGGAAAGCAGAACGCAGCTAAGGTAAAGGAGTGCAGCTAAGGAAAAGGAGTGCAGCTAAGGAAAACTGAGTGCAGCTAAGGAAAACAGAGTGCAGCCAAGGAAAACGGAGCGCAGCTAAGGAAAGCAGAGTGCAGCTAAGGAAAACAGAGTGCAGCAAAGGAAAAGAAGTGCATCTAAGCAAAACAGGGTGTAGCTAAGGTAAAGAAGTACAGCTAAGGGAAACGGTGTGCAGATTATGAAAACAGTGTGCAGCTAAGGGAAAGGAGTGCAGCTAAGCAAAACAGGGTGCAGCTAAGTAAAAGGAGTGCAGCTAAGGAAAACAGAGTGCAGCTACGGAAAAGAAGTGCAGCTAAGGAAAACAGGGTGCAGCTAAGGTAAAGGAGTGCAGCTAAGGAAAACAGAGTGCAGCTAAGGCAAAGAAGTGCAGCTAAGGAAAACAGAGTGCAGCTAAGGAAAACGGAGAGCAGCTAAGGAAAATTGTGCAGCTAAGGAAAAGGAGTGCAGTTAACCAAAACGGAATGCAGCTAAGGAAAACGGTGTGCTGCTGAGGAAAATTGTGCAGCTAAGGAAAAGGAGTGCATCTATGGAAAACAGATTGCAGCTACGGAAAACGGAGTGCAGCTGAGGAAAACGAAGTGCAGCTAAGGAAAATTGTGCAGCTAAGGAAAAGGAGTGCAGCTAAGAAAAATTGTGCAGCTAAGGTAAAGGAGTGCAGCCAACGAAAACGGAGTGCAGCTAATGAAAACGGAGTGTAGCTAAGGAAAATTGTGCAGCTAAGGAAAAGCAGTGCAGCTAAGGAAAACGGAGTGCACCTAAGGAAAACGGTGTGCAGCTAAGGAAAAGGGAGTGCAGATAAGTTAAAGCAGTGCTGCTAAGGAAAACAGAGTGCAGATAAGGAAAAGAAGTTCAGCTAAGGTAATGGAATGCAGCTGAGGAAAATAGAGTGCAGCTAAGGAAAAGAAGTGCAGCTAAGGAAAACAGAGTGCAGCTAAGGTAAAGGAGTGCAGCTAAGGAAAGCAGAGTGCAGCTAAGGAAAAGAAGTGCAGCTAAGGAAAACAGAGTGCAGTTAACGAAAAGGAGTGCAGCTAAGGAAAAAGAGTGCAGCTAAGGAAAACAGAGTGCAGCTAAGGAAAACGGAGTGCAGGTAAGGAAAATTGTGCAGCTAATGAAAAGGAGTGCAGCTATGGAAAACGGAGTGGAGCTAAGGAAAACGGAGTGCTGCTGAGGAAAATTGTGCAGCTAAGGAAAACGGAGTGCAGCTAAGGTAAAGGAGTGCAGCCATGGAAAAGAGAGTGCAGTTAAGGAAAAGGAGTGCGGCTAAGGAAAAGATAGTGCAGCTAAGGAAAACGGAGTGCAGCTAAGGAAAACAGAATGAAGCTAAGGAAAAGGAGTGCAGCTAAGGAAAACAGGGTGCAGCTAAGGAAAAGGAGTGCAGCTAAGGAAAACAGAGTGCAGCTAATGAAAAGAAGTGCAGCTAAGGAAAACAGAGTGCAGCTAAGGAAAAGGAGTGCAGCTAAGGAAAACAGAATGCAGCTAAGGAAAACAGAATGCAGCTAAAGAAAACGGAGTGCAGCTAAGGAAAACAGAATGCAGCTAAGGAAAAGAAGTGCAGCTAAGGAAAAGGAGTGCAGCTAAGAAAAACGGAGTGCAGCTAAGGAAAACGGAGTGCAGCTAAGGAAAAGAAGTGCAGCTCAGGAAAATTGTGCAGCTAAGGAAAAGGAGTGCAGCTCAGGAAAATTGTGCAGCTAAGTAAACCAGAATGCAGCTAAGGAAAACGGAGTGCAGCTAAGGTAAAAGAGTGCAGCTAAGGAAAACAGAGTGTAGCTAAGGAAAACAGAGTGCAGCTACGGAAAAGAAGTGCAGCTAAGGAAAACAGGGTGCAGCTAAGGTAAAGGAGTGCAGCTAAGGAAAACAGAGTGCAGCTAAGGCAAAGAAGTGCAGCTAAGGAAAACAGAGTGCAGCTAAGGAAAACGGAGAGCAGCTAAGGAAAATTGTGCAGCTAAGGAAAAGGAGTGCAGTTAACCAAAACGGAATGCAGCTAAGGAAAACGGTGTGCTGCTGAGGAAAATTGTGCAGCTAAGGAAAAGGAGTGCATCTATGGAAAACAGATTGCAGCTACGGAAAACGGAGTGCAGCTGAGGAAAACGAAGTGCAGCTAAGGAAAATTGTGCAGCTAAGGAAAAGGAGTGCAGCTAAGAAAAATTGTGCAGCTAAGGTAAAGGAGTGCAGCCAACGAAAACGGAGTGCAGCTAATGAAAACGGAGTGTAGCTAAGGAAAATTGTGCAGCTAAGGAAAAGCAGTGCAGCTAAGGAAAACGGAGTGCACCTAAGGAAAACGGTGTGCAGCTAAGGAAAAGGGAGTGCAGATAAGTTAAAGCAGTGCTGCTAAGGAAAACAGAGTGCAGATAAGGAAAAGAAGTTCAGCTAAGGTAATGGAATGCAGCTGAGGAAAATAGAGTGCAGCTAAGGAAAAGAAGTGCAGCTAAGGAAAACAGAGTGCAGCTAAGGTAAAGGAGTGCAGCTAAGGAAAGCAGAGTGCAGCTAAGGAAAAGAAGTGCAGCTAAGGAAAACAGAGTGCAGTTAACGAAAAGGAGTGCAGCTAAGGAAAAAGAGTGCAGCTAAGGAAAACAGAGTGCAGCTAAGGAAAACGGAGTGCAGGTAAGGAAAATTGTGCAGCTAATGAAAAGGAGTGCAGCTATGGAAAACGGAGTGGAGCTAAGGAAAACGGAGTGCTGCTGAGGAAAATTGTGCAGCTAAGGAAAACGGAGTGCAGCTAAGGTAAAGGAGTGCAGCCATGGAAAAGAGAGTGCAGTTAAGGAAAAGGAGTGCGGCTAAGGAAAAGATAGTGCAGCTAAGGAAAACGGAGTGCAGCTAAGGAAAACAGAATGAAGCTAAGGAAAAGGAGTGCAGCTAAGGAAAACAGGGTGCAGCTAAGGAAAAGGAGTGCAGCTAAGGAAAACAGAGTGCAGCTAATGAAAAGAAGTGCAGCTAAGGAAAACAGAGTGCAGCTAAGGAAAAGGAGTGCAGCTAAGGAAAACAGAATGCAGCTAAGGAAAACAGAATGCAGCTAAAGAAAACGGAGTGCAGCTAAGGAAAACAGAATGCAGCTAAGGAAAAGAAGTGCAGCTAAGGAAAAGGAGTGCAGCTAAGAAAAACGGAGTGCAGCTAAGGAAAACGGAGTGCAGCTAAGGAAAAGAAGTGCAGCTCAGGAAAATTGTGCAGCTAAGGAAAAGGAGTGCAGCTCAGGAAAATTGTGCAGCTAAGTAAACCAGAATGCAGCTAAGGAAAACGGAGTGCAGCTAAGGTAAAAGAGTGCAGCTAAGGAAAACAGAGTGTAGCTAAGGTAAAGGAGTGCAGCTAAGGAAAAGGAGTGCAGCAAAGGAAAAGGAATGCAGCTATGGAAAACAGAGTGCAGCCAAGGAGAACGGAGTGCAGCTAAGGAAAACGGAGTGCAGCTAAGGAAAATTGTGCAGATAAGGAAAAGGAGTGCAGCTCAGGAAAACGGAGTGCAGCTAACGAAAACGGAGAGCAGCTGAGGAAATTGTGCAGCTAAGGTAAACGGAGTGTAGCTTAGGAAAAAATAATGCAACTAAGGAAAAGGAGTGCAGCTAAGGAAAACGGAGTGCAGTTAAGGAAAAGAAGTGCAGCTAAGGAAAACGGAGTGCAGCTAAGGTAATTGGAGAGCAGCTAAGGAAAACGGAGTGCAGCTAAGGTAATGGAGTGCAGCTGAGGAAAACAGTGTGCAGCTAAGGAAAAGAAGTGCAGCTAAGGCAAACAGAGTGCAGCTAAGATAAAGGAGTGCAGCTAAGGAAAACGGAGTGCAGCTAAGGAAAACGGAGTGCAGCTGAGGAAAGCAGAACGCAGCTAAGGTAAAGGAGTGCAGCTAAGGAAAAGGAGTGCAGCTAAGGAAAACTGAGTGCAGCTAAGGAAAACAGAGTGCAGCTAAGGAAAACAGAGTGCAGCCAAGGAAAACGGAGTGCAGCTAAGGAAAGCAGAGTGCAGCTAAGGAAAACAGAGTGCAGCAAAGGAAAAGAAGTGCAGCTAAGCAAAACAGGGTGTAGCTAAGGTAAAGAAGTACAGCTAAGGGAAACGGAGTGCAGATAAGGAAAACAGTGTGCAGCTAAGGTAAAGGAGTGCAGCTAAGCAAAACAGGGTGCAGCTAAGTAAAAGGAGTGCAGCTAAGGAAAACAGAGTGCAGCTACGGAAAAGAAGTGCAGCTAAGGAAAACAGGGTGCAGCTAAGGTAAAGGAGTGCAGCTAAGGAAAACAGAGTGCAGCTAAGGCAAAGAAGTGCAGCTAAGGAAAACAGAGTGCAGCTAAGGAAAACGGAGAGCAGCTAAGGAAAATTGTGCAGCTAAGGAAAAGGAGTGCAGTTAACCAAAACGGAATGCAGCTAAGGAAAACGGTGTGCTGCTGAGGAAAATTGTGCAGCTAAGGAAAAGGAGTGCAGTTAAGCAAAACGGAATGCAGCTAAGGAAAACGGTGTGCTGCTGAGGAAAATTGTGCAGCTAAGGAAAAGGAGTGCACCTATGGAAAACAGATTGCAGCTACGGAAAACGGAGTGCAGCTGAGGAAAACAAAGTGCAGCTAAGGAAAATTGTGCAGCTAAGGAAAAGGAGTGCAGCTAAGGAAAATTGTGCAGCTAAGGTAAAGGAGTGCAGCCAACGAAAACGGAGTGCAGCTAATGAAAACGGAGTGTAGCTAAGGAAAATTGTGCAGCTAAGGAAAAGAAGTGCAGCTAAGGAAAACGGAGTGCATCTAAGGAAAACGGAGTGCAGCTAGGGAAAAGGGAGTGCAGATAAGTTAAAGCAGTGCTGCTAAGGAAAACAGAGTGCAGATAAGGAAAAGAAGTTCAGCTAAGGTAATGGAATGCAGCTGAGCAAAATAGAGTGCAGCTAAGGAAAAGAAGTGCAGCTAAGGAAAACAGAGTGCAGCTAAGGTAAAGGAGTGCAGCTAAGGAAAACAGAGTGCAGTTAACGAAAAGGAGTGCAGCTAAGGAAAAAGAGTGCAGCTAAGGAAAACAGAGTGCAGCTAAGGAAAACGGAGTGCAGGTAAGGAAAATTGTGCAGCTAATGAAAAGGAGTGCAGCTATGGAAAACGGAGTGGAGCTAAGGAAAACGGAGTGCTGCTGAGGAAAATTGTGCAGCTAAGGAAAACGGAGTGCAGCTAAGGTAAAGGAGTGCAGCCATGGAAAAGAGAGTGCAGTTAAGGAAAAGGAGTGCGGCTAAGGAAAAGATAGTGCAGCTAAGGAAAACGGAGTGCAGCTAAGGAAAACAGAATGAAGCTAAGGAAAAGGAGTGCAGCTAAGGAAAACAGGGTGCAGCTAAGGAAAAGGAGTGCAGCTAAGGAAAACAGAGTGCAGCTAAGGAAAAGAAGTGCAGCTAAGGAAAACAGAGTGCAGCTAAGGAAAAGGAGTGCAGCTAAGGAAAACGGAATGCAGCTAAGGAAAACAGAATGCAGCTAAAGAAAACGGAGTGCAGCTAAGGAAAACAGAATGCAGCTAAGGAAAAGAAGTGCAGCTAAGGAAAAGGAGTGCAGCTAAGAAAAACGGAGTGCAGCTAAGGAAAACGGAGTGCAGCTAAGGAAAAGAAGTGCAGCTCAGGAAAATTGTGCAGCTAAGGAAAAGGAGTGCAGCTCAGGAAAATTGTGCACCTAAGTAAACCAGAATGCAGCTAAGGAAAACGGAGTGCAGCTAAGGTAAAAGAGTGCAGCTAAGGAAAACAGAGTGTAGCTAAGGTAAAGGAGTGCAGCTAAGGAAAAGGAGTGCAGCAAAGGAAAAGGAATGCAGCTATGGAAAACAGAGTGCAGCCAAGGAGAACGGAGTGCAGCTAAGGAAAACGGAGTGCAGCTAAGGAAAATTGTGCAGATAAGGAAAAGGAGTGCAGCTCAGGAAAACGGAGTGCAGCTAACGAAAACGGAGAGCAGCTGAGGAAATTGTGCAGCTAAGGTAAACGGAGTGTAGCTTAGGAAAAAATAATGCAACTAAGGAAAAGGAGTGCAGCTAAGGAAAACGGAGTGCAGTTAAGGAAAAGAAGTGCAGCTAAGGAAAACGGAGTGCAGCTAAGGTAATCGGAGAGCAGCTAAGGAAAACGGAGTGCAGCTAAGGTAATGGAGTGCAGCTGAGGAAAACAGTGTGCAGCTAAGGAAAAGAAGTGCAGCTAAGGCAAACAGAGTGCAGCTAAGATAAAGGAGTGCAGCTAAGGAAAACGGAGTGCAGCTAAGGAAAACGGAGTGCAGCTGAGGAAAGCAGAACGCAGCTAAGGTAAAGGAGTGCAGCTAAGGAAAAGGAGTGCAGCTAAGGAAAACTGAGTGCAGCTAAGGAAAACAGAGTGCAGCTAAGGAAAACAGAGTGCAGCCAAGGAAAACGGAGTGCAGCTAAGGAAAGCAGAGTGCAGCTAAGGAAAACAGAGTGCAGCAAAGGAAAAGAAGTGCAGCTAAGCAAAACAGGGTGTAGCTAAGGTAAAGAAGTACAGCTAAGGGAAACGGAGTGCAGATAAGGAAAACAGTGTGCAGCTAAGGTAAAGGAGTGCAGCTAAGCAAAACAGGGTGCAGCTAAGTAAAAGGAGTGCAGCTAAGGAAAACAGAGTGCAGCTACGGAAAAGAAGTGCAGCTAAGGAAAACAGGGTGCAGCTAAGGTAAAGGAGTGCAGCTAAGGAAAACAGAGTGCAGCTAAGGCAAAGAAGTGCAGCTAAGGAAAACAGAGTGCAGCTAAGGAAAACGGAGAGCAGCTAAGGAAAATGGTGCAGCTAAGGAAAAGGAGTGCAGTTAACCAAAACGGAATGCAGCTAAGGAAAACGGTGTGCTGCTGAGGAAAATTGTGCAGCTAAGGAAAAGGAGTGCACCTATGGAAAACAGATTGCAGCTACGGAAAACAAAGTGCAGCTAAGGAAAATTGTGCAGCTAAGGAAAAGGAGTGCAGCTAAGGAAAATTGTGCAGCTAAGGTAAAGGAGTGCAGCCAACGAAAACGGAGTGCAGCTAATGAAAACGGAGTGTAGCTAAGGAAAATTGTGCAGCTAAGGAAAAGAAGTGCAGCTAAGGAAAACGGAGTGCATCTAAGGAAAACGGAGTGCAGCTAGGGAAAAGGGAGTGCAGATAAGTTAAAGCAGTGCTGCTAAGGAAAACAGAGTGCAGATAAGGAAAAGAAGTTCAGCTAAGGTAATGGAATGCAGCTGAGCAAAATAGAGTGCAGCTAAGGAAAAGAAGTGCAGCTAAGGAAAACAGAGTGCAGCTAAGGTAAAGGAGTGCAGCTAAGGAAAGCAGAGTGCAGCTAAGGAAAAGAAGTGCAGCTAAGGAAAACAGAGTGCAGCTAAGGAAAACGGAGTGCAGGTAAGGAAAATTGTGCAGCTAATGAAAAGGAGTGCAGCTATGGAAAACGGAGTTCAGCTAAGGAAAACGGAGTGCTGCTGAGGAAAATTTTGCAGCTAAGGAAAACGGAGTGCAGCTAAGGTAATGGAGTGCAGCTGAGGAAAACAGTGTGCAGCTAAGGAAAAGAAGTGCAGCTAAGGCAAACAGAGTGCAGCTAAGATAAAGGAGTGCAGCTAAGGAAAACGGAGTGCAGCTAAGGAAAACAGAGTGCAGCTGAGGAAAGCAGAACGCAGCTAAGGTAAAGGAGTGCAGCTAAGGAAAAGGAGTGCAGCTAAGGAAAACTGAGTGCAGCTAAGGAAAACAGAGTGCAGCTAAGGAAAACAGAGTGCAGCCAAGGAAAACGGAGTGCAGCTAAGGAAAGCAGAGTGCAGCTAAGGAAAACAGAGTGCAGCAAAGGAAAAGAAGTGCAGCTAAGCAAAACAGGGTGTAGCTAAGGTAAAGAAGTACAGCTAAGGGAAACGGAGTGCAGATAAGGAAAACAGTGTGCAGCTAAGGTAAAGGAGTGCAGCTAAGCAAAACAGGGTGCAGCTAAGTAAAAGGAGTGCAGCTAAGGAAAACAGAGTGCAGCTACGGAAAAGAAGTGCAGCTAAGGAAAACAGGGTGCAGCTAAGGTAAAGGAGTGCAGCTAAGGAAAACAGAGTGCAGCTAAGGCAAAGAAGTGCAGCTAAGGAAAACAGAGTGCAGCTAAGGAAAACGGAGAGCAGCTAAGGAAAATTGTGCAGCTAAGGAAAAGGAGTGCAGTTAACCAAAACGGAATGCAGCTAAGGAAAACGGTGTGCTGCTGAGGAAAATTGTGCAGCTAAGGAAAAGGAGTGCAGTTAAGCAAAACGGAATGCAGCTAAGGAAAACGGTGTGCTGCTGAGGAAAATTGTGCAGCTAAGGAAAAGGAGTGCACCTATGGAAAACAGATTGCAGCTACGGAAAACGGAGTGCAGCTGAGGAAAACAAAGTGCAGCTAAGGAAAATTGTGCAGCTAAGGAAAAGGAGTGCAGCTAAGGAAAATTGTGCAGCTAAGGTAAAGGAGTGCAGCCAACGAAAACGGAGTGCAGCTAATGAAAACGGAGTGTAGCTAAGGAAAATTGTGCAGCTAAGGAAAAGAAGTGCAGCTAAGGAAAACGGAGTGCATCTAAGGAAAACGGAGTGCAGCTAGGGAAAAGGGAGTGCAGATAAGTTAAAGCAGTGCTGCTAAGGAAAACAGAGTGCAGATAAGGAAAAGAAGTTCAGCTAAGGTAATGGAATGCAGCTGAGCAAAATAGAGTGCAGCTAAGGAAAAGAAGTGCAGCTAAGGAAAACAGAGTGCAGCTAAGGTAAAGGAGTGCAGCTAAGGAAAGCAGAGTGCAGCTAAGGAAAAGAAGTGCAGCTAAGGAAAACAGAGTGCAGTTAAGGAAAAGGAGTGCAGCTAAGGAAAAAGAGTGCAGCTAAGGAAAACAGAGTGCAGCTAAGGAAAACGGAGTGCAGGTAAGGAAAATTGTGCAGCTAATGAAAAGGAGTGCAGCTATGGAAAACGGAGTTCAGCTAAGGAAAACGGAGTGCTGCTGAGAAAAATTTTGCAGCTAAGGAAAACGGAGTGCAGCTAAGGTAAAGGAGTGCAGCCATGGAAAAGAGAGTGCAGTTAAGGAAAAGGAGTGCGGCTAAGGAAAAGATAGTGCAACTAAGGAAAACGGAGTGCAGCTAAGGAAAACAGAATGAAGCTAAGGAAAAGGAGTGCAGCTAAGGAAAACAGGGTGCACCTAAGGAAAAGGAGTGCAGCTAAGGAAAACAGAGTGCAGCTAAGGAAAAGAAGTGCAGCTAAGGAAAACAGAGTGCAGCTAAGGAAAACGGAGTGCAGCAAAGGAAAATTGTGCAGCTAAGGAAAAGGAGTGCACTAAGGAAAATTGTGCAGCTAAAGTAAAGGAGTGCAGCCAAGGAAAACGGAGTGCAGCTAAGGAAAACAGAGTGCAGCTAAGGAAAATTGTGCCGATAAGGAAAAGGTGTGCAGTTAAGGAAAACGGAGTGCAGCTAACGAAAACGGAGTGAAGCTGAGGAAATTGCGCAGCTAAGGTAAACGGAGTGCAGCTAATGTAAAGGAGTGCAGCTAAGGAAAACAGAGTGCAGCTAAGGAAAAGGAGAGATGCTAAGGAATACGGAGTGCTGCTTAGGAAAACGGAGTGCAGCTAAGGAAAACAGAATGCAGCTAAGGGAAAGGAGTGCAGCTTAGGAAAAGGGAGTGCAGTTAAGGAAAGGGAGTGCAGTTAAGGAAAACGGAGTGCAGCTAATGAAATCGGAGAGCAGCTAAGGAAAACGGAGTGCAGCTAAGGTAATGGAGTGCAGCTGAGGAAAACAGAGTGCAGCTAAGATAAAGGAGTGCAGCTAAGGAAAACGGAGTGTAGCTAAGGAAAACGGAGGGCAGCTAAGGAAAATTGTTCAGCTAAGGAAAACGGAGTGCAGCTGAGGAAAATTGTGCAGCTAAGAGAAAAGGAGTGCAGCTAAGGAAAACGGAGTGCAGCTAAGGAAAACGGAGTGCAGCTGAGGAAAGCAGAGTGCAGCTAAGGTAAAGGAGTGCAGCTAATGAAAAGGAGTGCAGCTATGGAAAACTGAGCACAGCTAAGGAAAATAGAGTGCAGCTAAGGAAAACGGAGTGCAGAGAAGGAAAACGGAGCACAGCTAGGCAAAACGGAGTGCAGCTAAGGAAAACAGAGTGCAGCTAAGGAAAAGAAGTGCAGCTAAGGAAAACAGGGTGCAGCTAAGGTAAACGAGTACAGCTAAGGGAAACGGAGTGCAGCTAAGGAATACAGTGTGCAGCTAAGGTAAAGGAGTGCAGCTAAGGAAAACAGGGTGCAGCTAAGTTAAAGGAGTGCAGCTAAGGAAAACAGAGTGCAGCTAAGGAAAAGAAGTGCAGCTAAGGAAAACAGGGTGCAGCTAAGGTAAAGGAGTGGAGCTAAGGAAAACAGAGTGCAGCTAAGGAAAAGAATTGCAGCTAAGGAAAACAGAGTGCAGCTAAGGAAAACGGAGAGCAACTAAGGAAAACAGAGTGCAACTAAGGAATATTGTGCAGCTAAGGAAAAGGAGTGCAGCTATGGAAAACGGAGTGCAGCTATGGAAAACGGAGTGCAGCTGAGGAAAACGAAGTGCAGCTAAGGAAAATTGTGCAGCTACGGAAATGGAGTACAGCTAAGGAAAATTGTGCAACTAAGGTAAAGGAGTGCAGCCAAGGAAAACGGAGTGCAGCTAAAGAAAACGGAGTGCAGCTAAGGAAAATTGTGCAGCTAAGGAAAAGGTGTGCAGCTAAGGAAAAGGAGTGCAGCTAAGGAAAACGGAGTGCAGCTAAGGAAAACGGTGTGCAGCTAAGGTAAACGGAGTGTAGCTAAGGAAAACAGAATGCAGCTAAGGAAAAGGAGTGCAGTTAAGGAAAACGGAGTGCAGCTAAGGAAAACAGAATGCAGCTAAGGAAAAGGAGTGCAGCTAAGGAAAACGGAGTGCAGCTAAGGAAAACGGTGTGCAGCTAAGGAAAAGAAGTGCAGCTAACGAAAACAGAGTGCAGCTAAGGAAAAGGAGTGCAGCTAAGGAAAAAGAGTGCAGCTAAGGAAAACAGAAAGCAGCTAAGGAAAAGGAGTGCAGCTAAGGAAAATTGTGCAGCTAAGGAAAAGGAGTGCTGCTAAGGAAAACGGATGCAGCTAAGGAAAAGGAGTGCAGCTAAGGAAAATTGTGCAGCAACGGAAAATTGTGCAGCTAAGGATACCAGAATGCAGCTAAGCAAAAGGAGTGCAGCTAAGGAAAATGAGTGCAGCTAAGGAAAACGGAGTGCAGCTAAGGTGAAGTAGTTCAGCGAAGGAAAAGAGAGTGCAGCTAAGGAAAAGGAGTGCTGCAAAGGATAACGGAGTGCAGCTAAGGAAAATGGAGTGCAGATGTGGAAACGAAGTGCAGCTGAGGAAAATTGTGCAGCTAAGGAAATGGAGTGCAGCTAAGGAAAATTGTGCAGCTAAGGTAAAGGAGTGCAGCTAAGGAAAACGGAGTGCAGCTAAGGAAAAGGAGTGCAGCTAAGGAAAAGGAGAGATGCTAAGGAATACGGAGTGCTGCTTAGGAAAACGGAGGGCAGCTAAGGAAAACAGAATGCAGCTAAGGAAAAGGAGTGCAGCTTAGGAAAAGGGAGTGCAGTTAAGGAAAAGGAGTGCAGATAAGGAAAACGGAGTGCAGCTAATGAAATCGGAGAGCAGCTAAGGAAAACGGAGTGCAGCTAAGGTAATGGAGTGCAGCTGATGAAAACAGAGTGCAGCTAAGATAAAGGAGTGCAGCTAAGGAAAACAGAGTGTAGCTAAGGAAAACGGAGGGCAGCTAAGGAAAATTGTGCAGCTAAGGAAGACGGAGTGCAGCTGAGGAAAATTGTGCAGCTAAGGTAAAGGAGTGCAGTTAAGGAAAACGGAGTGCAGCTAAGGAAAACGGAGTGCTGCTGAGGAAAGCAGAGTGCATCTAAGGTAAAGGAGTGCAGCTAAGGAAAAGGAGTGCAGCTAAGGAAAACTGAGCACAGCTAAGGAAAACAGAGTGCAGCTAAGGAAAACGGAGTGCAGAGAAGGAAAACGGAGCACAGCTAAGCAAAACGGAGTGCAGCTAAGGAAAACAGAGTGCAGCTAAGGAAAAGAAGTGCAGCTAAGGAAAACAGGGTGCAGCTAAGGTAAACGAGTACAGCTAAGGGAAACGGAGTGCAGTTAAGGAATACAGTGTGCAGCTAAGGTAAAGGAGTGCAGCTAAGGAAAACAGGGCGCAGCTAAGTTAAAGGAGTGCAGCTAAGGAAAACAGAGTGCAGCTAAGGAAAAGAAGTGCAGCTAAGGAAAACAGGGTGCAGCTAAGGTAAAGGAGTGGAGCTAAGGAAAACAGAATGCAGCTAAGGAAAAGAATTGCAGTTAAGGAAAACAGAGTGCAGCTAAGGAAAACGGAGAGCAACTAAGGAAAACGGAGTGCAGCTAAGGACTATTGTGCAGCTAAGGAAAAGGAGTGCAGCTATGGAAAACGGAGTGCAGCTGAGGAAAACGAAGTGCAGCTAAGGAAAATTGTGCAGCTACGGAAATGGAGTACAGCTAAGGAAAATTGTGCAACTAAGGTAAAGGAGTGCAGCCAAGGAAAACGGAGTGCAGCTAAGGAAAACGGAGTGCAGCAAAGGAAAATTGTGCAGCTAAGGAAAAGGTGTGCAGCTAAGGAAAACGGAGTGCAGCTGAGGAAAATTGTGCAGCTAAGGTAAACGGAGTGTAGCTAAGGAAAACAGAATGCAGCTAAGGAAAAGGAGTGCAGCTAAGGAAAACGGAGTGCAGCTAAGGAAAACGGTGTGCAGCTAAGGTAAACGGAGTGTAGCTAAGGAAAATAGAATGCAGCCATGGAAAAGGAGTGCAGTTAAGGAAAACGGAGTGCAGCTAAGGAAAACAGAATGCAGCTAAGGAAAAGGAGTGCAGCTAAGGAAAACGGAGTGCACCTAAGGAAAACGGTGTGCAGCTAAGGAAAACGGAGTGCAGCTAAGGTAAAGGAGTGCAGCTGAGGAAAACAGAGTGCAGCTAAGGAAAAGAAGTGCAGCTAAGGTAATGGAATGCAGCTGAGGAAAACAGAGTGCAGCTAAGGAAAGTAAGTGCAGCTAAGGAAAACAGAGTGCAGCTAAGGTAAAGGAGTGCAGCTAAGGAAAACGGAGTGCAGCTAAGGAAAAGAAGTGCAGCTAAGGAAAACAGAGTGCAGCTAAGGAAAAGGAGTGCAGCTAAGGAAAAAGAGTGCAGTTAAGGAAAACAGAAAGCAGCTAAGGAAAAGGAGTGCAGCTAAGGAAAATTGTGCAGCTAAGGAAAAGGAGTGCAGCTAAGGAAAACAGAGTGCAGCTAAGGAAAAGGAGTGCAGCTAAGGAAAATTGTGGAGCTACGGAAAATTGTGCAGCTAAGGAAATCAGAATGCAGCTAAGGAAAAGGAGTGCAGCTAAGGAAAAGGACTGCAGCTAAGGAAAACAGAATGCAGCTAAGGTAAAGGAGTGCAGCTAAGGAAAACAGAGTGCAGCTAAGGAAAACAGAGTGCAGCTAAGTAAAATTGTGCAGTTGAGGAAAAAGAGTGCAGCTATGGAAAACGGAGTGCAGCTAAGGAAAACGGAGTGCTGCCGAGGAAAATTGTGCAGCTAAGGAAAACGGAGTGCAGCTAAGGTAAAGGAGTGCAGCTATGGAAAAGAGAGTGCAGCTAAGGAAAAGGAGTGCTGCTAAGGAAAACGGAGTGCAGCTAAGGAAAACGGAGTGCAGCTAAGGAAAACAGAATGCAGCAAAGGAAATGGCGTGCAGCTAAGGAAAACAGGGTGCACCAAAGGTAAAGGAGTGCAGCTAAGGAAAACAGAATGCAGCAAAGGAAAAGAACTGCAACTAAGGAAAACGGAGTGCAGCTGAGGAAGACGAAGCGCAGCTAAGGAAAATTGTGCAGCTAAGGAAAAGGAGTGCAGCTAAGGAAAACGGAGTGCAGCAACGAAAACGGAGTGCAGCTGAGGAAATTGTGCAGCTAAGGTAAACGGAGTGCAGCTAAGGAAAACAGAATGCAACTAAGGAAAAGGAGCGCAGCTAAGGAAAACGGAGTGCAGTTAAGGAAAATGTGTGCAGTTAAGGAAAATGGAGAGCAGGTAAGGATAATGGAGTGCCGCTAAGGTAAAGAAGTGCTGCTAAGGAAAACAGAGTGCAGCTAAGATAAAGGAGTGCAGCTAAGGAAAACTGATGGCAGCTAAGGAAAATTGTGCAGCTAAGGAAAAGGAGTGCAGCTAAGGAAAACGGAGTGAAGCTAAGGAAAACGGAGTGCAGCTGAGGAAAATTGTGCAGCTATGGTAAATGTGTGCAGTTAAGGAAAATGGCGTGCAGCTGAGGAAAGCAGAGTGCAGCTAAGGTAAAGGAGTGCAGCTAAGGAAAACAGAGTGCAGCTAAGGAAAACGGAGTGCAGCCAAGGAAAACGGAGTGCAGCTAAGGAAAACCGAGTGCAGCTAAGGAAAAGAAGTGCAGCTAATGAAAACAGGGTGCAGCTAAGGTAAACGAGTACAGCTAAGGGAAACGGAGTGCAGCTAAGGAAAACAGTGTGCAGCTAAGGTAAAGGAGTGCAGCTAAGGAAAACAGGGTGCAGCTAAGTTAAAGGAGTGCAGCTAAGGAATACAGAGTGCAGCTAAGGAAAAGAAGTGCAGCTATGGAAAACAGGGTGCAGCTAAGGTAAAGGAGTGGAGCTAAGGAAAACAGAGTGCAGCTAAGGAAAAGAAGTGCAGCTAAGGAAAACAGAGTGCAGCTAAGGAAAATGGAGAGCTGCTAAGGAAAACGGAGTGCAGCTAAGGAAGCGGATTGCAGCTAAGTTAATGGAGAGCAGCTAAGGTAAAGGAGTGCAGCTAAGGAAAAGGAGAGCAGCTAAGTTAAAGGAGAGCAGCTAAGGAAAAGGAGTGCAGCTAAGGAAAAGGAGTGCAGCTAAGGAAAAGGAGTGCTGCTAAGGAAAACAGATTGCAGCTAAGGAAAACGAGTGCAGCTAAGGAAAATTGTGCAGCTAAGGAAAATTGTGCAGCTAAGGAAAACAGAATTCAGCTAAGGAAAAGGGGTGTAGCTAAGGAAAAGGAGTGCAGCTAAGGAAAACAGAATGCAGCTAAGGTAAAGAGTGCAGCTAAGGAAAAGGAGTGCAGCTAAGGAAAACTGAGTGCAGCTAAGGAAAACAGTGCAGCTGAGGAAAACGGAGTGCAGCCAAGGAAAACGGACAGCAGCTAAGAAAAATTGTGCAGCTAAGTAAAGGAGTGCAGCTAAGGAAAGGAGAATGCAGCTAAGGAAAAGGAGTGCAACTGAAGTAAAGGAGTTCAGCAAAGGAAAATAGAGTGCAGCTAAGGTAGAGGAGTACAGCTAAGGATAACGGAGTGCAGCTAAGGAAAACATAGTGCAGCTAAGCTAAAGGTGTGAAGCTAAGGAATACAGGGAGCAGCTAAGGTAAAGGAGTGCAGCTAAGGAAAACAGAGTGAAGCAAAGGAAAAGAAGTGCAGCTAAGGAAAACAGGGTGCAGCAAAGGTAAAGGATTTCAGCTTTTGGAAAACAGAGTGCAGCTAAGGAAAAGAAGTGCAGCTAAGGAAAACAGAGTGCAGCTAAGGAAAACGGAGTGCAGCTAAGGAAAACGGAGTGCAGCTAAGGAAAACATAGTGCAGCTAAGCTAAAGGTGTGCAGCTAAGGAATACAGGGAGCAGCTAAGGTAAAGGAGTGGAGCTAAGAAAAACAGGGTGAAGCAAAGGGAAAGAAGTGCAGCTAAGGAAAACAGGGTGCAGCTAAGGAAAAGAATATCAGCTTTTGGAAAACAGAGTGCAGCTAAGGAAAAGAAGTGCAGCTAAGGAAAACGGAGTGCAGCTAAGGAAAACGGAGTGCAGCTAAGGAAAATTGTGCAGCTAAGGAAAAGGAGTGCAGCTAACCAAACGGAGTGCAGCTAAGGAAAACAGTGTGCAGCTGAGGAAAATTGTGCAGCTAAGGACAAGGAGTGCTGCTATGGAAAACGGAGTGCAGCTAAGGAAAATTGTGCAGCTAAGGAAAAGGAGTGCAGCTAAGGAAAATTGTGCAGCTAAGGTAAAGAAGTGCACCCTAGGAAAACGGAGTGCAGCTAAGGAAAACGGAATGCTGCTGAGGAAAATTGTGCAGTTAAGGTAAACGGAGTGTAGCTAAGGAAAAGGAGTGCAGCTAAGGAAAACGGAGGGCGGCTAAGGAAATGAAGTGCAGCTAAGGTAATGGAATGCAGCTGAGGATAACAGAGTGCAGCTAAGGAAAAGAAGTGCAGCAAAGGAAAACAGAGTGCAGCTAAGGAAAAGGAGTGCAGCTGTGGAAAACTGTGTGCAGCTAAGGAAAACAGAGTGCAGCTAAGGAAAACGGAGTGCAGCCAAGGAAAACGGAATGCAGCAAAGACAAACGGAGTGTAGCTAAGGAAAACAGAGTGCAGCTAAGGAAAAGAAGTGCAGCTAATGAAAATAGGGTTCAGCTAAGGTAAAGGAGTACAGCTAAGGGAAACGGAGTGCAGCTAAGGAAAACAGGGTGCAGCTAAGGAAAAGAAGTGCAGCTAAGGAAAACAAAATGCAGCTAAGGAAAACGGAGAGCAGCTATGGAAAATGGAGTGCAGCTAAGGAAAATTGTGCAGCTAAGGAAAAGGAGTGCAGCCAAGGAAAACGGAGCGCAGCTAATGAAAACGGAGTGCAGCTAAGGAAAATTGTGCAGCTAAGGAAAAGGTGTGCAGGTAAGGAAAACGGAGTGTAGCTTACGAAAACGGAGTGCTGCTGAGGATAATTGTGCAGCTAAGGTAAACAGAGTGTAGCTAAGGAAAACAGAATGCAGCTAATGAAAAGGAGTGCAGCTAAGGAAAACCGAGTGCACCTAAGGAAAACGGTGTGCAGCTAAGGAAAACGGAGTACAGCTAAGGTAAAGGAGTGCAGCTGAGGAAAACAGAGTGCAGCTAAGGAAAACGGAGTGCAGCTAATTAAAATTGAATGCAGCTAAGGAAAACAGAATGCAGCTAAGGAAAAGGAGTGCAGCTAAGGAAAAGGAGTGCAGCTAAGAAAAAGGAGTGCAGCTAAGGAAAGGAGAATGCAGCTAAGGAAAAGGAGTGCAACTGAAGTAAAGGAGTTCAGCAAAGGAAAATAGAGTGCAGCTAAGGTAAAGGAGTACAGCTAAGGATAACGGAGTGCAGCTAAGGAAAACATAGTGCAGCTAAGCTAAAGGTGTGAAGCTAAGGAATACAGGGAGCAGCTAAGGTAAAGGAGTGCAGCTAAGGAAAACAGAGTGAAGCAAAGGAAAAGAAGTGCAGCTAAGGAAAACAGGGTGCAGCAAAGGTAAAGGATTTCAGCTTTTGGAAAACAGAGTGCAGCTAAGGAAAAGAAGTGCAGCTAAGGAAAACAGAGTGCAGCTAAGGAAAACGGAGTGCAGCTAAGGAAAACGGAGTGCAGCTAAGGAAAACAGAATGCAGCTAAGGAAAAGGAGTGCAGTTAAGGAATACAGAGTGCAGCTAAGGAAAAGGAGTGCAGCTGAGGATAATTTTGCAGCTAAGGAAAAGGAGTGCAGCCAAGGAAAATTGTGCAGCTAAGGAAACCAGAATGCAACTAAGGAATAGGAGTTCAGCTAAGGAAAACAGAGTGCAGCTAAGGAAAACGGAGAGCAGCTAAGGAAAAGGAATGCTGCTAAGGAAAATGGAGTGCAGCTAAGGAAAACGGAGCGCAGCTAAGGAAAACAGAATGCAGCTAAGGAAAACGGAGTGCAGCTAAAGAAAAGGAGTGCAGCTAAGGAAAACAGAGTGCAGCTAAGGAAAAGGACTGCAGCTAAGGAAAACGGAGTGCAGCTAAGGAAAAGCGAGTGCAGCTAAGGAAAACGGGCTGCAGCTAAGATAATGGAGTGCAGTTAAGGAAAACGGAGTGCAGCTAAGGAAAACGGAGTGCAGCTTAGGAAAATGGAGTGCAGCTTAGGAAAACAGAGTGCAGCTAAATAAAACGGAGTGCAGTTAAGGTAAAGGAGTGCAGCCAAGGAAAACGGAGTGCAGCTAAGGAAAATGGAGTGCAGCTAAGGAAAATTGTGCATCTAAGGAAAAGGAGTGCAGCTAAGGAAAACGGAGTGTAGCTAAGGAAAACAGAATGCAGCAAAGGAAAACGGAATGCAGCTAAGGAAAACGGAGTGCAGCTAAGGAAAATGGAGTGCAGCTAAGGTAAATGAGTGCAGCTGATGAAAGCAGAGTGCAGCTAAGGAAAAGAAGTGCAGCTAAGGTAAAGGAATGCAGCTAAGGAAAACAGAGTGCAGCTAAGGAAAATTGTGCAGCTAAGGAAAACAGGGTGCAGCAAAAGAAAACGGAGTGCAGCTGAGGGAAACGAAGGACAGCTCAGGAAAATTGTGCAGCTAAGGAAAAGGAGTGCAGCTAAGGAAAATTGTGCCGCTAAGGTAAAGGAGTGCAGCCAAGGAAAACGGAGTGCAGCTAAGGAAAATTGTGGCAGCTAAGGAAAAGGAGCGCAGCTAAGGAAAACGGAGTGCAGCTAACGAAAACGGCGTGCAGCTGAGGAAAATTGTGTAGCTAAGTAAAAAGAAGTGCAGCTAAGGTAAAGGAATGCAGCTGAGGAAAACAGAGTGCAGCTAAGGAAAATTGTGCAGCTAAGGAAAAAAAGTGCAGCAAAAGAAAATGGAGTGCAGCTGAGGGAAACGAAGGACAGCTCAGGAAAATTGTGCAGCTAAGGAAAAGGAGTGCAGCTAAGGAAAATTGTGCCGCTAAGGTAAAGGAGTGCAGCCAAGGAAAACGGAGTGCAGCTAAGGAAAATTGTGGCAGCTAAGGAAAAGGAGCGCAGCTAAGGAAAACGGAGTGCAGCTAACGAAAACGGCGTGCAGCTGAGGAAAATTGTGTAGCTAAGTAAAACGGAGTGCAGCTAAGGAAAAGAAGTGCAGCTAAGGAAAACAGAGTGCAGCTAAGTAAAACGGAGTGCAGATCAGGAAAATTGTGCAGCTAAGGAAATGGAGTGCAGCTAAGGAAAATTGTGCAGCTAAGGTAAAGGAGTGCAGCTAAGGAAAACGGAGTGCAGCTAAGGAAAACGGAGTGCAGCTAAGGAAAATTGTGGCAGCTAAGGAAATGGAGCGCAGCTAAAGAAAACGGAGTGCAGCTAACGAAAACGGAGTGAAGCTGAGGAAAATTGTATAGCTAAGTAAAACGGAGTGCAGATAAGGTAAAGGAGTTCAGCTAAGTAAAAGAGAGTGCAGCTAAGGAAAACGGAGAGCAGCTGGGGAAAACTGTTCAGATAAGGAAAACGGAGTGCAACTACCGAAAACGGAGTGCAGCTGAGGAAAATTGTGCAGCTAAGGAAAACAGAGTGCAGCTAAGGTAAAGGAGTGCAGCTAAGTAAAACAGAGTGCAGCTAAGGAAATGGATTGTAGCTGAGGAAAATTGTGCAGCTATGGAAAAGGAGTGCAGCCAAGGAAAATTGTGCAGCTAAGGAAAACAGAATGCAGCTAAGGAAAAGGAGTGCAGATAAGGAAAACATAGTGCAGCTAAGGTAAAGGAATGCTGCTAAGGAAAACGGAGTGCAGCTAAGGAAAACGGAGCGCAGCTAAGGAAAACAGAATGCAGCTAAGGAAAACGGAGTGCAGCTAAGGAAACGGAGTGCAGTTAAGGAAAACAGAGTGCAGCTAAGGAAAAGGACTGCAGCTAAGGAAAACGGAGTGCAGCTAAGAAAAAGCGAGTGCAGCTAAAGAAAACGGAGTGCAGTTAAGGTAAAGGAGTGCAGCCAAGGAAAACGGAGTGCATTTAAGGAAAACGGAGTGCAGCTAAGGAAAATAGTGCAGCTAAGGAAAAGGAGTGCAGCTAAGGAAAACGGAGTGCAGCTAAGTTAAAGGAGAGCAGCTAAGGAAAAGGAGTGCAGCTAAGGAAAAGGAGTGCAGCTCAGGAAAACGGAGTGCAGCTAAGGAAAACGGAGTGCAGCTAATTGAAATAGAATGCAGCTAAGGAAAACGGAATGCAGCTAAGGAAAAGGAGAGCAGATAAGGTAAACGGGGTGCAGCTCAGGAGAACAGAATGCAGCTAAGGAAAAGGAGTGCACAGAAGGAAAAGGATTGCAGCTAAGGAAAAGGAGTGCAGCTAAGGAAAAGAGAATGCAGCTAAGGAAAAGGAGTGCAGCTGAGGTAAAGGAGTTCAGCTAAGGAAAATAGAGTGCAGCTAAGGTAAAGGAGTGCAGCTAAGTAAAACGGAGTGCAGCTAAGGAAAACGGAGTGCAGCTAAGGTAAATGAGTGCAGCTGATGAAAACGGAGTGCAGCTAAGGAAAAGAAGTGCAGCTAAGGTAAAGGAATGCAGCTGAAGAAAACAGAGTGCAGCTAAGGAAAAGAAGTGCAGCTAAGGAAAACGGAGTGCAGCTAAGGAAAACGGAGGGCAGCTAAGGAAAATTGTGCAGCTAAGGAAAAGGAGTGCAGCTAAGGAAAACGGAGTGCAGCAAAGGAAAACGGAGTGCAGCAGAGGAAAATTGTGCAGCTAAGGTAAAGGAGTGCAGCTAAGGAAATCGGAGTGCAGCTAAGGAAAACGGAGTGCAGCTGAGGAAAGCAGAGTGCCGCTAAGGTAAAGGAGTGCAGCTAAGGAAAAGGAGTGCAGCTGTGGAAAACTGTGTGCAGCTAAGGAAAACAGAGTGCAGCTAAGGAAAACGGAGTGCAGCCAAGGAAAACGGAATGCAGCAAAGACAAACGGAGTGTAGCTAAGGAAAACAGAGTGCAGCTAAGGAAAAGAAGTGCAGCTAATGAAAATAGGGTTCAGCTAAGGTAAAGGAGTACAGCTAAGGGAAACGGAGTGCAGCTAAGGAAAACAGGGTGCAGCTAAGGAAAAGAAGTGCAGCTAAGGAAAACAAAATGCAGCTAAGGAAAACGGAGAGCAGCTATGGAAAATGGAGTGCAGCTAAGGAAAATTGTGCAGCTAAGGAAAAGGAGTGCAGCCAAGGAAAACGGAGCGCAGCTAATGAAAACGGAGTGCAGCTAAGGAAAATTGTGCAGCTAAGGAAAAGGTGTGCAGGTAAGGAAAACGGAGTGTAGCTTACGAAAACGGAGTGCTGCTGAGGATAATTGTGCAGCTAAGGTAAACAGAGTGTAGCTAAGGAAAACAGAATGCAGCTAATGAAAAGGAGTGCAGCTAAGGAAAACCGAGTGCACCTAAGGAAAACGGTGTGCAGCTAAGGAAAACGGAGTACAGCTAAGGTAAAGGAGTGCAGCTGAGGAAAACAGAGTGCAGCTAAGGAAAACGGAGTGCAGCTAATTAAAATTGAATGCAGCTAAGGAAAACAGAATGCAGCTAAGGAAAAGGAGTGCAGCTAAGGAAAAGGAGTGCAGCTAAGAAAAAGGAGTGCAGCTAAGGAAAGGAGAATGCAGCTAAGGAAAAGGAGTGCAACTGAAGTAAAGGAGTTCAGCAAAGGAAAATAGAGTGCAGCTAAGGTAAAGGAGTACAGCTAAGGATAACGGAGTGCAGCTAAGGAAAACATAGTGCAGCTAAGCTAAAGGTGTGAAGCTAAGGAATACAGGGAGCAGCTAAGGTAAAGGAGTGCAGCTAAGGAAAACAGAGTGAAGCAAAGGAAAAGAAGTGCAGCTAAGGAAAACAGGGTGCAGCAAAGGTAAAGGATTTCAGCTTTTGGAAAACAGAGTGCAGCTAAGGAAAAGAAGTGCAGCTAAGGAAAACAGAGTGCAGCTAAGGAAAATTGTGCAGCTAAGGAAAAGGAGTGCAGCTAAACAAAACGGAGTGCAGCTAAGGAAAACAGTGTGCAGCTGAGGAAAATTGTGCAGCTAAGGTAAACGGAGTGTAGCTAAGGAAAACAGAGTGCCGCTAAGGGAAAGGAGAGCAGCTAAGGAAAACGGAGTGCACCTAAGGAAAACGGTGTGCAGCTAAGGAAAACGGTGTGCAGCTAAGGTAAAGGAGTGCAGCTGAGGAAAACGGAGTGCAGCAAAGGAAAAGAAGTGCAGCTAAGGTAATGGAATGCAGCTGAGGAAAACAGAGTGCAGCTAAGGAAAAGAAGTGCAGCTAAGGAAAAGAGAGTGCAGCTAATGTAAAGGAGTGAAGCTAAGGAAAACAGAGTGCCGCTAAGGAAAAGAAGTGCAGCAAAGGAAAACAGAGTGCAGCTAAGGAAAAGGAGTGCAGCTAAGGAAAAAGAGTGCAACTAAGGAAAACAGAAAGCAGCTAAGGAAAAGGAGTGCAGCTAAGGAAAATTGTGCAGCTAAGGAAAAGGAGCGCTGCTAAGGAAAACAGATTGCAGCTAAGGAAAACGAGTGCAGCTAAGGAAAATTGTGCAGCTAAGGAAAATTGTGCAGCTAAGGAAAACAGAATTCAGCTAAGGAAAAGGAGTGCAGCTAAGGAAAAGGAGTGCAGCTAAGGAAAACAGAATGCAGTTAAGGTAAAGGAGTGCAGCAAAGGAAAAGGAGTGCAGCTAAGGAAAACTGAGTGCAGCTAAGGAAAACAGAGTGCAGCTAAGGAAAACGGAGTGCAGCCAAGGAAAACGGACTGCAGCTAAGGAAAACGGAGCGCAGCTAAGGAAAATTGTGCAGCTAAGGAAAAGGAGTGCAGCTAAGGAAAACGGAGTGCAGCGATGGAAAACGAAGTGCTGCTGAGGAAAATTGTGCAGTTAAGGAAAAAGGAGTGCAGCTAAGGTAAAGGAGTGCTGCTAAGGAAAAGAGAGTGCAGCTAAGGAAATGGAGTGCAGCTAAGGAAAACGGAGTGCAGCTAAGGAAGACAGAATGCAGCTAAGGAAAAGGAGTGCTGCTAAGGAAAACGGAGTGCAGCTAAGGAAATCGGAATGCAGCTAAGGAAAACGGAGTGCCGCTAAGGAAAACGGAGTGCAGCTAAGGAAAACGGAGTGCTGCTATGTTAAAGGAGAGCAGCTCAGGAAAACGGAGTGCAGCTAAGGAAAACGGAGTGCAGCTAATTGAAATAGAATGCAGCTAAGGAAAACAGAATGCAGCTAAGGTAAAGGAGAGCAGATAAGGTAAACGGAGTGCAGCTCAGGAAAACAGAATGCAACTATGGAAAAGGAGTGCACCTAAGGAAAAGGAGTGCAGCTAAGGAAAAGGAGTGCAGCTAAGGAAAAGAGAATGCAGCTAAGGAAAAGGAGTGCAGCTGAGGTAAAGGAGTTCAGCTAAGGAAAATAGAGTGCAGCTAAGGTAAAGGAGTGCAGCTAAGGTAAACAGAGTGCAGCTAAGGTAAAGGAGTACAGCTAAGGATAACGGAGTGCAGCTAAGGAAAACATAGTGCAGCTAAGCTAAAGGTGTGCAGCTAAGGAAAACAGGGAGCAGCTAAGGTAAAGGAGTGCAGCTAAGGAAAACAGAGTGAAGCAAAGTAAAAGAAGTGCAGCTAAGGAAAACAGGGTTCAGCTAAGGTAAAGGATTTCAGCTTTTGGAAAACAGAGTGCAGCTAAGGAAAAGAAGTGCAGCTAAGGAAAACAGAGTGCAGCTAAGGAAAACGGAGTGCAGCTAAGGAAAATTGTGCAGCTAAGGAAAAGGAGTGCAGCTAAGGAAAATTGTGCAGCTAAGGTAAAGGAGTGCAGCCAAGGAAAACGGAGTGCAGCTAAGGAAAACGGAGTGCAGCTAAGGAAAATTGTGGCAGCTAAGGAAAAGGAGCGCAGCTAAGGAAAACGGAGTGCAGCTAACGAAAACGAAGTGCAGCTGAGGAAAATTGTGTAGTTACGTAAAACGGAGTGCAGCTAAGGTAAAGGAGTTCAGCTAAGTAAAACAGAGTGCAGCTAAGGAAAACGGAGAGCAGCTGGGGAAAACTGTTCAGATAAGGAAAATGGAGTGCAGCTACCGAAAACGGAGTGCAGCTGAGGAAAATTGTGCGGCTAAGGAAAACAGAGTGCAGCTAAGGTAAAGGAGGGCAGCTAAGGAAAACAGAGTGCAGCCATGGAAAAGGAGTGCAGCTGAGGAAAATTGTGCAGCTATGGAAAAGGAGTGCAGCCAAGGAAAATTGTGCAGCTAAGGTAACCAGAATGCAGCTAAGGAAAAGGAGTGCAGCTAAGGAAAACAGAGTGCAGCTAAGGAAAACGGAGTGCCGCTAAGGAAAATTGTGCAGCAAAGGAAAAGGAGTGCAGCTAAGGTAAAGGAGTGCAGCTAAGGAAAACATAGAGCAGCTAAGGAAAAGGAATGCTGCTAAGGAAAACGGAGTGCAGCTAAGGAAAACGGAGCGCAGCTAAGGAAAACAGAATGCAGCTAAGGAAAACGGAGTGCAGCTAAGGAAAAGGAGTGCAGCTAAGGAAAACAGAGTGCAGCTAAGGAAAAGGACTGCAGCTAAGGAAAACGGAGTGCAGCTAAGAAAAAGTGAGTGCAGCTAAGGAAAACGGGCTGCAGCTAAGATAAAGGAGCGGAGTTAAGGAAAAGGAGTGCAGCTAAGGAAAATGGAGTGCAGCTTAGGAAAATGGAGGGCAGCTTAGGAAAACAGAGTGCAGCTAAAGAAAACGGAGTGCAGTTAAGGTAAAGGAGTGCAGCCAAGGAAAACGGAGTGCAGCTAAGGAAAATGGAGTGCAGCTAACGACAACGGCGTGCAGCTGAGGAAAATTGTGTAGCTAAGTAAAAAGAAGTGCAGCTAAGGTAAAGGAATGCAGCTGAGGAAAACAGAGTGCAGCTAAGGAAAATTGTGCAGCTAAGGAAAAAAAGTGCAGCAAAAGAAAATGGAGTGCAGCTGAGGGAAACGAAGGACAGCTCAGGAAAATTGTGCAGCTAAGGAAAAGGAGTGCAGCTAAGGAAAATTGTGCCGCTAAGGTAAAGGAGTGCAGCCAAGGAAAACGGAGTGCAGCTAAGGAAAATTGTGGCAGCTAAGGAAAAGGAGCGCAGCTAAGGAAAACGGAGTGCAGCTAACGAAAACGGCGTGCAGCTGAGGAAAATTGTGTAGCTAAGTAAAACGGAGTGCAGCTAAGGAAAAGAAGTGCAGCTAAGGAAAACAGAGTGCAGCTAAGTAAAACGGAGTGCAGATCAGGAAAATTGTGCAGCTAAGGAAATGGAGTGCAGCTAAGGAAAATTGTGCAGCTAAGGTAAAGGAGTGCAGCTAAGGAAAACGGAGTGCAGCTAAGGAAAACGGAGTGCAGCTAAGGAAAATTGTGGCAGCTAAGCAAATGGAGCGCAGCTAAAGAAAACGGAGTGCAGCTAACGAAAACGGAGTGAAGCTGAGGAAAATTGTATAGCTAAGTAAAACGGAGTGCAGATAAGGTAAAGGAGTTCAGCTAAGTAAAAGAGAGTGCAGCTAAGGAAAACGGAGAGCAGCTGGGGAAAACTGTTCAGATAAGGAAAACGGAGTGCAACTACCGAAAACGGAGTGCAGCTGAGGAAAATTGTGCAGCTAAGGAAAACAGAGTGCAGCTAAGGTAAAGGAGTGCAGCTAAGTAAAACAGAGTGCAGCTAAGGAAATGGATTGTAGCTGAGGAAAATTGTGCAGCTATGGAAAAGGAGTGCAGCCAAGGAAAATTGTGCAGCTGAGGAAAACAGAATGCAGCTAAGGAAAAGGAGTGCAGATAAGGAAAACATAGTGCAGCTAAGGTAAAGGAATGCTGCTAAGGAAAACGGAGTGCAGCTAAGGAAAACGGAGCGCAGCTAAGGAAAACAGAATGCAGCTAAGGAAAACGGAGTGCAGCTAAGGAAACGGAGTGCAGTTAAGGAAAACAGAGTGCAGCTAAGGAAAAGGACTGCAGCTAAGGAAAACGGAGTGCAGCTAAGAAAAAGCGAGTGCAGCTAAAGAAAACGGAGTGCAGTTAAGGTAAAGGAGTGCAGCCAAGGAAAACGGAGTGCAGCTAAGTTAAAGGAGAGCAGCTAAGGAAAAGGAGTGCAGCTAAGGAAAAGGAGTGCAGCTCAGGAAAACGGAGTGCAGCTAAGGAAAACGGAGTGCAGCTAATTGAAATAGAATGCAGCTAAGGAAAACGGAATGCAGCTAAGGAAAAGGAGAGCAGATAAGGTAAACGGGGTGCAGCTCAGGAGAACAGAATGCAGCTAAGGAAAAGGAGTGCACCGAAGGAAAAGGATTGCAGCTAAGGAAAAGGAGTGCAGCTAAGGAAAAGAGAATGCAGCTAAGGAAAAGGAGTGCAGCTGAGGTAAAGGAGTTCAGCTAAGGAAAATAGAGTGCAGCTAAGGTAAAGGAGTGCAGCTAAGTAAAACGGAGTGCAGCTAAGGAAAACGGAGTGCAGCTAAGGTAAATGAGTGCAGCTGATGAAAACGGAGTGCAGCTAAGGAAAAGAAGTGCAGCTAAGGTAAAGGAATGCAGCTGAAGAAAACAGAGTGCAGCTAAGGAAAAGAAGTGCAGCTAAGGAAAACGGAGTGCAGCTAAGGAAAACGGAGGGCAGCTAAGGAAAATTGTGCAGCTAAGGAAAAGGAGTGCAGCTAAGGAAAACGGAGTGCAGCAAAGGAAAACGGAGTGCAGCAGAGGAAAATTGTGCAGCTAAGGTAAAGGAGTGCAGCTAAGGAAATCGGAGTGCAGCTAAGGAAAACGGAGTGCAGCTGAGGAAAGCAGAGTGCCGCTAAGGTAAAGGAGTGCAGCTAAGGAAAAGGAGTGCAGCTGTGGAAAACTGTGTGCAGCTAAGGAAAACAGAGTGCAGCTAAGGAAAACGGAGTGCAGCCAAGGAAAACGGAATGCAGCAAAGACAAACGGAGTGTAGCTAAGGAAAACAGAGTGCAGCTAAGGAAAAGAAGTGCAGCTAATGAAAATAGGGTTCAGCTAAGGTAAAGGAGTACAGCTAAGGGAAACGGAGTGCAGCTAAGGAAAACAGGGTGCAGCTAAGGAAAAGAAGTGCAGCTAAGGAAAACAAAATGCAGCTAAGGAAAACGGAGAGCAGCTATGGAAAATGGAGTGCAGCTAAGGAAAATTGTGCAGCTAAGGAAAAGGAGTGCAGCCAAGGAAAACGGAGCGCAGCTAATGAAAACGGAGTGCAGCTAAGGAAAATTGTGCAGCTAAGGAAAAGGTGTGCAGGTAAGGAAAACGGAGTGTAGCTTACGAAAACGGAATGCTGCTGAGGATAATTGTGCAGCTAAGGTAAACAGAGTGTAGCTAAGGAAAACAGAATGCAGCTAATGAAAAGGAGTGCAGCTAAGTAAAACAGAGTGCAGCTAAGGAAATGGATTGTAGCTGAGGAAAATTGTGCAGCTATGGAAAAGGAGTGCAGCCAAGGAAAATTGTGCAGCTGAGGAAAACAGAATGCAGCTAAGGAAAAGGAGTGCAGATAAGGAAAACATAGTGCAGCTAAGGTAAAGGAATGCTGCTAAGGAAAACGGAGTGCAGCTAAGGAAAACGGAGCGCAGCTAAGGAAAACAGAATGCAGCTAAGGAAAACGGAGTGCAGCTAAGGAAACGGAGTGCAGTTAAGGAAAACAGAGTGCAGCTAAGGAAAAGGACTGCAGCTAAGGAAAACGGAGTGCAGCTAAGAAAAAGCGAGTGCAGCTAAAGAAAACGGAGTGCAGTTAAGGTAAAGGAGTGCAGCCAAGGAAAACGGAGTGCAGCTAAGTTAAAGGAGAGCAGCTAAGGAAAAGGAGTGCAGCTAAGGAAAAGGAGTGCAGCTCAGGAAAACGGAGTGCAGCTAAGGAAAACGGAGTGCAGCTAATTGAAATAGAATGCAGCTAAGGAAAACGGAATGCAGCTAAGGAAAAGGAGAGCAGATAAGGTAAACGGGGTGCAGCTCAGGAGAACAGAATGCAGCTAAGGAAAAGGAGTGCACCGAAGGAAAAGGATTGCAGCTAAGGAAAAGGAGTGCAGCTAAGGAAAAGAGAATGCAGCTAAGGAAAAGGAGTGCAGCTGAGGTAAAGGAGTTCAGCTAAGGAAAATAGAGTGCAGCTAAGGTAAAGGAGTGCAGCTAAGAAAAACGGAGTGCAGCTAAGGAAAACGGAGTGCAGCTAAGGTAAATGAGTGCAGCTGATGAAAACGGAGTGCAGCTAAGGAAAAGAAGTGCAGCTAAGGTAAAGGAATGCAGCTGAAGAAAACAGAGTGCAGCTAAGGAAAAGAAGTGCAGCTAAGGAAAACGGAGTGCAGCTAAGGAAAACGGAGGGCAGCTAAGGAAAATTGTGCAGCTAAGGAAAAGGAGTGCAGCTAAGGAAAACGGAGTGCAGCAAAGGAAAACGGAGTGCAGCAGAGGAAAATTGTGCAGCTAAGGTAAAGGAGTGCAGCTAAGGAAATCGGAGTGCAGCTAAGGAAAACGGAGTGCAGCTGAGGAAAGCAGAGTGCCGCTAAGGTAAAGGAGTGCAGCTAAGGAAAAGGAGTGCAGCTGTGGAAAACTGTGTGCAGCTAAGGAAAACAGAGTGCAGCTAAGGAAAACGGAGTGCAGCCAAGGAAAACGGAATGCAGCAAAGACAAACGGAGTGTAGCTAAGGAAAACAGAGTGCAGCTAAGGAAAAGAAGTGCAGCTAATGAAAATAGGGTTCAGCTAAGGTAAAGGAGTACAGCTAAGGGAAACGGAGTGCAGCTAAGGAAAACAGGGTGCAGCTAAGGAAAAGAAGTGCAGCTAAGGAAAACAAAATGCAGCTAAGGAAAACGGAGAGCAGCTATGGAAAATGGAGTGCAGCTAAGGAAAATTGTGCAGCTAAGGAAAAGGAGTGCAGCCAAGGAAAACGGAGCGCAGCTAATGAAAACGGAGTGCAGCTAAGGAAAATTGTGCAGCTAAGGAAAAGGTGTGCAGGTAAGGAAAACGGAGTGTAGCTTACGAAAACGGAATGCTGCTGAGGATAATTGTGCAGCTAAGGTAAACAGAGTGTAGCTAAGGAAAACAGAATGCAGCTAATGAAAAGGAGTGCAGCTAAGGAAAACCGAGTGCACCTAAGGAAAACGGTGTGCAGCTAAGGAAAACGGAGTACAGCAAAGGTAAAGGAGTGCAGCTGAGGAAAACAGAGTGCAGCTAAGGAAAACGGAGTGCAGCTAATTAAAATTGAATGCAGCTAAGGAAAACAGAATGCAGCTAAGGAAAAGGAGTGCAGCTAAGGAAAAGGAGTGCAGCTAAGAAAAAGGAGTGCAGCTAAGGAAAGGAGAATGCAGCTAAGGAAAAGGAGTGCAACTGAAGTAAAGGAGTTCAGCAAAGGAAAATAGAGTGCAGCTAAGGTAAAGGAGTACAGCTAAGGATAACGGAGTGCAGCTAAGGAAAACATAGTGCAGCTAAGCTAAAGGTGTGAAGCTAAGGAATACAGGGAGCAGCTAAGGTAAAGGAGTGCAGCTAAGGAAAAGAAGTGCAGCTAATGAAAATAGGGTTCAGCTAAGGTAAAGGAGTACAGCTAAGGGAAACGGAGTGCAGCCAAGGAAAACTGAATGTAGCAAAGACAAACGGAGTGTAGCTAAGGTAAACAGAGTGCAGCTAAGGTAAAGGAGTACAGCTAAGGATAACGGAATGCAGCTAAGGAAAAAGGAGTGGAGCTAAGGAAAACGGAGTGCAGCTAAGGAAAATTGTGCAGCTAAGGAAAAGGAGTGCAGCTAAGGAAAACAGAGTGCAGCTAAGGAAAAAGGAGTGGAGCTAAGGAAAACGGAGTGCAGCTAAGGAAAATTGTGCAGCTAAGGAAAAGGAGTGCAGCTAACCAAAACGGAGTGCAGCTAAGGAAAACAGTGTGCAGCTGAGGAAAATTGTGCAGCTAAGGACAAGGAGTGCTGCTATGGAAAACGGAGTGTAGCTACGATAAACGGAGTGCAGCTGAGGAAAACGGAGTGCAGCTGAGGAAAATTGTGCAGCTAAGGAAAAGGAGTGCAGCTAAGGAAAATTGTGCAGCTAAGGTAAAGAAGTGCACCCAAGGAAAACGGAGTGCAGCTAAGGAAAAGCGAGTGCAGCTAAGGAAAATTGTGCAGCTAAGGAAAAGGTGTGCAGCTAAGGAAAACGGAGTGCAGCTAACGAAAACGGAGTGCTGCTGAGGAAAATTGTGCAGCTAAGGTAAACGGAGTGTAGCTAAGGAAAACAGAATGCAGCTAAGGAAAAGGAGTGCAGCTAAGGAAAACGGAGTGCACCTAAGGAAAACGGTGTGCAGCTAAGGAAAACGGAGTGCAGCTAAGGTAAAGGAGTGCAGCTGAGGAAAACAGAGTGCAGCAAAGGAAAAGATGTGCAGCTAAGGTAATGGAATGCAGCTGAGGAAAACAGAGTGCAGCCAAGGAAAAGAAGTGCAGCTAAGGAAAACAGAGTGCAGCTAATGTAAAGGAGTGAAGCTAAGGAACACAGAGTGCCGCTAAGGAAAAGAAGTGCAGCTAAGGAAAAAGAGTGCAGCTAAGGAAAAGGAGTGCAGCTAAGGAACAAGAGTGCAACTAAGGAAAACAGAAAGCAGCTAAGGAAAAGGAGTGCAGCTAAGGAAAATTGTGCAGCAAAGGAAAAGGAGTGCTGCAAAGCAAAACAGATTGCAGCAAAGGGAAACGAGTGCAGCTAAGGAAAATTGTGCAGCTAAGGAAAATTGTGCAGCTAAGGAAAACAGAATTCAGCTAAGGAAAAGGAGTGCAGCTAAGGAAAAGGAGTGCAGCTAAGGAAAACAGATGCAGTTAAGGTAAAGGAGTGCAGCAAAGGAAAAGGAGTGCAGCTTAGGAAAACTGAGTGCAGCTAAGGAAAACAGAGTGCAGCTAAGGAAAACGGAGTGCAGCCAAGGAAAACGGACTGCAGCTAAGGAAAACGGAGTGCAGCTAAGGAAATGGAGTGCAGCTAAGGAAAACGGAGTGCAGCTAAGGAAAACGGAGTGCAGCTATGGAAAACGGAGTGCTGCTGAGGAAAATTGTGCAGTTAAGGAAAAAGGAGTGCAGCTAAGGTAAAGGAGTGCTGCTAAGGAAAAGAGAGTGCAGCAAAGGAAATGGAGTGCAGCTAAGGAAAACGGAGTGCAGCTAAGGAAGACAGAATGCAGCTAAGGAAATGGAGTGCTGCTAAGGAAAACGGAGTGCAGCTAAGGAAATCGGAATGCAGCTAAGAAAAACGGAGTGCCGCTAAGGAAAACGGAGTGCAGCTAAGGAAAACGGAGTGCAGCTAAGTTAAAGGAGAGCAGCTAAGGAAAAGGAGTGCAGCTAAGGAAAAGGAGTGCAGCTCAGGAAAACGGAGTGCAGCTAAGGAAAACGGAGTGCAGCTAATTGAAATAGAATGCAGCTAAGGAAAACGGAATGCAGCTAAGGAAAAGGAGAGCAGATAAGGTAAACGGGGTGCAGCTCAGGAGAACAGAATGCAGCTAAGGAAAAGGAGTGCACCGAAGGAAAAGGATTGCAGCTAAGGAAAAGGAGTGCAGCTAAGGAAAAGAGAATGCAGCTAAGGAAAACGGAGTGCAGCTAAGGTAAATGAGTGCAGCTGATGAAAACGGAGTGCAGCTAAGGAAAAGAAGTGCAGCTAAGGTAAAGGAATGCAGCTGAAGAAAACAGAGTGCAGCTAAGGAAAAGAAGTGCACCCTAGGAAAACGGAGTGCAGCTAAGGAAAACGGAGGGCAGCTAAGGAAAATTGTGCAGCTAAGGAAAAGGAGTGCAGCTAAGGAAAACGGAGTGCAGCAAAGGAAAACGGAGTGCAGCAGAGGAAAATTGTGCAGCTAAGGTAAAGGAGTGCAGCTAAGGAAATCGGAGTGCAGCTAAGGAAAACGGAGTGCAGCTGAGGAAAGCAGAGTGCCGCTAAGGTAAAGGAGTGCAGCTAAGGAAAAGGAGTGCAGCTGTGGAAAACTGTGTGCAGCTAAGGAAAACAGAGTGCAGCTAAGGAAAACGGAGTGCAGCCAAGGAAAACGGAATGCAGCAAAGACAAACGGAGTGTAGCTAAGGAAAACAGAGTGCAGCTAAGGAAAAGAAGTGCAGCTAATGAAAATAGGGTTCAGCTAAGGTAAAGGAGTACAGCTAAGGGAAACGGAGTGCAGCTAAGGAAAACAGGGTGCAGCTAAGGAAAAGAAGTGCAGCTAAGGAAAACAAAATGCAGCTAAGGAAAACGGAGAGCAGCTATGGAAAATGGAGTGCAGCTAAGGAAAATTGTGCAGCTAAGGAAAAGGAGTGCAGCCAAGGAAAACGGAGCGCAGCTAATGAAAACGGAGTGCAGCTAAGGAAAATTGTGCAGCTAAGGAAAAGGTGTGCAGGTAAGGAAAACGGAGTGTAGCTTACGAAAACGGAATGCTGCTGAGGATAATTGTGCAGCTAAGGTAAACAGAGTGTAGCTAAGGAAAACAGAATGCAGCTAATGAAAAGGAGTGCAGCTAAGGAAAACCGAGTGCACCTAAGGAAAACGGTGTGCAGCTAAGGAAAACGGAGTACAGCTAAGGTAAAGGAGTGCAGCTGAGGAAAACAGAGTGCAGCTAAGGAAAACGGAGTGCAGCTAATTAAAATTGAATGCAGCTAAGGAAAACAGAATGCAGCTAAGGAAAAGGAGTGCAGCTAAGGAAAAGGAGTGCAGCTAAGAAAAAGGAGTGCAGCTAAGGAAAATTGTGCAGCTAAGGAAAAGGAGTGCAGCTAAGGAAAATTGTGCAGCTAAGGTAAAGAAGTGCACCCAAGGAAAACGGAGTGCAGCTAAGGAAAAGCGAGTGCAGCTAAGGAAAATTGTGCAGCTAAGGAAAAGGTGTGCAGCTAAGGAAAACGGAGTGCAGCTAACGAAAACGGAGTGCTGCTGAGGAAAATTGTGCAGCTAAGGTAAACGGAGTGTAGCTAAGGAAAACAGAATGCAGCTAAGGAAAAGGAGTGCAGCTAAGGAAAACGGAGTGCACCTAAGGAAAACGGTGTGCAGCTAAGGAAAACGGAGTGCAGCTAAGGTAAAGGAGTGCAGCTGAGGAAAACAGAGTGCAGCAAAGGAAAAGATGTGCAGCTAAGGTAATGGAATGCAGCTGAGGAAAACAGAGTGCAGCCAAGGAAAAGAAGTGCAGCTAAGGAAAACAGAGTGCAGCTAATGTAAAGGAGTGAAGCTAAGGAACACAGAGTGCCGCTAAGGAAAAGAAGTGCAGCTAAGGAAAAAGAGTGCAGCTAAGGAAAAGGAGTGCAGCTAAGGAACAAGAGTGCAACTAAGGAAAACAGAAAGCAGCTAAGGAAAAGGAGTGCAGCTAAGGAAAATTGTGCAGCAAAGGAAAAGGAGTGCTGCAAAGCAAAACAGATTGCAGCAAAGGGAAACGAGTGCAGCTAAGGAAAATTGTGCAGCTAAGGAAAATTGTGCAGCTAAGGAAAACAGAATTCAGCTAAGGAAAAGGAGTGCAGCTAAGGAAAAGGAGTGCAGCTAAGGAAAACAGATGCAGTTAAGGTAAAGGAGTGCAGCAAAGGAAAAGGAGTGCAGCTTAGGAAAACTGAGTGCAGCTAAGGAAAACAGAGTGCAGCTAAGGAAAACGGAGTGCAGCCAAGGAAAACGGACTGCAGCTAAGGAAAACGGAGTGCAGCTAAGGAAAATTGTGCAGCTAAGGAAAAGGAGTGCAGCTAAGGAAAACGGAGTGCAGCTATGGAAAACGGAGTGCTGCTGAGGAAAATTGTGCAGTTAAGGAAAAAGGAGTGCAGCTAAGGTAAAGGAGTGCTGCTAAGGAAAAGAGAGTGCAGCAAAGGAAATGGAGTGCAGCTAAGGAAAACGGAGTGCAGCTAAGGAAGACAGAATGCAGCTAAGGAAATGGAGTGCTGCTAAGGAAAACGGAGTGCAGCTAAGGAAATCGGAATGCAGCTAAGAAAAACGGAGTGCCGCTAAGGAAAACGGAGTGCAGCTAAGGAAAACGGAGTGCAGCTAAGTTAAAGGAGAGCAGCTAAGGAAAAGGAGTGCAGCTAAGGAAAAGGAGTGCAGCTCAGGAAAACGGAGTGCAGCTAAGGAAAACGGAGTGCAGCTAATTGAAATAGAATGCAGCTAAGGAAAACGGAATGCAGCTAAGGAAAAGGAGAGCAGATAAGGTAAACGGGGTGCAGCTCAGGAGAACAGAATGCAGCTAAGGAAAAGGAGTGCACCGAAGGAAAAGGATTGCAGCTAAGGAAAAGGAGTGCAGCTAAGGAAAAGAGAATGCAGCTAAGGAAAACGGAGTGCAGCTAAGGTAAATGAGTGCAGCTGATGAAAACGGAGTGCAGCTAAGGAAAAGAAGTGCAGCTAAGGTAAAGGAATGCAGCTGAAGAAAACAGAGTGCAGCTAAGGAAAAGAAGTGCACCCTAGGAAAACGGAGTGCAGCTAAGGAAAACGGAGGGCAGCTAAGGAAAATTGTGCAGCTAAGGAAAAGGAGTGCAGCTAAGGAAAACGGAGTGCAGCAAAGGAAAACGGAGTGCAGCAGAGGAAAATTGTGCAGCTAAGGTAAAGGAGTGCAGCTAAGGAAATCGGAGTGCAGCTAAGGAAAACGGAGTGCAGCTGAGGAAAGCAGAGTGCCGCTAAGGTAAAGGAGTGCAGCTAAGGAAAAGGAGTGCAGCTGTGGAAAACTGTGTGCAGCTAAGGAAAACAGAGTGCAGCTAAGGAAAACGGAGTGCAGCCAAGGAAAACGGAATGCAGCAAAGACAAACGGAGTGTAGCTAAGGAAAACAGAGTGCAGCTAAGGAAAAGAAGTGCAGCTAATGAAAATAGGGTTCAGCTAAGGTAAAGGAGTACAGCTAAGGGAAACGGAGTGCAGCTAAGGAAAACAGGGTGCAGCTAAGGAAAAGAAGTGCAGCTAAGGAAAACAAAATGCAGCTAAGGAAAACGGAGAGCAGCTATGGAAAATGGAGTGCAGCTAAGGAAAATTGTGCAGCTAAGGAAAAGGAGTGCAGCCAAGGAAAACGGAGCGCAGCTAATGAAAACGGAGTGCAGCTAAGGAAAATTGTGCAGCTAAGGAAAAGGTGTGCAGGTAAGGAAAACGGAGTGTAGCTTACGAAAACGGAATGCTGCTGAGGATAATTGTGCAGCTAAGGTAAACAGAGTGTAGCTAAGGAAAACAGAATGCAGCTAATGAAAAGGAGTGCAGCTAAGGAAAACCGAGTGCACCTAAGGAAAACGGTGTGCAGCTAAGGAAAACGGAGTACAGCTAAGGTAAAGGAGTGCAGCTGAGGAAAACAGAGTGCAGCTAAGGAAAACGGAGTGCAGCTAATTAAAATTGAATGCAGCTAAGGAAAACAGAATGCAGCTAAGGAAAAGGAGTGCAGCTAAGGAAAAGGAGTGCAGCTAAGAAAAAGGAGTGCAGCTAAGGAAAGGAGAATGCAGCTAAGGAAAAGGAGTGCAACTGAAGTAAAGGAGTTCAGCAAAGGAAAATAGAGTGCAGCTAAGGTAAAGGAGTACAGCTAAGGATAACGGAGTGCAGCTAAGGAAAACATAGTGCAGCTAAGCTAAAGGTGTGAAGCTAAGGAATACAGGGAGCAGCTAAGGTAAAGGAGTGCAGCTAAGGAAAACAGAGTGAAGCAAAGGAAAAGAAGTGCAGCTAAGGAAAACAGGGTGCAGCAAAGGTAAAGGATTTCAGCTTTTGGAAAACAGAGTGCAGCTAAGGAAAAGAAGTGCAGCTAAGGAAAACAGAGTGCAGCTAAGGAAAACGGAGTGCAGCTAAGGAAAACGGAGTGCAGCTAAGGAAAACATAGTGCAGCTAAGCTAAAGGTGTGCAGCTAAGGAATACAGGGAGCAGCTAAGGTAAAGGAGTGCAGCTAAGGAAAACAGGGTGAAGCAAAGGGAAAGAAGTGCAGCTAAGGAAAACAGGGTGCAGCTAAGGAAAAGAATATCCGCTTTTGGAAAACAGAGTGCAGCTAAGGAAAAGAAGTGCAGCTAAGGAAAACGGAGTGCAGCTAAGGAAAACGGAGTGCAGCTAAGGAAAAGGAGAGCAGATAAGGTAAACGGGGTGCAGCTCAGGAGAACAGAATGCAGCTAAGGAAAAGGAGTGCACCGAAGGAAAAGGATTGCAGCTAAGGAAAAGGAGTGCAGCTAAGGAAAAGAGAATGCAGCTAAGGAAAAGGAGTGCAGCTGAGGTAAAGGAGTTCAGCTAAGGAAAATAGAGTGCAGCTAAGGTAAAGGAGTGCAGCTAAGTAAAACGGAGTGCAGCTAAGGAAAACGGAGTGCAGCTAAGGTAAATGAGTGCAGCTGATGAAAACGGAGTGCAGCTAAGGAAAAGAAGTGCAGCTAAGGTAAAGGAATGCAGCTGAAGAAAACAGAGTGCAGCTAAGGAAAAGAAGTGCAGCTAAGGAAAACGGAGTGCAGCTAAGGAAAACGGAGGGCAGCTAAGGAAAATTGTGCAGCTAAGGAAAAGGAGTGCAGCTAAGGAAAACGGAGTGCAGCAAAGGAAAACGGAGTGCAGCAGAGGAAAATTGTGCAGCTAAGGTAAAGGAGTGCAGCTAAGGAAATCGGAGTGCAGCTAAGGAAAACGGAGTGCAGCTGAGGAAAGCAGAGTGCAGCTAAGGTAAAGGAGTGCAGCTAAGGAAAAGGAGTGCAGCTGTGGAAAACTGTGTGCAGCTAAGGAAAACAGAGTGCAGCTAAGGAAAAGAAGTGCAGCTAATGAAAATAGGGTTCAGCTAAGGTAAAGGAGTACAGCTAAGGGAAACGGAGTGCAGCTAAGGAAAACAGGGTGCAGCTAAGGAAAAGAAGTGCAGCTAAGGAAAACAAAATGCAGCTAAGGAAAACGGAGAGCAGCTATGGAAAATGGAGTGCAGCTAAGGAAAATTGTGCAGCTAAGGAAAAGGAGTGCAGCCAAGGAAAACGGAGCGCAGCTAATGAAAACGGAGTGCAGCTAAGGAAAATTGTGCAGCTAAGGAAAAGGTGTGCAGGTAAGGAAAACGGAGTGTAGCTTACGAAAACGGAATGCTGCTGAGGATAATTGTGCAGCTAAGGTAAACAGAGTGTAGCTAAGGAAAACAGAATGCAGCTAATGAAAAGGAGTGCAGCTAAGGAAAACCGAGTGCACCTAAGGAAAACGGTGTGCAGCTAAGGAAAACGGAGTACAGCTAAGGTAAAGGAGTGCAGCTGAGGAAAACAGAGTGCAGCTAAGGAAAACGGAGTGCAGCTAATTAAAATTGAATGCAGCTAAGGAAAACAGAATGCAGCTAAGGAAAAGGAGTGCAGCTAAGGAAAAGGAGTGCAGCTAAGAAAAAGGAGTGCAGCTAAGGAAAGGAGAATGCAGCTAAGGAAAAGGAGTGCAACTGAAGTAAAGGAGTTCAGCAAAGGAAAATAGAGTGCAGCTAAGGTAAAGGAGTACAGCTAAGGATAACGGAGTGCAGCTAAGGAAAACATAGTGCAGCTAAGCTAAAGGTGTGAAGCTAAGGAATACAGGGAGCAGCTAAGGTAAAGGAGTGCAGCTAAGGAAAACAGAGTGAAGCAAAGGAAAAGAAGTGCAGCTAAGGAAAACAGGGTGCAGCAAAGGTAAAGGATTTCAGCTTTTGGAAAACAGAGTGCAGCTAAGGAAAAGAAGTGCAGCTAAGGAAAACAGAGTGCAGCTAAGGAAAACGGAGTGCAGCTAAGGAAAACGGAGTGCAGCTAAGGAAAACATAGTGCAGCTAAGCTAAAGGTGTGCAGCTAAGGAATACAGGGAGCAGCTAAGGTAAAGGAGTGCAGCTAAGGAAAACAGGGTGAAGCAAAGGGAAAGAAGTGCAGCTAAGGAAAACAGGGTGCAGCTAAGGAAAAGAATATCCGCTTTTGGAAAACAGAGTGCAGCTAAGGAAAAGAAGTGCAGCTAAGGAAAACGGAGTGCAGCTAAGGAAAACGGAGTGCAGCTAAGGAAAAGGAGAGCAGATAAGGTAAACGGGGTGCAGCTCAGGAGAACAGAATGCAGCTAAGGAAAAGGAGTGCACCGAAGGAAAAGGATTGCAGCTAAGGAAAAGGAGTGCAGCTAAGGAAAAGAGAATGCAGCTAAGGAAAAGGAGTGCAGCTGAGGTAAAGGAGTTCAGCTAAGGAAAATAGAGTGCAGCTAAGGTAAAGGAGTGCAGCTAAGTAAAACGGAGTGCAGCTAAGGAAAACGGAGTGCAGCTAAGGTAAATGAGTGCAGCTGATGAAAACGGAGTGCAGCTAAGGAAAAGAAGTGCAGCTAAGGTAAAGGAATGCAGCTGAAGAAAACAGAGTGCAGCTAAGGAAAAGAAGTGCAGCTAAGGAAAACGGAGTGCAGCTAAGGAAAACGGAGGGCAGCTAAGGAAAATTGTGCAGCTAAGGAAAAGGAGTGCAGCTAAGGAAAACGGAGTGCAGCAAAGGAAAACGGAGTGCAGCAGAGGAAAATTGTGCAGCTAAGGTAAAGGAGTGCAGCTAAGGAAATCGGAGTGCAGCTAAGGAAAACGGAGTGCAGCTGAGGAAAGCAGAGTGCCGCTAAGGTAAAGGAGTGCAGCTAAGGAAAAGGAGTGCAGCTGTGGAAAACTGTGTGCAGCTAAGGAAAACAGAGTGCAGCTAAGGAAAACGGAGTGCAGCCAAGGAAAAACGGAATGCAGCAAAGACAAACGGAGTGTAGCTAAGGAAAACAGAGTGCAGCTAAGGAAAAGAAGTGCAGCTAATGAAAATAGGGTTCAGCTAGGTAAAGGAGTACAGCTAAGGGAAACGGAGTGCAGCTAAGGAAAACAGGGTGCAGCTAAGGAAAAGAAGTGCAGCTAAGGAAAACAAAATGCAGCTAAGGAAAACGGAGAGCAGCTATGGAAAATGGAGTGCAGCTAAGGAAAATTGTGCAGCTAAGGAAAAGGAGTGCAGCCAAGGAAAACGGAGCGCAGCTAATGAAAACGGAGTGCAGCTAAGGAAAATTGTGCAGCTAAGGAAAAGGTGTGCAGGTAAGGAAAACGGAGTGTAGCTTACGAAAACGGAATGCTGCTGAGGATAATTGTGCAGCTAAGGTAAACAGAGTGTAGCTAAGGAAAACAGAATGCAGCTAATGAAAAGGAGTGCAGCTAAGGAAAACCGAGTGCACCTAAGGAAAACGGTGTGCAGCTAAGGAAAACGGAGTACAGCTAAGGTAAAGGAGTGCAGCTGAGGAAAACAGAGTGCAGCTAAGGAAAACGGAGTGCAGCTAATTAAAATTGAATGCAGCTAAGGAAAACAGAATGCAGCTAAGGAAAAGGAGTGCAGCTAAGGAAAAGGAGTGCAGCTAAGAAAAAGGAGTGCAGCTAAGGAAAGGAGAATGCAGCTAAGGAAAAGGAGTGCAACTGAAGTAAAGGAGTTCAGCAAAGGAAAATAGAGTGCAGCTAAGGTAGAGGAGTACAGCTAAGGATAACGGAGTGCAGCTAAGGAAAACATAGTGCAGCTAAGCTAAAGGTGTGAAGCTAAGGAATACAGGGAGCAGCTAAGGTAAAGGAGTGCAGCTAAGGAAAACAGAGTGAAGCAAAGGAAAAGAAGTGCAGCTAAGGAAAACAGGGTGCAGCAAAGGTAAAGGATTTCAGCTTTTGGAAAACAGAGTGCAGCTAAGGAAAAGAAGTGCAGCTAAGGAAAACAGAGTGCAGCTAAGGAAAACGGAGTGCAGCTAAGGAAAACGGAGTGCAGCTAAGGAAAACATAGTGCAGCTAAGCTAAAGGTGTGCAGCTAAGGAATACAGGGAGCAGCTAAGGTAAAGGAGTGCAGCTAAGGAAAACAGGGTGAAGCAAAGGGAAAGAAGTGCAGCTAAGGAAAACAGGGTGCAGCTAAGGAAAAGAATATCCGCTTTTGGAAAACAGAGTGCAGCTAAGGAAAACGGAGTGCAGCAAAGGAAAATTGTGCAGCTAAGGAAAAGGAGTGCAGCTAACCAAACGGAGTGCAGCTAAGGAAAACAGTGTGCAGCTGAGGAAAATTGTGCAGCTAAGGACAAGGAGTGCTGCTATGGAAAACGGAGTGCAGCTAAGGAAAATTGTGCAGCTAAGGAAAAGGAGGGCAGCTAAGGAAAATTGTGCAGCTAAGGAAAAGGAGTGCAGCTAAGGAAAATTGTGCAGCTAAGGTAAAGAAGTGCACCCTAGGAAAACGGAGTGCAGCTAAGGAAAACGGAGTGCTGCTGAGGAAAATTTTCCAGTTAAGGTAAACGGAGTGTAGCTAAGGAAAAGGAGTGCAGCTAAGGAAAACGGAGGGCGGCTAAGGAAATGAAGTGCAGCTAAGGTAATGGAATGCAGCTGAGGATAACAGAGTGCAGCTAAGGAAAAGAAGTGCAGCAAAGGAAAACAGAGTGCAGCTAAGGAAAAGGAGTGCAGCTGTGGAAAACTGTGTGCAGCTAAGGAAAACAGAGTGCAGCTAAGGAAAAAGGAGTGCAGCCAAGGAAAACTGAATGCAGCAAAGACAAACGGAGTGTAGCTAAGGAAAACAGAGTGCAGCTAAGGAAAAGAAGTGCAGCTAATGAAAATAGGGTTCAGCTAAGGTAAAGGAGTACAGCTAAGGGAAACGGAGTGCAGCCAAGGAAAACTGAATGTAGCAAAGACAAACGGAGTGTAGCTAAGGTAAACAGAGTGCAGCTAAGGTAAAGGAGTACAGCTAAGGATAACGGAATGCAGCTAAGGAAAACATAGTGCAGCTAAGCTAAAGGTGTGCAGCTAAGGAATACAGGGAGCAGCTAAGGTAAAGGAGTGCAGCTAAGGAAAACAGAGTGAAGCAAAGGAAAAGAAGTGCAGCTAAGGAAAACAGGGTGCAGCTAAAGTAAAGGATTTCAGCTTTTGGAAAACAGAGTGCAGCTAAGGAAAAGAAGTGCAGCTAAGGAAAACAGAGTGCAGCTAAGGAAAAAGGAGTGGAGCTAAGGAAAACGGAGTGCAGCTAAGGAAAATTGTGCAGCTAAGGAAAAGGAGTGCAGCTAACCAAAACGGAGTGCAGCTAAGGAAAACAGTGTGCAGCTGAGGAAAATTGTGCAGCTAAGGACAAGGAGTGCTGCTATGGAAAACGGAGTGTAGCTACGATAAACGGAGTGCAGCTGAGGAAAACGGAGTGCAGCTGAGGAAAATTGTGCAGCTAAGGAAAAGGAGTGCAGCTAAGGAAAATTGTGCAGCTAAGGTAAAGAAGTGCACCCAAGGAAAACGGAGTGCAGCTAAGGAAAAGCGAGTGCAGCTAAGGAAAATTGTGCAGCTAAGGAAAAGGTGTGCAGCTAAGGAAAACGGAGTGCAGCTAACGAAAACGGAGTGCTGCTGAGGAAAATTGTGCAGCTAAGGTAAACGGAGTGTAGCTAAGGAAAACAGAATGCAGCTAAGGAAAAGGAGTGCAGCTAAGGAAAACGGAGTGCACCTAAGGAAAACGGTGTGCAGCTAAGGAAAACGGAGTGCAGCTAAGGTAAAGGAGTGCAGCTGAGGAAAACAGAGTGCAGCAAAGGAAAAGATGTGCAGCTAAGGTAATGGAATGCAGCTGAGGAAAACAGAGTGCAGCCAAGGAAAAGAAGTGCAGCTAAGGAAAACAGAGTGCAGCTAATGTAAAGGAGTGAAGCTAAGGAACACAGAGTGCCGCTAAGGAAAAGAAGTGCAGCTAAGGAAAAAGAGTGCAGCTAAGGAAAAGGAGTGCAGCTAAGGAACAAGAGTGCAACTAAGGAAAACAGAAAGCAGCTAAGGAAAAGGAGTGCAGCTAAGGAAAATTGTGCAGCAAAGGAAAAGGAGTGCTGCAAAGCAAAACAGATTGCAGCAAAGGGAAACGAGTGCAGCTAAGGAAAATTGTGCAGCTAAGGAAAATTGTGCAGCTAAGGAAAACAGAATTCAGCTAAGGAAAAGGAGTGCAGCTAAGGAAAAGGAGTGCAGCTAAGGAAAACAGATGCAGTTAAGGTAAAGGAGTGCAGCAAAGGAAAAGGAGTGCAGCTTAGGAAAACTGAGTGCAGCTAAGGAAAACAGAGTGCAGCTAAGGAAAACGGAGTGCAGCCAAGGAAAACGGACTGCAGCTAAGGAAAACGGAGTGCAGCTAAGGAAAATTGTGCAGCTAAGGAAAAGGAGTGCAGCTAAGGAAAACGGAGTGCAGCTATGGAAAACGGAGTGCTGCTGAGGAAAATTGTGCAGTTAAGGAAAAAGGAGTGCAGCTAAGGTAAAGGAGTGCTGCTAAGGAAAAGAGAGTGCAGCAAAGGAAATGGAGTGCAGCTAAGGAAAACGGAGTGCAGCTAAGGAAGACAGAATGCAGCTAAGGAAATGGAGTGCTGCTAAGGAAAACGGAGTGCAGCTAAGGAAATCGGAATGCAGCTAAGAAAAACGGAGTGCCGCTAAGGAAAACGGAGTGCAGCTAAGGAAAACGGAGTGCAGCTAAGTTAAAGGAGAGCAGCTAAGGAAAAGGAGTGCAGCTAAGGAAAAGGAGTGCAGCTCAGGAAAACGGAGTGCAGCTAAGGAAAACGGAGTGCAGCTAATTGAAATAGAATGCAGCTAAGGAAAACGGAATGCAGCTAAGGAAAAGGAGAGCAGATAAGGTAAACGGGGTGCAGCTCAGGAGAACAGAATGCAGCTAAGGAAAAGGAGTGCACCGAAGGAAAAGGATTGCAGCTAAGGAAAAGGAGTGCAGCTAAGGAAAAGAGAATGCAGCTAAGGAAAACGGAGTGCAGCTAAGGTAAATGAGTGCAGCTGATGAAAACGGAGTGCAGCTAAGGAAAAGAAGTGCAGCTAAGGTAAAGGAATGCAGCTGAAGAAAACAGAGTGCAGCTAAGGAAAAGAAGTGCACCCTAGGAAAACGGAGTGCAGCTAAGGAAAACGGAGGGCAGCTAAGGAAAATTGTGCAGCTAAGGAAAAGGAGTGCAGCTAAGGAAAACGGAGTGCAGCAAAGGAAAACGGAGTGCAGCAGAGGAAAATTGTGCAGCTAAGGTAAAGGAGTGCAGCTAAGGAAATCGGAGTGCAGCTAAGGAAAACGGAGTGCAGCTGAGGAAAGCAGAGTGCCGCTAAGGTAAAGGAGTGCAGCTAAGGAAAAGGAGTGCAGCTGTGGAAAACTGTGTGCAGCTAAGGAAAACAGAGTGCAGCTAAGGAAAACGGAGTGCAGCCAAGGAAAACGGAATGCAGCAAAGACAAACGGAGTGTAGCTAAGGAAAACAGAGTGCAGCTAAGGAAAAGAAGTGCAGCTAATGAAAATAGGGTTCAGCTAAGGTAAAGGAGTACAGCTAAGGGAAACGGAGTGCAGCTAAGGAAAACAGGGTGCAGCTAAGGAAAAGAAGTGCAGCTAAGGAAAACAAAATGCAGCTAAGGAAAACGGAGAGCAGCTATGGAAAATGGAGTGCAGCTAAGGAAAATTGTGCAGCTAAGGAAAAGGAGTGCAGCCAAGGAAAACGGAGCGCAGCTAATGAAAACGGAGTGCAGCTAAGGAAAATTGTGCAGCTAAGGAAAAGGTGTGCAGGTAAGGAAAACGGAGTGTAGCTTACGAAAACGGAATGCTGCTGAGGATAATTGTGCAGCTAAGGTAAACAGAGTGTAGCTAAGGAAAACAGAATGCAGCTAATGAAAAGGAGTGCAGCTAAGGAAAACCGAGTGCACCTAAGGAAAACGGTGTGCAGCTAAGGAAAACGGAGTACAGCTAAGGTAAAGGAGTGCAGCTGAGGAAAACAGAGTGCAGCTAAGGAAAACGGAGTGCAGCTAATTAAAATTGAATGCAGCTAAGGAAAACAGAATGCAGCTAAGGAAAAGGAGTGCAGCTAAGGAAAAGGAGTGCAGCTAAGGAAAAGGAGTGCAGCTAAGAAAAAGGAGTGCAGCTAAGGAAAGGAGAATGCAGCTAAGGAAAAGGAGTGCAACTGAAGTAAAGGAGTTCAGCAAAGGAAAATAGAGTGCAGCTAAGGTAAAGGAGTACAGCTAAGGATAACGGAGTGCAGCTAAGGAAAACATAGTGCAGCTAAGCTAAAGGTGTGAAGCTAAGGAATACAGGGAGCAGCTAAGGTAAAGGAGTGCAGCTAAGGAAAACAGAGTGAAGCAAAGGAAAAGAAGTGCAGCTAAGGAAAACAGGGTGCAGCAAAGGTAAAGGATTTCAGCTTTTGGAAAACAGAGTGCAGCTAAGGAAAACAGAGTGCAGCTAAGGAAAACAGAGTGCAGCTAAGGAAAATTGTGCAGCTAAGGAAAAGGAGTGCAGCTAAACAAAACGGAGTGCAGCTAAGGAAAACAGTGTGCAGCTGAGGAAAATTGTGCAGCTAAGGTAAACGGAGTGTAGCTAAGGAAAACAGAGTGCCGCTAAGGGAAAGGAGAGCAGCTAAGGAAAACGGAGTGCACCTAAGGAAAACGGTGTGCAGCTAAGGAAAACGGTGTGCAGCTAAGGTAAAGGAGTGCAGCTGAGGAAAACGGAGTGCAGCTAAGGAAAAGAAGTGCAGCTAAGGTAATGGAATGCAGCTGAGGAAAACAGAGTGCAGCTAAGGAAAAGAAGTGCAGCTAAGGAAAAGAGAGTGCAGCTAATGTAAAGGAGTGAAGCTAAGGAAAACAGAGTGCCGCTAAGGAAAAGAAGTGCAGCAAAGGAAAACAGAGTGCAGCTAAGGAAAAGGAGTGCAGCTAAGGAAAAAGAGTGCAACTAAGGAAAACAGAAAGCAGCTAAGGAAAAGGAGTGCAGCTAAGGAAAATTGTGCAGCTAAGGAAAAGGAGCGCTGCTAAGGAAAACAGATTGCAGCTAAGGAAAACGAGTGCAGCTAAGGAAAATTGTGCAGCTAAGGAAAATTGTGCAGCTAAGGAAAACAGAATTCAGCTAAGGAAAAGGAGTGCAGCTAAGGAAAAGGAGTGCAGCTAAGGAAAACAGAATGCAGTTAAGGTAAAGGAGTGCAGCAAAGGAAAAGGAGTGCAGCTAAGGAAAACAGAATGCAGTTAAGGTAAAGGAGTGCAGCAAAGGAAAAGGAGTGCAGCTAATGAAAACTGAGTGCAGCTAAGGAAAACAGAGTGCAGCTAAGGAAAACGGAGTGCAGCCAAGGAAAACGGACTGCAGCTAAGGAAAACGGAGTGCAGCTAAGGAAAATTGTGCAGCAATGGAAAAGGAGTGCAGCTAAGGAAAACGGAGTGCAGCGATGGAAAACGAAGTGCTGCTGAGGAAAATTGTGCAGTTAAGGAAAAAGGAGTGCAGCTAAGGTAAAGGAGTGCTGCTAAGGAAAAGAGAGTGCAGCTAAGGAAATGGAGTGCAGCTAAGGAAAACGGAGTGCAGCTAAGGAAGACAGAATGCAGCTAAGGAAAAGGAGTGCTGCTAAGGAAAACGGAGTGCAGCTAAGGAAATCGGAATGCAGCTAAGGAAAACGGAGTGCCGCTAAGGAAAACGGAGTGCAGCTAAGGAAAACGGAGTGCTGCTATGTTAAAGGAGAGCAGCTCAGGAAAACGGAGTGCAGCTAAGGAAAACGGAGTGCAGCTAATTGAAATAGAATGCAGCTAAGGAAAACAGAATGCAGCTAAGGTAAAGGAGAGCAGATAAGGTAAACGGAGTGCAGCTCAGGAAAACAGAATGCAACTATGGAAAAGGAGTGCACCTAAGGAAAAGGAGTGCAGCTAAGGAAAAGGAGTGCAGCTAAGGAAAAGAGAATGCAGCTAAGGAAAAGGAGTGCAGCTGAGGTAAAGGAGTTCAGCTAAGGAAAATAGAGTGCAGCTAAGGTAAAGGAGTGCAGCTAAGGTAAACAGAGTGCAGCTAAGGTAAAGGAGTACAGCTAAGGATAACGGAGTGCAGCTAAGGAAAACATAGTGCAGCTAAGCTAAAGGTGTGCAGCTAAGGAAAACAGGGAGCAGCTAAGGTAAAGGAGTGCAGCTAAGGAAAACAGAGTGAAGCAAAGTAAAAGAAGTGCAGCTAAGGAAAACAGGGTTCAGCTAAGGTAAAGGATTTCAGCTTTTGGAAAACAGAGTGCAGCTAAGGAAAAGAAGTGCAGCTAAGGAAAACAGAGTGCAGCTAAGGAAAACGGAGTGCAGCTAAGGAAAATTGTGCAGCTAAGGAAAAGGAGTGCAGCTAAGGAAAATTGTGCAGCTAAGGTAAAGGAGTGCAGCCAAGGAAAACGGAGTGCAGCTAAGGAAAACGGAGTGCAGCTAAGGAAAATTGTGGCAGCTAAGGAAAAGGAGCGCAGCTAAGGAAAACGGAGTGCAGCTAACGAAAACGAAGTGCAGCTGAGGAAAATTGTGTAGCTACGTAAAACGGAGTGCAGCTAAGGTAAAGGAGTTCAGCTAAGTAAAACAGAGTGCAGCTAAGGAAAACGGAGAGCAGCTGGGGAAAACTGTTCAGATAAGGAAAATGGAGTGCAGCTACCGAAAACGGAGTGCAGCTGAGGAAAATTGTGCGGCTAAGGAAAACAGAGTGCAGCTAAGGTAAAGGAGGGCAGCTAAGGAAAACAGAGTGCAGCCATGGAAAAGGAGTGCAGCTGAGGAAAATTGTGCAGCTATGGAAAAGGAGTGCAGCCAAGGAAAATTGTGCAGCTAAGGTAACCAGAATGCAGCTAAGGAAAAGGAGTGCAGCTAAGGAAAACAGAGTGCAGCTAAGGAAAACGGAGTGCCGCTAAGGAAAATTGTGCAGCAAAGGAAAAGGAGTGCAGCAATGGAAAAAGGATTGCAGCTAAGGAAAAAAGTGCAGCTAAGGAAAACGGAGTGCAGCTAAGGTAAAGGAGTGCAGCTAAGGAAAACATAGAGCAGCTAAGGAAAAGGAATGCTGCTAAGGAAAACGGAGTGCAGCTAAGGAAAACGGAGCGCAGCTAAGGAAAACAGAATGCAGCTAAGGAAAACGGAGTGCAGCTAAGGAAAAGGAGTGCAGCTAAGGAAAACAGAGTGCAGCTAAGGAAAAGGACTGCAGCTAAGGAAAACGGAGTGCAGCTAAGAAAAAGTGAGTGCAGCTAAGGAAAACGGGCTGCAGCTAAGATAAAGGAGCGGAGTTAAGGAAAAGGAGTGCAGCTAAGGAAAATGGAGTGCAGCTTAGGAAAATGGAGGGCAGCTTAGGAAAACAGAGTGCAGCTAAAGAAAACGGAGTGCAGTTAAGGTAAAGGAGTGCAGCCAAGGAAAACGGAGTGCAGCTAAGGAAAACGGAGAGCAGCTAAGGAAAATAGTGCAGCTAAGGAAAAGGAGTGCAGCTAAGGAAAACGGAGTGTAGCTAAGGAAACCAGAATGCAGCTAAGGAAAACGGAGTGCAGCTAAGGTAAATGAGTGCAGCTGATGAAAACAGAGTGCAGCAAAGGAAAAGAAGAGCAGCTATGGAAAACGGAGTGCAGCTAAGGAAAACGGAGGGCAGCTAAGGAAAATTGTGCAGCTAAGGAAAAGGAGTGCAGCTAAGGAAAACGGAGTGCAGCTAAGCAAAACGGAGAGCAGCTGAGGAAAATTGTGCAGCTGAGGAAAGCAGAGTGCCGCTAAGGTAAAGGAGTGCAGCTAAGGAAATGGAGTGCAGCTGTGGAAAACTGAGTGCAGCTAAGGAAAACAGAGTGCAGCTAAGGAAAACGAAGTGTAGCTAAGGAAAACAGAGTGCAGCTAAGGAAAAGAAGTGCAGCTAATGAAAACAGGGTTCAGCTAAGGTAAAGAAGTACAGCTAAGGGAAACGGAGTGCAGCTAAGGTAATGGAGTGCAGCTAAGGAAAAGAGGGTGCATCTAAGTTAAAGGTGTGCAGATAAGGAAACAGAGTGCAGCTAAGGAAAAGAAGTGCAGCTAAGGAAAACGGAGTGCAGCTAAGGAAGACGGAGTGCAGCTAAGGAAAACCGAGTGCAGCCATGGAAAAGGAGTGCAGCTGAGGAAAATTCTGCAGCTAAGGAAAAGGAGTGCAGCCAAGGAAAATTGTGCAGCTAAGGAAACCAGAATGCAGCTAAGGAAAAGGAGTGCAGCTAAGGAAAACAAAGTGCAGCTAAGGAAAACAGAATGCAGCTAAGGAAAACGGAGTGCAGCTAAGGAAAAGGACTGCAGCTAAGGAAAACGGAGTGCAGCTAAGAAAAAGCGAGTGCAGCTATGGAAAACGGGCTGCAGCTAAGATAAAGGAGTGGAGTTAAGGAAAACGAGTGCAGCTAAGGAAAACGGAGTGCAGCTTAGGAAAATGGAGGGCAGCTTAGGAAAACAGAGTGCAGCTAAAGAAAACGGAGTGCAGTTAAGGTAAAGGAGTGCAGCCAAGGAAAACGGAGTGCAGCTAAGGAAAACGGAGTGCAGCTAAGGAAAATAGTGCAGCTAAGGAAAAGGAGTGCAGCTAAGGAAAACGGAGTGTAGCTAAGGAAAACAGAATGCAGCTAAGGAAAACGGAGTGCAGCTAAGGAAAACGGAGTGCAGCTGAGGAAAATTGTGCAGCTAAGGTAACTGAGTGCAGCTAAGGAAAACGGAGTGCAGCTAAGGCAAACGGAGTGCAGCTGAGGAAAGCAGAGTGCCGCTAAGGTAAAGGAGTGCAGCTAAGGAAATGGAGTGCAGCTGTGGAAAACTGAGTGCAGCTAAGGAAAACAGAGTGCAGCTAAGGAAAACGGAGTGCAGCAAAGGAAAACGGAGTGCAGCTAAGGAAAACGAAGTGTAGCTAAGGAAAACAGAGTGCAGCTAAGGAAAAGAAGTGCAGCTAATGAAAACAGGGTTCAGCTAAGGTAAAGAAGTACAGCTAAGGAAAACAGGGTGCATCTAAGTTAAAGGAGTGCAGATAAGGAAACAGAGTGCAGCTAAGGACAAGAAGTGCAGCTAAGGAAAACGGAGTGCAGCTAAGGTAAAGGAGTGCAGCGAAGGAAAATAGAGTGCAGCTAAGGAAAAGAAGTGCAGCTAAGGAAAACAAAATGCATCTAAGGAAAACGGAGAGCAGTTAAGGAAAATGGAGTGCAGCTAAGGAAAATTGTGCAGCTAAGGAAAAGGAGTCCAGCTAAGGAAAATTGTGCAGCTAAGGTAAAGGAGTGCAGCCAAGGAAAACGGAGTGCAGCTAATGAAAACGGAGTGCAGCTAAGGAAAATGGTGCAGCTAAGGAAAAGGTGTGCAGCTAAGGAAAACGGAGTGCAGCTAACGAAAACGGAGTGCTGCTGAGGAAAATTGTGCAGCTAAGGTAGACGGAGTGTAGCTAAGAAAAACAGAATGCAGTTAAGGAAAACGAGTGCAGCTATGGATAACGGAGTGCAGCTAAGGAAAACGGTGTGCAGCTAAGGAAAACGGAGTGCAGCTAAGGTAAAGGAGTGCAGCTGAGGAAAACAGAGTGCAGCTAATTAAAATAGAATGCAGCTAAGGAAAACAGAATGCAGCTAAGGAAAAGGAGTGCAGCTAAGGAAAAGGAGTGCAGCTAAGGAAAAGGAGTGCAGCTAAAGAAAAGAGAATGCAGCTAAAGAAAAGGAGTGCAGCTGAGGTAAAGGAGTACAGCTAAGGAAAATAGAGTGCAGCTAAGGTAAAGGAGTGCAGCTAAGGTAAACAGAGTGCAGCTAAGGTAAAGGAGTACAGCTAAGGATAACGGAGTGCAGCTAAGGAAAACATAGTGCAGCTAAGCTAAAGGTGTGCAGCTAAGGAATACAGGGAGCAGCTAAGGTAAAGGAGTGCAGCTAAGGAAAACAGAGTGAAGCAAAGGAAAAGAAGTGCAGCTAAGGAAAACAGGGTTCAGCTAAGGTAAAGGATTTCAGCTTTTGGAAAACAGAGTGCAGCTAAGGAAAAGAAGTGCAGCTAAGGAAAACAGAGTGCAGCTAAGGAAAACGGAGTGCAGCTAAGGAAAATTGTGCAGCTAAGGAAAAAAAGTGCAGCAAAAGAAAACGGAGTGCAGCTTAGGGAAACGAAGGACAGCTCAGGAAAATTGTGCAGCTAAGGAAAAGGAGTGCAGCTAAGGAAAATTGTGCAGCTAAGGTAAAGGAGTGCAGCCAAGGAAAACGGAGTGCAGCTAAGGAAAACGGAGTGCAGCTAAGGAAAATTGTGGCAGCTGAGGAAAAGGAGTGCAGCTAAGGAAAACGGAGTGCAGCTAACGAAAACGGAGTGCAGCTGAGGAAAATTGTGTAGCTAAGTAAAATGGAGTGCAGCTAAGGTAAAGGAGTTCAGCTAAGTAAAACAGAGTGCAGCTAAGGAATACGGAGAGCAGCTGGGAAAAACTGTTCAGATAACGAAAACGGAGTGCAGCTACCGAAAACGGAGTGCAGCTGAGGAAAATTGTGCAGCTAAGGAAAACAGAGTGCAGCTAAGGTAAAGGAGTGCAGCTAAGGAAAACAGAGTGCAGCTAAGGAAAAGGAGTGCAGCTGAGGAAAATTTTGCAGCTAATGAAAAGGAGTGCAGCCAAGGAAAATTGTGCAGCTAAGGAAACCAGAATGCAGCTAAGGAAAAGGAGTTCAGCTAAGGAAAACAGAGTGCAGCTAAGGAAAACGGAGTGCAGCTAAGCAAAATTGTGCAGCTAAGCAAAAGGAGTGCAGCAATGGAAAACGGATTGCAGCAAAGGTAAAGGAGTGCAGCTAAGGAAAATATAGTGCAGCTAAGGAAAAGGAATGCTGCTAAGGAAAACGGAGTGCAGCTAACGAAAACGGAGCGCAGCTAAGGAAAACAGAATGCAGCTAAGGAAAACGGAGTGCAGCTAAAGAAAAGGAGTGCAGCAAAGGAAAACAGAGTGCAGCTAAGGAATAGGACTGCAGCTAAGGAAAACGGAGTGCAGCTAAGGAAAAGCGAGTGCAGCTAAGGAAAATGGAGTGCAGCTTAGGAAAACAGAGTGCAGCTAAATAAAACGGAGTGCAGTTAAGGTAAAGGAGTGCAGCCAAGGAAAACGGAGTGCAGCTAAGGAAAACGGAGTGCAGCTAAGGAAAATTGTGCAGCTAAGGAAAAGGAGTGCAGCTAAGGAAAACGGAGTGCAGCTAAGGAAAACAGAATGCAGCAAAGGAAAACGGAGTGCAGCTAAGGAAAACGGAGTGCAGCTAAGGAAAACGGAGTGCAGCTAAGGTAAATGAGTGCAGCTGATGAAAACAGAGTGCAGCTAAGGAAAAGAAGTGCAGCTAAGGTAAAGGAATGCAGCTGTGGAAAACAGAGTGCAGCTAAGGAAAAGAAGTGCAGCTAAGGAAAACGGAGTGCAGCTAAGGAAAACGGAGGGCAGCTAAGGAAAATTGTGCAGCTAAGGAAAAGGAGTGCAGCTAAGGAAAACGGAGTGCAGCTAAGGAAAACGGAGTGCAGCTGAGAAAAATTGTGCAGCTAAGGTAAATGAGTGCAGCTAAGGAAAACGGAGAGCAGCTAAGGAAGACGGAGTGCACCTGAGGAAAGCAGAGTGCCGCTAAGGGAAAGGAGTGCATCTAAGGAAAAGGAGTGCAGCTGAGGAAAACTGAGCGCAGCTAAGGAAAACAGAGTGCAGCTAAAGAAAACGGAGTGCAGCCAAGGAAAACCGAGTGCAGCTACGGAAAAAGGAGTGCAGCTAAGGAAAACAGAGTGCAGCTAAGGAAAAGAAGTGCAGCTAATGAAAACAGGGTTCAGCTAATGTAAAGTAGTACAGCTAATGGAAACGGAGTGCAGCGAAGGAAAACAGAGTGCAGCTAAGGTAAAGGAGTGCAGCTAAGGAAAACAGAGTGCATCTAAGTTAAAGGAGTGCAGCTAAGGAAAACAGAGTGCAGCTAAGGAAAAGAAGTGCAGCTAAGGAAAACAGGGTGCAGCTAAGTTAAATGAGTGCAGCGAAGGAAAACAGAGTGCAGCTAAGGAAAAGAAGTGCAGCTAAGGAAAACAGAATGCAGCTAAGGAACACGGAGAGCAGCTGAGGAAAACGGAGTGCAGCTAAGGAAAATTGTGCAGCTAAGGAAAAGGAGTGCAGCTAACCAAAACGGAGTGCAGCTAAGGAAAACGGTGTTCAGCTGAGGAAAATTGTGTAGCTAAGGACAAGGAGTGCAGCTATGGAAAATGGTGTGCAGCTACGTAAAACGGACTGCAGCTGAGGAAAACGAAGTGCAGCTAAGGAAAATTGTGCAGCTAAGGAAAAGGAGTGCAGCTAACCAAAACGGAGTGCAGCTAAGGAAAACGGAGTTCAGCTGAGGAAAATTGTGTAGCTGAGGACAAGGAGTGCAGCTATGGAAAATGGTGTGCAGCTACGTAAAACGGACTGCAGCTGAGGAAAACGAAGTGCAGCTAAGGAAAATTGTGCAGCTAAGGAAAAGGAGTGCAGCTAACCAAAACGGAGTGCAGCTAAGGAAAACGGAGTTCAGCTGAGGAAAATTGTGTAGCTGAGGACAAGGAGTGCAGCTATGGAAAATGGTGTGCAGCTACGTAAAACGGACTGCAGCTGAGGAAAACGAAGTGCAGCTAAGGAAAATTGTGCAGCTAAGGAAAAGGAGTGCAGCTAATGAAAATTGTGCTGCTAAGGAAAAGGAGTGCAGCCAAGGAAAACGGAGTGCACCTAAGGAAAACGGAGTGCAGCTAAGGAAAATTGTGCAGCTAAGGAAAAGGTGTGCAGCTAATTAAACGGAGTGCAGCTAAGGAAAACGGAGTGTAGCTAAGGAAAACAGAATGCAGCTAAGGAAAACGGAGTGCAGCTAAGGAAAACGGAGCGCAGCTAAGGAAAACGGAGTGCAGCGAAGGTAAATGAGTGCAGCTGATGAAAACAGAGTGCAGCTAAGGAAAAGAAGTGCAGCTAAGGTAAAGGAATGCAGCTGAGGAAAACAGAGTGCAGCTATGGAAAAGAAGTGCAGCTAAGGAAAACGGAGTGCAGCTAAGGAAAACGGAGGGCAGCTAAGGAAAATTGTGCAGCTAAGGAAAAGGAGTGCAGCTAAGGAAAACGGAGTGCAGCTAAGGAAAACGGAGTGCAGCTGAGGAAAATTGTGCAGCCAAGGTAAATGAGTGCAGCTAAGGAAACGGAGTGCAGCTAAGCTAAAAAAGTGCAGCTAAGGAAAACGGAGTGCAGCTAAGGAAAACACAGTGCAGCTAAGGTAAAGGAGTGCTGCTAAGGAAAACAGAGTGCAGCTAAGGAAAAGAAGTGCAGCTAAGGAAAACAGAGTGCAGCTGAGGTAAAGGAGTGCAGATAAGGAAAACGGAGTGCAGCTAAGCTAAAGGAGTGCAGCTAAGGAAAACGGAGTGCAGCTAAGGAGAAGGAGTGCAGATAAGGAAAACAGAGTGCAGCTAAGGTAAAGGAGTGCAGCTAAGGAAAACGGAGTGCAGTTAAGGAAATGGAGTGCAGCTATGGAAAACAGAGTGCAGCTAATGTAAAGGAGTGCAGCTAAGGATAACGGAGTGCTGCTAAGGAAAACAGAGTGCAGCTAAGGTAAAGGAGTGTAGCTAAGGAAAACAGAGTGCAGCTAAGGAAAAGAAGTGCAGCTAAGGAAAACAGAGTGCAGCTAAGGTAAAGGAGTGCAGCTAAGGAAAACAGGGTGCAGCAAAGGAAATGAAGTGAAGCTAAGGAATACAGAGTGCAGCTAAGGAAACCGGAGTGCAGCTAAGGAAATTGTGCAGCTATGGAAAAGAAGTTTTGCTAAGGAAAACGATGTGCAGCTAAGGAAAACGGAGTGCAGCTAAGGAAAATTCTGCAGATAAGGAAAAGGAGAGCAGCTAATGAAAACGGAGTGCGGCTAAAGAAAACGGAGTGCAGATGAGGAAACGAAGAGCAGCTGAGGAAAATTGTGCAGCCAAGGAAAAGGAGTGCAGCTAAGGAAAATTGTGCAGCTAAGGTAAAGGAGTGCAGCCAAGGAAAACGGAGTGCAGCTAAGCTAAAGGAGTGCAGCTAAGGAAAACGGAGCGCAGCTAAGGAAAAGGAGTGCAGCTAAGGAAAACAGAGTGCAGCTAAGGTAAAGGAGTGCAGCTAAGGAAAACGGAGTGCAGCTAAGGAAAAGGAGTGCAGCTAAGGAAAACGGAGTGCAGATGTGGAAACGAAGTGCAGCTAAGAAAATTGTGCAGCTAAGGAAAAGTAGTGCAGCTAAGGAAAATTGTGCAGCTAAGGTAAAGAAGTGCAGCCAAGGAAAACGGAGTGCAGCTAAGGAAAACGGAGTGCAGTTAAGGAAAATTGTGCAGCTAAGTAAACAAGAATGCAGCTAAGGAAAAAGGAGTGCAGCTAAGATAAGGGAGTGCAGCTAAGGAAAAAAGAGTGTAGCTAATGTAAAGGAGTGCAGCTAAGGAAAAGGAGTGCAGCAAAGGATAATTAATGCAGCTAAGGAAAACAGAGAGCAGCTATGAAAAACGGAGTGCTGCCAAGGAAAACGGAGTGCAGCCAACGAAAACGGAGTGCAGCTAAGGAAAATTGTGGAGCTAAGGAAAAGGAGTGCAGCTATGGAAAACGGAATGCAGCTAAGGACAATTGTGCAGCTATGGAAAAGAAGTTTTGCTAATAAAAACGGAGTGCAGCTAAGGAAAATGGAGTGCTGCTAAGGAAAAGTCTGCAGCTAAGGAAAAGGAGTGCAGCTAATGAAAACGTAGTGCAGCTAAGGAAAACGGAGTGCAGATGTGGAAACGAAGTGCAGCTAAGAAAATTGTGCAGCTAAGGAAAAGTAGTGCAGCTAAGGAAAATTGTGCAGCTAAGGTAAAGGAGTGCAGCCAAGGAAAACGGAGTGCAAAATGGAAAACGGAGTGCAGTTAAGGAAAATTGTGCAGCTAAGTAAACCAGAATGCAGCTAAGGAAAAAGGAGTGCAGCTAAGATAAGGGAGTGCAGCTAAGGAAAAAAGAGTGTAGCTAATGTAAAGGAGTGCAGCTAAGGAAAAGGAGTGCAGCAAAGGATAATTAATGCAGCTAAGGAAAACAGAGTGCAGCTATGAAAAACGGAGTGCTGCCAAGGAAAACGGAGTGCAGCCAACGAAAACGGAGAGCAGCTAAGGAAAATTGTGGAGCTTAGGAAAAGGAGTGCAGCTATGGAAAACGGAGTGCAGCTAAGGAAAACGGACTGCTGCTGAGGAAAATTGAGCAGCTAAGTAAAACGGAGTGCAGCTAAGGTAAAGTAGTTCAGCTAAGGAAAAGAGAGTGCAGCTAAGGAAAACGGAGAGCAGCTAAGCTAAAGGAGTGCAGATAAGGAAAACGGAGTGCAGCTAAGGTAAAGTAGTTCAGCTAAGGAAAAGAGAGTGCAGCTAAGGAAAAGGAGTGCTGCAAAGATTAAAGGAGTGCAGCAAAGGAAAACGGAGTGCAGATGAGGAAACGAAGTGCAGCTGAGGAAAATTGTGCAGCTAAGGAAAAGGAGTGCAGCTAAGGAAAATTGTGCAGCTAAGGTAAAGGAGTGCAGCCAAGGAAAACGGAGTGCAGCTAAGGAAAAGGAGTGCAGCTAAGGAAAACGGAGTGCAGATGTGGAAACGAAGTGCAGCTAAGAAAATTGTGCAGCTAAGGAAAAGTAGTGCAGCTAAGGAAAATTGTGCAGCTAAGGTAAAGAAGTGCAGCCAAGGAAAACGGAGTGCAGCTAAGGAAAACGGAGTGCAGTTAAGGAAAATTGTGCAGCTAAGTAAACAAGAATGCAGCTAAGGAAAAAGGAGTGCAGCTAAGATAAGGGAGTGCAGCTAAGGAAAAGGAGTGCAGCAAAGGATAATTAATGCAGCTAAGGAAAACAGAGAGCAGCTATGAAAAACGGAGTGCTGCCAAGGAAAACGGAGTGCAGCCAACGAAAACGGAGTGCAGCTAAGGAAAATTGTGGAGCTAAGGAAAAGGAGTGCAGCTATGGAAAACGGAATGCAGCTAAGGACAATTGTGCAGCTATGGAAAAGAAGTTTTGCTAATAAAAACGGAGTGCAGCTAAGGAAAATGGAGTGCTGCTAAGGAAAAGTCTGCAGCTAAGGAAAAGGAGTGCAGCTAATGAAAACGTAGTGCAGCTAAGGAAAACGGAGTGCAGATGTGGAAACGAAGTGCAGCTAAGAAAATTGTGCAGCTAAGGAAAAGTAATGCAGCTAAGGAAAATTGTGCAGCTAAGGTAAAGGAGTGCAGCCAAGGAAAACGGAGTGCAAAAAGGAAAACGGAGTGCAGTTAAGGAAAATTGTGCAGCTAAGTAAACCAGAATGCAGCTAAGGAAAAAGGAGTGCAGCTAAGATAAGGGAGTGCAGCTAAGGAAAAAAGAGTGTAGCTAATGTAAAGGAGTGCAGCTAAGGAAAAGGAGTGCAGCAAAGGATAATTAATGCAGCTAAGGAAAACAGAGTGCAGCTATGAAAAACGGAGTGCTGCCAAGGAAAACGGAGTGCAGCCAACGAAAACGGAGAGCAGCTAAGGAAAATTGTGGAGCTTAGGAAAAGGAGTGCAGCTATGGAAAACGGAGTGCAGCTAAGGAAAACGGACTGCTGCTGAGGAAAATTGAGCAGCTAAGTAAAATGGAGTGCAGCTAAGGTAAAGTAGTTCAGCTAAGGAAAAGAGAGTGCAGCTAAGGAAAACGGAGAGCAGCTAAGCTAAAGGAGTGCAGATAAGGAAAACGGAGTGCAGCTAAGGTAAAGTAGTTCAGCTAAGGAAAAGAGAGTGCAGCTAAGGAAAAGGAGTGCTGCAAAGATTAAAGGAGTGCAGCAAAGGAAAACGGAGTGCAGATGAGGAAACGAAGTGCAGCTGAGGAAAATTGTGCAGCTAAGGAAAAGGAGTGCAGCTAAGGAAAATTGTGCAGCTAAGGTAAAGGAGTGCAGCCAAGGAAAACGGAGTGCAGCTAAGCTAAAGTAGTGCAGCTAAGGAAAACGGAGTGCAGCTAAGGAAAAGGAGTGCAGCTAAGGAAAAGAAGTGCTGCTAAGGAAAGCAGAGTGCAGCTAAGGTAAAGGAGTGCAGTTAAGGAAAACAGAGTGCAGCTAAGGAAATGAAGTGAAGATAAGTAATACAGAGTGCAGCTAAGAAAAACGGAGTGCAGCTAAGGAAAATAGTGCAGCTATGGAAATGAAGTTTTGCTAAGGAAAACGGAGTGCTGCTAAGGAAAACGGAGTGCAGCTAAGAAAATTCTGCAGCTAAGGAAAAGGAGTGCAGCTAATGAAAACGGAGTGCAGCTAAGGAAAACGGAGTGCAGATGAGGAAACGAAGTGCAGCTGAGGAAAATTGTGCAGCGAAGGAAAAGGAGTGCAGCTAAGGAAAATTCTGCAGCTAAGGTAATGGAGTGCAGCGAAGGAAAACGGAGTGCAGCTAAGGAAAACGGAGTGCATCTAAGGAAAATTGTGCAGCTAAGGTAAAGGAGTGCAGCTAAGGAAAATTGTGCAGCTAAGTAAACCAGAATGCAGCAAAGGAGAACCGAGTGCAGCTAAGGAAAAGAAGTGCAGCGAAGGAATACAGAGTGCAGCTAAGGTAAAGGAGTGCAGCTAAGGAAAACAGAGTGCAGCAAAGTAAATGAAGTGAAGCTAAGGAATACATGGTTCGTCTAAGGAAGAAGGAGTGCAGCTAAGGAAATTGTGCAGCTATGGAAAAGAAGTTTTGCTAAGGAAAACGGAGTGCAGCTAAGGAAAATGGAGTGCTGCTAAGGAAAATTCTGCAGCTAAGGAAAAGGAGTGCAGCTAATGAAAACGTAGTGCAGCTAAGGAAAACGGAGTGCAGATGTGGAAACGAAGTGCAGCTAAGAAAATTGTGCAGCTAAGGAAAAGTAGTGCAGCTAAGGAAAATTGTGCAGCTAAGGTAAAGGAGTGCAGCTATGGAAAACGGAGTGCAGCTAAGGAAAACGGAGTCAGTTAAGGAAAATTGTGCAGCTAAGTAAACCAGAATGCAGCTAAGGAAAAAGGAGTGCAGCTAAGATAAAGGAGTGCAGCTAAGGAAAAAAGAGTGTAGCTAATGTAAAGGAGTGCAGCTAAGGAAATGGAGTGCAGCAAAGGATAATTAATGCAGCTAAGGAAAACAGAGTGCAGCTATGAAAAACGGAGTGCTGCCAAGGAAAACGGAGTGCAGCCAACGAAAACGGAGTGCAGTTAAGGAAAATTGTGGAGCTAAGGAAAAGGAGTGCAGCTATGGAAAACGGAGTGCAGCTAAGGACAATTGTGCAGCTATGGAAAAGAAGTTTTGCTAATAAAAACGGAGTGCAGCTAAGGAAAATGGAGTGCTGCTAAGGAAAATTCTGCAGCTAAGGAAAAGGAGTGCAGCTAATGAAAACGTAGTGCAGCTAAGGAAAACGGAGTGCAGATGTGGAAACGAAGTGCAGCTAAGAAAATTGTGCAGCTAAGGAAAAGTAATGCAGCTAAGGAAAATTGTGCAGCTAAGGTAAAGGAGTGCAGCCAAGGAAAACGGAGTGCAGCTAAGGAAAACGGTGTGCAGCTGAAGAAAACGAAGTTCAGCTAAGGAAAATTGTGCAGCTAAGGAAAAGTAGTGTAGCTTAGGAAAAATGTGCAGGAAAGGTAAAGGAGTGCAGCAAAGGTAAACGGAGTGCACCTAAGGAAAACGGAGTGCAGCTGAGGGAAATTGTGCAGCTAAGGAAAACAGAGTGAAGCTAAGGTAAAGGAGTGCAGCTAAGGAAAACAGTGTGCAGCTAAGGAAAACGGAGCGCAGCTAAGGAAAGGAGTGCAGCTAAGGAAAACGGAGTGCAGCTAAGCTAAAGGAGTGCAGCTAAGGAAAACGGAGTGCAGCTAAGGAAAAGGAGTGCAGATAAGGAAAACAGAGTGCAGCTAATGTAAAGGAGTGCAGCTAAGGAAAACGGAGTGCAGCTAAGGAAAAGGAGTGCAGCTATGGAAAACAGTGTGAAGCTAAGGTAAAGGAGTGCAGCTAAGGAAAACGGAGTGCAGCTAAGGAAAACAGAGTGCAGCTAAGGAAAAGGAGTGCTGCTAAGGAAAACAGACTGCAGCTAAGGAAAAGAAGTGCAGCTAAGGAAAAAAGAGTGAAGCTAAGGTAAAGGAGTGCAGCTAAGGAAAACGGAGTGCAGTTAAGCTAAAGGAGTGCAGCTAAGGAAAACGGAGTGCAGCTAAGGAAAGGAGTGCAGCTAAGGAAAACAGAGTGCAGCTAAGGTAATGGAGTGCAGCTAAGGAAAACGGAGTGCAGCTAAAGAAATGGAGTGCAGCTAAGGAAAACAGAGAGCAGCTAAGGTAAAGGAGTGCAGCTAAAGAAAGCGGAGTGCAGCTAAGGAAAACAGAGTGCAGCTCAGGTAAAGGAGTGCAGCTAAGGAAAACAGAGTGCAGCTAAGGATAAGAAGTGCGGCTAAGGAAAACAGAGTGCAGCTAAGGTAGAGGAGTGCAGCTCAGGAAAACAGAGTGCAGCTAAGGTAAAGGTGTTCAGCTGAGGAAAACGAGTGCAGCTATGGAAAATGGAGTGCAGCTAAGGAAAATAGAGTGCAGCTAAGGAAAAGTAGTGCAGCTAAGGAAAAGGAGTGCAGAAAAGTAAAACAGAGTGCAGCTAAGGTAGAGGAGTGCGGCTAAGGAAAACAGAGTGCAGCTAAGCTAAAGGAGTGCAGCTTAGGAAAACGGAGTGCAGCTAAGGACAACAGAGTGCAGCTAAGGAAAAGGAGTGAAGCTAAGGAAAACAGAGTGTAGCTAAGGAAAAGAAGTGCAGCTAAGGTAAAGGAGTGCAGCTCGGAAAACAGAGTGCAGCTAAGAATAAGAAATGCAGCTGAGGAAAACAGAGTTCAGCTAAGCTAAAGGACTGCAGCTGAGGAAAACAGAGTGCAGCTAAGGAAAAGGAGTGCAGCTAAGGAAAACGGAGTACAGCTAAGGAAATCGGAGTGCAGCTGATAAAAAAAGAGTGCAGCTAAGGTAAAGGAGTACAGCCACGGAAAAGGAGTGCAGCTAAGGAAAACGGAGTGCAGCTAAGGAAAACGGAGTGCAGCTAAGGAAAATTGTGCTGCTAAGGAAAAGAAGTGCAGCTAAGGAAAACGGAGTGCAACTAAGGAAAAAGAGTGCAGCTGAGGAAAATTGTGCAGCTAAGGAAAACGGCGTGCAGCTAAGGTAAAGGAGTGCAGCTAAGGAAAGCAGAGTGCAGCTAATGAAAACGGAGTGCAGCTAAGGAAAACGGATTGCAGCTAAGGTAAAGGAGTGCAGCCAAGATAAAGGAGTGCAGCTAAGAAAAAGCAGTGCAGCTAAGGAAAACGGAGTGCAGCTAAGGAAAATGAGTGCAGCTAAGGAAAACGGAGTGCAGCTAAGGAAAACGGAGTGCAGCTAAGGAAAACAGAATGCAGTTAAGGAAAACAAAATGCAGCTAAGGAAATGGATTGCAGCTAATGAAAACGGAGTGCAGCTAAGGAAAACAGAATGCCGTTAAGGAAAAGGAGTGCAGCTAAGGTAAAGGAGAGCAGCTCAGGAAAACAGAGTGCAGCTAAGGTAAAGGAGTGCAGCTGAGGATATAGAGCGCAGCTAAGGTAAAGGAGTGCAGCTCAGGAAAACAGAGTGCAGCTAAGGTAAAGGAGTGCAGCTGAGGATATAGAGCGCAGCTAAGGTAAATGAGTGCAGCTAAGGAAAACGGAGTGCAGCTAAGGAAAACAGAGTGCAGCTAAGGTAAAGGAGTGCAGCTAAGGAAAATAGAGTGCAGCTAAGGAAAAGAAGTGCAGCTAAGGAAAACAGAGTGCAGCTAAGGAAAGGAAGTGCAGCTAAGGAAAACGGAGTGCAGCTAAGATAAAGGACTGTTGCTAAGGAAAACGGAGTGCAGCTAAGGAAAACAGAGTGCAGCTAAGTTAAAGGAGTGCAGCTAAGGAAAACAGTGTGCAGCTAAGGTAAAGGAGTGCAGCTAAGGAAAACAGAGTGCAGCTAAGGTAAAGGAGTGCAGCTAAGGAACACAAAGCGCAGCTAAGGTAAAGGAGTGCAGCTAAGGAAAACAGATTGCAGGTAAGGTAAAGGAGTGAAGCTAAGGAAAACCGAGTGCAGTTTAGGAAGACGGAGTGTGGCTAAGATGAAGGCGTGCAGTTAAGGAAAACGGAGTGCAGCTAAGGTAAAGAAGTTGAGCTAAGGAAAACAGAGTGCAGCTAAGGTAAAGGTTTTGCAGCTGAGGAAAAGAAGTGCAGCTAAGGAAAACGGAGTGCAGCTCAGGAAAATAGAGTGCAGCTAAGGTAAAGGAGTGCAGCTAAGGAAAATGAGTGCAGCTGAGGAAAACGGAGAGCAGCTAAGGAAAACGGAGTGCAGCTAAGGAAAACGGAGTGCAGCTAAGGTAAAGGAGTGCAGCTAAGATAAAGGAGTGCAGCTAAGGAAAAGTAGTGCAGCTAAGGAAAACGGAGTGCAGCTTAGGAAAAGGAGTGCAGCTAAGGAAAACGGAGTGCAGCTAAGGAAAAGGAGTGCAGCTAAGGAAAACGGAGTGCAGCTAAGGAAAACGGAGTGCAGCTACGGAAAAGGAGTGCAGCTAAGGTAAAGGAGTGCAGCTATGGAATAGGATTTCAGCTAAGGAAAACGGAGTGTAGCTAAGGAATAGGAATGCAGCTAAGGTAAAGGAGTGCAGCTAATGAAAACCGAGTGCAGCTAAGGAAAACAGAATGCAGTTAAGGAAAACAAAATGCAGCTAAGGAAAAGGAGTGCAGGTAATGATAACCGAGTGCAGCTAAGGAAAACAGAATGCAGCTAAGTAAAAGGAGTGCAGCTAAGGTAAAGGAGTGCAACTCAGGAAAACAGAATGCAGCTAAGGTAAAGGAGTGCAGCTGAGGATATAGAGTGCAGCTAAGGTAAAGGAGTGCAGCCAGGGAAAACGGAGTGCAGCTAAGGAAAACAGAGTGCACCTACGGTAAAGGAGTGCAGCAAAGGAAAATAGAGTGCAGCTAAGGAAAAGAAGTGCAGCTAAGGAAAACAGAGTGCAGCTAAGGAAAGGAAGTGAAGCTAAGGAAAACAGAGTGCAGCTAAGGAAAGGAAGTGAAGCTAACGAAAACAGAGTGCATCCTGGGAAAACGGAGTGCAGCAAAGGAAAACTGAGTGCAGCTAAGGAAAACGGAGTGCAGCTAAGGAAAATTGTGCAGCTAATGAAAAGGAGTGCAGCTGAGGAAAACGGAGTGCAGCTTAGGAAAACGGAGTGCAGCTCAGGAAAATTGTGCAGCTAAGGATAACGGAGTGCAGCTAAGGTAAAGGAGTGCAGCTAAGGAAAACAGAGCGCAGCTAAGGAAAAGGAGTGCTGCTTTGGAAAACGGAGTGCTGCTTAGCAAAACGGAGTGCAGCTAAGGAAAACAGAATGCAGCTAAGGAAAAGGAGTGCAGCTAACGAAAACAGAGTGCAGCTAAGGAAAAGGAGTGCAGCTAAGGAAAACGGAGTGCAGCTAAGGTAAAGGAGTGCAGCTAAGGTAAAGGAGTGCAGCTAATGAAAACGGTGTGCAGCTAAGGAAAACGGAGTGCAGCTAAGGAAAACAGAGTGCAGCTAAGGAAAAAAGGTGCTGCTACAGAAAACGGAGTGCTGCTTAGCAAAACTGAGTGCAGCTAAGGATAACAGAAGGCAGCTAAGGAAAAGGAGTGCAGCTAAGGAAAACGGAGAGCAGCTAAGGAAAACGGAGTGCAGCTAAGGAAAACGGAGTGCAGCTAAGGTAAAGGAGTGCAGCTAAGATAAAGGAGTGCAGCTAAGGACAAGTAGTGCAGCTAAGGAAAACGGAGTGCAGCTTAGGAAAAGGAGTGCAGCTAAGGAAAACGGAGTGCAGCTAAGGAAAAGGAGTGCAGCTAAGGAAAACGGAGTGCAGCTAAGGAAAACGGAGTGCAGCTAAGGTAAAGGAGTGCAGCTAAGGAAAACAGAATGCAGCTAAGGAAAAGGAGTGCAGCTAACGAAAACAGAGTGCAGCTAAGGAAAAGGAGTGCAGCTAAGGAAAACGGAGTGCAGCTAAGGTAAAGGAGTGCAGCTAAGGTAAAGGAGTGCAGCTAATGAAAACGGTGTGCAGCTAAGGAAAACGGAGTGCAGCTACGGAAAACAGAGTGCAGCTAAGGAAAAAAGGTGCTGCTACAGAAAACGGAGTGCTGCTTAGCAAAACTGAGTGCAGCTAAGGATAACAGAAGGCAGCTAAGGAAAAGGAGTGCAGCTAAGGAAAACGGAGTGCAGCTAAGGAAAACGGAGTGCAGCTAAGGAAAAGGAGTGCAGCTTAGGAAAACGGAGTGCAGCTAAGGTAGAGGAGTGCAGCTAAGGAAAAGGAGTGCAGCTAAGGAAAACGGTGTGCAGCTAAGGAAAGCGGAGTGCAGCTAAGGAAAACAGAATGCAGCTAAGGAAAACAGTTGGCAGCTAAGGAAAAGGAGTGCACATAAGGTAAACCGAGTGCAGCTAAGGAAAACGAGTGCAGCTAAGGAAAAGGAGTGCAGCTAAGGAAAACCGAGTGCAGCTAAGGAAAACAGAGTGCAGCTAAGGAAAACAGAGTGCAGCTTAGGAAAACGGAGTGTGGCTAAGATGAAGGCGTGCAGTTAAGGAAAATGGAGTGCAGCTAAGGAAAAGAAGTTCAGCTAAGGAAAACAGAGTGCAGCTAAGGTGAAGGTTTTGCAGCTGAGGAAACGAAGTGCAGCTAAGGAAAACGGAGTGCAGCTAAGGAAAACAGAGTTAAGCTAAGGTAAAGGACTGCAGCTAAGGAAAACAGGGTGCAGCTAAGGAAAAGAAGTGCAGCAAAGGAAAACAGAGTGCAGCTTTGGTAAAGGAGTGCAGCTAAGGAAAATGAGTGCAGCTAAGGAAGACAGAGAGCAGCTAAGAAAAATGGAGTGCAGCTAAGGAAAACGGAGTGCAGCTAAGGTAAAGGAGTGCAGCTAAGATACAGGAGTGCAGCTAAGGAAAAGTAGTGCAGCTAAGGAAAACGGAGTGCAGCTAAGGAAAAGGAGTGCAGCTAAGGAAAACGGAGTGCAGCTAAGGAAAAGGAGTGCAGCTAAGGAAAACGGAGTGCAGCTAAGGTAAACGGAGTGCAGCTACGGTAAAGGAGTGCAGCTGAGGATATAGAGTGCAGCTAAGGTAAAGGAGTGCAGCTAAGGAAAACGGAGTGCAGCTAAGGAAAAGAGAGTGCACCTAAGGTAAAGGAGTGCAGCTAAGGAAAATAGAGTGCAGCTAAGGAAAATAAGAGCAGCCATGGAAAACAGAGTGCAGCTAAGGAAAGGAAGGGAGCTGACGAAAACAGAGTGCAGCCTGGGAAAACAGAGTGCAGCTAAGGTAAAGGAGTGCAGCTAAGGTAAAGGAGCGCAGCTAAGGTAAAGGAGTGCAGCTAAGGAAAACGGTGTGCAGCTAAGGAAAACGGAGTGCAGCTAAGTGAAAGGAGTGCAGCTAAGGAAAACAGTGTGCAGCTAAGTTAAAGGAGTGCAGCTAAGTAAAACAGTGTGCAGCTAAGGTAAAGGAGTGCAGCTAAGGAAAACAGTGTGCAGCTAAGTTAAAGGAGTGCAGCTAAGGAAAACAGTGTGCAGCTAAGGTAAAGGAGTGCAGCTCAGGAAAACAGAGTGCAGCTAATGTAAAGGAGTGCAGCTAAGGAACACAGAGCGCAGCTAAGGTAAAGGAGTGCAGCTAAGGAAAACAGATTGCAGCTAAGGTAAAGGACGCAGCTAAGGAAAACCGAGTGCAGCTTAGGAAAACGGAGTGTGCTAAGATGAAGGCGTGCAGTTAAGAAAAATGGAGTGCAGCTAAGGAAAAGAAGTTCAGCTAAGGAAATCAGAGTGCAGCTAAGGTAAAGGTTTTGCAGCTGAGGCAAAGAAGTGCAGCTAAGGATAACGGAGTGCAGCTAAGGAAAACGGAGTGCAGCTAAGGAAAAGGAGTGCAGCTAAGGAAAACGGAGTGCAGCTAAGGAAAAGGAGTGCAGCTAAGGAAAACGGAGTGCAGCTAAGGAAAACGGAGTGCAGCTACGGTAAAGGAGTGCAGCTAAGGTAAAGGAGTGCAGCTAAGGAATAGGAGTGCAGCTAAGGAAAACGGAGTGCAGCAAAGGTAAATGAGTGCAGCTAAGGAAAACAGCGTGCAGCTAAGTTAAAGAAGTGCAGCTAAGGAAAACAGTGTGCAGCTAAGGTAAAGGAGTGCAGCTTAGCAAAACAGAGTGCAGCTAAGGTAAAGGAGTGCAGCTAAGGAACACAGAGCGCAGCTAAGGTAAAGGAGTGCAGCTAAGGAACAAAGAGCGCAGCTAAGTTAAAGGAGTGAATCTAAGGAAAACAGAGTGTAGCTAAGGAAAAGAAGTGCATCAAAGGTAAAGGAGTACAGCTAAGGAAAACAGAGTGCAGCTAAGAATAAGAAATGCAGCTGAGGAATACAGAGTTCAGCTAAGGTAAAGTACTGCAGCTGAGGAAAACAGAGTGCAGCTAAGGAAAAGTAGTGCAGCAAAGGAAAACAGAGTGCAGCTATGGTAAAGGACTGCAGCTAAGGAAAACGGATTGCAGCTAAGGAAAATGGAGTGCAGCTAAGGAAAATTGTGCAGCTAAGGAAAAGGTGTGCAGCTAAGGAAAACGGAGTGCAGCTAAGGAAAACGGAGTGCAGCTGAGGAAAACAGAGTGCAGCTAAGGTAAAGGAGTGCAGCTAAGGAAAAGGAGTGCAGCTAAGGAAAACGGAGTGCAGCTAAGGAATATGGAGTGCAGCTAAGGAAAATTGTGCTGCATAGGAAAAGAAGTGCAGCTATGGATAACGGAGTGCAGCTAAGGGAAACGGAGTGCAGCTGAGGAAAATTGTGCAGCTAAGGACAACGGAGTGCAGCCAAGGTAAAGGAGTGCAGTTAAGGAAAACAGAGTGCAGCTAATGAAAACGGAGTGCAGCTAAGGAAAACGGAGTGCAGCTAAGGTAAATGAGTGCAGCTAAGATAAAGGAGTGCAGCTAAGGAAAAGCAGTGCAGCTATGGAAAACGGAGTGCAGCTAAGGAACAGGATTGCAGCTAAGGAAAACGGAATGCAGCTAAGGAAAACGGAGTGCAGCTAAGGAAAACGGAGTGCAGCTAAGGAAAACGGAGTGCAGCTAAGGTAAAGGAGTGCAGCGAAGGTAAAGGAGTGCAGCCATGGAATAGGAGTGCAGCTAAGGAAAACGGAGTGCAGCTAAGGAAAACGGAGTGCTGCTTAGCAAAACTGAGTGCAGCTAAGGATAACAGATGGCAGCTAAGGAAAAGGAGTGCAGCTAAGGAAAACGGAGTGCAGCTAAGGAAAACGGAGTGCAGCTAAGGAAAAATAGTGCAGCTTAGGAAAACGGAGTGCAGCTGAGGAAAACAGAGTGCAGCTAAGGTAAAGGAGTGCAGCTAAGGAAAAGGAGTGCAGCAAAGGAAAACGGAGTGCAGCTAAGGAATATGGAGTGCAGCTAAGGAAAATTGTGCTGCTTAGGAAAAGAAGTGCAGCTAAGGAAAACGGAGTGCAGCTAAGGGAAACAGAGTGCAGCTGAGGAAAATTGTGCAGCTAAGGAAAACGGAGTGCAGCTAAGGTAAAGGAGTGCAGTTAAGGAAAACAGAGTGCAGCTAATGAAAACGGAGTGCAGCTAAGGAAAACGGAGTGCAGCTAAGGTAAATGAGTGCAGCTAAGATAAAGGAGTGCAGCTAAGGTAAAGGAGTGCAGCTAAGGTAAAGGATTGCAGCTAAGGAAAACGGTGTGCAGCTAAGGAAAACGCAGTGCAGCTAAGTGAAAGGAGTGCAGCTAAGGAAAACGGAGTGCAGCTAAGGTAAAGGAGTGCAGTTAAGGAAAACAGAGTGCAGCTAATGAAAACGGAGTGCAGCTAAGGAAAACGGAGTGCAGCTAAGGTAAATGAGTGCAGCTAAGATAAAGGAGTGCAGCTAAGGAAAAGCAGTGCAGCTATGGAAAACGGAGTGCAGCTAAGGAACAGGATTGCAGCTAAGGAAAACGGAATGCAGCTAAGGAAAACGGAGTGCAGCTAAGGTAAAGGAGTGCAGCGAAGGTAAAGGAGTGCAGCCATGGAATAGGAGTGCAGCTAAGGAAAACGGAGTGCAGCTAAGGAAAACGGAGTGCTGCTTAGCAAAACTGAGTGCAGCTAAGGATAACAGATGGCAGCTAAGGAAAAGGAGTGCAGCTAAGGAAAACGGAGTGCAGCTAAGGAAAACGGAGTGCAGCTAAGGAAAAATAGTGCAGCTTAGGAAAACGGAGTGCAGCTGAGGAAAACAGAGTGCAGCTAAGGTAAAGGAGTGCAGCTAAGGAAAAGGAGTGCAGCAAAGGAAAACGGAGTGCAGCTAAGGAATATGGAGTGCAGCTAAGGAAAATTGTGCTGCTTAGGAAAAGAAGTGCAGCTAAGGAAAACGGAGTGCAGCTAAGGGAAACAGAGTGCAGCTGAGGAAAATTGTGCAGCTAAGGAAAACGGAGTGCAGCTAAGGTAAAGGAGTGCAGTTAAGGAAAACAGAGTGCAGCTAATGAAAACGGAGTGCAGCTAAGGAAAACGGAGTGCAGCTAAGGTAAATGAGTGCAGCTAAGATAAAGGAGTGCAGCTAAGGTAAAGGAGTGCAGCTAAGGTAAAGGATTGCAGCTAAGGAAAACGGTGTGCAGCTAAGGAAAACGCAGTGCAGCTAAGTGAAAGGAGTGCAGCTAAGGAAAACGGAGTGCAGCTAAGGTAAAGGAGTGCAGCTAAGGTAAAGGAGTGCAGCTAATGAAAACGGTGTGCAGCTAAGGAAAACGGAGTGCAGCTAAGGAAAACAGAGTGCAGCTAAGGAAAAAAGGTGCTGCTACAGAAAACGGAGTGCTGCTTAGCAAAACTGAGTGCAGCTAAGGATAACAGAAGGCAGCTAAGGAAAAGGAGTGCAGCTAAGGAAAACGGAGAGCAGCTAAGGAAAACGGAGTGCAGCTAAGGAAAACGGAGTGCAGCTAAGGTAAAGGAGTGCAGCTAAGATAAAGGAGTGCAGCTAAGGACAAGTAGTGCAGCTAAGGAAAACGGAGTGCAGCTTAGGAAAAGGAGTGCAGCTAAGGAAAACGGAGTGCAGCTAAGGAAAAGGAGTGCAGCTAAGGAAAACGGAGTGCAGCTAAGGAAAACGGAGTGCAGCTACGGAAAAGGAGTGCAGCTAAGGTAAAGGAGTGCAGCTATGGAATAGGATTTCAGCTAAGGAAAACGGAGTGAAGCTAAGGAATAGGAATGCAGCTAAGGTAAAGGAGTGCAGCTAATGAAAACCGAGTGCAGCTAAGGAAAACAGAATGCAGTTAAGGAAAACAAAATGCAGCTAAGGAAAAGGAGTGCAGGTAATGAAAACCGAGTGCAGCTAAGGAAAACAGAATGCAGCTAAGTAAAAGGAGTGCAGCTAAGGTAAAGGAGTGCAACTCAGGAAAACAGAGTGCAGCTAAGGTAAAGGAGTGCAGCTGAGGATATAGAGTGCAGCTAAGGTAAAGGAGTGCAGCCAGGGAAAACGGAGTGCAGCTAAGGAAAACAGAGTGCACCTAAGGTAAAGGAGTGCAGCAAAGGAAAATAGAGTGCAGCTAAGGAAAAGAAGTGCAGCTAAGGAAAACAGAGTGCAGCTAAGGAAAGGAAGTGAAGCTAACGAAAACAGAGTGCATCCTGGGAAAACGGAGTGCAGCAAAGGAAAACGGAGTGCAGCTAAGGAAAACGGAGTGCAGCTAAGGAAAATTGTGCAGCTAATGAAAAGGAGTGCAGCTGAGGAAAACGGAGTGCAGCTTAGGAAAACGGAGTGCAGCTCAGGAAAATTGTGCAGCTAAGGATAACGGAGTGCAGCTAAGGTAAAGGAGTGCAGCTAAGGAAAACAGAGTGCAGCTAAGGAAAAGGAGTGCTGCTTTGGAAAACGGAGTGCTGCTTAGCAAAACGGAGTGCAGCTAAGGAAAACAGAATGCAGCTAAGGAAAAGGAGTGCAGCTAACGAAAACAGAGTGCAGCTAAGGAAAAGGAGTGCAGCTAAGGAAAACGGAGTGCAGCTAAGGTAAAGGAGTGCAGCTAAGGTAAAGGAGTGCAGCTAATGAAAACGGTGTGCAGCTAAGGAAAACGGAGTGCAGCTACGGAAAACAGAGTGCAGCTAAGGAAAAAAGGTGCTGCTACAGAAAACGGAGTGCTGCTTAGCAAAACTGAGTGCAGCTAAGGATAACAGAAGGCAGCTAAGGAAAAGGAGTGCAGCTAAGGAAAACGGAGTGCAGCTAAGGAAAAGGAGTGCAGCTTAGGAAAACGGAGTGCAGCTAAGGTAGAGGAGTGCAGCTAAGGAAAAGGAGTGCAGCTAAGGAAAACGGTGTGCAGCTAAGGAAAGCGGAGTGCAGCTAAGGAAAACAGAATGCAGCTAAGGAAAACAGTTGGCAGCTAAGGAAAAGGAGTGCACATAAGGTAAACCGAGTGCAGCTAAGGAAAACGAGTGCAGCTAAGGAAAAGGAGTGCAGCTAAGGAAAACCGAGTGCAGCTAAGGAAAACAGAGTGCAGCTAAGGAAAACAGAGTGCAGCTTAGGAAAACGGAGTGTGGCTAAGATGAAGGCGTGCAGTTAAGGAAAATGGAGTGCAGCTAAGGAAAAGAAGTTCAGCTAAGGAAAACAGAGTGCAGCTAAGGTGAAGGTTTTGCAGCTGAGGAAACGAAGTGCAGCTAAGGAAAACGGAGTGCAGCTAAGGAAAACAGAGTTAAGCTAAGGTAAAGGACTGCAGCTAAGGAAAACAGGGTGCAGCTAAGGAAAAGAAGTGCAGCAAAGGAAAACAGAGTGCAGCTTTGGTAAAGGAGTGCAGCTAAGGAAAATGAGTGCAGCTAAGGAAGACAGAGAGCAGCTAAGAAAAACGGAGTGCAGCTAAGGAAAACGGAGTGCAGCTAAGGTAAAGGAGTGCAGCTAAGATACAGGAGTGCAGCTAAGGAAAAGTAGTGCAGCTAAGGAAAACGGAGTGCAGCTAAGGAAAAGGAGTGCAGCTAAGGAAAACGGAGTGCAGCTAAGGAAAAGGAGTGCAGCTAAGGAAAACGGAGTGCAGCTAAGGTAAACGGAGTGCAGCTACGGTAAAGGAGTGCAGCTGAGGATATAGAGTGCAGCTAAGGTAAAGGAGTGCAGCTAAGGAAAACGGAGTGCAGCTAAGGAAAAGAGAGTGCACCTAAGGTAAAGGAGTGCAGCTAAGGAAAATAGAGTGCAGCTAAGGAAAAGAAGAGCAGCCATGGAAAACAGAGTGCAGCTAAGGAAAGGAAGGGAGCTGACGAAAACAGAGTGCAGCCTGGGAAAACAGAGTGCAGCTAAGGTAAAGGAGTGCAGCTAAGGTAAAGGAGCGCAGCTAAGGTAAAGGAGTGCAGCTAAGGAAAACGGTGTGCAGCTAAGGAAAACGGAGTGCAGCTAAGTGAAAGGAGTGCAGCTAAGGAAAACAGTGTGCAGCTAAGTTAAAGGAGTGCAGCTAAGTAAAACAGTGTGCAGCTAAGGTAAAGGAGTGCAGCTAAGGAAAACAGTGTGCAGCTAAGTTAAAGGAGTGCAGCTAAGGAAAACAGTGTGCAGCTAAGGTAAAGGAGTGCAGCTCAGGAAAACAGAGTGCAGCTAATGTAAAGGAGTGCAGCTAAGGAACACAGAGCGCAGCTAAGGTAAAGGAGTGCAGCTAAGGAAAACAGATTGCAGCTAAGGTAAAGGACGCAGCTAAGGAAAACCGAGTGCAGCTTAGGAAAACGGAGTGTGCTAAGATGAAGGCGTGCAGTTAAGAAAAATGGAGTGCAGCTAAGGAAAAGAAGTTCAGCTAAGGAAATCAGAGTGCAGCTAAGGTAAAGGTTTTGCAGCTGAGGCAAAGAAGTGCAGCTAAGGATAACGGAGTGCAGCTAAGGAAAACGGAGTGCAGCTAAGGAAAAGGAGTGCAGCTAAGGAAAACGGAGTGCAGCTAAGGAAAAGGAGTGCAGCTAAGGAAAACGGAGTGCAGCTAAGGAAAACGGAGTGCAGCTACGGTAAAGGAGTGCAGCTAAGGTAAAGGAGTGCAGCTAAGGAATAGGAGTGCAGCTAAGGAAAACGGAGTGCAGCAAAGGTAAATGAGTGCAGCTAAGGAAAACAGCGTGCAGCTAAGTTAAAGAAGTGCAGCTAAGGAAAACAGTGTGCAGCTAAGGTAAAGGAGTGCAGCTTAGCAAAACAGAGTGCAGCTAAGGTAAAGGAGTGCAGCTAAGGAACACAGAGCGCAGCTAAGGTAAAGGAGTGCAGCTAAGGAACAAAGAGCGCAGCTAAGTTAAAGGAGTGAATCTAAGGAAAACAGAGTGTAGCTAAGGAAAAGAAGTGCATCAAAGGTAAAGGAGTACAGCTAAGGAAAACAGAGTGCAGCTAAGAATAAGAAATGCAGCTGAGGAATACAGAGTTCAGCTAAGGTAAAGTACTGCAGCTGAGGAAAACAGAGTGCAGCTAAGGAAAAGTAGTGCAGCAAAGGAAAACGGAGTGCAGCTATGGTAAAGGACTGCAGCTAAGGAAAACGGATTGCAGCTAAGGAAAATGGAGTGCAGCTAAGGAAAATTGTGCAGCTAAGGAAAAGGTGTGCAGCTAAGGAAAACGGAGTGCAGCTAAGGAAAACGGAGTGCAGCTGAGGAAAACAGAGTGCAGCTAAGGTAAAGGAGTGCAGCTAAGGAAAAGGAGTGCAGCTAAGGAAAACGGAGTGCAGCTAAGGAATATGGAGTGCAGCTAAGGAAAATTGTGCTGCATAGGAAAAGAAGTGCAGCTATGGATAACGGAGTGCAACTAAGGGAAACGGAGTGCAGCTGAGGAAAATTGTGCAGCTAAGGACAACGGAGTGCAGCCAAGGTAAAGGAGTGCAGTTAAGGAAAACAGAGTGCAGCTAATGAAAACGGAGTGCAGCTAAGGAAAACGGAGTGCAGCTAAGGTAAATGAGTGCAGCTAAGATAAAGGAGTGCAGCTAAGGAAAAGCAGTGCAGCTATGGAAAACGGAGTGCAGCTAAGGAACAGGATTGTAGCTAAGGAAAACGGAATGCAGCTAAGGAAAACGGAGTGCAGCTAAGGAAAACGGAGTGCAGCTAAGGAAAACGGAGTGCAGCTAAGGTAAAGGAGTGCAGCGAAGGTAAAGGAGTGCAGCCATGGGATAGGAGTGCAGCTAAGGAAAACGGAGTGCAGCTAAGGAAAACGGAGTGCAGCTAAGGAAAACAGAATGCAATTAAGGAAAACAAAATGCAGCTAAGGAAAAGGAGTGCAGCTAAGGAAAACAGAGTTCAGCTAAGGAAAGGAATTGAGGCTGAGTAAAATAGAAGTGCAGCTAAGGAAAACGGAGTGCAACTCAGCAAAATTTTGCAACTAAGGAAAACGGAGTGCAGCTAAGGTAAAGAGGTGCAGCTAAGGAAAACAAAGTGCAGCTAAGGAAAAAAGGTGCTGCTAAGGAAAACGGAGTGCTGCTTAGCAAAACTGAGTGCAGCTAAGGATAACAGAAGGCAGCTAAGGAAAAGGAGTGCAGCTAAGGAAAACGGAGTGCAGCTAAAGAAAAATAGTGCAGCTTAGGAAAACGGAGTGCAGCTAAGGTAAAGGAGTGCAGCTAAGGTAAAGGAGTGCAGCTAAGGAAAACGGTATGCAGCTAAGGAAAGCGGAGTGCAGCTAAGGAAAACAGAATGCAGCTAAGGAAATCAGTTGGCATCTAAGGAAAAGGAGCGCACATAAGGTAAACCGAGTGCAGCTAAGGAAAACGAGTGCAGCTAAGGAAAATGAGTGCAGCTAAGGAAAACCGAGTGCAGCTAAGGAAAACAGAGTGCAGCTAAGGAAAACAGAGTGCAGCTAAGGAAAACAGAGTGCAGCTAAGGAAAAGAAGTGCAGCTAAGGAAAACGGAGTGCAGCTAAGGAAAAGAAGAGCAGCTAAGGAAAATAAGTGCAGCCATGGAAAACAGAGTGCAGCTAAGGAAAGGAAGGGAGCTGACGAAAACAGAGTGCAGCCTGGGAAAACGGAGTGCATCTAAGGTAAAGGAGTGCAGATAAGGTAAAGGAGTGCAGCTAAGGTAAAGGAGTGCAGCTAAGGAAAACGGTGTGCAGCTAAGGAAAACGGAGTGCAGCTAAGTGAAAGGAGTGCAGCTAAGGAAAACAGTGTGCAGCTAAGTTAAAGGAGTGCAGCTAAGGAAAACAGTGTGCAGCTAAGGTAAAGGAGTGCAGCTAAGGAAAACAGAGTGCAGCTAATGTAAAGTAGTGCAGCTAAGGAACACAGAGCGCAGCTAAGGTAAAGGAGTGCAGCTAAGGAAAACAGATTGCAGCTAAGGTAAAGGAGTGCAGCTAAGGAAAACCGAGTGCAGCTTAGGAAAATGGAGTGTGGCTAAGATGAAGGCGTGCAGTTAAGGAAAATGGAGTGCATCTAAGGAAAAGAAGTTCAGCTAAGGAAAACAGAGTGCAGCTAAGGTAAAGGTTTTGCAGCTGAGGAAAAGAAGTCCAGCTAAGGATAACGGAGTGCAGCTTAGGAAAATAGAGTGCAGCTAAGGAACACAGAGCGCAGCCATGGTAAAGGAGTGCAGCTAAGGAACACAGAGCGCAGCTAAGTTGAAGGAGTGAAGCTAAGGAAAACAGAATGTAGCTAAGGAAAAGAAGTGCAGCTACGGTAAAGGAGTACAGCTAAGGAAACAAAGTGCAGCTAAGAATAAGAAATGCAGCTGAGGAAAACAGAGTTCAGCTCAGGTAAAGGACTGCAGCTGAGGAAAACAGAATGCAGCTAAGGAAAAGAAGTGCAGCAAAGGAAAACGGAGTGCAGCTATGGTAAAGGACTGCAGCTAAGGAAAACGGATTGCAGCTAAGGAAAATGGAGTGCAGCTAAGGAAAATTGTGCAGCTAAGGAAAAGGTGTGCAGCTAAGGAAAACGGAGTGCAGCTAAGGAAAACGGAGTGCAGCTGAGGAAAAAAGAGTGCAGCTAAGGTAAAGGAGTGCAGCTAAGGAAAAGGAGTGCAGCAAAGGAAAACGGAGTGCAGCTAAGGAATATGGAGTGCAGCTAAGGAAAATTGTGCTGCTTAGGAAAAGAAGTGCAGCTAAGGAAAACGGAGTGCAGCTAAGGGAAACAGAGTGCAGCTGAGGAAAATTGTGCAGCTAAGGAAAACGGAGTGCAGCTAAGGTAAAGGAGTGCAGTTAAGGAAAACAGAGTGCAGCTAATGAAAACGGAGTGCAGCTAAGGAAAACGGAGTGCAGCTAAGGTAAATGAGTGCAGCTAAGATAAAGGAGTGCAGCTAAGGTAAAGGAGTGCAGCTAAGGTAAAGGATTGCAGCTAAGGAAAACGGTGTGCAGCTAAGGAAAACGCAGTGCAGCTAAGTGAAAGGAGTGCAGCTAAGGAAAACAGTGTGCAGCTAAGTTAAAGGAGTGCAGCTAAGGAAAACAGTGTGCAGCTAAGGTAAAGGAGTGCAGCTAAGGAAAACAGAGTGCAGCTAATGTAAAGGAGTGCAGCTAAGGAACACAGAGCGCAGCTAAGGTAAAGGAGTGCAGCTAAGGAAAACAGATTGCAGCTAAGGTAAAGGAGTGCAGCTAAGGAAAACCAAGTGCAGCTTAGGAAAACGGAGTGTGGCTAAGATGAAGGCGTGCAGTTAAGGAAAATGGAGTGCAGCTAAGGAAAAGAAGTTCAGCTAAGGAAAACAGAGTGCAGCTAAGGTAAAGGAGTGCAGCTCAGGAAAACAGAGTGCAGCTAAGGTAAAGGAGTGCAGCTGAGGATATAGAGTGCAGCTAAGGTAAAGGAGTGCAGCCAAGGAAAACAGAGTGCAGCTAAGGAAAACAGAGTGCACCTAAGGTAAAGGAGTGCAGCTAAGGAAAAGAAGTGCAGCTAAGGAAAACAGAGTGCAGCTAAGGAAAGGAAGTGAAGCTAACGAAAACAGAGTGCATCCTGGGAAAACGGAGTGCAGCAAAGGAAAACGGAGTGCAGCTAAGGAAAACGGAGTGCAGCTAAGGAAAAGGAGTGCTGCTTTGGAAAACGGAGTGCTGCTTAGCAAAACGGAGTGCAGCTAAGGAAAACAGAATGCAGCTAAGGAAAAGGAGTGCAGCTAACGAAAACAGAGTGCAGGTAAGGAAAAGGAGTGCAGCTAAGGAAAACGGAGTGCAGCTAAGGGAAAGGAGTGCAGCTAAGGTAAAGGAGTGCAGCTAAGGAAAACGGTGTGCAGCTAAGGAAAACGGAGTGCAGCTAAGGAAAACAGAGTGCAGCTAAGGAAAAAAGGTGCTGCTACAGAAAACGGAGTGCTGCTAAGCAAAACTGAGTGCAGCTAAGGATAACAGAAGGCAGCTAAGGAAGAGGAGTGCAGATAAGGAAAACGGAGTGCAGCTAAGGAAAAGGAGTGCAGCTAAGGAAAACGGAGTGCAGCTAAGGTAGAGGAGTGCAGCCACGGAAAAGGAGTGCAGCTAAGGAAAACGGTGTGCAGCTAAGGAAAGCGGAGTGCAGCTAAGGATAACAGAATGCAGCCACGGAAAACAGTTGGCAGCTAAGGAAAAGGAGTGCAGCTAAGGAAAAGGAGTGCAGCTAAGGAAAACAGAGTGCAGCTAAGGAAAACAGAGTGCAGCTAAGGAAAACAGAGTGCAGCTTAGGAAAACCGAGTGCAGCTAAGGAAAACCGAGTGCAGCTAAGGAAAACAGAGTGCAGCTAAGGAAAACAGAGTGCAGCTTAGGAAAACGGAGTGTGGCTAAGATGAAGGCGTGCAGTTAAGGAAAATGGAGTGCAGCCACGGAAAAGAAGTTCAGCTAAGGAAAACAGAGTGCAGCTAAGGTGAAGGTTTTGCAGCTGAGGAAACGAAGTGCAGCTAAGGAAAACGGAGTGCAGCTAAGGAAAACAGAGTTAAGCTAAGGTAAAGGACTGCAGCTAAGGAAAACAGAGTGCAGCTAAAGAAAACAAGTGCAGCAAAGGAAAACAGAGTGCAGCTTTGGTAAAGGAGTGCAGCTAAGGAAAATGAGTGCAGCTAAGGAAGACGGAGAGCAGCTAAGAAAAACGGAGTGCAGCTAAGGAAAACGGAGTGCAGCTAAGGTAAAGGAGTGCAGCTAAGATAAAGGAGTGCAGCTAAGGAAAAGTAGTGCAGCTAAGGAAAACGGAGTGCAGCTAAGGAAAAGGAGTGCAGCTGAGGAAAACGGAGTGCAGCTAAGGAAAAGGAGTGCAGCTAAGGAAAACGGAGTGCAGCTAAGGTAAACGGAGTGCAGCTACGGTAAAGGAGTGCAGCTAAGGTAAAGGAGTGCAGCTATGGATTAGGAGTGCAGGTAAGGAAAACGGAGTGCAGCTAAGGAATAGGAGTGCAGCTAAGGTAATGGAGTGCAGCGAAGGAAAACAGAATGCAGTTAAGGAAAACAAAATGCAGCTAAGGAAAAGGAGTGCAGCTAATGAAAACGGAGTGCAGCTAAGAAAAACAGAATGCAGCTAAGGAAAAGGTGTGCAGCTAAGGTAAAGGAGTGCAGCTCAGGAAAACAGAGTGCAGCTAAGGTAAAGGAGTGCAGCTGAGGATATAGAGTGCAGCTAAGGTAAAGGAGTGCAGCTAAGGAAAACGGAGTGCAGCTAAGGAAAACAGAGTGCACCTAAGGTAAACAGTTAAGCTAAGGAAAATAGAGTGCAGCTAAGGAAAGGAAGGGAGCTGACGAAAACAGAGTGCAGCCTGGGAAAACGGAGTGCAGCTAAAATAAAGGAGTGCAGCTAAGGTAAAGGAGTGCAGCTAAGGTAAAGGAGTGCAGCTAAGGAAAACGGTGTGCAGCTAAGGAAAACGGAGTGCATATAATTGAAAGGAGTGCAGCTAAGGAAAACAGTGTGCAGCTAAGTTAAAGGAGTGCAGCTAAGTAAAACAGTGTGCAGCTAAGGTAAAGGAGTGCAGCTAAGGAAAACAGAGTGCAGCTAATGTAAAGGAGTGCAGCTAAGGAACACAGAGCGCAGCTAAGGTAAAGGAGTGCAGCTAAGGAAAACAGATTGCAGCTAAGGTAAAGGAGTGCAGCTAAGGAAAACCGAGTGCAGTTTAGGAAAACGGAGTGTGGCTAAGGTAAAGGAGTGCAGCTAAGGAAAAGTAGTGCAGCTAAGGAAAACGGAGTGCAGCTCAGGAAAAGAAGTTCAGCTAAGGAAAACAGAGTGCAGCTAAGGTAAAGGTTTTGCAGCTGAGGAAAAGAAGTGCAGCTAAGGATAACGGAGTGCAGCTAAGGAAAATAGAGTGCAGCTAAGGTAAAGGAGTGCAGCTAAGGAACACAGAGCGCTGCTAAGGTAAAGGAGTGCAGCTAAGGAACACTGAGCGCAGCTAAGTTAAAGGAGTGAAGCTAAGGAAAACAGAGTGTAGCTAAGGAAAGAAGTGCAGCAAAGGTAAAGGAGTACAGCTAAGGAAAACAGACTGCAGCTAAGAATAAGAAATGCAGCTGAGGAAAACAGAGTTCAGCTAAGGTAAAGGACTGCAGCTGAGGAAAACAGACTGCAGCTAAGAATAAGAAATGCAGCTGAGGAAAACAGAGTTCAGCTAAGGTAAAGGACTGCAGCTGAGGAAAACAGAGTGCAGCTAAGGAAAAGAAGTGCAGCAAAGGAAAACAGAGTGCAGCTATGGTAAAGGACTGCAGCTAAGGAAAACGCAGTGCAGCTAAGGAAAATGGAGTGCAGCTAAGGAAAATTGTGCAGCTAAGGAAAAGGTGTGCAGCTAAGGAAAACGGAGTGCAGCTAAGGAAAACGGAGTGCAGCTGAGGAAAACAGAGTGCAGCTAAGGTAAAGGAGTGCAGCAAAGGAAAAGGAGTGCAGCTAAGGAAAACGGAGTGCAGCTAAGGAATATGGAGTGCAGCTAAGGAAAATTGTGCTGCTTAGGAAAAGAAGTGCAGCTAAGGAAAACGGAGTGCAGCTAAGGGAAACGGAGTGCAGCTGACGAAAATTGTGCAGCTAAGGAAAACGGAGTGCAGCTAAGGTAAAGGAGTGCAGTTAATGAAAACTAAGTGCAGCTAATGAAAACGGAGTGCAGCTAAGGAAAACGGAGTGCAGCTAAGGTAAATGAGTGCAGCTAAGATAAAGGAGTGCAGCTAAGGAAAAGCAGTGCAGCTAAGGAAAACGGAATGCAGCTAAGGAAAAGGGAGTGCAGCTAAGGAAAACGGAGTGCAGCTAAGGAAAACGGAGTGCAGCTAAGGAAAACGGAGTGCAGCGAAGGTAAAGGAGTGCAGCTAAGGAATAGGAGTGCAGCTAAGGAAAACGGAGTGCAGCTAAGGAAAACAGAATGCAGCTAAGGAAAGGAATTGAGGCTGAGTAAAACGGAGTGCAGCTAAGCAAAACGGAGTGCAACTCAGCAAAATTTTGCAACTAAGGAAAACGGAGTGCAGCTAAGGTAAGGAAGTGCAGCTAAGGAAAACAGAGTGCAGCTAAGGAAAAAAGGTGCTGCTAAGGAAAACGGAGTGCTGCTTAGCAAAACTGAGTGCAGCTAAGGATAACAGAAGGCAGCTATGGAAAAGGAGTGCAGCTAAGGAAAACGGAGTGCAGCTAAGGAAAAGGAGTGCAGCTTAGGAAAATGGAGTGCAGCTAAGGTAAAGGAGTGCAGCTAAGGAAAAGGAGTGCAGCTAAGGAAAACGGTGTGCAGCAAAGGAAAACAGAGTGCAGCTTTGGTAAAGGAGTGCAGCTAAGGAAAATGAGTGCAGCTAAGGAAGACGGTGAGCAGCTAAGAAAAACGGAGTGCAGCTAAGGAAAACGGAGTGCAGCTAAGGTAAAGGAGTGCAGCTAAGATAAAGGAGTGCAGCTAAGGAAAAGTAGTGCAGCTAAGGAAAACGGAGTGCAGCTAAGGAAAAGGAGTGCAGCTAAGGAAAACGGAGTGTAGCTAAGGAAAAGGAGTGCAGCTAAGGAAAACGGAGTGCAGCTAAGGTAAACGGAGTGCAGCTACGGTAAAGGAGTTCAGCTAAGGTAAAGGAGTGCAGCTAAGGATTAGGAGTGCAGCTAAGGAAAACGGAGTGCAGCTAAGGAATAGGAGTGCAGCTAAGGTAAAGGAGTGCAGCTAAGGAAAACAGAATGCAGCTAAGGTAAAGGAGTGCAGCTAAGGTAAAACAGTGCAGCTAAGGAAAACACAGTGCAGCTAAGGTAAAGGAGTGCAGCTGAGGATACAGAGTGCAGGTAAGGTAAAGTAGTGCAGCTAAGGAAAACGGAGTGCAGCTAAGGAAAATATAGTGCAGCTGAGGAAAAGAAGTGCAGCTAAGGATAACAGATTGCAGCTAATGAAAGGAAGCGCAGCTGAGGAAATCAGAGTGCAGCTTGGGAAAACGGAGTGCAGCAAAGGAAAACGGAGTGCAGCTAAGGATTACAGAGTGTAGCTAAGGAAAATTGTGCAGCTACGGAAAAGGAGTGCAGCTGAGGAAAACGGAGTGCAGCTAAGGAAGACGGAGTGAAGCTCAGGAAAATTGTGCAGCTGAGGAAAAGGAGTGCAGCTAAGGTAAAGGAGTGCAGCTAAGGAAAACAGAGTGCAGCTAAGGGAAAGGAGGGATGCTAAGGAATACGGAGTGCTGCTTAGGAAAACGGAGTGCAGCTAAGGAAAACAGAATGCAGCTAAGGAAAAGGAGTGCAGCTAAGGAAAACGGAGTGCAGCTAAGGCAAAGGAGTGCAGCTAAGGTCAAGGAGTGCAGCTAAGGAAAACGGATTGCAGCTAAGGAAAACGGAGTGCAGCTAAGGAAAACGGAGTGCAGCTAAGGAAAACAGAATGCAGCTAAGAAAACCAGAATGCAGCTAAGGAAAAGGAGCGCAGATAAGGAATACGGAGTGCAGCTAAGGAAAATTGCGCTGCTAAGGAAACGAAGTGCAGCTAAGGAAACCGGAGTGCAGTTAAGGAAAACGGAGTGCAGCTGAGGAAAATTGTGCAGTTAAGGAAAAGAAGTGCAGCAAAGGAAACCAGAGTGCAGCTATGGTAATGGACTGCAGCTAAGGAAAACGGAGTGCAGCTAAGGAAAATGGAGTGCAGCTAAGGATAATTTTGCAGCTAAGGAAAAGGTGTGCAGCTAAGGAAAACGGAGTGCAGCTAAGGAAAACGGAGTACAGCTGAGGAAAACAGAGTGCAGCTAAGGTAAAGGAGTGCAGCTAAGGAAAAGGAGTGCAGCTAAGGAATAGGAGCGCAGCTAAGGAAAACGGAGTGCAGCTAAGGAAAATGGAGTGCAGCTAAGGATAATTTTGCAGCTAAGGAAAAGGTGTGCAGCTAAGGAAAACGGAGTGCAGCTAAGGAAAACGGAGTACAGCTGAGGAAAACAGAGTGCAGCTAAGGTAAAGGAGTGCAGCTAAGGAAAAGGAGTGCAGCTAAGGAATAGGAGCGCAGCTAAGGAAAACGGAGTGCAGCTAAGGATAATTGTGCTGCTAAGGAAAAGAAGTGCAGCTAAGGAAAACGGAGTGCAACTAAGGAAAACGGAGTGCAGCTGAGGAAAATTGTGCAGCTAAGGAAAACGGAGTGCAGCTAAGGTAAAGGAGTGCAGTTAAGGAAAACAGAGTGCAGCTAATGAAAACGGAGTGCAGCTAAGGAAAACGGAGTGCAGCTAAGGTAATGGAGTGCAGCTAAGATAAAGGAGTGCAGCTAAGGAAAAGCAGTGTAGCTAAGGAAAACGAAGTGCAGCTAAGGAAAAGGAGTGCAGCTAAGGAAAACAGAATGCAGCTAAGGAAAACGGAGTGCAGCTCAGGAAAACGGAGTGCAGCTACGGAAAAGGAGTGCAGCTAAGGTAAAGGAGTGCAGCTAAGGAAAACGGAGCGCAGCTAAGGAAAACGGAGTGCAGCTAAGGAAAAGGAGTGCAGCTAAGGTAAAGGGGTGCAGCTCAGGAAAACAGAGTGCAGCTAAGGTAAAGGAGTGCAGCTAAGGATATAGAGTGCAGCTAAGGTAAAGGAGTGCAGCTAAGGAAGACGGAGTGAAGCTCAGGAAAATTGTGCAGCTAAGGAAAAGGAGTGCAGCTAAGGTAAAGGAGTGCAGCTAAGGAAAACAGAGTGCAGCTAAGGGAAAGGAGGGATGCTAAGGAATACGGAGTGCTGCTTAGGAAAACGGAGTGCAGCTAAGGAAAACAGAATGCAGCTAAGGAAAAGGAGTGCAGCTAAGGAAAACGGAGTGCAGCTAAGGCAAAGGAGTGCAGCTAAGGTCAAGGAGTGCAGCTAAGGAAAACGGATTGCAGCTAAGGAAAACGGAGTGCAGCTAAGGAAAATGGAGTGCAGCTAAGGAAAACAGAATGCAGCTAAGAAAACAGAATGCAGCTAAGGAAAAGGAGGGCAGATAAGGAATACGGAGTGCAGCTAAGGAAAATTGCGCTGCTAAGGAAACGAAGTGCAGCTAAGGAAAACGGAGTGCAGCTAAGGAAAACGGAGTGCAGCTGAGGAAAATTGTGCAGCTAAGGAAAAGAAGTGCAGCAAGGGAAACCAGAGTGCAGCTATGGTAAAGGACTGCAGCTAAGGAAAACGGAGTGCAGCTAAGGAAAATGGAGTGCAGCTAAGGTAAAGGAGTGCAGCTAAGGAATAGGAGCGCAGCTAAGGAAAACGGAGTGCAGCTAAGGAATAGGAGCGCAGCTAAGGAAAACGGAGTGCAGCTAAGGATCATTGTGCTGCTAAGGAAAAGAAGTGCAGCTAAGGAAAACGGAGTGCAACTAAGGAAAACGGAGTGCAGCTGAGGAAAATTGTGCAGCTAAGGAAAACGGAGTGCAGCTAAGGTAAAGGAGTGCAGTTAAGGAAAACAGAGTGCAGCTAATGAAAACGGAGTGCAGCTAAGGAAAACGGAGTGCAGCTAAGGTAATGGAGTGCAGCTAAGATAAAGGAGTGCAGCTAAGGAAAAGCAGTGCAGCTAAGGAAAACGGAGTGCAGCTAAGGAAAAGGAGTGCAAATAAGGAAAACGGAATGCAGCTAAGGAAAACGGAGTGCAGCTCAGGAAAACGGAGTGCAGCTACGGTAAAGGAGTGCAGCTAAGGTAAAGGAGTGCAGCTAAGGAAAACGGAGCGCAGCTAAGGAAAACGGACTGCAGCTAAGGAAAACAGAATGCAGTTAAGGACAACAAAATGCACCTAAGGAAAAGGAGTGCAGCTAAGGAAAACGGATTGCAGCTAAGGAATACAGAATGCAGCTAAGGATAAGGAGTGCAGCTAAGGTAAAGGAGTGCAGCTCAGGAAAACAGAGTGCAGCTAAGGTAAAGGAGTGCAGCTGAGGATATAGAGTGCAGCTAAGGTAAAGGAGTGCAGCTAAGGAAAACGGAGTGCAGCTAAGGAAAACAGAGTGCACCTAAGGTAAAGGAGTGAAGCAAAGGAAAATAGAGTGCAGCTAAGGAAAAGAAGTGCAGCTAAGGAAAACAGAGTGCAGCTAAGGAAAGGAAGTGAGGCTGAGTAAAACCGAGTGTACCTAAGGAATAGTATTGCAGCAAAGGAATAGGAGTGCAGCTAAGGAAAACTGATTGCAGCTAAGGAATAGGAGTGCAGCTAAGGTGAAGGAGTGCAGCTAAGGAAAACAGAATGCAGTTAAGGAAAACAAAATGCAGCTAAGGAAAAGGAGTGCAGCTAAGGTAAAGGAGTGCAGCTGAGGATATAGAGTGCAGCTAAGGTAAAGGAGTGCAGCTGAGGATATAGAGTGCAGCTAAGGTAAAGGAGTGCATCTAAGGAAAACGGAGTGCAGCCAAGGAAAACAGAGTGCACCTAAGGTAAAGGAGGGAAGCAAAGGAAAATAGAGTGCAGCTAAGGAAAAGAAGTGCAGCTAAGGAAAATTGTGCAGCTGAGGAAAAGGAGTGCTGCTAAGGAAAACGGAGTGCTGCTGAGGAAAATTGTGCAGCAATGGAAAACGGAGTGCAGCTAAGTTAAAGGAGTGCAGCTAAGGAAAATTGTGCAGCTAAGGAAAAGGAGTGCAGCTAAGGAAAACGGAGTGCAGCTAAGGATAACGGAGTGCAGCTAAGGAAAACGGAGTGCAGCTAAGGAAAACGGAGTGCAGCTAAGGAAAACGGAGTGCAGCTAAGGTGAAGGAGTGCAGCTAAGGTAAAGGAGTGCAGCTAAGGAAAACGGAGTGCAGCTACGGAAAACGGAGTGCAGCTAAGGAAAATGGAATGCAGCTAATGAAAACAGAATGCAGCTAAGGAAAAGGAGTGCAGCTAAGGGAAAGGAGTGCAGCTAAGGTAAACGGAGTGCAGCTAAGGAAAATTGTGCAGCTAAGGAATAGGAGTGCAGCTAAGGAAAACAGAGTGCAGCTAAGGAAAATTGTGCAGCTAAGGAAAAGGAGTGCAGCTAAGGAAAATTGTGCAGCTAAGGAATCCTGAATTCAGCTAAGGAAAAGGAGTGCAGCCATGGAAAACAGAGTGCAGCTAAGGAAAACGGAGTGCAGCCAATGAAAACGGAGTGCAGCTAGGGAAAACGGATTGCAGCTAAGGAAAATAGTGCAGCTAAGGAAAAGGAGTGCAGCTAAGGAAAAGGAGTGCAGCATTGGAAAACGGAGTGCAGCTAAGGAAAACGGAGTGCAGCTGAGGAAAATTGTGCAGCTAAGGAAAACGGAGTGCAGCTAATGTAAAGGAGTGCAGCTAAGGTAATGGAGTGCAGCTAAGATAAAGGAGTGCAGCTAAGGAAAAGCAGTGTAGCTAAGGAAAACGGAGTGCAGCTAAGGAAAACGGAGTGCAGCTAAGGAAAAGGAGTGCAGCTAAGGAAAACGGAATGCAGCTAAGGAAAACGGAGTGCAGCTCAGGAAAACGGAGTGCAGCTACGGTAAAGGAGTGCAGCTAAGGTAAAGGAGTGCAGCTAAGGAAAACGGAGCGCAGCTAAGGAAAACGGAGTGCAGCTAAGAAAAACAGAGTGCACCTAAGGTAAAGGAGTGAAGCAAAGGAAAATAGAGTGCAGCTAAGGAAAAGAAGTGCAGCTAAGGTAAAGGGGTGCAGCTCAGGAAAACAGAGTGCAGCTAAGGTAAAGGAGTGCAGCTAAGGATATAGAGTGCAGCTAAGGTAAAGGAGTGCAGCTAAGGAAGACGGAGTGAAGCTCAGGAAAATTGTGCAGCTAAGGAAAAGGAGTGCAGCTAAGGTAAAGAAGTGCAGCTAAGGAAAACAGAGTGCAGCTAAGGGAAAGGAGGGATGCTAAGGAATACGGAGTGCTGCTTAGGAAAACGGAGTGCAGCTAAGGAAAACAGAATGCAGCTAAGGAAAAGGAGTGCAGCTAAGGAAAACGGAGTGCAGCTAAGGCAAAGGAGTGCAGCTAAGGTCAAGGAGTGCAGCTAAGGAAAACGGATTGCAGCTAAGGAAAACGGAGTGCAGCTAAGGAAAATGGAGTGCAGCTAAGGAAAACAGAATGCAGCTAAGAAAACAGAATGCAGCTAAGGAAAAGGAGGGCAGATAAGGAATACGGAGTGCAGCTAAGGAAAATTGCGCTGCTAAGGAAACGAAGTGCAGCTAAGGAAAACGGAGTGCAGCTAAGGAAAACGGAGTGCAGCTGCGGAAAATTGTGCAGCTAAGGAAAAGAAGTGCAGCAAAGGAAACCAGAGTGCAGCTATGGTAAAGGACTGCAGCTAAGGAAAACGGAGTGCAGCTAAGGAAAATGGAGTGCAGCTAAGGTAAAGGAGTGCAGCTAAGGAATAGGAGCGCAGCTAAGGAAAACGGAGTGCAGCTAAGGAATAGGAGCGCAGCTAAGGAAAACGGAGTGCAGCTAAGGATCATTGTGCTGCTAAGGAAAAGAAGTGCAGCTAAGGAAAACGGAGTGCAACTAAGGAAAACGGAGTGCAGCTGAGGAAAATTGTGCAGCTAAGGAAAACGGAGTGCAGCTAAGGTAAAGGAGTGCAGTTAAGGAAAACAGAGTGCAGCTAATGAAAACAGAGTGCAGCTAAGGAAAACGGAGTGCAGCTAAGGTAATGGAGTGCAGCTAAGATAAAGGAGTGCAGCTAAGGAAAAGCAGTGCAGCTAAGGAAAACGGAGTGCAGCTAAGGAAAAGGAGTGCAAATAAGGAAAACGGAATGCAGCTAAGGAAAACGGAGTGCAGCTCAGGAAAACGGAGTGCAGCTACGGTAAAGGAGTGCAGCTAAGGTAAAGGAGTGCAGCTAAGGAAAACGGAGCGCAGCTAAGGAAAACGGAGTGCAGCTAAGGAAAACAGAATGCAGTTAAGGACAACAAAATGCACCTAAGGAAACGGAGTGCAGCTAAGGAAAACGGATTGCAGCTAAGGAATACAGAATGCAGCTAAGGATAAGGAGTGCAGCTAAGGTAAAGGAGTGCAGCTCAGGAAAACAGAGTGCAGCTAAGGTAAAGGAGTGCAGCTGAGGATATAGAGTGCAGCTAAGGTAAAGGAGTGCAGCTAAGGAAAACGGAGTGCAGCTAAGGAAAACAGAGTGCACCTAAGGTAAAGGAGTGAAGCAAAGGAAAATAGAGTGCAGCTAAGGAAAAGAAGTGCAGCTAAGGAAAACAGAGTGCAGCTAAGGAAAGGAAGTGAGGCTGAGTAAAACCGAGTGTACCTAAGGAATAGTATTGCAGCAAAGGAATAGGAGTGCAGCTAAGGAAAACTGATTGCAGCTAAGGAATAGGAGTGCAGCTAAGGTGAAGGAGTGCAGCTAAGGAAAACAGAATGCAGTTAAGGAAAACAAAATGCAGCTAAGGAAAAGGAGTGCAGCTAAGGTAAAGGAGTGCAGCTGAGGAAAACAGAATGCAGCTAAGGAAAACAGTTGGCAGCTAAGGAAAAGGAGTGCACATAAGGTAAACCGAGTGCAGCTAAGGAAAACGACTGCAGCTAAGGAAACGGACTGCAGCTAAGGAAAACAGAGTGCAGCTAAGGAAAACAGAGTGCAGCTAAGGAAAACAGAGTGCAGCTTAGGAAAACGGAGTGTGGCTAAGATGAAGGCGTGCAGTTAAGGAAAATGGAGTGCAGCTAAGGAAAAAAGTTCAGCTAAGGAAAACAGAGTGCAGCTAAGGTGAAAGTTTTGCAGCTGAGGAAAAGAAGTGCAGCTAAGGAAAACGGAGTGCAGCTAAGGAAAACAGAGTTAAGCTAAGGTAAATGAGTGCAGCTAAGGAAAAGAAGTGCAGCATAGGAAAACAGAGTGCAGCTTTGGTAAAGGAGTGCAACTAAGGAAAATGAGTGCAGCTAAGGAAGACGGAGAGCAGCTAAGAAAAACGGAGTGCAGCTAAGGAAAACGGAGTGCAGCTAAGGTAAAGGAGTGCAGCTAAGATACAGGAGTGCAGCTAAGGAAAAGTAGTGCAGCTAAGGAAAACGGAGTGCAGCTAAGGAAAAGGAGTGCAGCTAAGGAAAATGGAGTGCAGCTAAGGAAAAGGAGTGCAGCTAAGGAAAACGGAGTGCAGCTAAGGTAAACGGAGTGCAGCTACGGTAAAGGAGTTCAGCTAAGGTAAAGGAGTGCAGCTAAGGATTAGGAGTGCAGCTAAGGAAAACGGAGTGCAGCTAAGGAATAGGAGTGCAGCTAAGGTAAAGGAGTGCAGCTAAGGAAAACAGAATGCAGCTAAGGTAAAGGAGTGCAGCTAAGGTAAAACAGTGCAGCTAAGGAAAACACAGTGCAGCTAAGGTAAAGGAGTGCAGCTGAGGATACAGAGTGCAGGTAAGGTAAAGTAGTGCAGCTAAGGAAAACGGAGTGCAGCTAAGGAAAATATAGTGCAGCTAAGGAAAAGAAGTGCAGCTAAGGATAACAGATTGCAGCTAATGAAAGGAAGTGCAGCTGAGGAAAACAGAGTGCAGCTTGGGAAAACGGAGTGCAGCAAAGGATCATTGTGCTGCTAAGGAAAAGAAGTGCAGCTAAGGAAAACGGAGTGCAACTAAGGAAAACGGAGTGCAGCTGAGGAAAATTGTGCAGCTAAGGAAAACGGAGTGCAGCTAAGGTAAAGGAGTGCAGTTAAGGAAAACAGAGTGCAGCTAATGAAAACAGAGTGCAGCTAAGGAAAACGGAGTGCAGCTAAGGTAATGGAGTGCAGCTAAGATAAAGGAGTGCAGCTAAGGAAAAGCAGTGCAGCTAAGGAAAACGGAGTGCAGCTAAGGAAAAGGAGTGCAAATAAGGAAAACGGAATGCAGCTAAGGAAAACGGAGTGCAGCTCAGGAAAACGGAGTGCAGCTACGGTAAAGGAGTGCAGCTAAGGTAAAGGAGTGCAGCTAAGGAAAACGGAGCGCAGCTAAGGAAAACGGAGTGCAGCTAAGGAAAACAGAATGCAGTTAAGGACAACAAAATGCACCTAAGGAAACGGAGTGCAGCTAAGGAAAACGGATTGCAGCTAAGGAATACAGAATGCAGCTAAGGATAAGGAGTGCAGCTAAGGTAAAGGAGTGCAGCTCAGGAAAACAGAGTGCAGCTAAGGTAAAGGAGTGCAGCTGAGGATATAGAGTGCAGCTAAGGTAAAGGAGTGCAGCTAAGGAAAACGGAGTGCAGCTAAGGAAAACAGAGTGCACCTAAGGTAAAGGAGTGAAGCAAAGGAAAATAGAGTGCAGCTAAGGAAAAGAAGTGCAGCTAAGGAAAACAGAGTGCAGCTAAGGAAAGGAAGTGAGGCTGAGTAAAACCGAGTGTACCTAAGGAATAGTATTGCAGCAAAGGAATAGGAGTGCAGCTAAGGAAAACTGATTGCAGCTAAGGAATAGGAGTGCAGCTAAGGTGAAGGAGTGCAGCTAAGGAAAACAGAATGCAGTTAAGGAAAACAAAATGCAGCTAAGGAAAAGGAGTGCAGCTAAGGTAAAGGAGTGCAGCTGAGGATATAGAGTGCAGCTAAGGTAAAGGAGTGCAGCTGAGGATATAGAGTGCAGCTAAGGTAAAGGAGTGCATCTAAGGAAAACGGAGTGCAGCCAAGGAAAACAGAGTGCACCTAAGGTAAAGGAGGGAAGCAAAGGAAAATAGAGTGCAGCTAAGGAAAAGAAGTGCTGCTAAGGAAAACGGAGTGCTGCTGAGGAAAATTGTGCAGCAATGGAAAACGGATTGCAGCTAAGTTAAAGGAGTGCAGCTAAGGAAAACGGAGTGCAGCTAAGGAAAACGGAGTGCAGCTAAGGATAACGGAGTGCAGCTAAGGAAAACGGAGTGCAGCTAAGGAAAACGGAGTGCAGCTAAGGTAAAGGAGTGCAGCTAAGGTAAAGGAGTGCAGCTAAGGAAAACGGAGTGCAGCTAAGGTAAAGGAGTGCAGCTAAGATAAAGGAGTGCAGCTAAGGAAAACGGAGTGCAGCTACGGAAAACGGAGTGCAGCTAAGGAAAACAGAATGCAGGTAAGGAAAACAGAATGCAGCTACGGAAAACGGAATGCAGCTAAGGAAAACAGAATGCAGCTAAGGAAAAGGAGTGCAGATGAGGTAAACGGAGTGCAGCTAAGGAAAACAGAGTGCAGCTAAGGAAATGAAGACCAGCTAAGGAAAACAGAGTACAGCTAAGATACAGGAGTGCAGCTAAGGAAAACAGAGTGCAGCTAAGGAAAAGAAGTGTTGCTAAGGAAAACAGAATGAAGCCAAGGAAAACGGAGTGCAGCTAAGGAAAATTGTGCAGCTAAGGAAAACGGAGTGCAGCTAAGGTAAACGGAGAGCAGCTACGGAAAAGGAGGGCAGCTAAGGAAAACGGAGTACAGCTAAGGAAAACGGTGTGCAGCTAAGGAAAATGGAGAGCAGCTAAGGAGAACGGAGTTCAGCTGTGGAAAGCGTAGTGCAGCTAAGGAAATTTGTGCAGCCAAGGTAGAGGAGTGCAGCAAAGTAAAGAGGAGTGCAGCTAAGGAAAACGGAGTGCAGCTGAGGAAAATTGTGCAGCTAAGGAAAACGCAGTGCAGCTAAGGTAAAGGAGTGCAGCTAAGGAAAACAGAGTGCAGCTAATGAAAAGGGAGTGCAGCAAAGGAAAACGGAGTGCAGCAATGGTAAATGAGTGCAGCTAAGATAAATGAGTGCACATAAGGAAAAGCAGTGCACCTAAGGAAAACGGAGTGCAGCTAAGGAAAAGGAGTGCAGCTAAGGAAAACGGAGTGCAGCTAAGGAAAATATAGTGCAGCTAAGGAAAAGAAGTGCAGCTAAGGATAACAGATTGCAGCTAAGGAAACGAAGTGCAGCTGAGGAAAACAGAGTGCAGCTTGGGAAAACGGAGTGCAGCAAAGGAAAACGGAGTGCAGCTAAGGATTACGGAGTGCAGCTAAGGAAAATTGTGCAGCTACGGAAAAGGAGTGCAGCTGAGGAAAACGGAGTGCAGCTAAGGGAAAGGAGGGATGCTAAGGAATACGGAGTGCTGCTTAGGAAAACGGAGTGCAGCTAAGGAAAACAGAATGCAGCTAAGGAAAAGGAGTGCAGCTAAGGAAAACAGAGTACAGCTAAGGCAAAGGAGTGCAGCTAAGGTCAAGGAGTGCAGCTAAGGAAAACGGAGTGCAGCAAAGGAAAACGGAGTGCAGCTAAGGAAAACGGAGTGCAGCTAAGTAAAACAGAATGCAGCTAAGAAAACCAGAATGCAGCTAAGGAAAAGGAGTGCAGATAAGGAATACGGAGTGCAGCTAAGGAGAAGGAGTGCAGATAAGGAAAACAGAGTGCAGCTAAGGTAAAGGAGTGCAGCTAAGGAAAACGGAGTGCAGTTAAGGAAATGGAGTGCAGCTATGGAAAACAGAGTGCAGCTAATGTAAAGGAGTGCAGCTAAGGATAACGGAGTGCTGCTAAGGAAAACAGAGTGCAGCTAAGGTAAAGGAGTGTAGCTAAGGAAAACAGAGTGCAGCTAAGGAAAAGAAGTGCAGCTAAGGAAAACAGAGTGCAGCTAAGGTAAAGGAGTGCAGCTAAGGAAAACAGGGTGCAGCAAAGGAAATGAAGTGAAGCTAAGGAATACAGAGTGCAGCTAAGGAAACCGGAGTGCAGCTAAGGAAATTGTGCAGCTATGGAAAAGAAGTTTTGCTAAGGAAAACGATGTGCAGCTAAGGAAAACGGAGTGCAGCTAAGGAAAATTCTGCAGATAAGGAAAAGGAGAGCAGCTAATGAAAACGGAGTGCGGCTAAAGAAAACGGAGTGCAGATGAGGAAACGAAGAGCAGCTGAGGAAAATTGTGCAGCCAAGGAAAAGGAGTGCAGCTAAGGAAAATTGTGCAGCTAAGGTAAAGGAGTGCAGCCAAGGAAAACGGAGTGCAGCTAAGCTAAAGGAGTGCAGCTAAGGAAAACGGAGCGCAGCTAAGGAAAAGGAGTGCAGCTAAGGAAAACAGAGTGCAGCTAAGGTAAAGGAGTGCAGCTAAGGAAAACGGAGTGCAGCTAAGGAAAAGGAGTGCAGCTAAGGAAAACGGAGTGCAGATGTGGAAACGAAGTGCAGCTAAGAAAATTGTGCAGCTAAGGAAAAGTAGTGCAGCTAAGGAAAATTGTGCAGCTAAGGTAAAGAAGTGCAGCCAAGGAAAACGGAGTGCAGCTAAGGAAAACGGAGTGCAGTTAAGGAAAATTGTGCAGCTAAGTAAACAAGAATGCAGCTAAGGAAAAAGGAGTGCAGCTAAGATAAGGGAGTGCAGCTAAGGAAAAAAGAGTGTAGCTAATGTAAAGGAGTGCAGCTAAGGAAAAGGAGTGCAGCAAAGGATAATTAATGCAGCTAAGGAAAACAGAGAGCAGCTATGAAAAACGGAGTGCTGCCAAGGAAAACGGAGTGCAGCCAACGAAAACGGAGTGCAGCTAAGGAAAATTGTGGAGCTAAGGAAAAGGAGTGCAGCTATGGAAAACGGAATGCAGCTAAGGACAATTGTGCAGCTATGGAAAAGAAGTTTTGCTAATAAAAACGGAGTGCAGCTAAGGAAAATGGAGTGCTGCTAAGGAAAAGTCTGCAGCTAAGGAAAAGGAGTGCAGCTAATGAAAACGTAGTGCAGCTAAGGAAAACGGAGTGCAGATGTGGAAACGAAGTGCAGCTAAGAAAATTGTGCAGCTAAGGAAAAGTAGTGCAGCTAAGGAAAATTGTGCAGCTAAGGTAAAGGAGTGCAGCCAAGGAAAACGGAGTGCAAAATGGAAAACGGAGTGCAGTTAAGGAAAATTGTGCAGCTAAGTAAACCAGAATGCAGCTAAGGAAAAAGGAGTGCAGCTAAGATAAGGGAGTGCAGCTAAGGAAAAAAGAGTGTAGCTAATGTAAAGGAGTGCAGCTAAGGAAAAGGAGTGCAGCAAAGGATAATTAATGCAGCTAAGGAAAACAGAGTGCAGCTATGAAAAACGGAGTGCTGCCAAGGAAAACGGAGTGCAGCCAACGAAAACGGAGAGCAGCTAAGGAAAATTGTGGAGCTTAGGAAAAGGAGTGCAGCTATGGAAAACGGAGTGCAGCTAAGGAAAACGGACTGCTGCTGAGGAAAATTGAGCAGCTAAGTAAAACGGAGTGCAGCTAAGGTAAAGTAGTTCAGCTAAGGAAAAGAGAGTGCAGCTAAGGAAAACGGAGAGCAGCTAAGCTAAAGGAGTGCAGATAAGGAAAACGGAGTGCAGCTAAGGTAAAGTAGTTCAGCTAAGGAAAAGAGAGTGCAGCTAAGGAAAAGGAGTGCTGCAAAGATTAAAGGAGTGCAGCAAAGGAAAACGGAGTGCAGATGAGGAAACGAAGTGCAGCTGAGGAAAATTGTGCAGCTAAGGAAAAGGAGTGCAGCTAAGGAAAATTGTGCAGCTAAGGTAAAGGAGTGCAGCCAAGGAAAACGGAGTGCAGCTAAGGAAAAGGAGTGCAGCTAAGGAAAACGGAGTGCAGATGTGGAAACGAAGTGCAGCTAAGAAAATTGTGCAGCTAAGGAAAAGTAGTGCAGCTAAGGAAAATTGTGCAGCTAAGGTAAAGAAGTGCAGCCAAGGAAAACGGAGTGCAGCTAAGGAAAACGGAGTGCAGTTAAGGAAAATTGTGCAGCTAAGTAAACAAGAATGCAGCTAAGGAAAAAGGAGTGCAGCTAAGATAAGGGAGTGCAGCTAAGGAAAAGGAGTGCAGCAAAGGATAATTAATGCAGCTAAGGAAAACAGAGAGCAGCTATGAAAAACGGAGTGCTGCCAAGGAAAACGGAGTGCAGCCAACGAAAACGGAGTGCAGCTAAGGAAAATTGTGGAGCTAAGGAAAAGGAGTGCAGCTATGGAAAACGGAATGCAGCTAAGGACAATTGTGCAGCTATGGAAAAGAAGTTTTGCTAATAAAAACGGAGTGCAGCTAAGGAAAATGGAGTGCTGCTAAGGAAAAGTCTGCAGCTAAGGAAAAGGAGTGCAGCTAATGAAAACGTAGTGCAGCTAAGGAAAACGGAGTGCAGATGTGGAAACGAAGTGCAGCTAAGAAAATTGTGCAGCTAAGGAAAAGTAATGCAGCTACGGAAAATTGTGCAGCTAAGGTAAAGGAGTGCAGCCAAGGAAAACGGAGTGCAAAAAGGAAAACGGAGTGCAGTTAAGGAAAATTGTGCAGCTAAGTAAACCAGAATGCAGCTAAGGAAAAAGGAGTGCAGCTAAGATAAGGGAGTGCAGCTAAGGAAAAAAGAGTGTAGCTAATGTAAAGGAGTGCAGCTAAGGAAAAGGAGTGCAGCAAAGGATAATTAATGCAGCTAAGGAAAACAGAGTGCAGCTATGAAAAACGGAGTGCTGCCAAGGAAAACGGAGTGCAGCCAACGAAAACGGAGAGCAGCTAAGGAAAATTGTGGAGCTTAGGAAAAGGAGTGCAGCTATGGAAAACGGAGTGCAGCTAAGGAAAACGGACTGCTGCTGAGGAAAATTGAGCAGCTAAGTAAAACGGAGTGCAGCTAAGGTAAAGTAGTTCAGCTAAGGAAAAGAGAGTGCAGCTAAGGAAAACGGAGAGCAGCTAAGCTAAAGGAGTGCAGATAAGGAAAACGGAGTGCAGCTAAGGTAAAGTAGTTCAGCTAAGGAAAAGAGAGTGCAGCTAAGGAAAAGGAGTGCTGCAAAGATTAAAGGAGTGCAGCAAAGGAAAACGGAGTGCAGATGAGGAAACGAAGTGCAGCTGAGGAAAATTGTGCAGCTAAGGAAAAGGAGTGCAGCTAAGGAAAATTGTGCAGCTAAGGTAAAGGAGTGCAGCCAAGGAAAACGGAGTGCAGCTAAGCTAAAGTAGTGCAGCTAAGGAAAACGGAGTGCAGCTAAGGAAAAGGAGTGCAGCTAAGGAAAAGAAGTGCTGCTAAGGAAAGCAGAGTGCAGCTAAGGTAAAGGAGTGCAGTTAAGGAAAACAGAGTGCAGCTAAGGAAATGAAGTGAAGATAAGTAATACAGAGTGCAGCTAAGAAAAACGGAGTGCAGCTAAGGAAAATAGTGCAGCTATGGAAATGAAGTTTTGCTAAGGAAAACGGAGTGCTGCTAAGGAAAACGGAGTGCAGCTAAGAAAATTCTGCAGCTAAGGAAAAGGAGTGCAGCTAATGAAAACGGAGTGCAGCTAAGGAAAACGGAGTGCAGATGAGGAAACGAAGTGCAGCTGAGGAAAATTGTGCAGCGAAGGAAAAGGAGTGCAGCTAAGGAAAATTCTGCAGCTAAGGTAATGGAGTGCAGCGAAGGAAAACGGAGTGCAGCTAAGGAAAACGGAGTGCATCTAAGGAAAATTGTGCAGCTAAGGTAAAGGAGTGCAGCTAAGGAAAATTGTGCAGCTAAGTAAACCAGAATGCAGCAAAGGAGAACCGAGTGCAGCTAAGGAAAAGAAGTGCAGCGAAGGAATACAGAGTGCAGCTAAGGTAAAGGAGTGCAGCTAAGGAAAACAGAGTGCAGCAAAGTAAATGAAGTGAAGCTAAGGAATACATGGTTCGTCTAAGGAAGAAGGAGTGCAGCTAAGGAAATTGTGCAGCTATGGAAAAGAAGTTTTGCTAAGGAAAACGGAGTGCAGCTAAGGAAAATGGAGTGCTGCTAAGGAAAATTCTGCAGCTAAGGAAAAGGAGTGCAGCTAATGAAAACGTAGTGCAGCTAAGGAAAACGGAGTGCAGATGTGGAAACGAAGTGCAGCTAAGAAAATTGTGCAGCTAAGGAAAAGTAGTGCAGCTAAGGAAAATTGTGCAGCTAAGGTAAAGGAGTGCAGCTATGGAAAACGGAGTGCAGCTAAGGAAAACGGAGTCAGTTAAGGAAAATTGTGCAGCTAAGTAAACCAGAATGCAGCTAAGGAAAAAGGAGTGCAGCTAAGATAAAGGAGTGCAGCTAAGGAAAAAAGAGTGTAGCTAATGTAAAGGAGTGCAGCTAAGGAAATGGAGTGCAGCAAAGGATAATTAATGCAGCTAAGGAAAACAGAGTGCAGCTATGAAAAACGGAGTGCTGCCAAGGAAAACGGAGTGCAGCCAACGAAAACGGAGTGCAGTTAAGGAAAATTGTGGAGCTAAGGAAAAGGAGTGCAGCTATGGAAAACGGAGTGCAGCTAAGGACAATTGTGCAGCTATGGAAAAGAAGTTTTGCTAATAAAAACGGAGTGCAGCTAAGGAAAATGGAGTGCTGCTAAGGAAAATTCTGCAGCTAAGGAAAAGGAGTGCAGCTAATGAAAACGTAGTGCAGCTAAGGAAAACGGAGTGCAGATGTGGAAACGAAGTGCAGCTAAGAAAATTGTGCAGCTAAGGAAAAGTAATGCAGCTAAGGAAAATTGTGCAGCTAAGGTAAAGGAGTGCAGCCAAGGAAAACGGAGTGCAGCTAAGGAAAACGGTGTGCAGCTGAAGAAAACGAAGTTCAGCTAAGGAAAATTGTGCAGCTAAGGAAAAGTAGTGTAGCTTAGGAAAAATGTGCAGGAAAGGTAAAGGAGTGCAGCAAAGGTAAACGGAGTGCACCTAAGGAAAACGGAGTGCAGCTGAGGAAAATTGTGCAGCTAAGGAAAACAGAGTGAAGCTAAGGTAAAGGAGTGCAGCTAAGGAAAACAGTGTGCAGCTAAGGAAAACGGAGCGCAGCTAAGGAAAGGAGTGCAGCTAAGGAAAACGGAGTGCAGCTAAGCTAAAGGAGTGCAGCTAAGGAAAACGGAGTGCAGCTAAGGAAAAGGAGTGCAGATAAGGAAAACAGAGTGCAGCTAATGTAAAGGAGTGCAGCTAAGGAAAACGGAGTGCAGCTAAGGAAAAGGAGTGCAGCTATGGAAAACAGTGTGAAGCTAAGGTAAAGGAGTGCAGCTAAGGAAAACGGAGTGCAGCTAAGGAAAACAGAGTGCAGCTAAGGAAAAGGAGTGCTGCTAAGGAAAACAGACTGCAGCTAAGGAAAAGAAGTGCAGCTAAGGAAAAAAGAGTGAAGCTAAGGTAAAGGAGTGCAGCTAAGGAAAACGGAGTGCAGTTAAGCTAAAGGAGTGCAGCTAAGGAAAACGGAGTGCAGCTAAGGAAAGGAGTGCAGCTAAGGAAAACAGAGTGCAGCTAAGGTAATGGAGTGCAGCTAAGGAAAACGGAGTGCAGCTAAAGAAATGGAGTGCAGCTAAGGAAAACAGAGAGCAGCTAAGGTAAAGGAGTGCAGCTAAAGAAAGCGGAGTGCAGCTAAGGAAAACAGAGTGCAGCTCAGGTAAAGGAGTGCAGCTAAGGAAAACAGAGTGCAGCTAAGGATAAGAAGTGCGGCTAAGGAAAACAGAGTGCAGCTAAGGTAGAGGAGTGCAGCTCAGGAAAACAGAGTGCAGCTAAGGTAAAGGTGTTCAGCTGAGGAAAACGAGTGCAGCTATGGAAAATGGAGTGCAGCTAAGGAAAATAGAGTGCAGCTAAGGAAAAGTAGTGTAGCTAAGGAAAAGGAGTGCAGAAAAGTAAAACAGAGTGCAGCTAAGGTAGAGGAGTGCGGCTAAGGAAAACAGAGTGCAGCTAAGCTAAAGGAGTGCAGCTTAGGAAAACGGAGTGCAGCTAAGGACAACAGAGTGCAGCTAAGGAAAAGGAGTGAAGCTAAGGAAAACAGAGTGTAGCTAAGGAAAAGAAGTGCAGCTAAGGTAAAGGAGTGCAGCTCGGAAAACAGAGTGCAGCTAAGAATAAGAAATGCAGCTGAGGAAAACAGAGTTCAGCTAAGCTAAAGGACTGCAGCTGAGGAAAACAGAGTGCAGCTAAGGAAAAGGAGTGCAGCTAAGGAAAACGGAGTACAGCTAAGGAAATCGGAGTGCAGCTGATAAAAAAAGAGTGCAGCTAAGGTAAAGGAGTACAGCCACGGAAAAGGAGTGCAGCTAAGGAAAACGGAGTGCAGCTAAGGAAAACGGAGTGCAGCTAAGGAAAATTGTGCTGCTAAGGAAAAGAAGTGCAGCTAAGGAAAACGGAGTGCAACTAAGGAAAAAGAGTGCAGCTGAGGAAAATTGTGCAGCTAAGGAAAACGGCGTGCAGCTAAGGTAAAGGAGTGCAGCTAAGGAAAGCAGAGTGCAGCTAATGAAAACGGAGTGCAGCTAAGGAAAACGGATTGCAGCTAAGGTAAAGGAGTGCAGCCAAGATAAAGGAGTGCAGCTAAGAAAAAGCAGTGCAGCTAAGGAAAACGGAGTGCAGCTAAGGAAAATGAGTGCAGCTAAGGAAAACGGAGTGCAGCTAAGGAAAACGGAGTGCAGCTAAGGAAAACAGAATGCAGTTAAGGAAAACAAAATGCAGCTAAGGAAATGGATTGCAGCTAATGAAAACGGAGTGCAGCTAAGGAAAACAGAATGCCGTTAAGGAAAAGGAGTGCAGCTAAGGTAAAGGAGAGCAGCTCAGGAAAACAGAGTGCAGCTAAGGTAAAGGAGTGCAGCTGAGGATATAGAGCGCAGCTAAGGTAAAGGAGTGCAGCTCAGGAAAACAGAGTGCAGCTAAGGTAAAGGAGTGCAGCTGAGGATATAGAGCGCAGCTAAGGTAAATGAGTGCAGCTAAGGAAAACGGAGTGCAGCTAAGGAAAACAGAGTGCAGCTAAGGTAAAGGAGTGCAGCTAAGGAAAATAGAGTGCAGCTAAGGAAAAGAAGTGCAGCTAAGGAAAACAGAGTGCAGCTAAGGAAAGGAAGTGCAGCTAAGGAAAACGGAGTGCAGCTAAGATAAAGGACTGTTGCTAAGGAAAACGGAGTGCAGCTAAGGAAAACAGAGTGCAGCTAAGTTAAAGGAGTGCAGCTAAGGAAAACAGTGTGCAGCTAAGGTAAAGGAGTGCAGCTAAGGAAAACAGAGTGCAGCTAAGGTAAAGGAGTGCAGCTAAGGAACACAAAGCGCAGCTAAGGTAAAGGAGTGCAGCTAAGGAAAACAGATTGCAGGTAAGGTAAAGGAGTGAAGCTAAGGAAAACCGAGTGCAGTTTAGGAAGACGGAGTGTGGCTAAGATGAAGGCGTGCAGTTAAGGAAAACGGAGTGCAGCTAAGGTAAAGAAGTTGAGCTAAGGAAAACAGAGTGCAGCTAAGGTAAAGGTTTTGCAGCTGAGGAAAAGAAGTGCAGCTAAGGAAAACGGAGTGCAGCTCAGGAAAATAGAGTGCAGCTAAGGTAAAGGAGTGCAGCTAAGGAAAATGAGTGCAGCTGAGGAAAACGGAGAGCAGCTAAGGAAAACGGAGTGCAGCTAAGGAAAACGGAGTGCAGCTAAGGTAAAGGAGTGCAGCTAAGATAAAGGAGTGCAGCTAAGGAAAAGTAGTGCAGCTAAGGAAAACGGAGTGCAGCTTAGGAAAAGGAGTGCAGCTAAGGAAAACGGAGTGCAGCTAAGGAAAAGGAGTGCAGCTAAGGAAAACGGAGTGCAGCTAAGGAAAACGGAGTGCAGCTACGGAAAAGGAGTGCAGCTAAGGTAAAGGAGTGCAGCTATGGAATAGGATTTCAGCTAAGGAAAACGGAGTGTAGCTAAGGAATAGGAATGCAGCTAAGGTAAAGGAGTGCAGCTAATGAAAACCGAGTGCAGCTAAGGAAAACAGAATGCAGTTAAGGAAAACAAAATGCAGCTAAGGAAAAGGAGTGCAGGTAATGATAACCGAGTGCAGCTAAGGAAAACAGAATGCAGCTAAGTAAAAGGAGTGCAGCTAAGGTAAAGGAGTGCAACTCAGGAAAACAGAATGCAGCTAAGGTAAAGGAGTGCAGCTGAGGATATAGAGTGCAGCTAAGGTAAAGGAGTGCAGCCAGGGAAAACGGAGTGCAGCTAAGGAAAACAGAGTGCACCTACGGTAAAGGAGTGCAGCAAAGGAAAATAGAGTGCAGCTAAGGAAAAGAAGTGCAGCTAAGGAAAACAGAGTGCAGCTAAGGAAAGGAAGTGAAGCTAAGGAAAACAGAGTGCAGCTAAGGAAAGGAAGTGAAGCTAACGAAAACAGAGTGCATCCTGGGAAAACGGAGTGCAGCAAAGGAAAACTGAGTGCAGCTAAGGAAAACGGAGTGCAGCTAAGGAAAATTGTGCAGCTAATGAAAAGGAGTGCAGCTGAGGAAAACGGAGTGCAGCTTAGGAAAACGGAGTGCAGCTCAGGAAAATTGTGCAGCTAAGGATAACGGAGTGCAGCTAAGGTAAAGGAGTGCAGCTAAGGAAAACAGAGCGCAGCTAAGGAAAAGGAGTGCTGCTTTGGAAAACGGAGTGCTGCTTAGCAAAACGGAGTGCAGCTAAGGAAAACAGAATGCAGCTAAGGAAAAGGAGTGCAGCTAACGAAAACAGAGTGCAGCTAAGGAAAAGGAGTGCAGCTAAGGAAAACGGAGTGCAGCTAAGGTAAAGGAGTGCAGCTAAGGTAAAGGAGTGCAGCTAATGAAAACGGTGTGCAGCTAAGGAAAACGGAGTGCAGCTAAGGAAAACAGAGTGCAGCTAAGGAAAAAAGGTGCTGCTACAGAAAACGGAGTGCTGCTTAGCAAAACTGAGTGCAGCTAAGGATAACAGAAGGCAGCTAAGGAAAAGGAGTGCAGCTAAGGAAAACGGAGAGCAGCTAAGGAAAACGGAGTGCAGCTAAGGAAAACGGAGTGCAGCTAAGGTAAAGGAGTGCAGCTAAGATAAAGGAGTGCAGCTAAGGACAAGTAGTGCAGCTAAGGAAAACGGAGTGCAGCTTAGGAAAAGGAGTGCAGCTAAGGAAAACGGAGTGCAGCTAAGGAAAAGGAGTGCAGCTAAGGAAAACGGAGTGCAGCTAAGGAAAACGGAGTGCAGCTAAGGTAAAGGAGTGCAGCTAAGGAAAACAGAATGCAGCTAAGGAAAAGGAGTGCAGCTAACGAAAACAGAGTGCAGCTAAGGAAAAGGAGTGCAGCTAAGGAAAACGGAGTGCAGCTAAGGTAAAGGAGTGCAGCTAAGGTAAAGGAGTGCAGCTAATGAAAACGGTGTGCAGCTAAGGAAAACGGAGTGCAGCTACGGAAAACAGAGTGCAGCTAAGGAAAAAAGGTGCTGCTACAGAAAACGGAGTGCTGCTTAGCAAAACTGAGTGCAGCTAAGGATAACAGAAGGCAGCTAAGGAAAAGGAGTGCAGCTAAGGAAAACGGAGTGCAGCTAAGGAAAACGGAGTGCAGCTAAGGAAAAGGAGTGCAGCTTAGGAAAACGGAGTGCAGCTAAGGTAGAGGAGTGCAGCTAAGGAAAAGGAGTGCAGCTAAGGAAAACGGTGTGCAGCTAAGGAAAGCGGAGTGCAGCTAAGGAAAACAGAATGCAGCTAAGGAAAACAGTTGGCAGCTAAGGAAAAGGAGTGCACATAAGGTAAACCGAGTGCAGCTAAGGAAAACGAGTGCAGCTAAGGAAAAGGAGTGCAGCTAAGGAAAACCGAGTGCAGCTAAGGAAAACAGAGTGCAGCTAAGGAAAACAGAGTGCAGCTTAGGAAAACGGAGTGTGGCTAAGATGAAGGCGTGCAGTTAAGGAAAATGGAGTGCAGCTAAGGAAAAGAAGTTCAGCTAAGGAAAACAGAGTGCAGCTAAGGTGAAGGTTTTGCAGCTGAGGAAACGAAGTGCAGCTAAGGAAAACGGAGTGCAGCTAAGGAAAACAGAGTTAAGCTAAGGTAAAGGACTGCAGCTAAGGAAAACAGGGTGCAGCTAAGGAAAAGAAGTGCAGCAAAGGAAAACAGAGTGCAGCTTTGGTAAAGGAGTGCAGCTAAGGAAAATGAGTGCAGCTAAGGAAGACAGAGAGCAGCTAAGAAAAACGGAGTGCAGCTAAGGAAAACGGAGTGCAGCTAAGGTAAAGGAGTGCAGCTAAGATACAGGAGTGCAGCTAAGGAAAAGTAGTGCAGCTAAGGAAAACGGAGTGCAGCTAAGGAAAAGGAGTGCAGCTAAGGAAAACGGAGTGCAGCTAAGGAAAAGGAGTGCAGCTAAGGAAAACGGAGTGCAGCTAAGGTAAACGGAGTGCAGCTACGGTAAAGGAGTGCAGCTGAGGATATAGAGTGCAGCTAAGGTAAAGGAGTGCAGCTAAGGAAAACGGAGTGCAGCTAAGGAAAAGAGAGTGCACCTAAGGTAAAGGAGTGCAGCTAAGGAAAATAGAGTGCAGCTAAGGAAAATAAGAGCAGCCATGGAAAACAGAGTGCAGCTAAGGAAAGGAAGGGAGCTGACGAAAACAGAGTGCAGCCTGGGAAAACAGAGTGCAGCTAAGGTAAAGGAGTGCAGCTAAGGTAAAGGAGCGCAGCTAAGGTAAAGGAGTGCAGCTAAGGAAAACGGTGTGCAGCTAAGGAAAACGGAGTGCAGCTAAGTGAAAGGAGTGCAGCTAAGGAAAACAGTGTGCAGCTAAGTTAAAGGAGTGCAGCTAAGTAAAACAGTGTGCAGCTAAGGTAAAGGAGTGCAGCTAAGGAAAACAGTGTGCAGCTAAGTTAAAGGAGTGCAGCTAAGGAAAACAGTGTGCAGCTAAGGTAAAGGAGTGCAGCTCAGGAAAACAGAGTGCAGCTAATGTAAAGGAGTGCAGCTAAGGAACACAGAGCGCAGCTAAGGTAAAGGAGTGCAGCTAAGGAAAACAGATTGCAGCTAAGGTAAAGGACGCAGCTAAGGAAAACCGAGTGCAGCTTAGGAAAACGGAGTGTGCTAAGATGAAGGCGTGCAGTTAAGAAAAATGGAGTGCAGCTAAGGAAAAGAAGTTCAGCTAAGGAAATCAGAGTGCAGCTAAGGTAAAGGTTTTGCAGCTGAGGCAAAGAAGTGCAGCTAAGGATAACGGAGTGCAGCTAAGGAAAACGGAGTGCAGCTAAGGAAAAGGAGTGCAGCTAAGGAAAACGGAGTGCAGCTAAGGAAAAGGAGTGCAGCTAAGGAAAACGGAGTGCAGCTAAGGAAAACGGAGTGCAGCTACGGTAAAGGAGTGCAGCTAAGGTAAAGGAGTGCAGCTAAGGAATAGGAGTGCAGCTAAGGAAAACGGAGTGCAGCAAAGGTAAATGAGTGCAGCTAAGGAAAACAGCGTGCAGCTAAGTTAAAGAAGTGCAGCTAAGGAAAACAGTGTGCAGCTAAGGTAAAGGAGTGCAGCTTAGCAAAACAGAGTGCAGCTAAGGTAAAGGAGTGCAGCTAAGGAACACAGAGCGCAGCTAAGGTAAAGGAGTGCAGCTAAGGAACAAAGAGCGCAGCTAAGTTAAAGGAGTGAATCTAAGGAAAACAGAGTGTAGCTAAGGAAAAGAAGTGCATCAAAGGTAAAGGAGTACAGCTAAGGAAAACAGAGTGCAGCTAAGAATAAGAAATGCAGCTGAGGAATACAGAGTTCAGCTAAGGTAAAGTACTGCAGCTGAGGAAAACAGAGTGCAGCTAAGGAAAAGTAGTGCAGCAAAGGAAAACAGAGTGCAGCTATGGTAAAGGACTGCAGCTAAGGAAAACGGATTGCAGCTAAGGAAAATGGAGTGCAGCTAAGGAAAATTGTGCAGCTAAGGAAAAGGTGTGCAGCTAAGGAAAACGGAGTGCAGCTAAGGAAAACGGAGTGCAGCTGAGGAAAACAGAGTGCAGCTAAGGTAAAGGAGTGCAGCTAAGGAAAAGGAGTGCAGCTAAGGAAAACGGAGTGCAGCTAAGGAATATGGAGTGCAGCTAAGGAAAATTGTGCTGCATAGGAAAAGAAGTGCAGCTATGGATAACGGAGTGCAGCTAAGGGAAACGGAGTGCAGCTGAGGAAAATTGTGCAGCTAAGGACAACGGAGTGCAGCCAAGGTAAAGGAGTGCAGTTAAGGAAAACAGAGTGCAGCTAATGAAAACGGAGTGCAGCTAAGGAAAACGGAGTGCAGCTAAGGTAAATGAGTGCAGCTAAGATAAAGGAGTGCAGCTAAGGAAAAGCAGTGCAGCTATGGAAAACGGAGTGCAGCTAAGGAACAGGATTGCAGCTAAGGAAAACGGAATGCAGCTAAGGAAAACGGAGTGCAGCTAAGGAAAACGGAGTGCAGCTAAGGAAAACGGAGTGCAGCTAAGGTAAAGGAGTGCAGCGAAGGTAAAGGAGTGCAGCCATGGAATAGGAGTGCAGCTAAGGAAAACGGAGTGCAGCTAAGGAAAACGGAGTGCTGCTTAGCAAAACTGAGTGCAGCTAAGGATAACAGATGGCAGCTAAGGAAAAGGAGTGCAGCTAAGGAAAACGGAGTGCAGCTAAGGAAAACGGAGTGCAGCTAAGGAAAAATAGTGCAGCTTAGGAAAACGGAGTGCAGCTGAGGAAAACAGAGTGCAGCTAAGGTAAAGGAGTGCAGCTAAGGAAAAGGAGTGCAGCAAAGGAAAACGGAGTGCAGCTAAGGAATATGGAGTGCAGCTAAGGAAAATTGTGCTGCTTAGGAAAAGAAGTGCAGCTAAGGAAAACGGAGTGCAGCTAAGGGAAACAGAGTGCAGCTGAGGAAAATTGTGCAGCTAAGGAAAACGGAGTGCAGCTAAGGTAAAGGAGTGCAGTTAAGGAAAACAGAGTGCAGCTAATGAAAACGGAGTGCAGCTAAGGAAAACGGAGTGCAGCTAAGGTAAATGAGTGCAGCTAAGATAAAGGAGTGCAGCTAAGGTAAAGGAGTGCAGCTAAGGTAAAGGATTGCAGCTAAGGAAAACGGTGTGCAGCTAAGGAAAACGCAGTGCAGCTAAGTGAAAGGAGTGCAGCTAAGGAAAACGGAGTGCAGCTAAGGTAAAGGAGTGCAGCTAAGGTAAAGGAGTGCAGCTAATGAAAACGGTGTGCAGCTAAGGAAAACGGAGTGCAGCTAAGGAAAACAGAGTGCAGCTAAGGAAAAAAGGTGCTGCTACAGAAAACGGAGTGCTGCTTAGCAAAACTGAGTGCAGCTAAGGATAACAGAAGGCAGCTAAGGAAAAGGAGTGCAGCTAAGGAAAACGGAGAGCAGCTAAGGAAAACGGAGTGCAGCTAAGGAAAACGGAGTGCAGCTAAGGTAAAGGAGTGCAGCTAAGATAAAGGAGTGCAGCTAAGGACAAGTAGTGCAGCTAAGGAAAACGGAGTGCAGCTTAGGAAAAGGAGTGCAGCTAAGGAAAACGGAGTGCAGCTAAGGAAAAGGAGTGCAGCTAAGGAAAACGGAGTGCAGCTAAGGAAAACGGAGTGCAGCTACGGAAAAGGAGTGCAGCTAAGGTAAAGGAGTGCAGCTATGGAATAGGATTTCAGCTAAGGAAAACGGAGTGAAGCTAAGGAATAGGAATGCAGCTAAGGTAAAGGAGTGCAGCTAATGAAAACCGAGTGCAGCTAAGGAAAACAGAATGCAGTTAAGGAAAACAAAATGCAGCTAAGGAAAAGGAGTGCAGGTAATGAAAACCGAGTGCAGCTAAGGAAAACAGAATGCAGCTAAGTAAAAGGAGTGCAGCTAAGGTAAAGGAGTGCAACTCAGGAAAACAGAGTGCAGCTAAGGTAAAGGAGTGCAGCTGAGGATATAGAGTGCAGCTAAGGTAAAGGAGTGCAGCCAGGGAAAACGGAGTGCAGCTAAGGAAAACAGAGTGCACCTAAGGTAAAGGAGTGCAGCAAAGGAAAATAGAGTGCAGCTAAGGAAAAGAAGTGCAGCTAAGGAAAACAGAGTGCAGCTAAGGAAAGGAAGTGAAGCTAACGAAAACAGAGTGCATCCTGGGAAAACGGAGTGCAGCAAAGGAAAACGGAGTGCAGCTAAGGAAAACGGAGTGCAGCTAAGGAAAATTGTGCAGCTAATGAAAAGGAGTGCAGCTGAGGAAAACGGAGTGCAGCTTAGGAAAACGGAGTGCAGCTCAGGAAAATTGTGCAGCTAAGGATAACGGAGTGCAGCTAAGGTAAAGGAGTGCAGCTAAGGAAAACAGAGTGCAGCTAAGGAAAAGGAGTGCTGCTTTGGAAAACGGAGTGCTGCTTAGCAAAACGGAGTGCAGCTAAGGAAAACAGAATGCAGCTAAGGAAAAGGAGTGCAGCTAACGAAAACAGAGTGCAGCTAAGGAAAAGGAGTGCAGCTAAGGAAAACGGAGTGCAGCTAAGGTAAAGGAGTGCAGCTAAGGTAAAGGAGTGCAGCTAATGAAAACGGTGTGCAGCTAAGGAAAACGGAGTGCAGCTACGGAAAACAGAGTGCAGCTAAGGAAAAAAGGTGCTGCTACAGAAAACGGAGTGCTGCTTAGCAAAACTGAGTGCAGCTAAGGATAACAGAAGGCAGCTAAGGAAAAGGAGTGCAGCTAAGGAAAAGGAGTGCAGCTTAGGAAAACGGAGTGCAGCTAAGGTAGAGGAGTGCAGCTAAGGAAAAGGAGTGCAGCTAAGGAAAACGGTGTGCAGCTAAGGAAAGCGGAGTGCAGCTAAGGAAAACAGAATGCAGCTAAGGAAAACAGTTGGCAGCTAAGGAAAAGGAGTGCACATAAGGTAAACCGAGTGCAGCTAAGGAAAACGAGTGCAGCTAAGGAAAAGGAGTGCAGCTAAGGAAAACCGAGTGCAGCTAAGGAAAACAGAGTGCAGCTAAGGAAAACAGAGTGCAGCTTAGGAAAACGGAGTGTGGCTAAGATGAAGGCGTGCAGTTAAGGAAAATGGAGTGCAGCTAAGGAAAAGAAGTTCAGCTAAGGAAAACAGAGTGCAGCTAAGGTGAAGGTTTTGCAGCTGAGGAAACGAAGTGCAGCTAAGGAAAACGGAGTGCAGCTAAGGAAAACAGAGTTAAGCTAAGGTAAAGGACTGCAGCTAAGGAAAACAGGGTGCAGCTAAGGAAAAGAAGTGCAGCAAAGGAAAACAGAGTGCAGCTTTGGTAAAGGAGTGCAGCTAAGGAAAATGAGTGCAGCTAAGGAAGACAGAGAGCAGCTAAGAAAAACGGAGTGCAGCTAAGGAAAACGGAGTGCAGCTAAGGTAAAGGAGTGCAGCTAAGATACAGGAGTGCAGCTAAGGAAAAGTAGTGCAGCTAAGGAAAACGGAGTGCAGCTAAGGAAAAGGAGTGCAGCTAAGGAAAACGGAGTGCAGCTAAGGAAAAGGAGTGCAGCTAAGGAAAACGGAGTGCAGCTAAGGTAAACGGAGTGCAGCTACGGTAAAGGAGTGCAGCTGAGGATATAGAGTGCAGCTAAGGTAAAGGAGTGCAGCTAAGGAAAACGGAGTGCAGCTAAGGAAAAGAGAGTGCACCTAAGGTAAAGGAGTGCAGCTAAGGAAAATAGAGTGCAGCTAAGGAAAAGAAGAGCAGCCATGGAAAACAGAGTGCAGCTAAGGAAAGGAAGGGAGCTGACGAAAACAGAGTGCAGCCTGGGAAAACAGAGTGCAGCTAAGGTAAAGGAGTGCAGCTAAGGTAAAGGAGCGCAGCTAAGGTAAAGGAGTGCAGCTAAGGAAAACGGTGTGCAGCTAAGGAAAACGGAGTGCAGCTAAGTGAAAGGAGTGCAGCTAAGGAAAACAGTGTGCAGCTAAGTTAAAGGAGTGCAGCTAAGTAAAACAGTGTGCAGCTAAGGTAAAGGAGTGCAGCTAAGGAAAACAGTGTGCAGCTAAGTTAAAGGAGTGCAGCTAAGGAAAACAGTGTGCAGCTAAGGTAAAGGAGTGCAGCTCAGGAAAACAGAGTGCAGCTAATGTAAAGGAGTGCAGCTAAGGAACACAGAGCGCAGCTAAGGTAAAGGAGTGCAGCTAAGGAAAACAGATTGCAGCTAAGGTAAAGGACGCAGCTAAGGAAAACCGAGTGCAGCTTAGGAAAACGGAGTGTGCTAAGATGAAGGCGTGCAGTTAAGAAAAATGGAGTGCAGCTAAGGAAAAGAAGTTCAGCTAAGGAAATCAGAGTGCAGCTAAGGTAAAGGTTTTGCAGCTGAGGCAAAGAAGTGCAGCTAAGGATAACGGAGTGCAGCTAAGGAAAACGGAGTGCAGCTAAGGAAAAGGAGTGCAGCTAAGGAAAACGGAGTGCAGCTAAGGAAAAGGAGTGCAGCTAAGGAAAACGGAGTGCAGCTAAGGAAAACGGAGTGCAGCTACGGTAAAGGAGTGCAGCTAAGGTAAAGGAGTGCAGCTAAGGAATAGGAGTGCAGCTAAGGAAAACGGAGTGCAGCAAAGGTAAATGAGTGCAGCTAAGGAAAACAGCGTGCAGCTAAGTTAAAGAAGTGCAGCTAAGGAAAACAGTGTGCAGCTAAGGTAAAGGAGTGCAGCTTAGCAAAACAGAGTGCAGCTAAGGTAAAGGAGTGCAGCTAAGGAACACAGAGCGCAGCTAAGGTAAAGGAGTGCAGCTAAGGAACAAAGAGCGCAGCTAAGTTAAAGGAGTGAATCTAAGGAAAACAGAGTGTAGCTAAGGAAAAGAAGTGCATCAAAGGTAAAGGAGTACAGCTAAGGAAAACAGAGTGCAGCTAAGAATAAGAAATGCAGCTGAGGAATACAGAGTTCAGCTAAGGTAAAGTACTGCAGCTGAGGAAAACAGAGTGCAGCTAAGGAAAAGTAGTGCAGCAAAGGAAAACGGAGTGCAGCTATGGTAAAGGACTGCAGCTAAGGAAAACGGATTGCAGCTAAGGAAAATGGAGTGCAGCTAAGGAAAATTGTGCAGCTAAGGAAAAGGTGTGCAGCTAAGGAAAACGGAGTGCAGCTAAGGAAAACGGAGTGCAGCTGAGGAAAACAGAGTGCAGCTAAGGTAAAGGAGTGCAGCTAAGGAAAAGGAGTGCAGCTAAGGAAAACGGAGTGCAGCTAAGGAATATGGAGTGCAGCTAAGGAAAATTGTGCTGCATAGGAAAAGAAGTGCAGCTATGGATAACGGAGTGCAACTAAGGGAAACGGAGTGCAGCTGAGGAAAATTGTGCAGCTAAGGACAACGGAGTGCAGCCAAGGTAAAGGAGTGCAGTTAAGGAAAACAGAGTGCAGCTAATGAAAACGGAGTGCAGCTAAGGAAAACGGAGTGCAGCTAAGGTAAATGAGTGCAGCTAAGATAAAGGAGTGCAGCTAAGGAAAAGCAGTGCAGCTATGGAAAACGGAGTGCAGCTAAGGAACAGGATTGTAGCTAAGGAAAACGGAATGCAGCTAAGGAAAACGGAGTGCAGCTAAGGAAAACGGAGTGCAGCTAAGGAAAACGGAGTGCAGCTAAGGTAAAGGAGTGCAGCGAAGGTAAAGGAGTGCAGCCATGGGATAGGAGTGCAGCTAAGGAAAACGGAGTGCAGCTAAGGAAAACGGAGTGCAGCTAAGGAAAACAGAATGCAATTAAGGAAAACAAAATGCAGCTAAGGAAAAGGAGTGCAGCTAAGGAAAACAGAGTTCAGCTAAGGAAAGGAATTGAGGCTGAGTAAAATAGAAGTGCAGCTAAGGAAAACGGAGTGCAACTCAGCAAAATTTTGCAACTAAGGAAAACGGAGTGCAGCTAAGGTAAAGAGGTGCAGCTAAGGAAAACAAAGTGCAGCTAAGGAAAAAAGGTGCTGCTAAGGAAAACGGAGTGCTGCTTAGCAAAACTGAGTGCAGCTAAGGATAACAGAAGGCAGCTAAGGAAAAGGAGTGCAGCTAAGGAAAACGGAGTGCAGCTAAAGAAAAATAGTGCAGCTTAGGAAAACGGAGTGCAGCTAAGGTAAAGGAGTGCAGCTAAGGTAAAGGAGTGCAGCTAAGGAAAACGGTATGCAGCTAAGGAAAGCGGAGTGCAGCTAAGGAAAACAGAATGCAGCTAAGGAAATCAGTTGGCATCTAAGGAAAAGGAGCGCACATAAGGTAAACCGAGTGCAGCTAAGGAAAACGAGTGCAGCTAAGGAAAATGAGTGCAGCTAAGGAAAACCGAGTGCAGCTAAGGAAAACAGAGTGCAGCTAAGGAAAACAGAGTGCAGCTAAGGAAAACAGAGTGCAGCTAAGGAAAAGAAGTGCAGCTAAGGAAAACGGAGTGCAGCTAAGGAAAAGAAGAGCAGCTAAGGAAAATAAGTGCAGCCATGGAAAACAGAGTGCAGCTAAGGAAAGGAAGGGAGCTGACGAAAACAGAGTGCAGCCTGGGAAAACGGAGTGCATCTAAGGTAAAGGAGTGCAGATAAGGTAAAGGAGTGCAGCTAAGGTAAAGGAGTGCAGCTAAGGAAAACGGTGTGCAGCTAAGGAAAACGGAGTGCAGCTAAGTGAAAGGAGTGCAGCTAAGGAAAACAGTGTGCAGCTAAGTTAAAGGAGTGCAGCTAAGGAAAACAGTGTGCAGCTAAGGTAAAGGAGTGCAGCTAAGGAAAACAGAGTGCAGCTAATGTAAAGTAGTGCAGCTAAGGAACACAGAGCGCAGCTAAGGTAAAGGAGTGCAGCTAAGGAAAACAGATTGCAGCTAAGGTAAAGGAGTGCAGCTAAGGAAAACCGAGTGCAGCTTAGGAAAATGGAGTGTGGCTAAGATGAAGGCGTGCAGTTAAGGAAAATGGAGTGCATCTAAGGAAAAGAAGTTCAGCTAAGGAAAACAGAGTGCAGCTAAGGTAAAGGTTTTGCAGCTGAGGAAAAGAAGTCCAGCTAAGGATAACGGAGTGCAGCTTAGGAAAATAGAGTGCAGCTAAGGAACACAGAGCGCAGCCATGGTAAAGGAGTGCAGCTAAGGAACACAGAGCGCAGCTAAGTTGAAGGAGTGAAGCTAAGGAAAACAGAATGTAGCTAAGGAAAAGAAGTGCAGCTACGGTAAAGGAGTACAGCTAAGGAAACAAAGTGCAGCTAAGAATAAGAAATGCAGCTGAGGAAAACAGAGTTCAGCTCAGGTAAAGGACTGCAGCTGAGGAAAACAGAATGCAGCTAAGGAAAAGAAGTGCAGCAAAGGAAAACGGAGTGCAGCTATGGTAAAGGACTGCAGCTAAGGAAAACGGATTGCAGCTAAGGAAAATGGAGTGCAGCTAAGGAAAATTGTGCAGCTAAGGAAAAGGTGTGCAGCTAAGGAAAACGGAGTGCAGCTAAGGAAAACGGAGTGCAGCTGAGGAAAAAAGAGTGCAGCTAAGGTAAAGGAGTGCAGCTAAGGAAAAGGAGTGCAGCAAAGGAAAACGGAGTGCAGCTAAGGAATATGGAGTGCAGCTAAGGAAAATTGTGCAGCTGAGGAAAATTGTGCAGCTAAGGAAAACGGAGTGCAGCTAAGGTAAAGGAGTGCAGTTAAGGAAAACAGAGTGCAGCTAATGAAAACGGAGTGCAGCTAAGGAAAACGGAGTGCAGCTAAGGTAAATGAGTGCAGCTAAGATAAAGGAGTGCAGCTAAGGTAAAGGAGTGCAGCTAAGGTAAAGGATTGCAGCTAAGGAAAACGGTGTGCAGCTAAGGAAAACGCAGTGCAGCTAAGTGAAAGGAGTGCAGCTAAGGAAAACAGTGTGCAGCTAAGTTAAAGGAGTGCAGCTAAGGAAAACAGTGTGCAGCTAAGGTAAAGGAGTGCAGCTAAGGAAAACAGAGTGCAGCTAATGTAAAGGAGTGCAGCTAAGGAACACAGAGCGCAGCTAAGGTAAAGGAGTGCAGCTAAGGAAAACAGATTGCAGCTAAGGTAAAGGAGTGCAGCTAAGGAAAACCAAGTGCAGCTTAGGAAAACGGAGTGTGGCTAAGATGAAGGCGTGCAGTTAAGGAAAATGGAGTGCAGCTAAGGAAAAGAAGTTCAGCTAAGGAAAACAGAGTGCAGCTAAGGTAAAGGAGTGCAGCTCAGGAAAACAGAGTGCAGCTAAGGTAAAGGAGTGCAGCTGAGGATATAGAGTGCAGCTAAGGTAAAGGAGTGCAGCCAAGGAAAACAGAGTGCAGCTAAGGAAAACAGAGTGCACCTAAGGTAAAGGAGTGCAGCTAAGGAAAAGAAGTGCAGCTAAGGAAAACAGAGTGCAGCTAAGGAAAGGAAGTGAAGCTAACGAAAACAGAGTGCATCCTGGGAAAACGGAGTGCAGCAAAGGAAAACGGAGTGCAGCTAAGGAAAACGGAGTGCAGCTAAGGAAAAGGAGTGCTGCTTTGGAAAACGGAGTGCTGCTTAGCAAAACGGAGTGCAGCTAAGGAAAACAGAATGCAGCTAAGGAAAAGGAGTGCAGCTAACGAAAACAGAGTGCAGGTAAGGAAAAGGAGTGCAGCTAAGGAAAACGGAGTGCAGCTAAGGGAAAGGAGTGCAGCTAAGGTAAAGGAGTGCAGCTAAGGAAAACGGTGTGCAGCTAAGGAAAACGGAGTGCAGCTAAGGAAAACAGAGTGCAGCTAAGGAAAAAAGGTGCTGCTACAGAAAACGGAGTGCTGCTAAGCAAAACTGAGTGCAGCTAAGGATAACAGAAGGCAGCTAAGGAAGAGGAGTGCAGATAAGGAAAACGGAGTGCAGCTAAGGAAAAGGAGTGCAGCTAAGGAAAACGGAGTGCAGCTAAGGTAGAGGAGTGCAGCCACGGAAAAGGAGTGCAGCTAAGGAAAACGGTGTGCAGCTAAGGAAAGCGGAGTGCAGCTAAGGATAACAGAATGCAGCCACGGAAAACAGTTGGCAGCTAAGGAAAAGGAGTGCAGCTAAGGAAAAGGAGTGCAGCTAAGGAAAACAGAGTGCAGCTAAGGAAAACAGAGTGCAGCTAAGGAAAACAGAGTGCAGCTTAGGAAAACCGAGTGCAGCTAAGGAAAACCGAGTGCAGCTAAGGAAAACAGAGTGCAGCTAAGGAAAACAGAGTGCAGCTTAGGAAAACGGAGTGTGGCTAAGATGAAGGCGTGCAGTTAAGGAAAATGGAGTGCAGCCACGGAAAAGAAGTTCAGCTAAGGAAAACAGAGTGCAGCTAAGGTGAAGGTTTTGCAGCTGAGGAAACGAAGTGCAGCTAAGGAAAACGGAGTGCAGCTAAGGAAAACAGAGTTAAGCTAAGGTAAAGGACTGCAGCTAAGGAAAACAGAGTGCAGCTAAAGAAAACAAGTGCAGCAAAGGAAAACAGAGTGCAGCTTTGGTAAAGGAGTGCAGCTAAGGAAAATGAGTGCAGCTAAGGAAGACGGAGAGCAGCTAAGAAAAACGGAGTGCAGCTAAGGAAAACGGAGTGCAGCTAAGGTAAAGGAGTGCAGCTAAGATAAAGGAGTGCAGCTAAGGAAAAGTAGTGCAGCTAAGGAAAACGGAGTGCAGCTAAGGAAAAGGAGTGCAGCTGAGGAAAACGGAGTGCAGCTAAGGAAAAGGAGTGCAGCTAAGGAAAACGGAGTGCAGCTAAGGTAAACGGAGTGCAGCTACGGTAAAGGAGTGCAGCTAAGGTAAAGGAGTGCAGCTATGGATTAGGAGTGCAGGTAAGGAAAACGGAGTGCAGCTAAGGAATAGGAGTGCAGCTAAGGTAATGGAGTGCAGCGAAGGAAAACAGAATGCAGTTAAGGAAAACAAAATGCAGCTAAGGAAAAGGAGTGCAGCTAATGAAAACGGAGTGCAGCTAAGAAAAACAGAATGCAGCTAAGGAAAAGGTGTGCAGCTAAGGTAAAGGAGTGCAGCTCAGGAAAACAGAGTGCAGCTAAGGTAAAGGAGTGCAGCTGAGGATATAGAGTGCAGCTAAGGTAAAGGAGTGCAGCTAAGGAAAACGGAGTGCAGCTAAGGAAAACAGAGTGCACCTAAGGTAAACAGTTAAGCTAAGGAAAATAGAGTGCAGCTAAGGAAAGGAAGGGAGCTGACGAAAACAGAGTGCAGCCTGGGAAAACGGAGTGCAGCTAAAATAAAGGAGTGCAGCTAAGGTAAAGGAGTGCAGCTAAGGTAAAGGAGTGCAGCTAAGGAAAACGGTGTGCAGCTAAGGAAAACGGAGTGCATATAATTGAAAGGAGTGCAGCTAAGGAAAACAGTGTGCAGCTAAGTTAAAGGAGTGCAGCTAAGTAAAACAGTGTGCAGCTAAGGTAAAGGAGTGCAGCTAAGGAAAACAGAGTGCAGCTAATGTAAAGGAGTGCAGCTAAGGAACACAGAGCGCAGCTAAGGTAAAGGAGTGCAGCTAAGGAAAACAGATTGCAGCTAAGGTAAAGGAGTGCAGCTAAGGAAAACCGAGTGCAGTTTAGGAAAACGGAGTGTGGCTAAGGTAAAGGAGTGCAGCTAAGGAAAAGTAGTGCAGCTAAGGAAAACGGAGTGCAGCTCAGGAAAAGAAGTTCAGCTAAGGAAAACAGAGTGCAGCTAAGGTAAAGGTTTTGCAGCTGAGGAAAAGAAGTGCAGCTAAGGATAACGGAGTGCAGCTAAGGAAAATAGAGTGCAGCTAAGGTAAAGGAGTGCAGCTAAGGAACACAGAGCGCTGCTAAGGTAAAGGAGTGCAGCTAAGGAACACTGAGCGCAGCTAAGTTAAAGGAGTGAAGCTAAGGAAAACAGAGTGTAGCTAAGGAAAGAAGTGCAGCAAAGGTAAAGGAGTACAGCTAAGGAAAACAGACTGCAGCTAAGAATAAGAAATGCAGCTGAGGAAAACAGAGTTCAGCTAAGGTAAAGGACTGCAGCTGAGGAAAACAGACTGCAGCTAAGAATAAGAAATGCAGCTGAGGAAAACAGAGTTCAGCTAAGGTAAAGGACTGCAGCTGAGGAAAACAGAGTGCAGCTAAGGAAAAGAAGTGCAGCAAAGGAAAACAGAGTGCAGCTATGGTAAAGGACTGCAGCTAAGGAAAACGCAGTGCAGCTAAGGAAAATGGAGTGCAGCTAAGGAAAATTGTGCAGCTAAGGAAAAGGTGTGCAGCTAAGGAAAACGGAGTGCAGCTAAGGAAAACGGAGTGCAGCTGAGGAAAACAGAGTGCAGCTAAGGTAAAGGAGTGCAGCAAAGGAAAAGGAGTGCAGCTAAGGAAAACGGAGTGCAGCTAAGGAATATGGAGTGCAGCTAAGGAAAATTGTGCTGCTTAGGAAAAGAAGTGCAGCTAAGGAAAACGGAGTGCAGCTAAGGGAAACGGAGTGCAGCTGACGAAAATTGTGCAGCTAAGGAAAACGGAGTGCAGCTAAGGTAAAGGAGTGCAGTTAATGAAAACTAAGTGCAGCTAATGAAAACGGAGTGCAGCTAAGGAAAACGGAGTGCAGCTAAGGTAAATGAGTGCAGCTAAGATAAAGGAGTGCAGCTAAGGAAAAGCAGTGCAGCTAAGGAAAACGGAATGCAGCTAAGGAAAAGGGAGTGCAGCTAAGGAAAACGGAGTGCAGCTAAGGAAAACGGAGTGCAGCTAAGGAAAACGGAGTGCAGCGAAGGTAAAGGAGTGCAGCTAAGGAATAGGAGTGCAGCTAAGGAAAACGGAGTGCAGCTAAGGAAAACAGAATGCAGCTAAGGAAAGGAATTGAGGCTGAGTAAAACGGAGTGCAGCTAAGCAAAACGGAGTGCAACTCAGCAAAATTTTGCAACTAAGGAAAACGGAGTGCAGCTAAGGTAAGGAAGTGCAGCTAAGGAAAACAGAGTGCAGCTAAGGAAAAAAGGTGCTGCTAAGGAAAACGGAGTGCTGCTTAGCAAAACTGAGTGCAGCTAAGGATAACAGAAGGCAGCTATGGAAAAGGAGTGCAGCTAAGGAAAACGGAGTGCAGCTAAGGAAAAGGAGTGCAGCTTAGGAAAATGGAGTGCAGCTAAGGTAAAGGAGTGCAGCTAAGGAAAAGGAGTGCAGCTAAGGAAAACGGTGTGCAGCAAAGGAAAACAGAGTGCAGCTTTGGTAAAGGAGTGCAGCTAAGGAAAATGAGTGCAGCTAAGGAAGACGGTGAGCAGCTAAGAAAAACGGAGTGCAGCTAAGGAAAACGGAGTGCAGCTAAGGTAAAGGAGTGCAGCTAAGATAAAGGAGTGCAGCTAAGGAAAAGTAGTGCAGCTAAGGAAAACGGAGTGCAGCTAAGGAAAAGGAGTGCAGCTAAGGAAAACGGAGTGTAGCTAAGGAAAAGGAGTGCAGCTAAGGAAAACGGAGTGCAGCTAAGGTAAACGGAGTGCAGCTACGGTAAAGGAGTTCAGCTAAGGTAAAGGAGTGCAGCTAAGGATTAGGAGTGCAGCTAAGGAAAACGGAGTGCAGCTAAGGAATAGGAGTGCAGCTAAGGTAAAGGAGTGCAGCTAAGGAAAACAGAATGCAGCTAAGGTAAAGGAGTGCAGCTAAGGTAAAACAGTGCAGCTAAGGAAAACACAGTGCAGCTAAGGTAAAGGAGTGCAGCTGAGGATACAGAGTGCAGGTAAGGTAAAGTAGTGCAGCTAAGGAAAACGGAGTGCAGCTAAGGAAAATATAGTGCAGCTGAGGAAAAGAAGTGCAGCTAAGGATAACAGATTGCAGCTAATGAAAGGAAGCGCAGCTGAGGAAATCAGAGTGCAGCTTGGGAAAACGGAGTGCAGCAAAGGAAAACGGAGTGCAGCTAAGGATTACAGAGTGTAGCTAAGGAAAATTGTGCAGCTACGGAAAAGGAGTGCAGCTGAGGAAAACGGAGTGCAGCTAAGGAAGACGGAGTGAAGCTCAGGAAAATTGTGCAGCTGAGGAAAAGGAGTGCAGCTAAGGTAAAGGAGTGCAGCTAAGGAAAACAGAGTGCAGCTAAGGGAAAGGAGGGATGCTAAGGAATACGGAGTGCTGCTTAGGAAAACGGAGTGCAGCTAAGGAAAACAGAATGCAGCTAAGGAAAAGGAGTGCAGCTAAGGAAAACGGAGTGCAGCTAAGGCAAAGGAGTGCAGCTAAGGTCAAGGAGTGCAGCTAAGGAAAACGGATTGCAGCTAAGGAAAACGGAGTGCAGCTAAGGAAAACGGAGTGCAGCTAAGGAAAACAGAATGCAGCTAAGAAAACCAGAATGCAGCTAAGGAAAAGGAGCGCAGATAAGGAATACGGAGTGCAGCTAAGGAAAATTGCGCTGCTAAGGAAACGAAGTGCAGCTAAGGAAACCGGAGTGCAGTTAAGGAAAACGGAGTGCAGCTGAGGAAAATTGTGCAGTTAAGGAAAAGAAGTGCAGCAAAGGAAACCAGAGTGCAGCTATGGTAATGGACTGCAGCTAAGGAAAACGGAGTGCAGCTAAGGAAAATGGAGTGCAGCTAAGGATAATTTTGCAGCTAAGGAAAAGGTGTGCAGCTAAGGAAAACGGAGTGCAGCTAAGGAAAACGGAGTACAGCTGAGGAAAACAGAGTGCAGCTAAGGTAAAGGAGTGCAGCTAAGGAAAAGGAGTGCAGCTAAGGAATAGGAGCGCAGCTAAGGAAAACGGAGTGCAGCTAAGGAAAATGGAGTGCAGCTAAGGATAATTTTGCAGCTAAGGAAAAGGTGTGCAGCTAAGGAAAACGGAGTGCAGCTAAGGAAAACGGAGTACAGCTGAGGAAAACAGAGTGCAGCTAAGGTAAAGGAGTGCAGCTAAGGAAAAGGAGTGCAGCTAAGGAATAGGAGCGCAGCTAAGGAAAACGGAGTGCAGCTAAGGATAATTGTGCTGCTAAGGAAAAGAAGTGCAGCTAAGGAAAACGGAGTGCAACTAAGGAAAACGGAGTGCAGCTGAGGAAAATTGTGCAGCTAAGGAAAACGGAGTGCAGCTAAGGTAAAGGAGTGCAGTTAAGGAAAACAGAGTGCAGCTAATGAAAACGGAGTGCAGCTAAGGAAAACGGAGTGCAGCTAAGGTAATGGAGTGCAGCTAAGATAAAGGAGTGCAGCTAAGGAAAAGCAGTGTAGCTAAGGAAAACGGAGTGCAGCTAAGGAAAAGGAGTGCAGCTAAGGAAAACAGAATGCAGCTAAGGAAAACGGAGTGCAGCTCAGGAAAACGGAGTGCAGCTACGGAAAAGGAGTGCAGCTAAGGTAAAGGAGTGCAGCTAAGGAAAACGGAGCGCAGCTAAGGAAAACGGAGTGCAGCTAAGGAAAACAGAATGCAGTTAAGGACAACAAAATGCACCTAAGGAAAAGGAGTGCAGCTAATGTAAACGGAGTGCAGCTAAGGAAAACAGAATGCAGCTAAGGAAAAGGAGTGCAGCTAAGGTAAAGGGGTGCAGCTCAGGAAAACAGAGTGCAGCTAAGGTAAAGGAGTGCAGCTAAGGATATAGAGTGCAGCTAAGGTAAAGGAGTGCAGCTAAGGAAGACGGAGTGAAGCTCAGGAAAATTGTGCAGCTAAGGAAAAGGAGTGCAGCTAAGGTAAAGGAGTGCAGCTAAGGAAAACAGAGTGCAGCTAAGGGAAAGGAGGGATGCTAAGGAATACGGAGTGCTGCTTAGGAAAACGGAGTGCAGCTAAGGAAAACAGAATGCAGCTAAGGAAAAGGAGTGCAGCTAAGGAAAACGGAGTGCAGCTAAGGCAAAGGAGTGCAGCTAAGGTCAAGGAGTGCAGCTAAGGAAAACGGATTGCAGCTAAGGAAAACGGAGTGCAGCTAAGGAAAATGGAGTGCAGCTAAGGAAAACAGAATGCAGCTAAGAAAACAGAATGCAGCTAAGGAAAAGGAGGGCAGATAAGGAATACGGAGTGCAGCTAAGGAAAATTGCGCTGCTAAGGAAACGAAGTGCAGCTAAGGAAAACGGAGTGCAGCTAAGGAAAACGGAGTGCAGCTGAGGAAAATTGTGCAGCTAAGGAAAAGAAGTGCAGCAAGGGAAACCAGAGTGCAGCTATGGTAAAGGACTGCAGCTAAGGAAAACGGAGTGCAGCTAAGGAAAATGGAGTGCAGCTAAGGTAAAGGAGTGCAGCTAAGGAATAGGAGCGCAGCTAAGGAAAACGGAGTGCAGCTAAGGAATAGGAGCGCAGCTAAGGAAAACGGAGTGCAGCTAAGGATCATTGTGCTGCTAAGGAAAAGAAGTGCAGCTAAGGAAAACGGAGTGCAACTAAGGAAAACGGAGTGCAGCTGAGGAAAATTGTGCAGCTAAGGAAAACGGAGTGCAGCTAAGGTAAAGGAGTGCAGTTAAGGAAAACAGAGTGCAGCTAATGAAAACGGAGTGCAGCTAAGGAAAACGGAGTGCAGCTAAGGTAATGGAGTGCAGCTAAGATAAAGGAGTGCAGCTAAGGAAAAGCAGTGCAGCTAAGGAAAACGGAGTGCAGCTAAGGAAAAGGAGTGCAAATAAGGAAAACGGAATGCAGCTAAGGAAAACGGAGTGCAGCTCAGGAAAACGGAGTGCAGCTACGGTAAAGGAGTGCAGCTAAGGTAAAGGAGTGCAGCTAAGGAAAACGGAGCGCAGCTAAGGAAAACGGACTGCAGCTAAGGAAAACAGAATGCAGTTAAGGACAACAAAATGCACCTAAGGAAAAGGAGTGCAGCTAAGGAAAACGGATTGCAGCTAAGGAATACAGAATGCAGCTAAGGATAAGGAGTGCAGCTAAGGTAAAGGAGTGCAGCTCAGGAAAACAGAGTGCAGCTAAGGTAAAGGAGTGCAGCTGAGGATATAGAGTGCAGCTAAGGTAAAGGAGTGCAGCTAAGGAAAACGGAGTGCAGCTAAGGAAAACAGAGTGCACCTAAGGTAAAGGAGTGAAGCAAAGGAAAATAGAGTGCAGCTAAGGAAAAGAAGTGCAGCTAAGGAAAACAGAGTGCAGCTAAGGAAAGGAAGTGAGGCTGAGTAAAACCGAGTGTACCTAAGGAATAGTATTGCAGCAAAGGAATAGGAGTGCAGCTAAGGAAAACTGATTGCAGCTAAGGAATAGGAGTGCAGCTAAGGTGAAGGAGTGCAGCTAAGGAAAACAGAATGCAGTTAAGGAAAACAAAATGCAGCTAAGGAAAAGGAGTGCAGCTAAGGTAAAGGAGTGCAGCTGAGGATATAGAGTGCAGCTAAGGTAAAGGAGTGCAGCTGAGGATATAGAGTGCAGCTAAGGTAAAGGAGTGCATCTAAGGAAAACGGAGTGCAGCCAAGGAAAACAGAGTGCACCTAAGGTAAAGGAGGGAAGCAAAGGAAAATAGAGTGCAGCTAAGGAAAAGAAGTGCAGCTAAGGAAAATTGTGCAGCTGAGGAAAAGGAGTGCTGCTAAGGAAAACGGAGTGCTGCTGAGGAAAATTGTGCAGCAATGGAAAACGGAGTGCAGCTAAGTTAAAGGAGTGCAGCTAAGGAAAATTGTGCAGCTAAGGAAAAGGAGTGCAGCTAAGGAAAACGGAGTGCAGCTAAGGATAACGGAGTGCAGCTAAGGAAAACGGAGTGCAGCTAAGGAAAACGGAGTGCAGCTAAGGAAAACGGAGTGCAGCTAAGGTGAAGGAGTGCAGCTAAGGTAAAGGAGTGCAGCTAAGGAAAACGGAGTGCAGCTACGGAAAACGGAGTGCAGCTAAGGAAAATGGAATGCAGCTAATGAAAACAGAATGCAGCTAAGGAAAAGGAGTGCAGCTAAGGGAAAGGAGTGCAGCTAAGGTAAACGGAGTGCAGCTAAGGAAAATTGTGCAGCTAAGGAATAGGAGTGCAGCTAAGGAAAACAGAGTGCAGCTAAGGAAAATTGTGCAGCTAAGGAAAAGGAGTGCAGCTAAGGAAAATTGTGCAGCTAAGGAATCCTGAATTCAGCTAAGGAAAAGGAGTGCAGCCATGGAAAACAGAGTGCAGCTAAGGAAAACGGAGTGCAGCCAATGAAAACGGAGTGCAGCTAGGGAAAACGGATTGCAGCTAAGGAAAATAGTGCAGCTAAGGAAAAGGAGTGCAGCTAAGGAAAAGGAGTGCAGCATTGGAAAACGGAGTGCAGCTAAGGAAAACGGAGTGCAGCTGAGGAAAATTGTGCAGCTAAGGAAAACGGAGTGCAGCTAATGTAAAGGAGTGCAGCTAAGGTAATGGAGTGCAGCTAAGATAAAGGAGTGCAGCTAAGGAAAAGCAGTGTAGCTAAGGAAAACGGAGTGCAGCTAAGGAAAACGGAGTGCAGCTAAGGAAAAGGAGTGCAGCTAAGGAAAACGGAATGCAGCTAAGGAAAACGGAGTGCAGCTCAGGAAAACGGAGTGCAGCTACGGTAAAGGAGTGCAGCTAAGGTAAAGGAGTGCAGCTAAGGAAAACGGAGCGCAGCTAAGGAAAACGGAGTGCAGCTAAGAAAAACAGAGTGCACCTAAGGTAAAGGAGTGAAGCAAAGGAAAATAGAGTGCAGCTAAGGAAAAGAAGTGCAGCTAAGGTAAAGGGGTGCAGCTCAGGAAAACAGAGTGCAGCTAAGGTAAAGGAGTGCAGCTAAGGATATAGAGTGCAGCTAAGGTAAAGGAGTGCAGCTAAGGAAGACGGAGTGAAGCTCAGGAAAATTGTGCAGCTAAGGAAAAGGAGTGCAGCTAAGGTAAAGAAGTGCAGCTAAGGAAAACAGAGTGCAGCTAAGGGAAAGGAGGGATGCTAAGGAATACGGAGTGCTGCTTAGGAAAACGGAGTGCAGCTAAGGAAAACAGAATGCAGCTAAGGAAAAGGAGTGCAGCTAAGGAAAACGGAGTGCAGCTAAGGCAAAGGAGTGCAGCTAAGGTCAAGGAGTGCAGCTAAGGAAAACGGATTGCAGCTAAGGAAAACGGAGTGCAGCTAAGGAAAATGGAGTGCAGCTAAGGAAAACAGAATGCAGCTAAGAAAACAGAATGCAGCTAAGGAAAAGGAGGGCAGATAAGGAATACGGAGTGCAGCTAAGGAAAATTGCGCTGCTAAGGAAACGAAGTGCAGCTAAGGAAAACGGAGTGCAGCTAAGGAAAACGGAGTGCAGCTGCGGAAAATTGTGCAGCTAAGGAAAAGAAGTGCAGCAAAGGAAACCAGAGTGCAGCTATGGTAAAGGACTGCAGCTAAGGAAAACGGAGTGCAGCTAAGGAAAATGGAGTGCAGCTAAGGTAAAGGAGTGCAGCTAAGGAATAGGAGCGCAGCTAAGGAAAACGGAGTGCAGCTAAGGAATAGGAGCGCAGCTAAGGAAAACGGAGTGCAGCTAAGGATCATTGTGCTGCTAAGGAAAAGAAGTGCAGCTAAGGAAAACGGAGTGCAACTAAGGAAAACGGAGTGCAGCTGAGGAAAATTGTGCAGCTAAGGAAAACGGAGTGCAGCTAAGGTAAAGGAGTGCAGTTAAGGAAAACAGAGTGCAGCTAATGAAAACAGAGTGCAGCTAAGGAAAACGGAGTGCAGCTAAGGTAATGGAGTGCAGCTAAGATAAAGGAGTGCAGCTAAGGAAAAGCAGTGCAGCTAAGGAAAACGGAGTGCAGCTAAGGAAAAGGAGTGCAAATAAGGAAAACGGAATGCAGCTAAGGAAAACGGAGTGCAGCTCAGGAAAACGGAGTGCAGCTACGGTAAAGGAGTGCAGCTAAGGTAAAGGAGTGCAGCTAAGGAAAACGGAGCGCAGCTAAGGAAAACGGAGTGCAGCTAAGGAAAACAGAATGCAGTTAAGGACAACAAAATGCACCTAAGGAAAAGGAGTGCAGCTAAGGAAAACGGATTGCAGCTAAGGAATACAGAATGCAGCTAAGGATAAGGAGTGCAGCTAAGGTAAAGGAGTGCAGCTCAGGAAAACAGAGTGCAGCTAAGGTAAAGGAGTGCAGCTGAGGATATAGAGTGCAGCTAAGGTAAAGGAGTGCAGCTAAGGAAAACGGAGTGCAGCTAAGGAAAACAGAGTGCACCTAAGGTAAAGGAGTGAAGCAAAGGAAAATAGAGTGCAGCTAAGGAAAAGAAGTGCAGCTAAGGAAAACAGAGTGCAGCTAAGGAAAGGAAGTGAGGCTGAGTAAAACCGAGTGTACCTAAGGAATAGTATTGCAGCAAAGGAATAGGAGTGCAGCTAAGGAAAACTGATTGCAGCTAAGGAATAGGAGTGCAGCTAAGGTGAAGGAGTGCAGCTAAGGAAAACAGAATGCAGTTAAGGAAAACAAAATGCAGCTAAGGAAAAGGAGTGCAGCTAAGGTAAAGGAGTGCAGCTGAGGAAAACAGAATGCAGCTAAGGAAAACAGTTGGCAGCTAAGGAAAAGGAGTGCACATAAGGTAAACCGAGTGCAGCTAAGGAAAACGAGTGCAGCTAAGGAAACGGACTGCAGCTAAGGAAAACAGAGTGCAGCTAAGGAAAACAGAGTGCAGCTAAGGAAAACAGAGTGCAGCTTAGGAAAACGGAGTGTGGCTAAGATGAAGGCGTGCAGTTAAGGAAAATGGAGTGCAGCTAAGGAAAAAAGTTCAGCTAAGGAAAACAGAGTGCAGCTAAGGTGAAAGTTTTGCAGCTGAGGAAAAGAAGTGCAGCTAAGGAAAACGGAGTGCAGCTAAGGAAAACAGAGTTAAGCTAAGGTAAATGAGTGCAGCTAAGGAAAAGAAGTGCAGCATAGGAAAACAGAGTGCAGCTTTGGTAAAGGAGTGCAACTAAGGAAAATGAGTGCAGCTAAGGAAGACGGAGAGCAGCTAAGAAAAACGGAGTGCAGCTAAGGAAAACGGAGTGCAGCTAAGGTAAAGGAGTGCAGCTAAGATACAGGAGTGCAGCTAAGGAAAAGTAGTGCAGCTAAGGAAAACGGAGTGCAGCTAAGGAAAAGGAGTGCAGCTAAGGAAAATGGAGTGCAGCTAAGGAAAAGGAGTGCAGCTAAGGAAAACGGAGTGCAGCTAAGGTAAACGGAGTGCAGCTACGGTAAAGGAGTTCAGCTAAGGTAAAGGAGTGCAGCTAAGGATTAGGAGTGCAGCTAAGGAAAACGGAGTGCAGCTAAGGAATAGGAGTGCAGCTAAGGTAAAGGAGTGCAGCTAAGGAAAACAGAATGCAGCTAAGGTAAAGGAGTGCAGCTAAGGTAAAACAGTGCAGCTAAGGAAAACACAGTGCAGCTAAGGTAAAGGAGTGCAGCTGAGGATACAGAGTGCAGGTAAGGTAAAGTAGTGCAGCTAAGGAAAACGGAGTGCAGCTAAGGAAAATATAGTGCAGCTAAGGAAAAGAAGTGCAGCTAAGGATAACAGATTGCAGCTAATGAAAGGAAGTGCAGCTGAGGAAAACAGAGTGCAGCTTGGGAAAACGGAGTGCAGCAAAGGATCATTGTGCTGCTAAGGAAAAGAAGTGCAGCTAAGGAAAACGGAGTGCAACTAAGGAAAACGGAGTGCAGCTGAGGAAAATTGTGCAGCTAAGGAAAACGGAGTGCAGCTAAGGTAAAGGAGTGCAGTTAAGGAAAACAGAGTGCAGCTAATGAAAACAGAGTGCAGCTAAGGAAAACGGAGTGCAGCTAAGGTAATGGAGTGCAGCTAAGATAAAGGAGTGCAGCTAAGGAAAAGCAGTGCAGCTAAGGAAAACGGAGTGCAGCTAAGGAAAAGGAGTGCAAATAAGGAAAACGGAATGCAGCTAAGGAAAACGGAGTGCAGCTCAGGAAAACGGAGTGCAGCTACGGTAAAGGAGTGCAGCTAAGGTAAAGGAGTGCAGCTAAGGAAAACGGAGCGCAGCTAAGGAAAACGGAGTGCAGCTAAGGAAAACAGAATGCAGTTAAGGACAACAAAATGCACCTAAGGAAACGGAGTGCAGCTAAGGAAAACGGATTGCAGCTAAGGAATACAGAATGCAGCTAAGGATAAGGAGTGCAGCTAAGGTAAAGGAGTGCAGCTCAGGAAAACAGAGTGCAGCTAAGGTAAAGGAGTGCAGCTGAGGATATAGAGTGCAGCTAAGGTAAAGGAGTGCAGCTAAGGAAAACGGAGTGCAGCTAAGGAAAACAGAGTGCACCTAAGGTAAAGGAGTGAAGCAAAGGAAAATAGAGTGCAGCTAAGGAAAAGAAGTGCAGCTAAGGAAAACAGAGTGCAGCTAAGGAAAGGAAGTGAGGCTGAGTAAAACCGAGTGTACCTAAGGAATAGTATTGCAGCAAAGGAATAGGAGTGCAGCTAAGGAAAACTGATTGCAGCTAAGGAATAGGAGTGCAGCTAAGGTGAAGGAGTGCAGCTAAGGAAAACAGAATGCAGTTAAGGAAAACAAAATGCAGCTAAGGAAAAGGAGTGCAGCTAAGGTAAAGGAGTGCAGCTGAGGAAAACAGAATGCAGCTAAGGAAAACAGTTGGCAGCTAAGGAAAAGGAGTGCACATAAGGTAAACCGAGTGCAGCTAAGGAAAACGAGTGCAGCTAAGGAAACGGACTGCAGCTAAGGAAAACAGAGTGCAGCTAAGGAAAACAGAGTGCAGCTAAGGAAAACAGAGTGCAGCTTAGGAAAACGGAGTGTGGCTAAGATGAAGGCGTGCAGTTAAGGAAAATGGAGTGCAGCTAAGGAAAAAAGTTCAGCTAAGGAAAACAGAGTGCAGCTAAGGTGAAAGTTTTGCAGCTGAGGAAAAGAAGTGCAGCTAAGGAAAACGGAGTGCAGCTAAGGAAAACAGAGTTAAGCTAAGGTAAATGAGTGCAGCTAAGGAAAAGAAGTGCAGCATAGGAAAACAGAGTGCAGCTTTGGTAAAGGAGTGCAACTAAGGAAAATGAGTGCAGCTAAGGAAGACGGAGAGCAGCTAAGAAAAACGGAGTGCAGCTAAGGAAAACGGAGTGCAGCTAAGGTAAAGGAGTGCAGCTAAGATACAGGAGTGCAGCTAAGGAAAAGTAGTGCAGCTAAGGAAAACGGAGTGCAGCTAAGGAAAAGGAGTGCAGCTAAGGAAAATGGAGTGCAGCTAAGGAAAAGGAGTGCAGCTAAGGAAAACGGAGTGCAGCTAAGGTAAACGGAGTGCAGCTACGGTAAAGGAGTTCAGCTAAGGTAAAGGAGTGCAGCTAAGGATTAGGAGTGCAGCTAAGGAAAACGGAGTGCAGCTAAGGAATAGGAGTGCAGCTAAGGTAAAGGAGTGCAGCTAAGGAAAACAGAATGCAGCTAAGGTAAAGGAGTGCAGCTAAGGTAAAACAGTGCAGCTAAGGAAAACACAGTGCAGCTAAGGTAAAGGAGTGCAGCTGAGGATACAGAGTGCAGGTAAGGTAAAGTAGTGCAGCTAAGGAAAACGGAGTGCAGCTAAGGAAAATATAGTGCAGCTAAGGAAAAGAAGTGCAGCTAAGGATAACAGATTGCAGCTAATGAAAGGAAGTGCAGCTGAGGAAAACAGAGTGCAGCTTGGGAAAACGGAGTGCAGCAAAGGAAAACGGAGTGCAGCTAAGGATTACGGAGTGCAGCTAAGGAAAATTGTGCAGCTACGAAAAAGGAGTGCAGCTGAGGAAAACGGAGTGCAGCTAAGGAAGACGGAGTGAAGCTCAGGAAAATTGTGCAGCTAAGGAAAAGGAGTGCAGCTAAGGTAAAGGAGTGCAGCTAAGGAAAACAGAGTGCAGCTAAGGGAAAGGAGGGATGCTAAGGAATACGGAGTGCTGCTTAGGAAAACGGAGTGCAGCTAAGGAAAACAGAATGCAGCTAAGGAAAAGGAGTGCAGCTAAGGAAAACGGAGTGCAGCTAAGGCAAAGGAGTGCAGCTAAGGTCAAGGAGTGCAGCTAAGGAAAACGGATTGCAGCTAAGGAAAACGGAGTGCAGCTAAGGAAAATGGAGTGCAGCTAAGGAAAACAGAATGCAGCTAAGAAAACAGAATGCAGCTAAGGAAAAGGAGTGCAGATAAGGAATACGGAGTGCAGCTAAGGAAAATTGCGCTGCTAAGGAAACGAAGTGCAGCTAAGGAAAACGGAGTGCAGCTAAGGAAAACGGAGTGCAGCTGAGGAAAATTGTGCAGCTAAGGAAAAGAAGTGCAGCAAAGGAAACCAGAGTGCAGCTATGGTAAAGGACTGCAGCTAAGGAAAACGGAGTGCAGCTAAGGAAAATGGAGTGCAGCTAAGGATAATTGCGCAGCCAAGGAAAAGGTGTGCAGCGAAGGAAAACGGAGTGCAGCTAAGGAAAAGGGAGTGCAGCTGAGGAAAGCAGAGTGCAGCTAAGGTAAAGGAGTGCAGCTAAGGAATAGGAGCGCAGCTAAGGAAAACGGAGTGCAGCGAAGGAATAGGAGCGCAGCTAAGGAAAACGGAGTGCAGCTAAGGATCATTGTGCTGCTAAGGAAAAGAAGTGCAGCTAAGGAAAACGGAGTGCAACTAAGGAAAACGGAGTGCAGCTGAGGAAAATTGTGCAGCTAAGGAAAACGGAGTGCAGCTAAGGTAAAGGAGTGCAGTTAAGGAAAACAGAGTGCAGCTAATGAAAACGGAGTGCAGCTAAGGAAAACGGAGTGCAGCTAAGGTAATGGAGTGCAGCTAAGATAAAGGAGTGCAGCTAAGGAAAAGCAGTGCAGCTAAGGAAAACGGAGTGCAGCTAAGGAAAAGGAGTGCAAATAAGGAAAACGGAATGCAGCTAAGGAAAACGGAGTGCAGCTCAGGAAAACGGAGTGCAGCTACGGTAAATGAGTGCAGCTAAGGTAAAGGAGTGCAGCTAAGGAAAACGGAGCGCAGCTAAGGAAAACGGAGTGCAGCTAAGGAAAACAGAATGCAGTTAAGGACAACAAAATGCACCTAAGGAAAAGGAGTGCAGCTAAGGAAAACGGATTGCAGCTAAGGAATACAGAATGCAGCTAAGGAAAAGGAGTGCTGCTAAGGTAAAGGAGTGCAGCTCAGGAAAACAGAGTGCAGCTAAGGTAAAGGAGTGCAGCTGAGGATATAGAGTGCAGCTAAGGTAAAGGAGTGCAGCTAAGGAAAACGGAGTGCAGCTAAGGAAAACAGAGTGCACCTAAGGTAAAGGAGTGAAGCAAAGGAAAATAGAGTGCAGCTAAGGAAAAGAAGTGCAGCTAAGGAAAACAGAGTGCAGCTAAGGAAAGGAAGTGAGGCTGAGTAAAACCGAGTGTACCTAAGGAATAGTATTGCAGCAAAGGAATAGGAGTGCAGCTAAGGAAAACTGATTGCAGCTAAGGAATAGGAGTGCAGCTAAGGTGAAGGAGTGCAGCTAAGGAAAACAGAATGCAGTTAAGGAAAACAAAATGCAGCTAAGGAAAAGGAGTGCAGCTAAGGTAAAGGAGTGCAGCTGAGGATATAGAGTGCAGCTAAGGTAAAGGAGTGCAGCTGAGGATATAGAGTGCAGCTAAGGTAAAGGAGTGCATCTAAGGAAAACGGAGTGCAGCCAAGGAAAACAGAGTGCACCTAAGGTAAAGGAGGGAAGCAAAGGAAAATAGAGTGCAGCTAAGGAAAAGAAGTGCTGCTAAGGAAAACGGAGTGCTGCTGAGGAAAATTGTGCAGCAATGGAAAACGGATTGCAGCTAAGTTAAAGGAGTGCAGCTAAGGAAAACGGAGTGCAGCTAAGGAAAACGGAGTGCAGCTAAGGATAACGGAGTGCAGCTAAGGAAAACGGAGTGCAGCTAAGGAAAACGGAGTGCAGCTAAGGTAAAGGAGTGCAGCTAAGGTAAAGGAGTGCAGCTAAGGAAAACGGAGTGCAGCTAAGGTAAAGGAGTGCAGCTAAGATAAAGGAGTGCAGCTAAGGAAAACGGAGTGCAGCTAAGGAAAACAGAATGCAGCTAAGGAAAAGGAGTGCAGATAAGGAATACGGAGTGCAGCTAAGGAAAACGGAGTGCGGCTAAGGAAAACTGAATGCAGTTAAGGAAAACAAAATGCAGCTAAGGAAAAGAAGTGCAGCTAAGGAAAACAGAGTGCAGCTAAGGATAGGAAGTGTGGCTGAGTAAAACGGAGTGCAGCTAAGGAAAACGGAATGCAACTCAGCAAAAATGTGCAGCTAAGGAAAACGGAGTGCAGCTAAGGTAAAGGAGTGCAGCTATGGAAAACCGAGTGCAGCTATGGAAAAAAGGTGCTGCTAAGGAAAACGGAGTGCAGCTAAGGTAAAGGAGTGCAGCTATGGAAAACAGAGTGCAGCTAAGGAAAAAAGGTGCTGCTAAGGAAAACGGAGTGCAGCTAAGGTAAAGGAGTGCAGCTATGGAAAACTGAGTGCAGCTAAGGAAAAAAGGTGCTGCTAAGGAAAACGGAGTGCAGCTAAGGTAAAGGAGTGCAGCTATGGAAAACAGAGTGCAGCTAAGGAAAAAAGGTGCTGCTAAGGAAAACGGAGTGCTGCTTAGCAAAACTGAGTGCAGCTAAGGAAAACAGAAGGCAGCTAAGGAAAAGGAGTGCAGCTAAGGAAAACGGAGTGCAGCTAATGAAAAGGAGTGCAGCTAAGGAAAATGGAGTGCAGCTAAGGTAAAGGAGTGCAGCTAAGGAAAAGGAGTACAGCTAAGGAAAACGGTGTGCAGCTAAGGAAAGCGGAGTGCAGCTAAGGAAAACAGTTGGCAGCTAAGGAAAAGGAGTGCACATAAGGTAAACCGAGTGCAGCTAAGGAAAACGAGTGCAGCTAAGGAAAAGGAGTGCAGCTAAGGAAAAAAGAGTGCAGCTAAGGAAAACAGAGTGCAGCTAAGGAAAAGAGGCGCACCTAAGCAAAACAAAGTGCAGCTAAGGAAAAGAAGTGCAGCTAAGGAAAACGGAGTGCAGCTAAGGAAAAGAAGAGCAGCTAAGGAAAACGGAGTGCAGCTAAGATAAAGGACTGCTGCTAAGGAAAACGGAGTGCAGATAAGGTAAATGAGTGCAGCTAAGGAAAACAGAGTGCAGCTAAGGTAAAGGAGTGCAGCTAAGGAACACAGAGTGCAGCTAAGGTAAAGGAGTGCAGCTAAGGAAAACAGAGTGCAGCTAAGGTAAAGGAGTGCAGCTAAGGAAAACAGAGTGCAGCTAAGGTAAAGGAGTGCAGCTAAGGAAAACAGAGTGCAGCTAAGGTAAAGGAGTGCAGCTAAGGAAATCAGAGTGCAGCTAAGGAAAGGAATTGAGGCTGAGTAAAACCGAGTGTACCTAAGGAATAGTAGTGCAGCAAAGGAATAGGAGTGCAGCTAAGGAAAACTGATTGCAGCTAAGGAATAGGAGTGCAGCTAAGGTGAAGGAGTGCAGCTAAGGAAAAGGAGTGCAGCTAAGGTAAAGGAGTGCAGCTGAGGATATAGAGTGCAGCTAAGGTAAAGGAGTGCAGCTGAGGATATAGAGTGCAGCTAAGGTAAAGGAGTGCATCTAAGGAAAACGGAGTGCAGCCAAGGAAAACAGAGTGCACCTAAGGTAAAGGAGCGAAGCAAAGGAAAATAGAGTGCAGCTAAGGAAAAGAAGTGCAGCTAAGGAAAATTGTGCAGCTGAGGAAAAGGAGTGCTGCTAAGGAAAACGGAGTGCTGCTGAGGAAAATTGTGCAGCAATGGAAAACGGAGTGCAGCTAAGTTAAAGGAGTGCAGCTAAGGAAAATTGTGCAGCTAAGGAAAAGGAGTGCAGCTAAGGAAAACGGAGTGCAGCTAAGGATAACGGAGTGCAGCTAAGGAAAACGGAGTGCAGCTAAGGAAAACGGAGTGCAGCTAAGGAAAACGGAGTGCAGCTAAGGTAAAGGAGTGCAGCTAAGGTAAAGGAGTGCAGCTAAGGAAAACGGAGTGCAGCTAAGGTAAAGGAGTGCAGCTAAGGTAAAGGAGTGCAGCTAAGGAAAACGGAGTGCAGCTACGGAAAACGGAGTGCAGCTAAGGAAAACAGAATGCAGGTAAGGAAAACAGAATGCAGCTACGGAAAACGGAATGCAGCTAAGGAAAACAGAATGCAGCTAAGGAAAAGGAGTGCAGATGAGGTAAACGGAGTGCAGCTAAGGAAAACAGAGTGCAGCTAAGGAAATGAAGACCAGCTAAGGAAAACAGAGTACAGCTAAGATACAGGAGTGCAGCTAAGGAAAACAGAGTGCAGCTAAGGAAAAGAAGTGTTGCTAAGGAAAACAGAATGAAGCCAAGGAAAACGGAGTGCAGCTAAGGAAAATTGTGCAGCTAAGGAAAACGGAGTGCAGCTAAGGAAAACGGAGAGCAGCTACGGAAAAGGAGGGCAGCTAAGGAAAACGGAGTACAGCTAAGGAAAACGGTGTGCAGCTAAGGAAAATGGAGAGCAGCTAAGGAGAACGGAGTTCAGCTGTGGAAAGCGTAGTGCAGCTAAGGAAATTTGTGCAGCCAAGGTAGAGGAGTGCAGCAAAGTAAAGAGGAGTGCAGCTAAGGAAAACGGAGTGCAGCTGAGGAAAATTGTGCAGCTAAGGAAAACGCAGTGCAGCTAAGGTAAAGGAGTGCAGCTAAGGAAAACAGAGTGCAGCTAATGAAAAGGGAGTGCAGCAAAGGAAAACGGAGTGCAGCTAAGGTAAATGAGTGCAGCTAAGATAAATGAGTGCACATAAGGAAAAGCAGTGCACCTAAGGAAAACGGAGTGCAGCTAAGGAAAAGGAGTGCAGCTAAGGAAAACGGAGTGCAGCTAAGGAAAATATAGTGCAGCTAAGGAAAAGAAGTGCAGCTAAGGATAACAGATTGCAGCTAAGGAAAGGAAGTGCAGCTGAGGAGAACAGAGTGCAGCTTGGGAAAACGGAGTGCAGCAAAGGAAAACGGAGTGCAGCTAAGGATTACGGAGTGCAGCTAAGGAAAATTGTGCAGCTACGGAAAAGGAGTGCAGCTGAGGAAAACGGAGTGCAGCTAAGGGAAAGGAGGGATGCTAAGGAATACGGAGTGCTGCTTAGGAAAACGGAGTGCAGCTAAGGAAAACAGAATGCAGCTAAGGAAAAGGAGTGCAGCTAAGGAAAACAGAGTACAGCTAAGGCAAAGGAGTGCAGCTAAGGTCAAGGAGTGCAGCTAAGGAAAACGGAGTGCAGCTAAGGAAAACGGAGTGCAGCTAAGGAAAACGGAGTGCAGCTAAGTAAAACAGAATGCAGCTAAGAAAACCAGAATGCAGCTAAGGAAAAGGAGTGCAGATAAGGAATACGGAGTGCAGCTAAGGAAAATTGTGCTGCTAAGGAAAAGAAGTGCAGCTAAGGAAAACGGAGTGCTGCTAAGGAAAACGGAGTGCAGCTGAGGAAAATTGTGCAGCTAAGGAAAACGGGGTGCAGCTAAGGTAAAGGAGTGCAGTTAAGGAAAACAGAGTGCAGCTAATGAAAACGGAGTGCAGCTAAGGAAAACGGAGTGCAGCCACGGTAAATGAGTGCAGCTAAGATAAAGGAGTGCAGCTAAGGAAAAGCAGTGCAGCTAAGGAAAACGGAGTGCAGCTAAGGAAAAGGAGTGCAGCTAAGTTAAAGGAGTGCAGCTAAGGAAAACGGAGTGCAGCTAAGGAAAACGGAGTGCAGCTACGGTAAAGGAGTGCAGCTAAGGTAAAGGAGTGCAGCTAAGGAATAGGAGTGCAGCTAAGGAAAACGGAGTGCAGCTAAGGAAAACGGAGTGCGGCTAAGGAAAACTGAATGCAGATAAGGTAAATGAGTGCAGCTAAGGAAAACAGAGTGCAGCTAAGGTAAAGGAGTGCAGCTAAGGAACACAGAGTGCAGCTAAGGTAAAGGAGTGCAGCTAAGGAACACAGAGTGCAGCTAAGGTAAAGGAGTGCAGCTAAGGAAAACAGAGTGCAGCTAAGGTAAAGGAGTGCAGCTAAGGAAAACAGAGTGCAGCTAAGGTAAAGGAGTGCAGCTAAGGAAAACAGAGTGCAGCTAAGGTAAAGGAGTGCAGCTAAGGAAATCAGAGTGCAGCTAAGGAAAGGAAGTGAGGCTGAGTAAAACCGAGTGTACCTAAGGAATAGTAGTGCAGCAAAGGAATAGGAGTGCAGCTAAGGAAAACTGATTGCAGCTAAGGAATAGGAGTGCAGCTAAGGTGAAGGAGTGCAGCTAAGGAAAAGGAGTGCAGCTAAGGTAAAGGAGTGCAGCTGAGGATATAGAGTGCAGCTAAGGTAAAGGAGTGCAGCTGAGGATATAGAGTGCAGCTAAGGTAAAGGAGTGCATCTAAGGAAAACGGAGTGCAGCCAAGGAAAACAGAGTGCACCTAAGGTAAAGGAGCGAAGCAAAGGAAAATAGAGTGCAGCTAAGGAAAAGAAGTGCAGCTAAGGAAAATTGTGCAGCTGAGGAAAAGGAGTGCTGCTAAGGAAAACGGAGTGCTGCTGAGGAAAATTGTGCAGCAATGGAAAACGGAGTGCAGCTAAGTTAAAGGAGTGCAGCTAAGGAAAATTGTGCAGCTAAGGAAAAGGAGTGCAGCTAAGGAAAACGGAGTGCAGCTAAGGATAACGGAGTGCAGCTAAGGAAAACGGAGTGCAGCTAAGGAAAACGGAGTGCAGCTAAGGAAAACGGAGTGCAGCTAAGGTAAAGGAGTGCAGCTAAGGTAAAGGAGTGCAGCTAAGGAAAACGGAGTGCAGCTAAGGTAAAGGAGTGCAGCTAAGGTAAAGGAGTGCAGCTAAGGAAAACGGAGTGCAGCTACGGAAAACGGAGTGCAGCTAAGGAAAACAGAATGCAGGTAAGGAAAACAGAATGCAGCTACGGAAAACGGAATGCAGCTAAGGAAAACAGAATGCAGCTAAGGAAAAGGAGTGCAGATGAGGTAAACGGAGTGCAGCTAAGGAAAACAGAGTGCAGCTAAGGAAATGAAGACCAGCTAAGGAAAACAGAGTACAGCTAAGATACAGGAGTGCAGCTAAGGAAAACAGAGTGCAGCTAAGGAAAAGAAGTGTTGCTAAGGAAAACAGAATGAAGCCAAGGAAAACGGAGTGCAGCTAAGGAAAATTGTGCAGCTAAGGAAAACGGAGTGCAGCTAAGGAAAACGGAGAGCAGCTACGGAAAAGGAGGGCAGCTAAGGAAAACGGAGTACAGCTAAGGAAAACGGTGTGCAGCTAAGGAAAATGGAGAGCAGCTAAGGAGAACGGAGTTCAGCTGTGGAAAGCGTAGTGCAGCTAAGGAAATTTGTGCAGCCAAGGTAGAGGAGTGCAGCAAAGTAAAGAGGAGTGCAGCTAAGGAAAACGGAGTGCAGCTGAGGAAAATTGTGCAGCTAAGGAAAACGCAGTGCAGCTAAGGTAAAGGAGTGCAGCTAAGGAAAACAGAGTGCAGCTAATGAAAAGGGAGTGCAGCAAAGGAAAACGGAGTGCAGCTAAGGTAAATGAGTGCAGCTAAGATAAATGAGTGCACATAAGGAAAAGCAGTGCACCTAAGGAAAACGGAGTGCAGCTAAGGAAAAGGAGTGCAGCTAAGGAAAACGGAGTGCAGCTAAGGAAAATATAGTGCAGCTAAGGAAAAGAAGTGCAGCTAAGGATAACAGATTGCAGCTAAGGAAAGGAAGTGCAGCTGAGGAGAACAGAGTGCAGCATGGGAAAACGGAGTGCAGCAAAGGAAAACGGAGTGCAGCTAAGGATTACGGAGTGCAGCTAAGGAAAATTGTGCAGCTACGGAAAAGGAGTGCAGCTGAGGAAAACGGAGTGCAGCTAAGGGAAAGGAGGGATGCTAAGGAATACGGAGTGCTGCTTAGGAAAACGGAGTGCAGCTAAGGAAAACAGAATGCAGCTAAGGAAAAGGAGTGCAGCTAAGGAAAACAGAGTACAGCTAAGGCAAAGGAGTGCAGCTAAGGTCAAGGAGTGCAGCTAAGGAAAACGGAGTGCAGCTAAGGAAAACGGAGTGCAGCTAAGGAAAACGGAGTGCAGCTAAGTAAAACAGAATGCAGCTAAGAAAACCAGAATGCAGCTAAGGAAAAGGAGTGCAGATAAGGAATACGGAGTGCAGCTAAGGAAAATTGTGCTGCTAAGGAAAAGAAGTGCAGCTAAGGAAAACGGAGTGCTGCTAAGGAAAACGGAGTGCAGCTGAGGAAAATTGTGCAGCTAAGGAAAACGGGGTGCAGCTAAGGTAAAGGAGTGCAGTTAAGGAAAACAGAGTGCAGCTAATGAAAACGGAGTGCAGCTAAGGAAAACGGAGTGCAGCCACGGTAAATGAGTGCAGCTAAGATAAAGGAGTGCAGCTAAGGAAAAGCAGTGCAGCTAAGGAAAACGGAGTGCAGCTAAGGAAAAGGAGTGCAGCTAAGTTAAAGGAGTGCAGCTAAGGAAAACGGAGTGCAGCTAAGGAAAACGGAGTGCAGCTACGGTAAAGGAGTGCAGCTAAGGTAAAGGAGTGCAGCTAAGGAATAGGAGTGCAGCTAAGGAAAACGGAGTGCAGCTAAGGAAAACGGAGTGCGGCTAAGGAAAACTGAATGCAGTTAAGGAAAACAAAATGCAGCTAAGGAAAAGAAGTGCAGCTAAGGAAAACAGAGTGCAGCTAAGGAAAGGAAGTGAGGCTGAGTAAAACGGAGTGCAGCTAAGGAAAACGGAATGCAACTCAGCAAAAATGTGCAGCTAAGGAAAACGGCGTGCAGCTAAGGTAAAGGAGTGCAGCTATGGAAAACCGAGTGCAGCTAAGGAAAAAAGGTGCTGCTAAGGAAAACGGAGTGCAGCTAAGGTAAAGGAGTGCAGCTATGGAAAACAGAGTGCAGCTAAGGAAAAAAGGTGCTGCTAAGGAAAACGGAGTGCTGCTTAGCAAAACTGAGTGCAGCTAAGGTAAAGGAGTGCAGCTAAGGAAAAGGAGTGCAGCTAAGGAAAACGGTGTGCAGCTAAGGAAAGCGGAGTGCAGCTAAGGAAAACAGTTGGCAGCTAAGGAAAAGGAGTGCACATAAGGTAAACCGAGTGCAGCTAAGGAAAACAAGTGCAGCTAAGGAAAAGGAGTGCAGCTAAGGAAAAAAGAGTGCAGCTAAGGAAAACAGAGTGCAGCTAAGGAAAAGAGGCGCACCTAAGCAAAACAAAGTGCAGCTAAGGAAAAGAAGTGCAGCTAAGGAAAACGGAGTGCAGCTAAGGAAAAGAAGTGCAGCTAAGGAAAACGGAGTGCAGCTAAGATAAAGGACTGCTGCTAAGGAAAACGGAGTGCAGATAAGGTAAATGAGTGCAGCTAAGGAAAACAGAGTGCAGCTAAGGTAAAGGAGTGCAGCTAAGGAACACAGAGTGCAGCTAAGGTAAAGGAGTGCAGCTAAGGAAAACAGAGTGCAGCTAAGGTAAAGGAGTGCAGCTAAGGAAAACAGAGTGCAGCTAAGGTAAAGGAGTGCAGCTAAGGAAAACAAGGTGCAGCTAAGGTAAAGGAGTGCAGCTAAGGAAATCAGAGTGCAGCTAAGGAAAGGAAGTGAGGCTGAGTAAAACCGAGTGTACCTAAGGAATAGTAGTGCAGCAAAGGAATAGGAGTGCAGCTAAGGAAAACTGATTGCAGCTAAGGAATAGGAGTGCAGCTAAGGTGAAGGAGTGCAGCTAAGGAAAAGGAGTGCAGCTAAGGTAAAGGAGTGCAGCTGAGGATATAGAGTGCAGCTAAGGTAAAGGAGTGCAGCTGAGGATATAGAGTGCAGCTAAGGTAAAGGAGTGCATCTAAGGAAAACGGAGTGCAGCCAAGGAAAACAGAGTGCACCTAAGGTAAAGGAGCGAAGCAAAGGAAAATAGAGTGCAGCTAAGGAAAAGAAGTGCAGCTAAGGAAAATTGTGCAGCTGAGGAAAAGGAGTGCTGCTAAGGAAAACGGAGTGCTGCTGAGGAAAATTGTGCAGCAATGGAAAACGGAGTGCAGCTAAGTTAAAGGAGTGCAGCTAAGGAAAATTGTGCAGCTAAGGAAAAGGAGTGCAGCTAAGGAAAACGGAGTGCAGCTAAGGATAACGGAGTGCAGCTAAGGAAAACGGAGTGCAGCTAAGGAAAACGGAGTGCAGCTAAGGAAAACGGAGTGCAGCTAAGGTAAAGGAGTGCAGCTAAGGTAAAGGAGTGCAGCTAAGGAAAACGGAGTGCAGCTAAGGTAAAGGAGTGCAGCTAAGGTAAAGGAGTGCAGCTAAGGAAAACGGAGTGCAGCTACGGAAAACGGAGTGCAGCTAAGGAAAACAGAATGCAGGTAAGGAAAACAGAATGCAGCTACGGAAAACGGAATGCAGCTAAGGAAAACAGAATGCAGCTAAGGAAAAGGAGTGCAGATGAGGTAAACGGAGTGCAGCTAAGGAAAACAGAGTGCAGCTAAGGAAATGAAGACCAGCTAAGGAAAACAGAGTACAGCTAAGATACAGGAGTGCAGCTAAGGAAAACAGAGTGCAGCTAAGGAAAAGAAGTGTTGCTAAGGAAAACAGAATGAAGCCAAGGAAAACGGAGTGCAGCTAAGGAAAATTGTGCAGCTAAGGAAAACGGAGTGCAGCTAAGGAAAACGGAGAGCAGCTACGGAAAAGGAGGGCAGCTAAGGAAAACGGAGTACAGCTAAGGAAAACGGTGTGCAGCTAAGGAAAATGGAGAGCAGCTAAGGAGAACGGAGTTCAGCTGTGGAAAGCGTAGTGCAGCTAAGGAAATTTGTGCAGCCAAGGTAGAGGAGTGCAGCAAAGTAAAGAGGAGTGCAGCTAAGGAAAACGGAGTGCAGCTGAGGAAAATTGTGCAGCTAAGGAAAACGCAGTGCAGCTAAGGTAAAGGAGTGCAGCTAAGGAAAACAGAGTGCAGCTAATGAAAAGGGAGTGCAGCAAAGGAAAACGGAGTGCAGCTAAGGTAAATGAGTGCAGCTAAGATAAATGAGTGCACATAAGGAAAAGCAGTGCACCTAAGGAAAACGGAGTGCAGCTAAGGAAAAGGAGTGCAGCTAAGGAAAACGGAGTGCAGCTAAGGAAAATATAGTGCAGCTAAGGAAAAGAAGTGCAGCTAAGGATAACAGATTGCAGCTAAGGAAAGGAAGTGCAGCTGAGGAGAACAGAGTGCAGCATGGGAAAACGGAGTGCAGCAAAGGAAAACGGAGTGCAGCTAAGGATTACGGAGTGCAGCTAAGGAAAATTGTGCAGCTACGGAAAAGGAGTGCAGCTGAGGAAAACGGAGTGCAGCTAAGGGAAAGGAGGGATGCTAAGGAATACGGAGTGCTGCTTAGGAAAACGGAGTGCAGCTAAGGAAAACAGAATGCAGCTAAGGAAAAGGAGTGCAGCTAAGGAAAACAGAGTACAGCTAAGAAAACCAGAATGCAGCTAAGGAAAAGGAGTGCAGCTAAGGAAAACGGAGTGCAGCTAAGGAAAACGGAGTGCAGCTAAGGAAAACGGAGTGCAGCTAAGTAAAACAGAATGCAGCTAAGAAAACCAGAATGCAGCTAAGGAAAAGGAGTGCAGATAAGGAATACGGAGTGCAGCTAAGGAAAATTGTGCTGCTAAGGAAAAGAAGTGCAGCTAAGGAAAACGGAGTGCTGCTAAGGAAAACGGAGTGCAGCTGAGGAAAATTGTGCAGCTAAGGAAAACGGGGTGCAGCTAAGGTAAAGGAGTGCAGTTAAGGAAAACAGAGTGCAGCTAATGAAAACGGAGTGCAGCTAAGGAAAACGGAGTGCAGCCACGGTAAATGAGTGCAGCTAAGATAAAGGAGTGCAGCTAAGGAAAAGCAGTGCAGCTAAGGAAAACGGAGTGCAGCTAAGGAAAAGGAGTGCAGCTAAGTTAAAGGAGTGCAGCTAAGGAAAACGGAGTGCAGCTAAGGAAAACGGAGTGCAGCTACGGTAAAGGAGTGCAGCTAAGGTAAAGGAGTGCAGCTAAGGAATAGGAGTGCAGCTAAGGAAAACGGAGTGCAGCTAAGGAAAACGGAGTGCGGCTAAGGAAAACTGAATGCAGTTAAGGAAAACAAAATGCAGCTAAGGAAAAGAAGTGCAGCTAAGGAAAACAGAGTGCAGCTAAGGAAAGGAAGTGAGGCTGAGTAAAACGGAGTGCAGCTAAGGAAAACGGAATGCAACTCAGCAAAAATGTGCAGCTAAGGAAAACGGCGTGCAGCTAAGGTAAAGGAGTGCAGCTATGGAAAACCGAGTGCAGCTAAGGAAAAAAGGTGCTGCTAAGGAAAACGGAGTGCAGCTAAGGTAAAGGAGTGCAGCTATGGAAAACAGAGTGCAGCTAAGGAAAAAAGGTGCTGCTAAGGAAAACGGAGTGCTGCTTAGCAAAACTGAGTGCAGCTAAGGTAAAGGAGTGCAGCTAAGGAAAAGGAGTGCAGCTAAGGAAAACGGTGTGCAGCTAAGGAAAGCGGAGTGCAGCTAAGGAAAACAGTTGGCAGCTAAGGAAAAGGAGTGCACATAAGGTAAACCGAGTGCAGCTAAGGAAAACGAGTGCAGCTAAGGAAAAGGAGTGCAGCTAAGGAAAAAAGAGTGCAGCTAAGGAAAACAGAGTGCAGCTAAGGAAAAGAGGCGCACCTAAGCAAAACAAAGTGCAGCTAAGGAAAAGAAGTGCAGCTAAGGAAAACGGAGTGCAGCTAAGGAAAAGAAGTGCAGCTAAGGAAAACGGAGTGCAGCTAAGATAAAGGACTGCTGCTAAGGAAAACGGAGTGCAGATAAGGTAAATGAGTGCAGCTAAGGAAAACAGAGTGCAGCTAAGGTAAAGGAGTGCAGCTAAGGAACACAGAGTGCAGCTAAGGTAAAGGAGTGCAGCTAAGGAAAACAGAGTGCAGCTAAGGTAAAGGAGTGCAGCTAAGGAACACAGAGTGCAGCTAAGGTAAAGGAGTGCAGCTAAGGAAAACAAGGTGCAGCTAAGGTAAAGGAGTGCAGCTAAGGAAATCAGAGTGCAGCTAAGGAAAGGAAGTGAGGCTGAGTAAAACCGAGTGTACCTAAGGAATAGTAGTGCAGCAAAGGAATAGGAGTGCAGCTAAGGAAAACTGATTGCAGCTAAGGAATAGGAGTGCAGCTAAGGTGAAGGAGTGCAGCTAAGGAAAAGGAGTGCAGCTAAGGTAAAGGAGTGCAGCTGAGGATATAGAGTGCAGCTAAGGTAAAGGAGTGCAGCTGAGGATATAGAGTGCAGCTAAGGTAAAGGAGTGCATCTAAGGAAAACGGAGTGCAGCCAAGGAAAACAGAGTGCACCTAAGGTAAAGGAGCGAAGCAAAGGAAAATAGAGTGCAGCTAAGGAAAAGAAGTGCAGCTAAGGAAAATTGTGCAGCTGAGGAAAAGGAGTGCTGCTAAGGAAAACGGAGTGCTGCTGAGGAAAATTGTGCAGCAATGGAAAACGGAGTGCAGCTAAGTTAAAGGAGTGCAGCTAAGGAAAATTGTGCAGCTAAGGAAAAGGAGTGCAGCTAAGGAAAACGGAGTGCAGCTAAGGATAACGGAGTGCAGCTAAGGAAAACGGAGTGCAGCTAAGGAAAACGGAGTGCAGCTAAGGAAAACGGAGTGCAGCTAAGGTAAAGGAGTGCAGCTAAGGTAAAGGAGTGCAGCTAAGGAAAACGGAGTGCAGCTAAGGTAAAGGAGTGCAGCTAAGGTAAAGGAGTGCAGCTAAGGAAAACGGAGTGCAGCTACGGAAAACGGAGTGCAGCTAAGGAAAACAGAATGCAGGTAAGGAAAACAGAATGCAGCTACGGAAAACGGAATGCAGCTAAGGAAAACAGAATGCAGCTAAGGAAAAGGAGTGCAGATGAGGTAAACGGAGTGCAGCTAAGGAAAACAGAGTGCAGCTAAGGAAATGAAGACCAGCTAAGGAAAACAGAGTACAGCTAAGATACAGGAGTGCAGCTAAGGAAAACAGAGTGCAGCTAAGGAAAAGAAGTGTTGCTAAGGAAAACAGAATGAAGCCAAGGAAAACGGAGTGCAGCTAAGGAAAATTGTGCAGCTAAGGAAAACGGAGTGCAGCTAAGGAAAACGGAGAGCAGCTACGGAAAAGGAGGGCAGCTAAGGAAAACGGAGTACAGCTAAGGAAAACGGTGTGCAGCTAAGGAAAATGGAGAGCAGCTAAGGAGAACGGAGTTCAGCTGTGGAAAGCGTAGTGCAGCTAAGGAAATTTGTGCAGCCAAGGTAGAGGAGTGCAGCAAAGTAAAGAGGAGTGCAGCTAAGGAAAACGGAGTGCAGCTGAGGAAAATTGTGCAGCTAAGGAAAACGCAGTGCAGCTAAGGTAAAGGAGTGCAGCTAAGGAAAACAGAGTGCAGCTAATGAAAAGGGAGTGCAGCAAAGGAAAACGGAGTGCAGCTAAGGTAAATGAGTGCAGCTAAGATAAATGAGTGCACATAAGGAAAAGCAGTGCACCTAAGGAAAACGGAGTGCAGCTAAGGAAAAGGAGTGCAGCTAAGGAAAACGGAGTGCAGCTAAGGAAAATATAGTGCAGCTAAGGAAAAGAAGTGCAGCTAAGGATAACAGATTGCAGCTAAGGAAAGGAAGTGCAGCTGAGGAGAACAGAGTGCAGCATGGGAAAACGGAGTGCAGCAAAGGAAAACGGAGTGCAGCTAAGGATTACGGAGTGCAGCTAAGGAAAATTGTGCAGCTACGGAAAAGGAGTGCAGCTGAGGAAAACGGAGTGCAGCTAAGGGAAAGGAGGGATGCTAAGGAATACGGAGTGCTGCTTAGGAAAACGGAGTGCAGCTAAGGAAAACAGAATGCAGCTAAGGAAAAGGAGTGCAGCTAAGGAAAACAGAGTACAGCTAAGGCAAAGGAGTGCAGCTAAGGTCAAGGAGTGCAGCTAAGGAAAACGGAGTGCAGCTAAGGAAAACGGAGTGCAGCTAAGGAAAACGGAGTGCAGCTAAGTAAAACAGAATGCAGCTAAGAAAACCAGAATGCAGCTAAGGAAAAGGAGTGCAGATAAGGAATACGGAGTGCAGCTAAGGAAAATTGTGCTGCTAAGGAAAAGAAGTGCAGCTAAGGAAAACGGAGTGCTGCTAAGGAAAACGGAGTGCAGCTGAGGAAAATTGTGCAGCTAAGGAAAACGGGGTGCAGCTAAGGTAAAGGAGTGCAGTTAAGGAAAACAGAGTGCAGCTAATGAAAACGGAGTGCAGCTAAGGAAAACGGAGTGCAGCCAAGGTAAATGAGTGCAGCTAAGATAAAGGAGTGCAGCTAAGGAAAAGCAGTGCAGCTAAGGAAAACGGAGTGCAGCTAAGGAAAAGGAGTGCAGCTAAGTTAAAGGAGTGCAGCTAAGGAAAACGGAGTGCAGCTAAGGAAAACGGAGTGCAGCTACGGTAAAGGAGTGCAGCTAAGGTAAAGGAGTGCAGCTAAGGAATAGGAGTGCAGCTAAGGAAAACGGAGTGCAGCTAAGGAAAACGGAGTGCGGCTAAGGAAAACTGAATGCAGTTAAGGAAAACAAAATGCAGCTAAGGAAAAGAAGTGCAGCTAAGGAAAACAGAGTGCAGCTAAGGAAAGGAAGTGAGGCTGAGTAAAACGGAGTGCAGCTAAGGAAAACGGAATGCAACTCAGCAAAAATGTGCAGCTAAGGAAAACGGAGTGCAGCTAAGGTAAAGGAGTGCAGCTATGGAAAACCGAGTGCAGCTAAGGAAAAAAGGTGCTGCTAAGGAAAACGGAGTGCAGCTAAGGTAAAGGAGTGCAGCTATGGAAAACAGAGTGCAGCTAAGGAAAAAAGGTGCTGCTAAGGAAAACGGAGTGCTGCTTAGAAAAACTGAGTGCAGCTAAGGAAAACAGAAGGCAGCTAAGGTAAAGGAGTGCAGCTAAGGAAAACGGAGTGCAGCTAATGAAAAGGAGTGCAGCTAAGGAAATTGGAGTGCAGCTAAGGTAAAGGAGTGCAGCTAAGGAAAACAGAGTGCAGTTAAGCTTATGGAGTGAAGCTAAGGAAAACGGAGCGCAGCTAAGGAAAACAGAGTGCAGCTAAGGTAAAGGAGTGCAGCTAAGGAACAAAGACTGCAGATAAGGTAAAGGAGTGCAGCTAAGGAAAACAGAATGCAGCTAAGGAAAAGGAGTGCAGCTAAGGAAAACAGAGTACAGCTAAGGCAAAGGAGTGCAGCTAAGGTCAAGGAGTGCAGCTAAGGAAAACGGAGTGCAGCTAAGGAAAACGGAGTGCAGCTAAGGAAAACGGAGTGCAGCTAAGTAAAACAGAATGCAGCTAAGAAAACCAGAATGCAGCTAAGGAAAAGGAGTGCAGATAAGGAATACGGAGTGCAGCTAAGGAAAATTGTGCTGCTAAGGAAAAGAAGTGCAGCTAAGGAAAACGGAGTGCTGCTAAGGAAAACGGAGTGCAGCTGAGGAAAATTGTGCAGCTAAGGAAAACGGGGTGCAGCTAAGGTAAAGGAGTGCAGTTAAGGAAAACAGAGTGCAGCTAATGAAAACGGAGTGCAGCTAAGGAAAACGGAGTGCAGCCACGGTAAATGAGTGCAGCTAAGATAAAGGAGTGCAGCTAAGGAAAAGCAGTGCAGCTAAGGAAAACGGAGTGCAGCTAAGGAAAAGGAGTGCAGCTAAGTTAAAGGAGTGCAGCTAAGGATAACGGAGTGCAGCTAAGGAAAACGGAGTGCAGCTACGGTAAAGGAGTGCAGCTAAGGTAAAGGAGTGCAGCTAAGGAATAGGAGTGCAGCTAAGGAAAACGGAGTGCAGCTAAGGAAAACGGAGTGCGGCTAAGGAAAACTGAGTGCAGCTAAGGAAAACAGAAGGCAGCTAAGGAAAAGGAGTGCAGCTAAGGAAAACGGAGTGCAGCTAATGAAAAGGAGTGCAGCTAAGGAAAATGGAGTGCAGCTAAGGTAAAGGAGTGCAGCTAAGGAAAAGGAGTGCAGCTAAGGAAAACGGTGTGCAGCTAAGGAAAGCGGAGTGCAGCTAAGGAAAACAGTTGGCAGCTAAGGAAAAGGAGTGCACATAAGGTAAACCGAGTGCAGCTAAGGAAAACGAGTGCAGCTAAGGAAAAGGAGTGGAAGCTAAGGAAAAAAGAGTGCAGCTAAGGAAAACAGAGTGCAGCTAAGGAAAAGAGGCGCACCTAAGCAAAACAAAGTGCAGCTAAGGAAAAGGAGTGCAGCTAAGGAAAACGGAGTGCAGCTGAGGAAAAGAAGTGCAGCTAAGGAAAACGGAGTGCAGCTAAGGAAAAGAAGTGCAGCTAAGGAAAACGGAGTGCAGCTAAGATAAAGGACTGCTGCTAAGGAAAACGGAGTGCAGATAAGGTAAATGAGTGCAGCTAAGGAAAACAGTGTGCAGCTAAGGTAAAGGAGTGCAGCTAAGGAAAACAGAGTGCAGCTAAGGTAAAGGAGTGCAGCTAAGGAAAACAGATTGCAGCTAAGGAAAACCGAGTGCAGCTTAGGAAAACGGAGTGTGGCTAAGATGAAGGCGTGCAGTTAAGGAAAACGGAGTGCAGCTAAGGTAAAGAAGTGCAGCTAAGGAAAACAGAGTGCAGCTATGGTAAAGGAGTGAAGCTAACGAAAACAGAGTGTTGCTAAGGTAACGGAGTTCAGCTAAGGAAAACAGAGTGCAGCTAAGGTAAAGGTTTTGCAGCTGAGCAAAAGAAGTGCAGCTAAGGAAAACGGAGTGCAGCTAAGGAAAATAGAGTGCAGCTAAGGTAAAGGAGTGCAGCTAAGGAAAATGAGTGCAGCTGAGGAAAACGGTGAGCAGCTAAGGAAAACGGAGTGCAGCTAAGGAAAACGGAGTGCAGCTAAGGAAAACGGAGTGCAGCAAAGGAAAAGGAGTGCAGCTAAGGAAAAGGAGTGCAGCTAAGGAAAAGGAGTGCAGCTAAGGAAAACAGAGTGCAGTTAAGCTTATGGAGTGAAGCTAAGGAAAACGGAGCGCAGCTAAGGAAAACAGAGTGCAGCTAAGGTAAAGGAGTGCAGCAAAGGAACAAAGACTGCAGATAAGGTAAAGGAGTGCAGCTAAGGAAAACGAGTGCAGCTAAGGAAAACGAAGTGCAGCTAAGTTAAAGGAGTGAAGCTAAGGTAAAGGAGTGCAGCTAAGGAAAACGGAGTGCAGCTAAGGAAAACGGAGTGCAGCTAAAGAAAACAGAATGCAGCTAAGGAAACCAGAATGCAGCTAAGGAAAAGGAGTGCAGATAAGGTAAACGGAGTGCAGCTAAGGAAAAGGAGTGCAGCAAAGGAAAAGGAGTGCAGCTAAGGAAATGGAGCGCAGCTAAGGAAAACAGAGTGCAGTAAGAAAAACAGAGTGCAGCTAAGGAAAAGAGGCGCAGCTAAGGACAACATAGTGCAGCTAAGGAAAAGGAGTGCAGCTAAGGAAAACGGAGTGCAGCTAAGGAAAAGAAGTGCAGCTAAGGAAAATGGAGTGTAGCTAAGATAAAGGACTGCTGCTAAGGAAAACAGAGTGCAGCCAAGTTAAAGGAGTGCAGCTAAGGTAAAGGAGTGCAGCTAAGGAAAACAGAGTGCAGCTAAGGAAAACGGAGTGCTGCTGAGGAAAAGGAGTGCAGCTAAGGAAAACGGAATGCAGCTAAGGAAAACGGAGAACAGCTAAGGAAAACGGAGTGCAGCTAAGGAAAATTGTGCTGCTAAGGAAAAGAAGTGCAGCTAAGGAAAACGGAGAACAGCTAAGGAAAACGGAGTGCAGCTAAGGAAAATTGTGCTGCTAAGGAAAAGAAGTGCAGCTAAGGAAAACGGTGTGCAACTAAGGAAAACGGAGTGCAGCTGAGGAAAATTGTGCAGCTAAGGAAAAAGGAGTGCAGCTAAGGAAAAGCAGTGCAGCTAAGGAAAACGGAGTGCAGCTAAGGAAAAGGAGTGCAGCAAAGGAAAACGGAATGCAGCTAAGGAAAACGGAGTGCAGCTAAGGAAAATGGAGTGCAGCTACGGTAAAGGAGTGCAGCTAAGGAAAAGGAGTGCAGCTAAGGAATAGGAGTGCAGCTAAGGAAAACGGAGTGCAGCTAAGGAAAACGGAGTGCAGCTAAGGAAAACAGAATGCAGTTAAGGAAAACAAAATGCAGCTAAGGAAAAGGAGTGCAGCTAAGTAAAATTGTGCAGCTACGGAAAAGGAGTGCAGCTGAGGAAAACGGAGTGCAGCTAAGGGAAAGGAGGGATGCTAAGGAATACGGAGTGCTGCTTAGGAAAACGGAGTGCAGCTAAGGAAAACAGAATGCAGCTAAGGAAAAGGAGTGCAGCTAAGGAAAACAGAGTACAGCTAAGGCAAAGGAGTGCAGCTAAGGTCAAGGAGTGCAGCTAAGGAAAACGGAGTGCAGCTAAGGAAAACGGAGTGCAGCTAAGGAAAAGCAGTGCAGCTAAGGAAAACGGAGTGCAGCTAAGGAAAAGGAGTGCAGCTAAGTTAAAGGAGTGCAGCTAAGGAAAACGGAGTGCAGCTAAGGAAAACGGAGTGCAGCTACGGTAAAGGAGTGCAGCTAAGGTAAAGGAGTGCAGCTAAGGAATAGGAGTGCAGCTAAGGAAAACGGAGTGCAGCTAAGGAAAACGGAGTGCGGCTAAGGAAAACTGAATGCAGTTAAGGAAAACAAAATGCAGCTAAGGAAAAGAAGTGCAGCTAAGGAAAACAGAGTGCAGCTAAGGAAAGGAAGTGAGGCTGAGTAAAACGGAGTGCAGCTAAGGAAAACGGAATGCAACTCAGCAAAAATGTGCAGCTAAGGAAAACGGAGTGCAGCTAAGGTAAAGGAGTGCAGCTATGGAAAACCGAGTGCAGCTAAGGAAAAAAGGTGCTGCTAAGGAAAACGGAGTGCAGCTAAGGTAAAGGAGTGCAGCTATGGAAAACAGAGTGCAGCTAAGGAAAAAAGGTGCTGCTAAGGAAAACGGAGTGCTGCTTAGCAAAACTGAGTGCAGCTAAGGTAAAGGAGTGCAGCTAAGGAAAAGGAGTGCAGCTAAGGAAAACGGTGTGCAGCTAAGGAAAGCGGAGTGCAGCTAAGGAAAACAGTTGGCAGCTAAGGAAAAGGAGTGCACATAAGGTAAACCGAGTGCAGCTAAGGAAAACGAGTGCAGCTAAGGAAAAGGAGTGCAGCTAAGGAAAAAAGAGTGCAGCTAAGGAAAACAGAGTGCAGCTAAGGAAAAGAGGCGCACCTAAGCAAAACAAAGTGCAGCTAAGGAAAAGAAGTGCAGCTAAGGAAAACGGAGTGCAGCTAAGGAAAAGAAGTGCAGCTAAGGAAAACGGAGTGCAGCTAAGATAAAGGACTGCTGCTAAGGAAAACGGAGTGCAGATAAGGTAAATGAGTGCAGCTAAGGAAAACAGAGTGCAGCTAAGGTAAAGGAGTGCAGCTAAGGAACACAGAGTGCAGCTAAGGTAAAGGAGTGCAGCTAAGGAAAACAGAGTGCAGCTAAGGTAAAGGAGTGCAGCTAAGGAAAACAGAGTGCAGCTAAGGTAAAGGAGTGCAGCTAAGGAAAACAGAGTGCAGCTAAGGTAAAGGAGTGCAGCTAAGGAAATCAGAGTGCAGCTAAGGAAAGGAAGTGAGGCTGAGTAAAACCGAGTGTACCTAAGGAATAGTAGTGCAGCAAAGGAATAGGAGTGCAGCTAAGGAAAACTGATTGCAGCTAAGGAATAGGAGTGCAGCTAAGGTGAAGGAGTGCAGCTAAGGAAAAGGAGTGCAGCTAAGGAATAGGAGTGCAGCTAAGGAAAACGGAGTGCAGCTAAGGAAAACGGAGTGCAGCTAAGGAAAACAGAATGCAGTTAAGGAAAACAAAATGCAGCTAAGGAAACGGAGTGCAGCTAAGTAAAATTGTGCAGCTACGGAAAAGGAGTGCAGCTGAGGAAAACGGAGTGCAGCTAAGGGAAAGGAGGGATGCTAAGGAATACGGAGTGCTGCTTAGGAAAACGGAGTGCAGCTAAGGAAAACAGAATGCAGCTAAGGAAAAGGAGTGCAGCTAAGGAAAACAGAGTACAGCTAAGGCAAAGGAGTGCAGCTAAGGTCAAGGAGTGCAGCTAAGGAAAACGGAGTGCAGCTAAGGAAAACGGAGTGCAGCTAAGGAAAAGCAGTGCAGCTAAGGAAAACGGAGTGCAGCTAAGGAAAAGGAGTGCAGCTAAGTTAAAGGAGTGCAGCTAAGGAAAACGGAGTGCAGCTAAGGAAAACGGAGTGCAGCTACGGTAAAGGAGTGCAGCTAAGGTAAAGGAGTGCAGCTAAGGAATAGGAGTGCAGCTAAGGAAAACGGAGTGCAGCTAAGGAAAACGGAGTGCGGCTAAGGAAAACTGAATGCAGTTAAGGAAAACAAAATGCAGCTAAGGAAAAGAAGTGCAGCTAAGGAAAACAGAGTGCAGCTAAGGAAAGGAAGTGAGGCTGAGTAAAACGGAGTGCAGCTAAGGAAAACGGAATGCAACTCAGCAAAAATGTGCAGCTAAGGAAAACGGAGTGCAGCTAAGGTAAAGGAGTGCAGCTATGGAAAACCGAGTGCAGCTAAGGAAAAAAGGTGCTGCTAAGGAAAACGGAGTGCAGCTAAGGTAAAGGAGTGCAGCTATGGAAAACAGAGTGCAGCTAAGGAAAAAAGGTGCTGCTAAGGAAAACGGAGTGCAGCTAAGGAAAACAGTTGGCAGCTAAGGAAAAGGAGTGCACATAAGGTAAACCGAGTGCAGCTAAGGAATACGAGTGCAGCTAAGGAAAAGGAGTGGAAGCTAAGGAAAAAAGAGTGCAGCTAAGGAAAACAGAGTGCAGCTAAGGAAAAGAGGCGCACCTAAGCAAAACAAAGTGCAGCTAAGGAAAAGGAGTGCAGCTAAGGAAAACGGAGTGCAGCTGAGGAAAAGAAGTGCAGCTAAGGAAAACGGAGTGCAGCTAAGGAAAAGAAGTGCAGCTAAGGAAAACGGAGTGCAGCTAAGATAAAGGACTGCTGCTAAGGAAAACGGAGTGCAGATAAGGTAAATGAGTGCAGCTAAGGAAAACAGTGTGCAGCTAAGGTAAAGGAGTGCAGCTAAGGAAAACAGAGTGCAGCTAAGGTAAAGGAGTGCAGCTAAGGAAAACAGAGTGCAGCTAAGGTAAAGGAGTGCAGCTAAGGAAAACAGATTGCAGCTAAGGAAAACCGAGTGCAGCTTAGGAAAACAGAGTGTGGCTAAGATGAAGGCGTGCAGTTAAGGAAAACGGAGTGCAGCTAAGGTAAAGAAGTGCAGCTAAGGAAATCAGAGTGCAGCTATGGTAAAGGAGTGAAGCTAACGAAAACAGAGTGTTGCTAAGGTAACGGAGTTCAGCTAAGGAAAACAGAGTGCAGCTAAGGTAAAGGTTTTGCAGCTGAGCAAAAGAAGTGCAGCTAAGGAAAACGGAGTGCAGCTAAGGAAAATAGAGTGCAGCTAAGGTAAAGGAGTGCAGCTAAGGAAAATGAGTGCAGCTGAGGAAAACGGTGAGCAGCTAAGGAAAACGGAGTGCAGCTAAGGAAAACAGAGTGCAGCTAAGGAAAACGGAGTACTGCAAAGGAAAAGGAGTGCAGCTAAGGAAAAGGAGTGCAGCTAAGGAAAAGGAGTGCAGCTAAGGAAAACAGAGTGCAGTTAAGCTTATGGAGTGAAGCTAAGGAAAACGGAGCGCAGCTAAGGAAAACAGAGTGCAGCTAAGGTAAAGGAGTGCAGCTAAGGAACAAAGACTGCAGATAAGGTAAAGGAGTGCAGCTAAGGAAAACGAGTGCAGCTAAGGAAAACGAAGTGCAGCTAAGTTAAAGGAGTGAAGCTAAGGTAAAGGAGTGCAGCTAAGGAAAACGGAGTGCAGCTAAGGAAAACGGAGTGCAGCTAAAGAAAACAGAATGCAGCTAAGGAAACCAGAATGCAGCTAAGGAAAAGGAGTGCAGATAAGGTAAACGGAGTGCAGCTAAGGAAAAGGAGTGCAGCAAAGGAAAAGGAGTGCAGCTAAGGAAATGGAGCGCAGCTAAGGAAAACAGAGTGCAGTAAGAAAAACAGAGTGTAGCTAAGGAAAAGAGGCGCAGCTAAGGACAACATAGTGCAGCTAAGGAAAAGGAGTGCAGCTAAGGAAAACGGAGTGCAGCTAAGGAAAAGAAGTGCAGTTAAGGAAAATGGAGTGTAGCTAAGATAAAGGACTGCTGCTAAGGAAAACGGTGTGCAGGTAAGGTAAATGAGTGCAGCTCAGGAAAACAGAGTGCAGCCAAGTTAAAGGAGTGCAGCTAAGGTAAACAGTGTGCAGCTAAGGTAAAGGAGTGCAGCTAAGGAAAACAGAGTGCAGCTAAGGAAAACGGAGTGCAGCTGATGAAAAGGAGTGCAGCTAAGGAAAACGGAATGCAGCTAAGGAAAACGGAGAACAGCTAAGGAAAGCGGAGTGCAGCTAAGGAAAATTGTGCTGCTAAGGAAAAGAAGTGCAGCTAAGGAAAACGGTGTGCAACTAAGGAAAACGGAGTGCAGCTGAGGAAAATTGTGCAGCTAAGGAAAAAGGAGTGCAGCTAAGGAAAAGCAGTGCAGCTAAGGAAAACGGAGTGCAGCTAAGGAAAAGGAGTGCAGCAAAGGAAAACGGAATGCAGCTAAGGAAAACGGAGTGCAGCTAAGGAAAATGGAGTGCAGCTACGGTAAAGGAGTGCAGCTAAGGAGAAGGAGTGCAGCTAAGGAATAGGAGTGCAGCTAAGGAAAACGGAGTGCAGCTAAGGAAAACGGAGTGCAGCTAAGGAAAACAGAATGCAGTTAAGGAAAACAAAATGCAGCTAAGGAAAAGGAGTGCAGCTAAGTAAAACGAAGTGCAGCTAAGGAAATCAGAATGCAGCTAAGGAAAAGGAGTGCAGCTAAGGTAAAGGAGTGCAGCTCAGGAAAACAGAGTGCAGCTAAGGTAAAGGAGTGCAGCTGAGGATATAGAGTGCAGCTAAGGTAAAGGAGTGCAGCTAAGGAAAACGGAGTGCAGCTAAGGAAACAGAGTGCACCTATGGTAAAGGAGTGAAGCAAAGGAAAATAGAGTGCAGCTAAGGAAAACAGAGTGCAGCTAAGGAAAGGAAGTGAGGCTGAGGAAAACAGAGTGCAGCCTGGGAAAATGGAGTGCAGCAAAGGAAAACGGAGTGCAGCTAAGGAAAACGGAGTGCAGCTATTGAAAATTGTGCAGCTAAGGAAAAGGAGTGCAGCTGAGTAAAACGGAGTACAGCTAAGGAAAACGGAGTGCAACTCTGGAAAACGGAGTGCAGCTAAGGTAAAGGAGTGCAGCTAAGGAAAACAGAGTGCAGTTAAGCTTATGGAGTGAAGCTAAGGAAAACGGAGTGCAGCTAAGGAAAACAGAGTGCAGCTAAGGTAAAGGAGTGAAGCTAAGTAAATAGAGTGTACTAAGGAAAAGAAGTGCAGCTAAGGTAAAGGAGTGCAGCTAAGGAAAACACAGTGCAGCTAAGAATAAGAAATGCAGCTGAGGAAAACAGTGTTAAGCTAAGGTAAAGAACTGCAGCTAAGGAAAACAGAGTGCAGCTAAGGAAAATGGAGTGCAGCTAAGGAAAATTGTGCAGCTAAGGAAAAGGAGTGCAGCTAAGGAAAACGGAGTGCAGCTAAGGAAAACGGAGTGCAGCTGAGGAAAACAGAGTGCAGCTAAGGTAAAGGACTGCAGCTAAGGAAAACGGAGTGCAGCTAAGGAAAATGGAGTGCAGCTAAGGAAAATTGTGCTGCTAAGGAAAAGGAGTGCAGCTAAGGAAAACAGAGTGCAGCTAAGGAAAAGGACTGCAGCTAAGGAAAACGGAGTGCAGTTAAGGGAAAGGAGTGCAGCTGAGGATACAGAGTGCAGGTAAGGTAAAGGAGTGCAGCTAAGGAAAACGGAGTGCAGCTCAGGAAAATAGAGTGCAGCTAAGGATAACAGATTGCAGATAAGGAAAGGAAGTGCAGCTGAGGAAAACAGAGTGCAGCTTGGGAAAACGGAGTGCAGCAAAGGAAAACGGAGTGCAGCTAAGGATAACGCAGTGCAGCTAAGGAAAATTGTGCAGCTAAGGAAAAGGAGTGCAGCTGAGGAAAACGGAGTAGAGCTAAGGAAGACGGAGTGCAGCTCACGAAAATTGTGCAGCTAAGGAAAATGGAGTGCAGCTAAGGTAAAGGAGTGCAGCTAAGGAAAACAGAGTGCAGCTAAGGAAAACAGAATGCAGTTAAGGAAAACAAAATGCAGCTAAGGAAAAGGAGTGCAGCTAAGTAAAACGAAGTGCAGCTAAGGAAATCAGAATGCAGCTAAGGAAAAGGAGTGCAGCTAAGGTAAAGGAGTGCAGCTCAGGAAAACAGAGTGCAGCTAAGGTAAAGGAGTGCAGCTGAGGATATAGAGTGCAGCTAAGGTAAAGGAGTGCAGCTAAGGAAAACGGAGTGCAGCTAAGGAAACAGAGTGCACCTATGTTAAAGGAGTGAAGCAAAGGAAAATAGAGTGCAGATAAGGAAAACAGAGTGCAGCTAAGGAAACGAAGTGAGGCTGAGGAAAACAGAGTGCAGCCTGGGAAAATGGAGTGCAGCAAAGGAAAACGGAGTGCAGCTAAGGAAAACGGAGTGCAGCTATTGAAAATTGTGCAGCTAAGGAAAAGGAGTGCAGCTGAGTAAAACGGAGTACAGCTAAGGAAAACGGAGTGCAACTCTGGAAAATTGTGCAGCTAAGGAAAACGGAGTGCAGCTAAGGTAAAGGAGTGCAGCTAAGGAAAACAGAGTGCAGTTAAGCTTATGGAGTGAAGCTAAGGAAAACGGAGTGCAGCTAAGGAAAACAGAGTGCAGCTAAGGTAAAGGAGTGAAGCTAAGTAAATAGAGTGTACAAAGGAAAAGAAGTGCAGCTAAGGTAAAGGAGTGCAGCTAAGGAAAACACAGTGCAGCTAAGAATAAGAAATGCAGCTGAGGAAAACGGAGTGCAGCTGAGGAAAACAGAGTGCAGCTGAGGTAAAGGACTGCAGCTAAGGAAAACGGAGTGCAGCTAAGGAAAATGGAGTGCAGCTAAGGAAAATTGTGCTGCTAAGGAAAAGGAGTGCAGCTAAGGAAAACAGAGTGCAGCTAAGGAAAAGGACTGCAGCTAAGGAAAACGGAGTGCAGCTAAGGTAAAGGAGTGCAGCTAAGGAAAACAGAGTGCAGTTAAGCTTATGGAGTGCAGCTAAGGAAAACGGAGTGCAGCTAAGGAAAACAGAGTGCAGCTAAGGTAAAGGAGTGAAGCTAAGTAAATAGAGTGTACAAAGGAAAAGAAGTGCAGCTAAGGTAAAGGAGTGCAGCTAAGGAAAACACAGTGCAGCTAAGAATAAGAAATGCAGCTGAGGAAAACGGAGTGCAGCTGAGGAAAACGGAGTGCAGCTAAGGAAAATGGAGTGCAGCTAAGGAAAATTGTGCTGCTAAGGAAAAGGAGTGCAGCTAAGGAAAACAGAGTGCAGCTAAGGAAAAGGACTGCAGCTAAGGAAAACGGAGTGCAGCTAAGGAAAAGAAGTGCAGCTAAGGAAAACAGAGTGCAGCTAAGGGAAAGGAGTGCAGCTGAGGATACAGAGTGCAGGTAAGGTAAAGGAGTGCAGCTAAGGAAAACGGAGTGCAGCTAAGGAAAATAGAGTGCAGCTAAGGATAACAGATTGCAGATAAGGAAAGGAAGTGCAGCTGAGGAAAACAGAGTGCAGCTTGGGAAAACGGAGTGCAGCAAAGGAAAACGGAGTGCAGCTAAGGATAACGCAGTGCAGCTAAGGAAAATTGTGCAGCTAAGGAAAAGGAGTGCAGCTGAGGAAAACGGAGTAGAGCTAAGGAAGACGGAGTGCAGCTCACGAAAATTGTGCAGCTAAGGAAAATGGAGTGCAGCTAAGGTAAAGGAGTGCAGCTAAGGAAAACAGAGTGCAGCTAAGGAAAAGGAGAGATGCTAAGGAATACGGAGTGCTGCTTAGGAAAACGGAGTGCAGCTAAGGAAAACAGAATGCAGCTAAGGAAAACGGAGTGCAGCTAAGGAAAAGGAGTGCAGCTAAGGAAAACGAAGTGCAGCTAAGGTAAAGGAGTGCAGCTAAGGTAAAGGAGTGCAGCTAAGGAAAACGGAGTGCAGCTAAGGAAAACGGAGTGCAGCTAAGGAAAACAGAATGCAGCTAAGGAAAACAGAATGCAGCTAAGGAAAAGGAGTGCAGATAAGGTAAACGGAGTGCAGCTAAGGAAAAGGAGTGCAGCAAAGGAAAAGGAGTGCAGCTAAGGAAAAGGAGGGCAGCTAAGGAAAAGAGGCGCAGCTAAGGAAAACAGAGTGCAGCAAAGGAAAAGGAGAGCAGCTAAGGAAAACAGAGAGCAGCTAAGGTAAAGAAGCGCAGTTAAGGAAAACAGAGAGCAGCTAAGGTAAAGGAGTGAAGCTAACGAAAACAGAGTGCAGCTAAGGTAAAGGAGTGCACCTAAGGAAAACAGAGTGCAGCTAAGGTAAAGGTGTGCAGCTGAGGAAAACGAGTGCAGCTAAGGAAAACGGAGCGCAGCTACGGAAAATAGAGTGCAGCGAAGGAAAAGTAGTGCAGCTAAGGAAAAGGAGTGCAGCTAAGGAAAACGGAGTGCAGCTAAGGAAAACAGAGTGCAGCTAAGGTAAAGGAGTGAAGCTAAGGATAGCAGAGTGTAGCTAAGGAAATGAAGTGCAGCTAAGGTAAAGGAGTGCAGCTAAGGAATACAGAGTGCAGCTAAGAATAAGAAATGAAGCTGAGGAAAACAGAGTGCAGCAATGGTAAAGGACTGCAGCTAAGGAAAACGGAGTGCAGCTAAGGAAAATGGAGTGCAGCTGAGGAAAATTGTGCAGATAAGGAAAAGGAGTGCAGCTAAGGTAAAGGAGTGCAGCTAAGGAAAAGGAGTGCAGCTAAGGAAAAGGGAGTGCAGCTAAGGAAAACGGAGTGCAGCTAAGGAAAATTGTGCTGCTAAGGAAAAAAAGTGCAGCAAAGGAAAACGGAGTGCAGCTAAGGAAAATGGAGTGCAGCTAAGGTAAAGGTGTGCAGCTGAGGAAAAGGAGTGCAGCTTAGGAAAACGGAGTGCAGCTAAGGAAAACAGAGTGCAGCAAAGGAAAACGGAGTGCAGCAAAGGAAAACGGAGTGCAGCCAAGGAAAACGGAGTGCAGCTGAGGAAAATTGTGCAGCTAAGGTAAAGGAGTGCAGCTAAGGAAAACAGAGTGCAGCTAAGGAAAAGCAGTGCTGCTAAGGTAAACGGAGTGCAGCTAATGAACACGGAGTGCATCTAAGGAAAAGGAGTGCAACTTAGGAAAACGGAGTGCAGCTAAGGTAAAGGAGTGCAGCTAAGGTAAAGGACTGCTCCAAAGGAAAACGGAGTGCAGCTAAGGTAAGGGAGTGCAGCTAAGGTAAAGGAGTGAAGCTAAGGACATGGAGTGCAGCTAAGGAAAACGGAGTGCAGCTAAGGAAAACGGAGTGCAGCTAAGGATAAGGAGTGCAGATAAGGAATACGGAGTGCAGCTAAGGAAAAGGAGTGCAGCTAAGGAAAACGGAGTGCAGCTAAGGTAAAGGAGTGCAGCTAAGGAAAAAGAGTGCAGCTAAAGAAATGGAGTGCAGCTAAGGAAAACAGAGTGCAGCTAAGGAAAACAGAATGCAGCTAAGGCAAATGAGTGCAGCTAAGGAAAAGGAGTGCAGATAAGCTAAAGGAGTGCAGCTAAGGAAAACAGTGCAGCTAAGGTAACGGAGTGCAGCTAAGGAAAACAGAGTGCAGCTATGGAAAAGAAGGGCAGCTAAGGAAAACAGAGAGCAGCTTTGGTAAAGGAGTGCAGCTAAGGAAAAGGGAGTGCAGCTCAGGAAAAGGAGTGCAGCTAAGGAAAACGGAGTGCAGCTAAGGTAAAGGAGTGCAGCTAAGGAAAACAGAGTGCAGCTAAGGTAAAGGAGTGCAGCTAAGGAAGACAGAGTGCAGCTAAGGAAAAGGAGTGCAGCTACGGAAAACAGAATGCAGCTAAGGTAACGGAGTGCAGCTAAGGAAAACAGAGTGCAGCCAAGGAAAACGGAGTGCAGCTAAGGGTAACGGTGTGAAGCTCAGGAAAATTGTGCAGCTATGGAAAAGGAATGCAGCTAAGTAAAAAGAGTGCAGCTAAGGTAAAGGAGTGCAGCTAAGGAAAACAGAGTGCAGCTAAGGAAAACGGAGTGCAGCCAAGGAACACGGAGTGCACCTAAGGAAAACGGAGTGCAGCTAAGTTAAAGGAGTGCAGCTAAGGAAAAGGAGAGCAGCTAAGGAAAACGGAGTGCAGCTAAGGAAAACAGAGTGCAGCTGAGGAAAATTGTGCAGCTAAGGAAAACGGAGTGCAGCTAAGGAAAACAGAATGTAGCTAAGGAAAAGGAGTGCAGCTAAGGTAAAGGAGTGCAGCTAAGGAAAACGGAGTGCAGCTTAGGAAAACGGAGTGCAGCTAAGGAAAACAGAGGGCAGCTAAGGAAATGGAGTGCAGCTAAGGAAAACGGTGTGCAGTTAAGGAAAAGAGTGCAGCTAAGGTAAAGGATTGCAGCTAAGGTAAAGGAGTGCAGCTAAGGATAAGGAGTGCACCTAAGGAAAACGGAGTGCAGCTAAGGATAACAGAATGCAGCTACGGAAAAGAGAGTGCAGCTAAAGTAAAGGAGTGCAGCTGAGGAAAACAGAGTGCAGCTAAGGCAAAGGAGTGCAGCTAAGGAAAACGGAGTGCAGCGATGGAAAATGGAGTGCAGCTATGGAAAACGGAGTGCAGCTAAGGAAAATGGAGTGCAGCTATGGAAAACAGAATGCAGCTAAGGAAAAGGAGTGCAGCTAAGGAACAGAAGTGCAGCTATGGAAAATGGAGTGCAGCAAAGGAAAAGGAGTGCAGCTAAGGAAAATTGTGCAACTAAGTAAAAGGAGTGCAGCTAAAGAAAATTATGCAGCTAAGGAAAACGGAGTGCAGCTAAGGAAAATTGTGGAGTTAAGGAAATGGAGTGCAGCTATGGAAAAGGAGTGCAGCAAAGGTAAACGGAGTGCTGCTAAGGTAAAGAGTGCAGCTAAGAAAAAGAAATGCAGCAAAGGAAAACAGAGTGCAGCTAAGGTAAAGGAGTGCAGCTAAGGAAAACAGAGTGCAGCTAAGGAAAAGAAGTGCAGCTAAGGGAAACAGAGTGCAGCTAAAGTAAACGACTGCAGCTAAGGAAAACAGAGTGCAGCTAAGGAAAAGGAGTGTAGCAAAGGAAAACGGAGTGCAGCTAAGGAAAAGAAGTGCAGCGAAGGGAAGCAGAGTGCAACTAAGGTAAAGGAGTGCAACAAAGGAAAGCTGAGTGCAGTTAAGGAAAATGGAGTGCAGCTAAGTAAAACGGATTGCAGCTAAGATAAAGGAGCGCAACTAAGGAAAACGGAGAGCAGCTAAGGTAAAGGAGTGCAGCTAAGGAAAACAGAGTGCAGCTAAGGTAAAGGAGTGCAGCAAAGGAAAACAGAGTGCAGCTAAGGTAAAGGAGTGCAGCTATGAAAAACGGAGTGCAGCTAAGGAAAACAGAGTGCAGCTAAGGAAAACAGAGTGCAGCTAAGGAAAAGGAGTGCAGCTAAGGAAAACGGAGTGCAGCTAAGTAATAGAACTGCAGCTAAGGAAAACAGACTGCAGCTAAGGAAAACAGAGTGCAGCTAAGGAAAACAGAGTGCAGCTAAGGAAAACGGAGTGCAGCCATGGAAAACAGAGTGCAGCAGTGGTAAATTGTGCTGCTAAGTAAAAGGAGTGCAGCCATGGAAAATTGTGCAGCTAAGGAAACCAGAATGCAAGTAAGGAAAAGGAGTGCAGCTATGGAAAACAGAGTGCAGCTAAGGAAAACGGAGTGCAGCCATGGAAAACGGAGTGCAGCAGTGGAAAATTGTGCTGCTAAGTAAAAGGAGTGCAGCCATGGAAAATTGTGCAGCCAAGGAAACCAGAATGCAGCTAAGGAAAAGGAGTGCAGCTAAGGAAAAGGGAATGCAGCTAAGGAAAACGGAGTGCAGCTAAGGAAAATTGTGCTGCTAAGGAAAAAAAGTGCAGCAAAGGAAAACGGAGTGCAGCTAAGGAAAATGGAGTGCAGCTAAGGTAAAGGTGTGCAGCTGAGGAAAAGGAGTGCAGCTTAGGAAAACGGAGTGCAGCTAAGGAAAACAGAGTGCAGCAAAGGAAAACGGAGTGCAGCAAAGGAAAACGGAGTGCAGCCAAGGAAAACGGAGTGCAGCTGAGGAAAATTGTGCAGCTAAGGTAAAGGAGTGTAGCTAAGGAAAACAGAGTGCAGCTAAGGAAAAGGAGTGCTGCTAAGGTAAACGGAGTGCAGCTAATGAAAACGGAGTGCATCTAAGGAAAAGGAGTGCAACTTAGGAAAACGGAGTGCAGCTAAGGTAAAGGAGTGCAGCTAAGGTAAAGGACTGCTCCAAAGGAAAACGGAGTGCAGCTAAGGTAAGGGAGTGCAGCTAAGGTAAAGCAGTGAAGCTAAGGACATGGAGTGCAGCTAAGGAAAACGGAGTGCAGCTAAGGAAAACGGAGTGCAGCTAAGGAAAACGGAATGCAGCTAATGAAAACAGAATGCAGCTAAGGATAAGGAGTGCAGATAAGGAATACGGAGTGCAGCTAAGGAAAAGGAGTGCAGCTAAGGAAAACGGAGTGCAGCTAAGGAAAAGGAGTGCAGCTAAGGAAAAAGAGTGCAGCTAAAGAAATGGAGTGCAGCTAAGGAAAACAGAGTGCAGCTAAGGAAAACAGAATGCAGCTAAGGCAAATGAGTGCAGCTAAGGAAAAGGAGTGCAGATAAGCTAAAGGAGTGCAGGTAAGGAAAACAGTGCAGCTAAGGTAACGGAGTGCAGCTAAGGAAAACAGAGTGCAGCTAAGGAAAAGAAGGGCAGCTAAGGAAAACAGAGAGCAGCTTTGGTAAAGGAGTGCAGCTAAGGAAAAGGGAGTGCAGCTCAGGAAAAGGAGTGCAGCTAAGGAAAACGGAGTGCAGCTAAGGTAAAGGAGTGCAGCTAAGGAAAACAGAGTGCAGCTAAGGTAAAGGAGTGCAGCTAAGGAAGACAGAGTGCAGCTAAGGAAAAGGAGTGCAGCTACGGAAAACAGAATGCAGCTAAGGTAACGGAGTGCAGCTAAGGAAAACAGAGTGCAGCCAAGGAAAACGGAGTGCAGCTAAGGATAACGGTGTGAAGCTCAGGAAAATTGTGCAGCTATGGAAAAGGAATGCAGCTAAGTAAAAAGAGTGCAGCTAAGGTAAAGGAGTGCAGCTAAGGAAAACAGAGTGCAGCTAAGGAAAACGGAGTGCAGCCAAGGAACACGGAGTGCACCTAAGGAAAACGGAGTGCAGCTAAGTTAAAGGAGTGCAGCTAAGGAAAAGGAGAGCAGCTAAGGAAAACGGAGTGCAGCTAAGGAAAACAGAGTGCAGCTGAGGAAAATTGTGCAGCTAAGGAAAACGGAGTGCAGCTAAGGAAAACAGAATGTAGCTAAGGAAAAGGAGTGCAGCTAAGGTAAAGGAGTGCAGCTAAGGAAAACGGAGTGCAGCTTAGGAAAACGGAGTGCAGCTAAGGAAAACAGAGGGCAGCTAAGGTAATGGAGTGCAGCTAAGGAAAACGGTGTGCAGTTAAGGAAAAGAGTGCAGCTAAGGTAAAGGATTGCAGCTAAGGTAAAGGAGTGCAGCTAAGGATAAGGAGTGCACCTAAGGAAAACGGAGTGCAGCTAAGGATAACAGAATGCAGCTACGGAAAAGAGAGTGCAGCTAAAGTAAAGGAGTGCAGCTGAGGAAAACAGAGTGCAGCTAAGGCAAAGGAGTGCAGCTAAGGAAAACGGAGTGCAGTGATGGAAAATGGAGTGCAGCTATGGAAAACGGAGTGCAGCTAAGGAAAATGGAGTGCAGCTATGGAAAACAGAATGCAGCTAAGGAAAAGGAGTGCAGCCAAGGAAAACGGAGCGCAGCAAAGGTAAAGGAGTGCAGCTAAGGAAAAGGAGTGCAGCTAAGGAACAGAAGTGCAGCTATGGAAAATGGAGTGCAGCAAAGGAAAAGGAGTGCAGCTAAGGAAAATTGTGCAACTAAGTAAAAGGAGTGCAGCTAAAGAAAATTATGCAGCTAAGGAAAACGGAGTGCAGCTAAGGAAAATTGTGGAGTTAAGGAAATGGAGTGCAGCTATGGAAAAGGAGTGCAGCAAAGGTAAACAGAGTGCTGCTAAGGTAAAGAGTGCAGCTAAGAAAAAGAAATGCAGCAAAGGAAAACAGAGTGCAGCTAAGGTAAAGGAGTGCAGCTAAGGAAAACAGAGTGCAGCTAAGGAAAAGAAGTGCAGCTAAGGGAAACAGAGTGCAGCTAAAGTAAACGAGTGCAGCTAAGGAAAACAGAGTGCAGCTAAGGAAAAGGAGTGTAGCAAAGGAAAACGGAGTGCAGCTAAGGAAAAGAAGTGCAGCGAAGGGAAGCAGAGTGCAACTAAGGTAAAGGAGTGCAACTAAGGAAAGCTGAGTGCAGTTAAGGAAAATGGAGTGCAGCTAAGTAAAACGGATTGCAGCTAAGATAAAGGAGCGCAACTAAGGAAAACGTAGAGCAGCTAAGGTAAAGGAGTGCAGCTAAGGAAAACAGAGTGCAGCTAAGGTAAAGGAGTGCAGCAAAGGAAAACAGAGTGCAGCTAAGGTAAAGGAGTGCAGCTATGAAAAACGGAGTGCAGCTAAGGAAAACAGAGTGCAGCTAAGGAAAACAGAGTGCAGCTAAGGAAAAGGAGTGCAGCTAAGGAAAACGGTGTGCAGCTAAGTAATAGAACTGCAGCTAAGGAAAACAGACTGCAGCTAAGGAAAACAGAGTGCAGCTAAGGAAAACGGAGTGCAGCCATGGAAAACGGAGTGCAGCAGTGGAAAATTGTGCTGCTAAGTAAAAGGAGTGCAGCCATGGAAAATTGTGCAGCTAAGGAAACCAGAATGCAAGTAAGGAAAAGGAGTGCAGCTATGGAAAACAGAGTGCAGCTAAGGAAAACGGAGTGCAGCCATGGAAAACGGAGTGCAGCAGTGGAAAATTGTGCTGCTAAGTAAAAGGAGTGCAGCCATGGAAAATTGTGCAGCCAAGGAAACCAGAATGCAGCTAAGGAAATGGAGTGCAGCTATGGAAAACAGAGTGCAGCTAAGGAAGACGGAGTGCAGCCAAGGAAAACGGAGTGCAGCTAAGGAAAACGGAGTGCAGCAGAGGAAAATTGTGCAGCTAAGGAAAAAGGAGTGCAGCTAAGGAAAACAGAGTGCAGCTAAGGAAAATTGTGCAGCTAAGGAAAACGGAGTGCAGCTAAGGTTAATTGTGCAGCTAAGGAAAACGGAGTGCAGCAGACGAAAATTGTGCAGCTAAGGAAAATTATGCAGCTAAGGAAAGGGAGTGCAGCTAAGGAAAACGGATTGCAGCTAAGGAAAATTGTGCAGCTAAGGAAAACGGAGTGCAGCTAAGTAAAACGGAGTGCAGCTAAGGAAAATTGTGCAGCTAAGGAAAAAGGAGTGCAGCTAAGGAATATTGTGCAGCTAAGGAAAAGGAGTGCAGCTATGGAAAAGCAGTTCAGCTAAGGAAAATGGAGTGCAGCTAAGGAAAAGGAGTGCAGCTAAGTAAAATGGAGTGCAGCTAAGTTAAATGGAGTGCGGCTAAGGTAAAGGAGTGCAGCTAAGGTAAACGGAGTGCAGCTAAGGAAAAGGAGTGCAGCTAAGGAAAAGGAGTGCAGCTATGGAAAACGGAGTGCAGCTAAGGAAAATTGTGCAGCTAAGGAAAAGGAGTGCAGCTAAGGAAAAGGAGTGCAGCTATGGAAAACGGAGTGCAGCTAATGAAAAGTAGTGCAGCTAAGGAAAACAGAGTGCAGCTAAGGAAAAGGAGTGCAGCTAAGGAAAACGGAGTGCAGCTAAGGAAAATGAGTGCAGCTAAGGAAAAGGAGTGCAGCTAAGGAAAATTGTGCAGCTAAGGAAAAGGAGTGCAGCTAAGGAAAATGGGTTGCAGATAAAGAAAATTGTGCAGCTAAGGAAAAGGAGTGCAGCTAAAGAAAATTGTGCAGCTAAGGAAAAAGGAGTGCAGCTATGGAAAACGGAGTGCAGCTAAAGAAAATTGTGCAGCTAAGGAAAAGGAGTGCAGCTAAGGAAAACGGAGTGCAGCTAAGAGAATGGAGTGCAGCTAAGGAAAAGGAGTGCAGCTAAGGGAAAGGAGTGCAGCTAAGGTAAACGGAGTGCAGCTAAGGAAAATTGTGCAGCTAAGGAATAGGAGTGCAGCTAAGGAAAACAGAGTGCAGCTAAGGAAAATTGTGCAGCTAAGGAAAAGGAGTGCAGCTAAGGAAAATTGTGCAGCTAAGGAATCCTGAATTCAGCTAAGGAAAAGGAGTGCAGCCATGGAAAACAGAGTGCAGCTAAGGAAAATGGAGTGCAGCCAAGGAAAACGGAGTGCAGCTAGGGAAAACGGATTGCAGCTAAGGAAAATAGTGCAGCTAAGGAAAAGGAGTGCAGCTAAGGAAAAGGAGTGCAGCATTGGAAAACGGAGTGCAGCTAAGGAAAACGGAGTGCAGCTGAGGAAAATTGTGCAGCTAAGGAAAACGGAGTGCAACTAAGGTAAAGGACTGCAGCTAAGGAAAACAGAGTGCAGCTAAGGAAAAGGAGTGCTGCTAAGTAAAACGGTGTGCAGCTAAGGAAAACGGAGTGCAGCTGAGGAAAATTGTGCAGCTAAGGAAAACGGAGTGCAGCTAAAGTAAAGGAGTGCAGCCAAGGAAAACGGAGTGTAGCTAAAGTAAAGGAGTGCAGCTGAGGAAAATTGTGCAGCTATGGAAAAGGAGTGCAGCTAAGGAAAATTGTGCAGCTAAGGAAACCAGAATGCAGCTAAGGAAAAGGAGTGCAGCTAAGGAAAACAGAGTGCAGCTAAGGTAAAGAAGTGCAGCTAAGGAAAACAGAGTGCAGCTAAGGTAACGGAGTGCAGCTATGAAAAAGAAGTGCAGCTAAGGAAAAGGAGTGCAGCTACGGTAAAGGAGTGCAGCTAAGGGAAATTGTGCTGCTAAGGAAAACAGAATGCAGCTAAGGAAAATGGAATGCAGCCAAGGAAAACGGAGTGCAGCAAGGGAAAACGGAGTGCGGCTAAGGAAAATTGTGCAGCTAAGGAAAAGTAGTGCAGCTAAGGAAAACAGAGTGCAGCTAAGGAAAATGGAGTGCAGCCACGGAAAACGGAGTGCAGCAAGGGAAAACGGAGTGCGGCTAAGGAAAATTGTGCAGCTAAGGAAAAGTAGTGCAGCTAAGGGAAAGAAGTGCTGCTAAGGAATACAGAGTGCAGCTAAGGAAAAGGAGTGCTGCTAAGGAAAACGGAGTGCAGATAAGGAAAATGGAGTGCAGCTGAGGAAAATTGTGCAGCTAAGGAAAATGGAGTGCAGCTAAGGAAAACGGAGTGCAGCTATGGAAAAGGAGTGCAGCTAAGGAAAACGGATTGCAGCTAAGGAAAACGGAGTGCAGCTAAGGAACACGGAATGGAGCTAAGATAAAGGAGTGCAGCTAAGGTAAAGGAGTGCAGCTAAGGAAAAGGAGTGCAGCTAAGGAAAACGGAATGCAGCTAGGTAAAACGGAGTGCAGCTAAGCAAAACACAATGCAGCTAAGGAAAACAGAATGCAGCTAAGGAAAAGCAGTGCAGCTAAGGTAAACGGAGTGCTGCTCAGGAAAACAGAGTGCAGCCAAGGAAAAGGAGCATAGCTAAGGAAAAGGAGTGCAGCTAAGGAAATCAGAGTGCAGCTAAGGTAAAGGAGTGCAGCTAAGGAAAACGGAGTGCAGCTAAGGAAAACAGAGTGCAACTAAGGTAACGGACTGCAGCTAAGGAAATCAGAGTGCAGCTAAGGAAAAGGACTGCAGCTAAGGAAAATAAGTGCAGCTAAGGAAAACAGAGTGCAGCTAAGGTAAAGGAGTGCAACTAAGGAAAACGGAGTGCATCTAAGGAAAACAGAGTGCAGCAACGGAAAATTGTGCAGCTAAGGAAATGGAGTGCAGCAAAGGAAAACGGAGTGCAGCCAAGGAAAACGGAGTGCAGCTGAGGAGAATTGTGCAGCTAAGGAAAACGGTGTGTAGCTAAGGTAAAGGAGTGCAGCTAAGGAAAACAGAGTGCAGCTAAGGAAAAGGAGTGCTGCTATGGTAAACGGAGTGCAGCTAATGAAAACGGAGTGCAGCTAAAGAAAACAGAATGCAGCTAAGGAAAAGGAGTGCAGCTTAGGAAAACGGAGTGCAGCTAAGGAAAAGGAGTGCAGCTAATGTAAAGGATTGCAGCTAAGGTAAAGGACTGCTCCTAAGGAAAACGGAGTGCAGCTAAGGTAAAGGAATGCAGCTAAGGTAAAGGAGTGCAGCTAAGGACAAGGAGTGCAGCTAAGGAAAACGGAGTGCAGCTATGGAAAACGGAGTGCAGCTAAGGAAAACAGAGTGCAGCTAAGGATAAGGAGTGCAGATAAGGAATACGGAGTGCAGCTAAGGAAAAGGAGTGCAGCTAAGCAAAAACAGAGTGCAGCTAAGGAAAAGGAGTGCAGCTAAGGAAAAGGAGTGCAGCTATGGAAAACGGAGTGCAGCTAAGGAAAAGGAGTGCAGCAAAGGAAAATTGTGCAGCTAAGGAAAAGGAGTGCAGCTAAAGAAAATTATGCAGCTAAGGAAAACGGAGTGCAGCTAAGGAAAATTGTGGAGTTAAGGAAATGGAGTGCAGCTATGGAAAAGGAGTGCAGCTAAGGTAAACGGAGTGCTGCTAAGGTAAAGGAGTGCAGCTAAGGTAAACGGAGTGCAGCTAAGGAAAAGGAGTGCAGCTAAGGAAAAGGAGTGCAGCTAAGGAAAATTGTGCTGCAAAAGAAAATGGAGTGCAGCTAAGGAAAATTGTGCAGCTAAAGAAAATGGAGTGCAGCTAAGGAAAATTGTGCAGCCAAGGAAAACAGAGTGCAGCTAAGGAAAAGGAGTGCAGCTAAGGAACAGGAGTGCAGCTAAAGAAAACGGAGTGCAGCTAAGGAAAATTGTGCAGCTAAGGAAAACGGAGTGCAGCTAAGGTTAATTGTGCAGCTAAGGAAAACGGAGTGCAGCAGACGAAAATTGTGCAGCTAAGGAAAATTATGCAGCTAAGGAAAGGGAGTGCAGCTAAGGAAAACGGATTGCAGCTAAGGAAAATTGTGCAGCTAAGGAAAACGGAGTGCAGCTAAGTAAAACGGAGTGCAGCTAAGGAAAATTGTGCAGCTAAGGAAAACGGAGTGCAGCTAAGGAATATTGTGCAGCTAAGGAAAAGGAGTGCAGCTATGGAAAAGCAGTTCAGCTAAGGAAAATGGAGTGCAGCTAAGGAAAAGGAGTGCAGCTAAGTAAAACGGAGTGCAGCTAAGTTAAATGGAGTGCGGCTAAGGTAAAGGAGTGCAGCTAAGGTAAACGGAGTGCAGCTAAGGAAAAGGAGTGCAGCTAAGGAAAAGGAGTGCAGCTATGGAAAACGGAGTGCAGCTAAGGAAAATTGTGCAGCTAAGGAAAAGGAGTGCAGCTAAGGAAAAGGAGTGCAGCTATGGAAAACGGAGTGCAGCTAATGAAAAGTAGTGCAGCTAAGGAAAACAGAGTGCAGCTAAGGAAAAGGAGTGCAGCTAAGGAAAACGGAGTGCAGCTAAGGAAAATGAGTGCAGCTAAGGAAAAGGAGTGCAGCTAAGGAAAATTGTGCAGCTAAGGAAAAGGAGTGCAGCTAAGGAAAATGGGTTGCAGATAAAGAAAATTGTGCAGCTAAGGAAAAGGAGTGCAGCTAAAGAAAATTGTGCAGCTAAGGAAAAAGGAGTGCAGCTATGGAAAACGGAGTGCAGCTAAAGAAAATTGTGCAGCTAAGGAAAAGGAGTGCTGCTAAGGAAAACGGAGTGCAGCTAAGAGAATGGAGTGCAGCTAAGGAAAAGGAGTGCAGCTAAGGGAAAGGAGTGCAGCTAAGGTAAACGGAGTGCAGCTAAGGAAAATTGTGCAGCTAAGGAATAGGAGTGCAGCTAAGGAAAACAGAGTGCAGCTAAGGAAAATTGTGCAGCTAAGGAAAAGGAGTGCAGCTAAGGAAAATTGTTCAGCTAAGGAATCCTGAATTCAGCTAAGGAAAAGGAGTGCAGCCATGGAAAACAGAGTGCAGCTAAGGAAAACGGAGTGCAGCCAAGGAAAACGGAGTGCAGCTTGGGAAAACGGATTGCAGCTAAGGAAAATAGTGCAGCTAAGGAAAAGGAGTGCAGCTAAGGAAAAGGAGTGCAGCATTGGAAAACGGAGTGCAGCTAAGGAAAACGGAGTGCAGCTGAGGAAAATTGTGCAGCTAAGGAAAACGGAATGCAACTAAGGTAAAGGACTGCAGCTAAGGAAAACAGAGTGCAGCTAAGGAAAAGGAGTGCTGCTAAGTAAAACGGTGTGCAGCTAAGGAAAACGGAGTGCAGCTGAGGAAAATTGTGCAGCTAAGGAAAACGGAGTGCAGCTAAAGTAAAGGAGTGCAGCCAAGGAAAACGGAGTGTAGCTAAAGTAAAGGAGTGCAGCTGAGGAAAATTGTGCAGCTATGGAAAAGGAGTGCAGCTAAGGAAAATTGTGCAGCTAAGGAAACCAGAATGCAGCTAAGGAAAAGGAGTGCAGCTAAGGAAAACAGAGTGCAGCTAAGGTAAAGAAGTGCAGCTAAGGAAAACAGAGTGCAGCTAAGGTAACGGAGTGCAGCTATGAAAAAGAAGTGCAGCTAAGGAAAAGGAGTGCAGCTACGGTAAAGGAGTGCAGCTAAGGGAAATTGTGCTGCTAAGGAAAACAGAATGCAGCTAAGGAAAATGGAATGCAGCCAAGGAAAACGGAGTGCAGCAAGGGAAAACGGAGTGCGGCTAAGGAAAATTGTGCAGCTAAGGAAAAGTAGTGCAGCTAAGGAAAACAGAGTGCAGCTAAGGAAAATGGAGTGCAGCCACGGAAAACGGAGTGCAGCAAGGGAAAACGGAGTGCGGCTAAGGAAAATTGTGCAGCTAAGGAAAAGTAGTGCAGCTAAGGGAAAGAAGTGCTGCTAAGGAATACAGAGTGCAGCTAAGGAAAAGGAGTGCTGCTAAGGAAAACGGAGTGCAGATAAGGAAAATGGAGTGCAGCTGAGGAAAATTGTGCAGCTAAGGAAAATGGAGTGCAGCTAAGGAAAACGGAGTGCAGCTATGGAAAAGGAGTGCAGCTAAGGAAAACGGATTGCAGCTAAGGAAAACGGAGTGCAGCTAAGGAACACGGAATGGAGCTAAGATAAAGGAGTGCAGCTAAGGTAAAGGAGTGCAGCTAAGGAAAAGGAGTGCAGCTAAGGAAAACGGAATGCAGCTAGGTAAAACGGAGTGCAGCTAAGCAAAACACAATGCAGCTAAGGAAAACAGAATGCAGCTAAGGAAAAGCAGTGCAGCTAAGGTAAACGGAGTGCTGCTCAGGAAAACAGAGTGCAGCCAAGGAAAAGGAGCGTAGCTAAGGAAAAGGAGTGCAGCTAAGGAAATCAGAGTGCAGCTAAGGTAAAGGAGTGCAGCTAAGGAAAACGGAGTGCAGCTAAGGAAAACAGAGTGCAACTAAGGTAACGGACTGGAGCTAAGGAAAATAAGTGCAGCTAAGGAAAACAGAGTGCAGCTAAGGTAAAGGAGTGCAACTAAGGAAAACGGAGTGCATCTAAGGAAAACAGAGTGCAGCAACGGAAAATTGTGCAGCTAAGGAAATGGAGTGCAGCAAAGGAAAACGGAGTGCAGCCAAGGAAAACGGAGTGCAGCTGAGGAGAATTGTGCAGCTAAGGAAAACGGTGTGTAGCTAAGGTAAAGGAGTGCAGCTAAGGAAAACAGAGTGCAGCTAAGGAAAAGGAGTGCTGCTATGGTAAACGGAGTGCAGCTAATGAAAACGGAGTGCAGCTAAAGAAAACAGAATGCAGCTAAGGAAAAGGAGTGCAGCTTAGGAAAACGGAGTGCAGCTAAGGAAAAGGAGTGCAGCTAATGTAAAGGATTGCAGCTAAGGTAAAGGACTGCTCCTAAGGAAAACGGAGTGCAGCTAAGGTAAAGGAGTGCAGCTAAGGTAAAGGAGTGCAGCTAAGGACAAGGAGTGCAGCTAAGGAAAACGGAGTGCAGCTATGGAAAACGGAGTGCAGCTAAGGAAAACAGAGTGCAGCTAAGGATAAGGAGTGCAGATAAGGAATACGGAGTGCAGCTAAGGAAAAGGAGTGCAGCTAAGCAAAAACAGAGTGCAGCTAAGGAAAAGGAGTGCAGCTAAGGAAAAGGAGTGCAGCTATGGAAAACGGAGTGCAGCTAAGGAAAAGGAGTGCAGCAAAGGAAAATTGTGCAGCTAAGGAAAAGGAGTGCAGCTAAAGAAAATTATGCAGCTAAGGAAAACGGAGTGCAGCTAAGGAAAATTGTGGAGTTAAGGAAATGGAGTGCAGCTATGGAAAAGGAGTGCAGCTAAGGTAAACGGAGTGCTGCTAAGGTAAAGGAGTGCAGCTAAGGTAAACGGAGTGCAGCTAAGGAAAAGGAGTGCAGCTAAGGAAAAGGAGTGCAGCTAAGGAAAATTGTGCTGCAAAAGAAAATGGAGTGCAGCTAAGGAAAATTGTGCAGCTAAAGAAAATGGAGTGCAGCTAAGGAAAATTGTGCAGCCAAGGAAAACAGAGTGCAGCTAAGGAAAAGGAGTGCAGCTAAGGAACAGGAGTGCAGCTAAAGAAAACGGAGTGCAGCTAAGGAAAATTGTGCAGCTAAGGAAAACGGAGTGCAGCTAAGGTTAATTGTGCAGCTAAGGAAAACGGAGTGCAGCAGACGAAAATTGTGCAGCTAAGGAAAATTATGCAGCTAAGGAAAGGGAGTGCAGCTAAGGAAAACGGATTGCAGCTAAGGAAAATTGTGCAGCTAAGGAAAACGGAGTGCAGCTAAGTAAAACGGAGTGCAGCTAAGGAAAATTGTGCAGCTAAGGAAAACGGAGTGCAGCTAAGGAATATTGTGCAGCTAAGGAAAAGGAGTGCAGCTATGGAAAAGCAGTTCAGCTAAGGAAAATGGAGTGCAGCTAAGGAAAAGGAGTGCAGCTAAGTAAAACGGAGTGCAGCTAAGTTAAATGGAGTGCGGCTAAGGTAAAGGAGTGCAGCTAAGGTAAACGGAGTGCAGCTAAGGAAAAGGAGTGCAGCTAAGGAAAAGGAGTGCAGCTATGGAAAACGGAGTGCAGCTAAGGAAAATTGTGCAGCTAAGGAAAAGGAGTGCAGCTAAGGAAAAGGAGTGCAGCTATGGAAAACGGAGTGCAGCTAATGAAAAGTAGTGCAGCTAAGGAAAACAGAGTGCAGCTAAGGAAAAGGAGTGCAGCTAAGGAAAACGGAGTGCAGCTAAGGAAAATGAGTGCAGCTAAGGAAAAGGAGTGCAGCTAAGGAAAATTGTGCAGCTAAGGAAAAGGAGTGCAGCTAAGGAAAATGGGTTGCAGATAAAGAAAATTGTGCAGCTAAGGAAAAGGAGTGCAGCTAAAGAAAATTGTGCAGCTAAGGAAAAAGGAGTGCAGCTATGGAAAACGGAGTGCAGCTAAAGAAAATTGTGCAGCTAAGGAAAAGGAGTGCAGCTAAGGAAAACGGAGTGCAGCTAAGAGAATGGAGTGCAGCTAAGGAAAAGGAGTGCAGCTAAGGGAAAGGAGTGCAGCTAAGGTAAACGGAGTGCAGCTAAGGAAAATTGTGCAGCTAAGGAATAGGAGTGCAGCTAAGGAAAACAGAGTGCAGCTAAGGAAAATTGTGCAGCTAAGGAAAAGGAGTGCAGCTAAGGAAAATTGTGCAGCTAAGGAATCCTGAATTCAGCTAAGGAAAAGGAGTGCAGCCATGGAAAACAGAGTGCAGCTAAGGAAAACGGAGTGCAGCCAAGGAAAACGGAGTGCAGCTTGGGAAAACGGATTGCAGCTAAGGAAAATAGTGCAGCTAAGGAAAAGGAGTGCAGCTAAGGAAAAGGAGTGCAGCATTGGAAAACGGAGTGCAGCTAAGGAAAACGGAGTGCAGCTGAGGAAAATTGTGCAGCTAAGGAAAACGGAGTGCAACTAAGGTAAAGGACTGCAGCTAAGGAAAACAGAGTGCAGCTAAGGAAAAGGAGTGCTGCTAAGTAAAACGGTGTGCAGCTAAGGAAAACGGAGTGCAGCTGAGGAAAATTGTGCAGCTAAGGAAAACGGAGTGCAGCTAAAGTAAAGGAGTGCAGCCAAGGAAAACGGAGTGTAGCTAAAGTAAAGGAGTGCAGCTGAGGAAAATTGTGCAGCTATGGAAAAGGAGTGCAGCTAAGGAAAATTGTGCAGCTAAGGAAACCAGAATGCAGCTAAGGAAAAGGAGTGCAGCTAAGGAAAACAGAGTGCAGCTAAGGTAAAGAAGTGCAGCTAAGGAAAACAGAGTGCAGCTAAGGTAACGGAGTGCAGCTATGAAAAAGAAGTGCAGCTAAGGAAAAGGAGTGCAGCTACGGTAAAGGAGTGCAGCTAAGGGAAATTGTGCTGCTAAGGAAAACAGAATGCAGCTAAGGAAAATGGAATGCAGCCAAGGAAAACGGAGTGCAGCAAGGGAAAACGGAGTGCGGCTAAGGAAAATTGTGCAGCTAAGGAAAAGTAGTGCAGCTAAGGAAAACAGAGTGCAGCTAAGGAAAATGGAGTGCAGCCACGGAAAACGGAGTGCAGCAAGGGAAAACGGAGTGCGGCTAAGGAAAATTGTGCAGCTAAGGAAAAGTAGTGCAGCTAAGGGAAAGAAGTGCTGCTAAGGAATACAGAGTGCAGCTAAGGAAAAGGAGTGCTGCTAAGGAAAACGGAGTGCAGATAAGGAAAATGGAGTGCAGCTGAGGAAAATTGTGCAGCTAAGGAAAATGGAGTGCAGCTAAGGAAAACGGAGTGCAGCTATGGAAAAGGAGTGCAGCTAAGGAAAACGGATTGCAGCTAAGGAAAACGGAGTGCAGCTAAGGAACACGGAATGGAGCTAAGATAAAGGAGTGCAGCTAAGGTAAAGGAGTGCAGCTAAGGAAAAGGAGTGCAGCTAAGGAAAACGGAATGCAGCTAGGTAAAACGGAGTGCAGCTAAGCAAAACACAATGCAGCTAAGGAAAACAGAATGCAGCTAAGGAAAAGCAGTGCAGCTAAGGTAAACGGAGTGCTGCTCAGGAAAACAGAGTGCAGCCAAGGAAAAGGAGCGTAGCTAAGGAAAAGGAGTGCAGCTAAGGAAATCAGAGTGCAGCTAAGGTAAAGGAGTGCAGCTAAGGAAAACGGAGTGCAGCTAAGGAAAACAGAGTGCAACTAAGGTAACGGACTGCAGCTAAGGAAATCAGAGTGCAGCTAAGGAAAAGGACTGCAGCTAAGGAAAATAAGTGCAGCTAAGGAAAACAGAGTGCAGCTAAGGTAAAGGAGTGCAACTAAGGAAAACGGAGTGCATCTAAGGAAAACAGAGCGCAGCAACGGAAAATTGTGCAGCTAAGGAAATGGAGTGCAGCAAAGGAAAACGGAGTGCAGCCAAGGAAAACGGAGTGCAGCTGAGGAGAATTGTGCAGCTAAGGAAAACGGTGTGTAGCTAAGGTAAAGGAGTGCAGCTAAGGAAAACAGAGTGCAGCTAAGGAAAAGGAGTGCTGCTATGGTAAACGGAGTGCAGCTAATGAAAACGGAGTGCAGCTAAAGAAAACAGAATGCAGCTAAGGAAAAGGAGTGCAGCTTAGGAAAACGGAGTGCAGCTAAGGAAAAGGAGTGCAGCTAATGTAAAGGATTGCAGCTAAGGTAAAGGACTGCTCCTAAGGAAAACGGAGTGCAGCTAAGGTAAAGGAGTGCAGCTAAGGTAAAGGAGTGCAGCTAAGGACAAGGAGTGCAGCTAAGGAAAACGGAGTGCAGCTATGGAAAACGGAGTGCAGCTAAGGAAAACAGAGTGCAGCTAAGGATAAGGAGTGCAGATAAGGAATACGGAGTGCAGCTAAGGAAAAGGAGTGCAGCTAAGCAAAAACAGAGTGCAGCTAAGGAAAAGGAGTGCAGCTAAGGAAAAGGAGTGCAGCTATGGAAAACGGAGTGCAGCTAAGGAAAAGGAGTGCAGCAAAGGAAAATTGTGCAGCTAAGGAAAAGGAGTGCAGCTAAAGAAAATTATGCAGCTAAGGAAAACGGAGTGCAGCTAAGGAAAATTGTGGAGTTAAGGAAATGGAGTGCAGCTATGGAAAAGGAGTGCAGCTAAGGTAAACGGAGTGCTGCTAAGGTAAAGGAGTGCAGCTAAGGTAAACGGAGTGCAGCTAAGGAAAAGGAGTGCAGCTAAGGAAAAGGAGTGCAGCTAAGGAAAATTGTGCTGCAAAAGAAAATGGAGTGCAGCTAAGGAAAATTGTGCAGCTAAAGAAAATGGAGTGCAGCTAAGGAAAATTGTGCAGCCAAGGAAAACAGAGTGCAGCTAAGGAAAAGGAGTGCAGCTAAGGAACAGGAGTGCAGCTAAAGAAAACGGAGTGCAGCTAAGGAAAATTGTGCAGCTAAGGAAAACGGAGTGCAGCTAAGGTTAATTGTGCAGCTAAGGAAAACGGAGTGCAGCAGACGAAAATTGTGCAGCTAAGGAAAATTATGCAGCTAAGGAAAGGGAGTGCAGCTAAGGAAAACGGATTGCAGCTAAGGAAAATTGTGCAGCTAAGGAAAACGGAGTGCAGCTAAGTAAAACGGAGTGCAGCTAAGGAAAATTGTGCAGCTAAGGAAAACGGAGTGCAGCTAAGGAATATTGTGCAGCTAAGGAAAAGGAGTGCAGCTATGGAAAAGCAGTTCAGCTAAGGAAAATGGAGTGCAGCTAAGGAAAAGGAGTGCAGCTAAGTAAAACGGAGTGCAGCTAAGTTAAATGGAGTGCGGCTAAGGTAAAGGAGTGCAGCTAAGGTAAACGGAGTGCAGCTAAGGAAAAGGAGTGCAGCTAAGGAAAAGGAGTGCAGCTATGGAAAACGGAGTGCAGCTAAGGAAAATTGTGCAGCTAAGGAAAAGGAGTGCAGCTAAGGAAAAGGAGTGCAGCTATGGAAAACGGAGTGCAGCTAATGAAAAGTAGTGCAGCTAAGGAAAACAGAGTGCAGCTAAGGAAAAGGAGTGCAGCTAAGGAAAACGGAGTGCAGCTAAGGAAAATGAGTGCAGCTAAGGAAAAGGAGTGCAGCTAAGGAAAATTGTGCAGCTAAGGAAAAGGAGTGCAGCTAAGGAAAATGGGTTGCAGATAAAGAAAATTGTGCAGCTAAGGAAAAGGAGTGCAGCTAAAGAAAATTGTGCAGCTAAGGAAAAAGGAGTGCAGCTATGGAAAACGGAGTGCAGCTAAAGAAAATTGTGCAGCTAAGGAAAAGGAGTGCAGCTAAGGAAAACGGAGTGCAGCTAAGAGAATGGAGTGCAGCTAAGGAAAAGGAGTGCAGCTAAGGGAAAGGAGTGCAGGTAAGGTAAACGGAGTGCAGCTATGGAAAATTGTGCAGCTAAGGAATAGGAGTGCAGCTAAGGAAAACAGAGTGCAGCTAAGGAAAATTGTGCAGCTAAGGAAAAGGAGTGCAGCTAAGGAAAATTGTGCAGCTAAGGAATCCTGAATTCAGCTAAGGAAAAGGAGTGCAGCCATGGAAAACAGAGTGCAGCTAAGGAAAACGGAGTGCAGCCAAGGAAAACGGAGTGCAGCTTGGGAAAACGGATTGCAGCTAAGGAAAATAGTGCAGCTAAGGAAAAGGAGTGCAGCTAAGGAAAAGGAGTGCAGCATTGGAAAACGGAGTGCAGCTAAGGAAAACGGAGTGCAGCTGAGGAAAATTGTGCAGCTAAGGAAAACGGAGTGCAACTAAGGTAAAGGACTGCAGCTAAGGAAAACAGAGTGCAGCTAAGGAAAAGGAGTGCTGCTAAGTAAAACGGTGTGCAGCTAAGGAAAACGGAGTGCAGCTGAGGAAAATTGTGCAGCTAAGGAAAACGGAGTGCAGCTAAAGTAAAGGAGTGCAGCCAAGGAAAACGGAGTGTAGCTAAAGTAAAGGAGTGCAGCTGAGGAAAATTGTGCAGCTATGGAAAAGGAGTGCAGCTAAGGAAAATTGTGCAGCTAAGGAAACCAGAATGCAGCTAAGGAAAAGGAGTGCAGCTAAGGAAAACAGAGTGCAGCTAAGGTAAAGAAGTGCAGCTAAGGAAAACAGAGTGCAGCTAAGGTAACGGAGTGCAGCTATGAAAAAGAAGTGCAGCTAAGGAAAAGGAGTGCAGCTACGGTAAAGGAGTGCAGCTAAGGGAAATTGTGCTGCTAAGGAAAACAGAATGCAGCTAAGGAAAATGGAATGCAGCCAAGGAAAACGGAGTGCAGCAAGGGAAAACGGAGTGCGGCTAAGGAAAATTGTGCAGCTAAGGAAAAGTAGTGCAGCTAAGGAAAACAGAGTGCAGCTAAGGAAAATGGAGTGCAGCCACGGAAAACGGAGTGCAGCAAGGGAAAACGGAGTGCGGCTAAGGAAAATTGTGCAGCTAAGGAAAAGTAGTGCAGCTAAGGGAAAGAAGTGCTGCTAAGGAATACAGAGTGCAGCTAAGGAAAAGGAGTGCTGCTAAGGAAAACGGAGTGCAGATAAGGAAAATGGAGTGCAGCTGAGGAAAATTGTGCAGCTAAGGAAAATGGAGTGCAGCTAAGGAAAACGGAGTGCAGCTATGGAAAAGGAGTGCAGCTAAGGAAAACGGATTGCAGCTAAGGAAAACGGAGTGCAGCTAAGGAACACGGAATGGAGCTAAGATAAAGGAGTGCAGCTAAGGTAAAGGAGTGCAGCTAAGGAAAAGGAGTGCAGCTAAGGAAAACGGAATGCAGCTAGGTAAAACGGAGTGCAGCTAAGCAAAACACAATGCAGCTAAGGAAAACAGAATGCAGCTAAGGAAAAGCAGTGCAGCTAAGGTAAACGGAGTGCTGCTCAGGAAAACAGAGTGCAGCCAAGGAAAAGGAGCGTAGCTAAGGAAAAGGAGTGCAGCTAAGGAAATCAGAGTGCAGCTAAGGTAAAGGAGTGCAGCTAAGGAAAACGGAGTGCAGCTAAGGAAAACAGAGTGCAACTAAGGTAACGGACTGCAGCTAAGGAAATCAGAGTGCAGCTAAGGAAAAGGACTGCAGCTAAGGAAAATAAGTGCAGCTAAGGAAAACAGAGTGCAGCTAAGGTAAAGGAGTGCAACTAAGGAAAACGGAGTGCATCTAAGGAAAACAGAGCGCAGCAACGGAAAATTGTGCAGCTAAGGAAATGGAGTGCAGCAAAGGAAAACGGAGTGCAGCCAAGGAAAACGGAGTGCAGCTGAGGAGAATTGTGCAGCTAAGGAAAACGGTGTGTAGCTAAGGTAAAGGAGTGCAGCTAAGGAAAACAGAGTGCAGCTAAGGAAAAGGAGTGCTGCTATGGTAAACGGAGTGCAGCTAATGAAAACGGAGTGCAGCTAAAGAAAACAGAATGCAGCTAAGGAAAAGGAGTGCAGCTTAGGAAAACGGAGTGCAGCTAAGGAAAAGGAGTGCAGCTAATGTAAAGGATTGCAGCTAAGGTAAAGGACTGCTCCTAAGGAAAACGGAGTGCAGCTAAGGTAAAGGAGTGCAGCTAAGGTAAAGGAGTGCAGCTAAGGACAAGGAGTGCAGCTAAGGAAAACGGAGTGCAGCTATGGAAAACGGAGTGCAGCTAAGGAAAACAGAGTGCAGCTAAGGATAAGGAGTGCAGATAAGGAATACGGAGTGCAGCTAAGGAAAAGGAGTGCAGCTAAGCAAAAACAGAGTGCAGCTAAGGAAAAGGAGTGCAGCTAAGGAAAAGGAGTGCAGCTATGGAAAACGGAGTGCAGCTAAGGAAAAGGAGTGCAGCAAAGGAAAATTGTGCAGCTAAGGAAAAGGAGTGCAGCTAAAGAAAATTATGCAGCTAAGGAAAACGGAGTGCAGCTAAGGAAAATTGTGGAGTTAAGGAAATGGAGTGCAGCTATGGAAAAGGAGTGCAGCTAAGGTAAACGGAGTGCTGCTAAGGTAAAGGAGTGCAGCTAAGGTAAACGGAGTGCAGCTAAGGAAAAGGAGTGCAGCTAAGGAAAAGGAGTGCAGCTAAGGAAAATTGTGCAGCTAAAGAAAATGGAGTGCAGCTAAGGAAAATTGTGCAGCCAAGGAAAACAGAGTGCAGCTAAGGAAAAGGAGTGCAGCTAAGGAACAGGAGTGCAGCTAAAGAAAACGGAGTGCAGCTAAGGAAAATTAGTGCAGCTAAGGAAAACGGAGTGCAGCTAAGGAAAACGGAGTGCAGCTCAGGAAATGGAGTGCAACCATGGAAAATGGAGTGCAGCTAAGGAAAATAGCGTGCAGCTAAGGTAAAGGAGTGCAGCTAAGGAATACAGAGTGTAGCTAAGGAAAAGGAGTGCAGCTAAGGAAAAGGAGTGCAGCTAAGGAAAACCGAGTGCAGCTAAGGAAAACGGAATGCAGCTAAGGAAAAGGGAGTGCAGCTAAGGAAAACGGAGTGCAGCTAAGGAAAAGGAGTGCAGCTAAAGAAAACGGAGTGCAGCTAAGGAAAATGAGTGCAGCTAAGGAAAACGGAGTGCAGCTAAGGAAAACGGAGTGCAGCTCAGGAAATGGAGTGCAACCATGGAAAACGGAGTGCAGCTAAGGAAAATAGCGTGCAGCTAAGGTAAAGGAGTGCAGCTAAGGAATACAGAGTGTAGCTAAGGAAAAGGAGTGCAGCTAAGGAAAAGGAGTGCAGCTAAGGAAAACCGAGTGCAGCTAAGGAAAACGGAATTCAGCTAAGGAAAAGGGAGTGCAGCTAAGGAAAACGGAGTGCAGCTAAGGAAAAGGAGTGCAGCTAAGGAAAACAGAGTGCAGCTAAGGAAAACGGAGTGCAGCCAAGGAAAACGGAGTGCAGCTGAGGAAAATTGTTTACCTGAAGAAAATGAAATGCAGCTAAGGAAAAGGAGTGCAGCTAAGGAAAATTGTGCAGCTAAGGAAAACTGAGTGCAGCTTAAGAAAACGGAGTGCATCTAAGGTAAACGGAGGGTAGCTTAGGTAAAGGAGTGCAGCTAAGGAAAACGGAGTGCAGCTAAATAAAACGGAGTGCAGCTAAGGAAAACAGAGTGCAGCTAAGGGTAACGGAGTGCAGCTAAGGAAAAGGAGAGCAGCTAAGGAAAACGGAGTGCTGCCAAGGAAAATGGAATGCAGGTAAGGAAAATTGTTCAGCTAAGGAAAACGGAGTGCTGCCACGGAAAATTGTGCAGCTATGGAAAACGGAGTGCAGCTGAGGAAAATTGTGCAGCTAAGGAAAACGGAGTGCAGCTAAGGAAATTTGTGCAGCCAAGGAAAACGGAGTGCAGCCAAGGAAAATGGAGTGCAGCTAAGGAAAATTGTGCAGCTAAGGAAAACGGAGTGCAGCTAAGGTTAATTGTGCAGCTAAGGAAAACGGAGTGCAGCAGACGAAAATTGTGCAGCTAAGGAAAATTATGCAGCTAAGGAAAGGGAGTGCAGCTAAGGAAAACGGATTGCAGCTAAGGAAAATTGTGCAGCTAAGGAAAACGGAGTGCAGCTAAGTAAAACGGAGTGCAGCTAAGGAAAATTGTGCAGCTAAGGAAAACGGAGTGCAGCTAAGGAATATTGTGCAGCTAAGGAAAAGGAGTGCAGCTATGGAAAAGCAGTTCAGCTAAGGAAAACGGAGTGCAGTTAAGGAAAATGAGTGCAGCTAAGTAAAACGGAGTGCAGCTAAGTTAAATGGAGTGCGGCTAAGGTAAAGGAGTGCAGCTAAGGTAAACGGAGTGCAGCTAAGGAAAAGGAGTGCAGCTAAGGTAAAGGAGTGCAGCTAAGGTAAACGGAGTGCAGCTAAGAAAAAGGAGTGCAGCTAAGGAAAAGGAGTGCAGCTATGGAAAACGGAGTGCAGCTAAGGAAAATTGTGCAGCTAAGGAAAAGGAATGCAGCTAAGGAAAAGGAGTGCAGCTATGGAAAACGGAGTGCAGCTAATGAAAAGTAGTGCAGCTAAGGAAAACAGAGTGCAGCTAAGGAAAAGGAGTGCAGCTAAGGAAAACGGAGTGCAGCTAAGGAAAATGAGTGCAGCTAAGGAAAAGGAGTGCAGCTAAGGAAAATTGTGCAGCTAAGGAAAAGGAGTGCAGCTAAGGAAAATGGGTTGCTGATAAAGAAAATTGTGCAGCTAAGGAAAAGGAGTGCAGCTAAAGAAAATTGTGCAGCTAAGGAAAAAGGAGTGCAGCTATGGAAAACGGAGTGCAGCTAAAGAAAATTGTGCAGCTAAGGAAAAGGAGTGCAGCTAAGGAAAACGGAGTGCAGCTAAGAGAATGGAGTGCAGCTAAGGAAAAGGAGTGCAGCTAAGGGAAAGGAGTGCAGCTAAGGTAAACGGAGTGCAAACGGAGTGCAGCTAAGGAAAATTGTGCAGCTAAGGAATAGGAGTGCAGCTAAGGAAAACGGAGTGCAGCTAAGGAAAATTGTGCAGCTAAGGAAAAGGAGTGCAGCTAAGGAAAATTGTGCAGCTAAGGAAAAGGAGTGCAGCTAAGGAAAATTGTGCAGCTAAGGAAAACGGAGTGCAGCTAAGGAAACTGAGTGCAGAGTTTGGTCGGTGAAATTATCAGGGTAACAGGAGATAGACAACTTCAGCGAATTGCAAAGCTGGTCTAGGAGGCGTTAAGTCTCAACTACATAGTGTGGACTAGAAACATATGGAGGCCAGACTGGGTAGTGGTGGCAGATTACCCTCTCTCAGGGACATTAGTGAACCAAGTATGCTTTGATGGCGATCTGGAAGTTCTCACAGCCATTGTTTCTCTGCTGCCATAAGACACCCTATCTTTTAATCCTATGCCACCCAACCTTCTCTAGTGTTAACAGGATCCAAGACATGCAGTGAAGCCAAAACCAAGACACAGAAACTTTATTTTATTGTTCAGTCTCACAGCTTTCCTCCCACACAACCCAGTGTTCCATCTGTCCCCTATTTATACGTGCTCAAAGACAATTAATACCCATCACCTGTTTCTCTTAACCTTAACAATGTAATTGGCATTAGCAAACCTCAACAATGTAATTGATAAGACATTGACATCTAACCCACCTCAGACACCCAGCTTATCACTGAAAAAAGAAAGAATTGCATTCATATAGTGTCTTTCATAACCTTAGGGCATCCTAAGGTGCTTTTCAGCTAATGAAGTACTTTCACAGTATAGCTGGCTGTTGTAATGTAGGCCAATTTGCATGCAGCAAGCTCCCACAAACAGCAACGTGATAATGAGCAGATAATCTGCTTTTAAGTGATGATGATTGAGGGATAAATATTGGCCAGGACTCCAGGGCGAATTTCCCTGTTCTTCTTGGCGTGAAGATGATCTGGCTGCTACATCTGTCAACCCATTGATCACTCGGGTTGATTCGGCTGATCTTGCTAGCTAGGCAGGTGCCCCCTTCCCTCACAGCTCCATGTGCATCCCTCCTGAAGCTCAGTGCTCAGTCGCAGCGGATGATCCCCTAGAAGAGGACTGCTCCGCCGGTCTAGAGTATATGACGTAGCTACATTCCCCTACTTGGCTAAACCTCCAAGACCATTTGTAGGATGACAGAGGGAAGTCAAGTTCCAAGTCTTCAAAAGAGTGCCATGGAATCTTTTTTGTCCACCTGAGGGGACAAATAGGGTCCTGTTTTTAAGATCTTATCCTAAAGACGCCACCTACTGCAATGCAGCACTCCCTTGGCACTGTGTTGGAGTGTCCGCCAAGATCATGCACTCAGGTCTGCCTGCCCTTACTTTTTTACTCGTGTCAGGAAGATATAATAATCCTCATAATATTATTGGTACTTATTGTAAAATAAGATAATAGTGGGGTGTGTCTATGTATCTATGTGTGTTTGTGTGTGTGTGTGTGTATGAGAGAGAGAGGGACTTAATTGAATTAGAGGCAGCTAGTCTGGGTGCTTTGATGTAAGAAGAGAAGTTAGGTTTGAAATGTTAACCAGGTAAACACGGGGAAGTTTCGAAACATAGGTGTCAAGGGAACATTTGCATTTTAAAATAAACCTGACTAGATTGTTTTCAAAAGAGGGAGTGAAATGTATCACCTGGCCAGGTGAAGTTTAGAAACAGTGTGTTTATTTTTCCCAAAGGTTATTGGTAGAACTTAGTGCTATGAGAGATTTTTACTATCATAGTAGTACAGTCCAAAGACATAGTGAAACAATGGGTATTTGCATTCAAAGGGTAAAATGTGTATAAAGGAGTGAAAGCTTTGTGTAAGGGTAGGCAGTCTAAGCTTCAACAAGTGTGAAACGCCTTCAGCCTGTATGTATCAAACTGCTGCCTCCAGGGACTGAAGTTAAGAGAATTCAGTTTTAATTTGACTGTTCAGGGTATTGTTTACTTTGCTTGGGTCTCTTAAAATCTGCGTGTCTTATTGTTGCCTTAACAAAAGTGTAACTGGGAGCCAGATTAAGCAGGGGATTTAGACGTTTTCATAGCAGTAATTTGCAGTACTATGTATGTATTAAAGTCATTTCTTCTATTAATAAATGTTTAATATGCTTTTGTAAAACCCTATAAGACTTGGTGGTCTTGCGTGAATTCAAGGCACGCATCTTGATTTTTATCCAAATTGCAGAACAGGTTGTGGCAAGTGTATCAAGTTTCCCTTTGGGATTTGGATAACTCAGCATTTACTATCGGCTGTGCCATAACATTAGACCAATCCTAATTCTAGTTCTTCCCTCACTCCTATTTGTGTTACTTCCCTTAACCATCTTAAATCCTCCCTGCCCTAATTGCCTGCGGTCTCCTGACTTTAGCAGAAAAATCAGCAATTTTAAAAAAAATTTAGAAATGCAAGTTCTATCTATTTATAGATCTAAAATAGATCAGAGATCTTTGAATTCTTTAAAGACAAATTACTGGTTTCCCAGCAAAGACAGCAGCCAGATTACAGATCCCACCCCAGGGTATGATGTGGTGCTTGTACTTGGTTATGTTACTGAACTAAGAATCCAGAGCCTGTGAGTTGAAATCCCCTTGTGAACATGTGAAACAGGAGCAGAAGTAGGCTATTTGGCCCCTCGAGCCTGCTCCACCATTCATTAAGATCATGGCTGCTCTGGTTGTCTTTCGATTTCCACATTCCCATCTAACCCCGATAACCTTTGATTCCCTTGTCTAACAAGAATCTATCTACCTCCGCCTTAAACATATCCAGTGGCTCCACCTCCACCACTTTTTGAGACAGAGAATTCCAAAGTCGCACAACCCTCTGAGAGACAATATTTCTCCTCATCTCTGTCCTAAAAGGGCGACCCCTAATTTTGAAACACTGCCCCCCTGTTCTGGACTCACCCTCAAGAGGAAACATCCTTTCCATGTCTACATTGTCAAGACTGTTCAGGATCTTGTATACTTCCATCAAATCACCCCTCGCTCTTCTAAACTCTAATGGAAACAAGCCCAGTCTGTCTAACCTTTCCTCATAAGACAGCCCACTCATTCCAGGTATCAATCTAGTAAACCTCCTCTGAACCGCCTCCAATGCATTTACATCCTTCATTAAATAAGGAGACCAAAACTGCACATGGTATTCGAGGTGCGGTCTCACCAATGCCCTGTATAACTGAAGCATAATACGCTGTGGGCAGCTTGAGAATTTAAATCGAGCATTTATTTTTTAAAATCTGGGAATAAAAACTGGTACCAGGAAAAGGGGCGACAAAGCTGTTGGACTGAAATAAAAACGCGACTGTTTCACTGAAATCCCTTCAGGGAGGCAAACCTGCAGCCCTCATCCAATGTGTGGCTCCAGACCTCAGCCAAGGTAACCAGGCAATGGGCAATAAATGCCAGCGATGCCCAAGAAATAACTATTTTATAACATTGAATGGCATCAGGGCAGGTAAAGGAAAGTTTGAGGCTAGTGATATGTTTGAGTCTCAGAAGGAGCAGGACTGGTACAGGCCAAGGCAGGGGAGCAAGAGACGTAAAGATGCAGCAACGGACCTGGGTAGGCGTGAGGCAGAGACTGGTGGAGGAGGGGGAAGAAACTGGGAAAAGGAGCCTGCGAAGTCGATGGCAGGTTTAAATTAAATTACAGCAATTATAAAAAATAAAAGAAAATGTATTTGCAGCACCACCTAAAGAAATGGGCCTGGACTGGGTCAGCACCTTGGAGAAGCAGTAGCACCCGTTGGTGCAGTATAAGGGTAACTCGCATTGCAAGGGCTAATGTGAGACTGAGAAACAGTACTGCCCACAGTGTGATCTAAAGAGATACATGACCTGAGGCTAGAGTCAGTTGTGGACTGGACAGAGACCTGTGTAGAAGCAAGCATGGAGTTAGCTCATAGCTTGGGCTATCTCCTGTATATATGTACATAGGCATGTGTTGTCAATCTCCAGCCATGCAAGGCTCAGAACCGCTTTGTGACAACTACTGAACTACAACAGACAACAGTTCGCACTGAGAGGTTAAATACCTGGGCAGTATCCCAGGAGTGACGAATTTTTAACAAAGGAATTAAGAGCGGTAAGCAAGAAAGGTGCAATGGACGCAAGCCTTTAAATATAACATAGGAACAGGACAAGGCCATTCAGCCCAGTGAGCCTGCTCCATCATTCAATACGATCATGGCTGATCGACCACTTCAATGCCTGTGCTATAACACAGTACTCAAGGGCCACCATGTCCTGTGGCAAGTTTAGCTGCCTTATAATAAGCTGCAATATGAAGAAAGAACTTGTTTTAATGTAGTACCTTTCACAATATCAGGACATCTTAAAGCACTTTTTAGACAACTGAATTTTTGGGCCAGATTTTTCTCAACATTGCTGGCACCGTTTGCAGAAATGGGCATTTCCAAACTTCCGCAATTCTGAATGGAGGAGGGTGGGTTTTGGTAGGTGATGTGAATCACACCAGCACTGAGGTGCTACTAACCCATGGGTGAACCATAGTTTGGAGGCAGGAATTGTATGGAAGGTAAATGCAAAAGGCCTTACCTACTTTACATGTCATAATGCAATGCTGTAGCATGAGCTATATCTGTTTTTAATATGGTGATTGATCATAGTGCTTTGTTTTGAAAAAGGTAAGTGACTATTAAATAATCTGGTTATTACTTCTGACAACTGGCAATCTATCAATGGAGAAAAGCAGCATTGCGAAAGGGGGAAGATCTTCAGGTACACTAGAATAGATACCCAGTCGGTAAAGTGTTATTTTGCATTGTACAATATTGACATCCTGTTCAGATTGTGTGAAATGTCTCCATTTCTTTGACTTTGTTCCTTCATGTTCAGCTCAGCCATCTGATTTTCTCTTTCAAAGATTGACAGGTGGCTGAGTTTTCAATAAATCTTTGAAGTTCAGCTCAGCCATCTGTTTGACCATTTCAAAGCTTTGACAGATGGCTTACCTTCTGGCTGTGTTGAAAGGCTCCAATGGATTCTGCTCATGAGGGTTTCTTGACAAAGTTGTTCAAATGCCATTATGAATGCGTGGTTGCCTTCCAAACTATTAATGAATCCTGCTCAGCAGGAGTTGTTTATACAGTTGTCGAGGGGAATGTGAGGTTGTTCATTTTGACAGATTTGTGAGCTTTTATGCGGATAATAGCTTTTAAGTGGCTAGTCAGGTAATGACTTGTTAGTTTGACATATTTATGAGTTTTTAAGAGGATAATTTTTTAAATTCACTAATGGGGTGTGGGCATCACTGGCTAGGCCAGCAATTATTCCCCATGCTTAATTGCCCTTGAGAAGGTGGTGGTGAGCTACTGCCTTGAACCACAGAAGTTCATGTGGTGTAGGTACACCCACAGTGCTGTTAGGAAGGGATTTCCAAGATTTTGACCCAGCAACAGTGAAGGAACAGCGATATAGTTCCACGTCAGGTTGTTGTGTGCTTGGAAGGGAACTTCCAGGTGGCAGTGTTCCCATGTGTCTGCTGCCCTTGTCCTTCTAGATGGTAGTGGTCATGGGTTTGGGAGGTGCTGTCTAAGGAGCCTTGGTGAGTTGCTACAGTGTGTCTTGTAGATGCTACACACTGCTGCCACTGTGCGTTGGTGGTGGAGGGAGTGAATGATTGTGGATGGGGTGCCAATCAAGCGGGCTGATTTGTCCTGGACGATGTCAAGCTTTTGAGTGTTGTTGGAGCTGCACTCATCCAGGCAAGTGGACAGTATTCCATCACACTCCTGACTTGTGCCTTGTAGATGGTGGACAGGCTTTGGGGAGTCAGGAGGTGAGTTACTTGTTGCAGGATTCCTAGCCTCTGACCTGCTCTTGCAGCCATAGTATTTATACGCTAGTCCAGTTCAGTTTCTGGTCAATGGTAACCCCAAGAATGTTGATAGTGGGGGATTCAGTGATGGTAATGCTATTGAATGTCAAGGGGTGATGGTTTAATTCTCCCTTGCTGGAGATGATCATTGCCTGGCACTTGTGTGGCACAAATGCTATTCGCCATTTGTCAGCCCAAGCCTGGGTATTGTCCAGGTCTTGCTGCATTTGGACATGGACTGCTTCAGTACCTGAGGAGTTGCGAATAGTGCTGAACATTGTGCAATCATCAGCGAACATCCCCACTTCTGACTTTCTGATGGAAGGAAGGTCATTGTTGAAACAGCTGAAGATGGTTGGGCCGAGGACACTACCCTGAGGAACTCCTGGAACTGAGATGATTGACTTCCAACAACGACAACCATCTTCCTTTGTGCTAGGTATGACTCCAACCAGAGGAGCGTTTTCCCTCGATTACCATTGACTCCAGTTTTTCTAGGACCCCTAATGCCACACTCGGTCAAATGCTTCCTTAATGTCAAGGGCAGTCACACTCAGCTCACCTCTGGAGTTCAGCTCTTTTGTCCATGTTTGAACCAAGGCTGTAATGAGGTCAGGAGCTGATGGCCCTGGCAGAACCCAAACTGAGCATCAGTGAGCAGGTTATTGCTAAGCAAGTGCTGCTTGATAGCACTGTTGATAACACCTTCCTTCACTTTACTGATGACCAAGAGTAGATTGATGGGGTGGTAATTGGCCAGGTTGGATTTGCCCTGCTTTTTGTATACAGGACATACCTGGGCAATTTTCTGCGTAGATGCCAGTGTTGTAGCTGTACTGGAACAGCTTGTCTAGGGGCGTAGCAAGTTCTGGAGCACAAGCCTTCAGTACTATTGCCAGAACATTGTCAGGGCCCATAGCCTTTGCGCTATCCAGTGCCTTCAGCCATTTCTTGATATCACGTGGAGTAAAATGAATTGGCTAAAGGCTGGCATCTATGATGCTGGAGACCTCTGGAGGAGGCCGAGATGGGTCATCCACATGGCACTTCTGGCTGAAGTGTTGTAAATGCTTCAGCTTTATCTTTTGTACTGATGTGCTGGGCTCCCCCATCATTGGGGTTGGGAATATTTGTGGAGCCTCCTCCTCCAGTGAGTTGTTTAATTGCCCATCACCATTCACGACTAGATGTGGCAGGACTGCAGACCTTAGATCTGATCTGTTGGTTGTGGGATTGTTTAGCTCTGTCTATCGCTTGCTGCTAACACTGTTTGGCACACAAGTATTCATGAGTTGTACCTTCACCATGTTGACGCCTCATTTTTAGGTATGCCTGGTGCTGCTCCTGGCATGCCCTCCTGCACTCTTCACTGAAACACCGTTGATCCCCTGGCTTGATGGTAATGGTAGTGTGGGGGATATGCCGGGCCATGAGGTTACAGATTGTGTTTGAGTATAATTCTGCTGCTGCTGATGGCCCACAGCGCCTCATGGATGCCCAGTCTTGAGTTGCTAGATCTGTTTGAAATCTATCCCATTTAGCACAGTGGTAGTGCCACACAACACGATGGAGGGTATCCTCAATGTGAATATGGGATGTTGTCTCCACAATGACTGTGTGGTGGTCACTCCTACCGATACTGTCATGGACAGATGCAACTGCACAGGCAGGTTGGCGAGGGTGAGGTGAAGTATGTTTTTCCCTCTTGTTGGTTCCCTCACCACCTGCCCCAGACCCAGTCCAGCCATTATGTCCTTTAGGACTCGGCCAGCTCGGTCAGTAGTGGTGCTACCGACCCACTCTCGGTGATGGACATTGAAGTGCCCCACCCAGAGTACATTCTGCACCCTTGCCACCCTCAGTGCTTCCTCCAAGTGGTGTTCAACATGGAAGAGCACTGATTCATCAGCTGAGGGAGGGCGGTAAGTGGTAATCAGCAGGAGGTTTCCTTGCCCATGTTTGACCTGATTCCATGAGACTTCAAGTGGGCTGGAGTCGATGTTGAGGACTCCCAGGGCAACTCCCTCCCGACTGTATACCACTGTGCCACCACCTCTGCTGGGTCTGTCCTGCCGGTGGAACAGGACATACCCTGGGCTGGTGATGATGGAGTCTGGGACATGATCTATAAGGTCTGATTCCATGTGTATGACTATTTCAGACCCTTGCTTGACTGGTCTGTGAGACAGCTCTCCCATGTTTGGAAGCCTCTTCCACAAATGGCAATTAATACTAATTTAATGGTTAATATTAAAACTGAGATTGACAGATTGTTGTTAAGGACATTAAGAGATATGAGGCAAGGTTGGGCATATGAAGTTAGGTGCAGTTCAGTCACAATCTCATTGAATGATGGAACAGGCTTAATGGGCTGAACGGCCTCCTCCTGTCCCTGTGCTTGAAACTTATCTGCTGATGTTCCGATGCACCCAGGTTGGCACACTTTCTCAAGGCTTGTTTTACATCTCAAATAAATTATCACACCCAACCTGTGACACCCAGCCTGAGACGCCCAACGTGTGACACCCAGCGTGTGACACCCAGCGTGTGACACCCAGCGTGTGACATGCAGCCTGTGACATGCAGCCTGTGATACCCAGCGTGTGACACCCAGCATGTGACGCCCAGTGTGTGACACGCAGCCTGTGACATGCAGCCTGTGACATGCTGCCTGTGACACCCAGCGTGTGACACCCAGCATGTGACACCCAGTGTGTGACACGCAGCCTGTGACATGCAGTCTGTGACACGCAGCCTGTGACACCCAGCATGTGACACCCAGCGTGTGACACCCAGCGTGTGACACCCAGCGTGTGACACCCAGCGTGTGACACCCAGCGTGTGACACCCAGCACATGCCTGGTGCAGGACATTCTGCGCCTGAAACATTAACTCTGTTCCCCCATCCACAGATAATATCAGACCAGTTGGGTGCAACCAGCCATTTCTGTTTTTATTTCAGGTTTCCAGCATCTGTAGTATTTTTCTTTTGTAAACGCAAAACCTGTGTGTGAAAACAATATTTCAGTGAGCGAGTGTTCAATTTATGGAACAGGCTCCCTAGGGAGATAATGGAAGCTAATAGTATTGATTCATTAAATGTAAATTGGATACATTTCTCTCAGAAATTATCATTTTAGAATAAAGATATGAGTAATTTGAGATTTGGCATGTAGGATTCTTGGGAGGAGCAAGTGACTTTGAATCCATTGTTCCCTAAACTCTCCAGCACTGCAGGTTATCCTCACTTCAGCTCTGGATTTGCTGTCGGCTCATTGATAGAGTTTGATGGTCATTGGTCATTGTACCATGTGACTACCAAGATGGAAGGACAAACTAGAGGAACATTGGTCTTTGCTTGGCTCTAGTAATTTATATACACTATCAAGGCAACAACTCACCCAGCTTCTTTGACAGCCCCTCAAAACCCGACTGCCTCAAAGGGCAAGGGCAGCAGACACATGGGAACACCACCACCTGCAAGTTCCCCTTCAAGTCACGCATCATCCTGACTTGGAAATATATCGGCCGTTCCTTCACTGTGGCTGGGTCAAAATCCTGGAAACCCTCCCTAACAGCACTGTGGGTGTACCTATACCACATGGACTGCAGCGGTTCAAGAAGGCAGCTCACCACCACCTTCTCAAGGGCAATTAGGGATGGGCAATAAATGCTTAGCCAGTGGTGCTCATATATCATGAATGAATGAAAAAAGATGTTCCTATGTTGTGTGAGGGACTAAGACATTACTCCATATCATTTTTAAAATAAAATATATAGTGATACGCTCATTGCTATCTCTAAAAAGAGCAAACTGGACAAAGATCTAAAATGGCTGATTCCATGTCTGTCTGTGAGCCCAAACAAAAGAAACTACCTGGCAGTATCGAGGAAACTCGCACATCATTATCCCTGAAAAGACCCCACAGGTTGCACAGACCAAATTCAAACAGAGCCATATACAAAGGCCAATTGCATTTCATAACATAGGCTGGCCAACAGGAGCCTGCTCGTCTGCTGAGGTAAAGGACCCCACAACCTTCCTTTCAATACTTAATGGTTGAAACACGTATTAATCTCAGGGACCCAGGCAAGGAATATACACCCTTTCTCAAAGACAGTGTGGAGAGGTGGGAGTCACGTGACATGGACCTCTGGCTTGTGGAGCCAGTAATATTGCTTTGCCGTGCTGCAAAATTTCAGTCTGCCTTTTGCCATCTGACTAGCAGCCTCACAGTCAAGGAGGTCTGGCCCAGGTTGGACCCTGGCTCCCATCCACACTGCTTCTGCTAGAAATTCTGTACCATCGCCTCTAAGACTGATTCATCTCTACATGCCTATCTCACTGCGTGAAGTCAACAACACCAGAAAAGCAAATTATACAGCATTGATTTTCAACCTGCCAGCCTCTGTGAAGGAATACCTCAACGGACTTTGATTCTGGACTCAGGATCCCACGTGAACCATCTCTGCACCGCAAATCTTTCTTTTCTCAATCCCTCTGTTCACTGGAGTGCGGAGGCAACGTTGCAACCTTCCTCCCATGTTTTGAGTGTGCGCCAATAAACTAACCCGTTGAGTTTATTCCAACTTGAGTTTGCTGAAGGTTTATCAATAGAGAGTTGAACTACACCAAAGCCAGATGGTTGGGAAATACGCCACAGCATGTAAAGAGGGAAACAAATCAAAAACATCTTTCTGTTTACGGAAAGAGAGGGCGACGAGAGGAGAAATAAGTGCTCTTTATATTAATCCCCCTCTTGTCCATAACAGTTGTGAAGTGTGACTCCTGGAACCTTATATCTGAAATCTAATGTTTTGGAGTGTGGAATCTGGAGGTAATAAACAAAAGAGAGAATGATATGTTGGTAGTACAAAATTAAGTAAATAGGGTGGGAAAAGGCCTGTTTGCCTCCTTGTCTTTTGCAAACTGCCTGCAGCTCTTGACATGCAGGGCCAGTGCAAAAGTATTAGGCACCCTAGGTGGGCCTTCAGCCTTGTGTTCCCTGCCCCCACAATTAATTCTTGAAAATGAACGTGGTAAACTGGCGCTGGCACGTGTCCCCCATCAATCCCACTTTCACACAACCGCTAAAAATTGCCAATGGTCTCTGCCTCCCGTTGGTCTGCAGCACTATGTTCTCTCAGCGTCGCTCACTAGATCCCTGATCTCCCGCCCCCTCTCATGAGGCCTCAACGCCTGCGTCACCACGAGATCACCCATGAGCTTTCTGGTTAGCTGAAAATGCAGAACGCTTGGGTAACCGGCACGAGCGGCAGTGTAGCCCCCGCCAAGGGGGGAAGTTGTGATTGGAGGATAAGTGAGCACGTGCATGAGGGAGCAGCGAGAGGGGAAGCTGTGATTGGATGATCAGCGAGCATGCAGAGGGAAACAGGAGGCTGTGATTGGAGGATCAGCAAGCACCTGGGGTGGGTGCAGAGCAGGGGAACAGGAAGCTGTCATTGGTGGATCAGCGAACATGAAGGGGAAGAGGAGATTGTGATTGGTGGATCAGCAAGCATGGATAGGAAGGGGAGATTGTGATTGGTGGATCAGCAAGCACGGATAGGAAGGGGAGATTGTGATTGGTGGATCAGTGAACAGAAAGGGGAAGGGGAGGTTATGATTCGTGGATCAGCGAGCACAGTGGAGAAGGAACACTGTGATTGGTGGATCAGTGAACACGATAAAGAAGGGGAGGCTGTGATTGGTGGATCTGTGAGCATGGTTGGGAAAGGGAAGCTGTGATTGGCGGATCAGTGAGCCTTATGAAGAAGGGGAGGCTGTGATTGGTGGATCAGTGAGCATGAAGGGGAAGGGACAGTTATGATTGGTGGATCAGCAAGCATGGTGGGGAAGGGAGGCTGTGATTGGTGATCAGTGAGAACAGAGGGGGTGGGGTTACTATCATTGGAAGTTTAACAAGCTTGTGTGAGGGTGAGTGGGGCTAGGAAAGAGCTGCGTCTGAAAATTCCAGAGTTTCTGATTCATCTGTGGATGTTGCTCATATCATTTCAAAGCTCTATGTAGTTTCAGTTCAGTTTTTTGCCACCCTTGGCGACTACCTAGTTTCCCTATGGCCCTGTTATAGAGTCATAGAACAGTCTACAGCACAGAAAAAGGCCCTTCGGCCCATCAAGTCTGCGCCGGTCAAACAAGTACCTAACTATCCTAAACCCATTTTCCAGCACTAGGCCCATAGCCTTGTATGCCATGGCATCGCAAGTGCACATCCAAACACTTCTTCAACGTTATGAGGATTTCTGCCTCTACCACCCTTTCAGGCAGTGAGTTCCAGATTCCCACCACCCTCTGGGTGAAAAGATTCTTCCTCACATCCCTTCTAAACCTCCTGCCCCTTACCTTAAATCTATGCCCCTGGTTATTGATCCTTCCACCAAGGGGAAAAGTTCCTTCCTGTCTACCCTATCTGTGCCTCTCATAATTTTATACACCTCAATCATGTTCCCCCTCAATCTCCTCTGCTCCAGGGAAAATAACCCCAGTCTATCCAATCTCTCCTCATAACTAAAACTCTCCAGCCCAGGCAACATCCTGGTTAATCTCCTCTGCACTCTACTGCAATCACATCCTTCCTATAATGTGGATTCCAGAACTGCACGCAATACTCTAGCTGTGGCCTAACCAGTGTTTTATACAGTTCCAGCATAACCTCCATGGTCTTATATTCTGTGCCTCGGCTAATAAAGGTAAGTATCCCATATGCCTTCTTAACCATCTTATCTACCTGTCCCGCTATATTAAGGGACCGGTGGACAGGCACACCAAGGTCTCTCTGATCCTCGGTACTTCCCAGGGTCCTACCATTCATCGTGTGTTCCCGTGCCTTGTTTGTCCTGCCCAAGTGCATCACCTCACACTTATCTAGATTAAATTCCATTTGCCACTGATCAGCCCATCTGACCAGCCCGTCTATATCCACCTGTAATCTAAGGCTATCCTCCTCACTATTTACTGTTGATACAGTTGGCCACAGCATCCTCCTTCAGAACCATTCCATTATTGTCTGGCTGAGTGGGGCTGCACTCACTTGGTTCCACTCTTATCTATCCAGTTGTAGCCAGAGAATAGCTTTCAATGGCTTCTCTTCTCCATCTTGCACTGCGACCTCTGGAGTCCGCCAAGGATCCATACTTGTTCCCTTCCTATTTTTCATCTACCTGCTGCCCCTCGGCGACATCAACTGAAACGTTATACTGTTTTTCGCATTTATAAGCCAACAACCTACAGTTGGACGCCTCCACTGCTCCTAAATTATCAGACCACTTGTCTGCCATCTGATGCCAGCTGAACAGAAATTTCCTCCAACTAAATGTTAGGAAGACAGAAACTGTTGTCCTCGGTCCCCACCTTGAACTTCATCCCCAAGCCACTGACTCCATCCATCTCCCTGGTAATCGTCTGAGGCTCCACCAAACCATTCATAACCTTGCTGTGTGCTTCCAACCTCATTCCCACACCATCACTGAAACTGCCTACTTTCATCTCCCCCCATCTCTTTATAGCCATCAGCTCACCTGCTGCTAACACCCTTGTCCATGCATTTGTTATATCTAGACTTGACCATTCCAATACTCTGCTGGCTAGCCTCCCATCTTCCATCTTATATAAACTTGACCTCACCCAAAACTTTGCTGCCCGTATACTGACCTGCTTCACCCAGCGGCACCGTATTCGCTGACCTACATTGGCTTCCGGTCCATCAATGCCTCAATTGTAAAATTCCCATCCTTGTTTTCAAACCCCTCCTTGACCTTGCCCCTCCTTACCCCTCTAATTTCCTCCAGCCACACAATTCCCCGAGATCTCTACTCTCCTACAATTCTGACTTCTCCAGCATAGTTTGATCTTAATTGCTCCACCACTGGTGGCCATGCCCTCCAGCTGCCTGGGCCCTAAGTTCTGGAATTCCCCCCCTAAACTTCTCCACCTCGATGTCCCTCTTTTATCCCAATAAGACGTCTGCTGCTACCTCTGTTTTGGTTGTGTCGATGTCACAAGGTAACTTTCATTTTCCGCCAACATTTATGTGGTTAGCACTAGTTAACCAGACATGACCCGCTGAGGTGGCCATCCTGCTAATGAAAAACTCATAAATGGGAATAATCTAAAGATGGGTCTTGGAGATTTCCAGTGATGGGGTTGTGACTATTCCCTTTGGCAGCTTGTTCTATGGTGGGATTGTCCTTGGGAAGAAAGATGGTTGATGCACTGTCTTGGAAACAAATGGCTTTTGTAGTTTGCGTGGATGGTGACCTCATGTTTGTCATTGCCAGAGACCACCAGGTACTTGTTTCTGTGAATTCCCACCTGTCCATTCCATACTTTACACAGCACAGTCCATCTATTTTTCTCCTTCCTTTGCTGTCGTGATTCCCATTCCAAATCTTTGACCTGGGTTGTGACGCTGGTGTATTACCCATACTGGTTCGTGCAGAATCCTGCAGCACATCTTTAGATAGGTTCGACCTTACTTATATCTCTGGCCAGGTAAGGATGCCACACACAACTTGCATACCCCAGGATTGGACAAACAAAAGTTTGCTAAGCTATACCTCTGATATTTTGTCGCAACACCAAAGATCCCTCCTCAGAAATCCGAGCACCCTGTTTGAGGACACTCTCCTTAAGAAGCAAGAGCCCAAGAACTAGGAGCGGGAGTAGAGCACATGACCCATCCAGCCTTCTCCGCCATTCAACACAATCATGGTTGATATTGGGCTTCGACTCCATTTTCCTGCCCGTTCCCTATACCCCTTCATTCCCTGACAGAATAAAAACCTGTCTATCCCATCCTTAAATGTATTCAAGAATGGAGCATCCACAATCCTCTGGGTTAGAGAATCCCAAGGAGTCACAACCCCTTGAGTGAAGTAATTTCCCCTCACCTCAGTCCTAAATGATTGGCCCCTTATCCTGAGGCTGCGCTGCTGCGTTTTGGACTCCCTGGCCAGTGGAAACAATTTCTCAGCATCGCCCCCATCAAGCCCCTTCAGAATTTTGTAGGTGTCGATGAGACCTATGCCTTTGACTAAGCGCCTGCCCTACTACATCCTTACTTAGCTCAGTGTCACATATTGTTCCTGCAAAGTGTCTTGAGATTTTTTTAAACTCCAGCAACGGTGCTATATAAATGCAGGTAGTCGTTGTGTTGGGCATAAATGCAGAGACTGTTTTGGGCCAATTGGCCTGTAAATCCTATCTAGTTTTTTTAAATCAAATTCTATGTAAAAGGTGTGTAGGAAGAGCGACTTCTTAATCTATAGAAGGCAGATAAATATCTGTTGAGGCAAACTTTCTATTTTTGGCACAGTCGAACAGTATGGTATAAAAACCTATGAATACAAGGCTTTCAGAACACACAGGATCCAAGCTTTTTCAGATTCTGCACAATATTCTGTCACACAATGCTCTGCAAGAGTATCTACTGGGAATATTTAAATTCACAAACATACCCACAACCACAGTTTAAGTTGATATTCTACTGATAGAATGCACTGAAGGAATTTGCAATGGTTGCTATTTCTTTATTTCTACAGTGTCTATATTATGCCTGTGTGTTTGCATTGCACAAACGACATTTTTGATGTTGTTTTCTTTGAGCTTGAGAAGAAGTCAGTATTGATGAAATTTAAGATCAGATGAGTCGCTAAGGCCAGCAAAAAGTGCCAATTCCAGCTTCATCACATATAAGCCATGAGAGCCAAGCAAAAGCTGAAACCAAGTACTGCGGACACTGGAAATCTGAAAGAGAAACAGATAATGATGAAAGGCCCTTGACCTGAAACCTGGACCCCGTTTCCCTCTCTGCACTGCTGCTGCCGAGGGTTTCCAGCTTTTTCCGTTTTCATCCCAAACAAAAGCTGGTTTGCACTGCACGGGTTCGTGTCTGGGCAGGGAACCAGGGTAGAGATTTGCAGCTGCTGACAGACACGTTTCCTCATACCCCAGCACGAACAGGCTGCAATCCTGATATCCCGGGAAGGGACTGACTGCAAACCTGATACTCCTTGTATTGTACAAAGTGCGACCTGATAGGCTAGGGTACTGTTGAATAAGAAATTGAGTGGCGTCCTGCTCAAGCCCTCTGCCCATTGTGGCTCGGTTGGCCACACTCCTAAATCTTAGTCAGAAGGTTGTGGGCTCCAGTCTCATTCCAGGACTTGACACAAAAAAAAACTATGTTGACAGTGCAGTGCTGAGGGAGTGCTGCACTGTCAGAAGTGGAATAGCTGCTGAATCGAGGGTTGTCTTCCCTCTCAAGTGGATGTAAAAGATCCCATGGCACCGTTTTGAGGGAGAGAGACAAAAAAATTCCCACCCCCACCGTGTCCTGGCCAATATTTATCCCTCAGTCAACATCACAAAAGCAGACTATCTGTGTCACATTGCTGTTTGTGGGAGCTTGCTGTGCACAAATTAGTCCTTGTGTTTATGACTTTGCAGTCGGGCTTAAAACTTAAACCGGACTGAATTGGCTGTAAATGGTTTGGGATGTTTTAAGGCTGGAAAAGGTGTTATACAATTTCAAGTCCTTTTTTCCAGATAGATTGGGATCCTCCTATTCGTGTTTGCATTAGACTGGGATTCATGGATACAACAGGCAACTGGATTTTATGGTTGTTGGGATTAGTTGTGGAGAGTGTTGGCTAAGGGCCATGAATCTTATGCTGATTGATTTCATTGACCATTGTCCATCCGGAGAGGCAGAACTCATGGCATCCCCAGCCATGCCCCCTATTGCTCGGACATCCCCATACCATGTTGGCTAATTGGGGCAGGGGCCAGAGACGCTGTGCAGTGCCGATGCCTCACAAATTTGTCTCCCTCTATCCAATTCCCAGCACTTTGCAAACCAGGGAAAAGAGAGCCTGCTGTACACTGGAGCCCAAGGTCAGTGCAGCAGTGTGACTCACTACCAGAGACAGACAGCTGTGCCACAGAAGGTTCCAGGCCATTCCCGAATCCATAGCCAAGTTCATCCCATTTTATCGGGCCTTTGTGACACGAGAACACAACAACTCAAGAAATAAGAGTAGGAGTAGACCACACGGCCCATTGAGCCTGCTCCGCCATTCAATACAATCATGGCTGATCTTGGGCTTCAAGCCCATTTTCCCGCCCGCTCCCCATATCTCTTAATTCCCTGGGAGACAAAAAGTTTGCCTATCCCAACCTTAAATGTATTCAACGATGGAGCATCCACAACCCTCTGGGGTAAGGAAGTTCAAAGACTGGCAATCCTTTGAGTGAAGTAATTTCTCCTCATCTCACTCTCAAATGATGGGCCCCTTATCCTGAGACTGTGCCCCCATGTTTTAGATTCGCCGACCAGTGGGAACAATCTCTCAACACCTGCCCTATCAAGCCCCCTCAGAATTGTGTAGGTTTCAATGAGATCGCCTCTCATCCTTCTAAACTCCAGAGAGTCCAAGCCCAGTTTACTCAGCCTTTCATCATGGGATGACCCTTTCATTCCAGGGGACAATCCAGTGACCCTTCATCGTACTGCCTCCAATGTTAATACATCCTTTCTTAAATGTGGAGACCAAAACTGCTCGCCGTAGTGATTGGTCGAGTGACATTGCCAATTGAGGCTCAGTTGGTCGCACTCTCACTCCCAATTCCAAAGACTTGAGCACATAATCCAGACTGGCACTCCACCGTGCAGCACTAAGGGGGCACTGCACTGTTGCAGATGCCATCTTTCGGATAAGACATTAAACCAAGGCCCATTCTGCCCTCTTAGGAGGACATGAAAGATCCCACGGCACAACTTTGAAGAAGCGCGGGGGTATTCTCCCTCAAATCCTGGTCAATAGCTATCCTCCCAGCGTCACAAAGGGTGGAATTTTACGCCGACGGTATTTTATGGTCCCGCCGAGGTCAATGGGCTTTTGGTCGGCATTTTACGGCCCTGCTCCCTCTGCAATGGGTCCGTAAAATTCCGCTCCTAAGGAGAAACAGATTATCCAGGGCGTTACCACAATGCTGTTTGTGTTAGCGAGCTGTGGGCAAACTGGCTTTTGCATTTCCGACCAGGGTAAAGCTTCAGGGTTACTGGATTGGCTGTAAAGCCCTTTGGGATTGAGGTCGGGATTGAGGTGTCGCGTGAAATGCTAGTTTTTCTCTCTATTTCTGCCAGCGGAAATCCTGAGGACATCCTGATATGCAAGAATAGGCGATGTTCCCCGTTCAGAGCGTAGCGGAAAGGAACAGCAAAGGTACAGTGAGCCAGAACGTACTACTGTCACGTCGGGCTGATTAGACAGGGGACAATTTATCCCCAGTCAAAGTCTTCCAAGGCTGGAGGGTGGCCACAGATTAATTTCTGGGAAACTTCCTTCAATCAATTGGCTAATCTTATAACTCTTCAGTGGCAGAACATAACAAGATTTTAGCTTTGCAATTATATCAATCCCATGAAATACAACATATTGCAGGAAATGGAAAATACTAATGTATTTCAATTTACTGATTTTTAGTTCTCTCTCTCTCTGTCCTTAAACACAGATTGGGTCGTAACGCGCTGATACATTAATATTCCCATCTCGAACTCTGCCCCGAAAATCAGACACGCTTCGGGCCCGGATTTTACGCTACAGGAGGGTGCGCGCGGCCAGCCTGAACTTGGGCGAGAAGACGTCGGGCGTGCCGTCCCATTGTCATCACGACGCCGCGCCATGTCACGGTGGGCGGGCACATGCGGGACACAGAGGCGTGCCGGCCAACCGGTAAAAGGGCAATTAAGCCCTTTAGAAGGGCAACTATCTCGAATTTTCCCCGTGCGATTTTGCGGTTGGCGAACGGGCACCATGGGCAGGCGGACTAGACAAGGTAGACGCAGGGAGGGTGTTCCCGATGGTGGGGGGAGTCCAGAACCAGGGGGTCACAGTCTGAGGATACGGGGTAGACCATTTAGGACTGAGATGAGGAGAAATTTCTTCACCCAGAGAGTGGTGAGCCTGTGGAATTCACTACCACAGAAAGTAGTTGAGCCCAAAACATTGTATGTTTTCAAGAAGGAGTTAGATATAGCTCTTGGGGGTGCAAAAGGAATCAAAGGATATGGGGAGAAAGCGGGAGCAGGCTATTGAGTTGGATGATCAGCCATGATCATAATGAATGGCGGAGCAGGCTCGAAGGGCCGAATGGCCTACTCCTGCTCCTAGTTTCTATGGTTCTATGTTTTCAATGACACCCTGTTTTATTGCACCCTCAATCCAGGGTGGGATAAAAGTCGGCCAGAGCCGGGGTGATGTGAGTAGGGAGGCGTTTGAGTGAGAGTTGGTTGTAGGTGTTTTTCTGATAGTTCATTGCATTTTCTGTGCTTTCTGGGGGTCTCTTTAGCTTACACGCTTTCTTAGATGTTTTCTGATGAGGGCACCCATCAGGGCACTACCCTGTGGCACCTCAATTCCAGCAAATGGGGATAGCCCCCCTCGGCTGGAGGGGCATCCCCTGAAGGGGAGGAGAGGGCCAGAAGGGAGAGGAGGCCTGTTGTCCACAGGCAGCAGCCCAGAGAGTGACCTGAGGGAGGAGAGGCACAGCCTGGTGGGGGGCGCTGCAGGGTAGGCAGGGTGTGCAAGACGGAAGGTGCCATTATCCTGCAGCCAGAATCTACAGGCAGTGCTCCAGCTACCTCAACATGTCCGAGGCCCGGTGCTGAAGGAGGCTCCGCCTCTCTAGGGACACGGCCATGTGATTAGCCTCAAACTCTGTAGGTGGCCCTGAACTATATGGTGATCTATATGGTGTTTCCCAACCTGCTGCCCACAGCCGCGTCAAACTGGCCACGGACGCTCTGTTCAGACGGGTCCTGACCTCCATTCGTCACTGGACCGATGATGCCAGCCAGGCTGAGCGAGCCAGAGGCTTCACTGCAGACGCTGCCTTGCCCTGCATCCAGGGTGCCATAGATTGCACGCATGTGGCCAAAAAGGTGCCAGCGGGTGAGCCGGGTGCTTTCGTGGACAGAAGGGGCTTCCGCCCCATGAACATCCAGGTGGCTTGCGACCCCAAGACACAGATTTTGCAAGGTCCAGGCACCCGGGCATCTCCCACGATGGTACATCCTGCGGCACTCACAGATGCCAAGTCTCTTTGTTGCTCCAGCTCATGGCGCCAGTCAGCCGCCAAAGGACGGTAGCGGAGGAGAGGAACAATAGAAGTCACCCCTCTACAAGGGCAGTATTTGAGAGGACCACTCAGCTGCTCAAGGTGAGGCTCCACTGCCTGTGCCCATACACTGCAATATCCTGCTGGGACCTAGCATCCAATGCCATGGCTGGACACTCCTCAGCTGTTGCGGCCTCATCAGATGGCACGGGCACTGGCAGGGGGATGGAGGAACTGCTGCCCTCGTCTGGAGCACCCTGAGCGGAGCCCACAGATGTGGCATGAATTTTGTCTACCAGTGTGAGGTTGGTTTGAACCACTCTGCTCACCATTGATGGGCGGGCACCTAGCAGAGAGACTGGGTGCCTCATCCATCTCTCACACTGGCAGTGACCTGCTGAGGTCAATGGAGGCGGCTGTCCGCTCAGAGCTCCAGGTCAACACAGCGCTCACGCTCCACATGGACTCCTCCATTTCAGAGACTGTGGCGTACAGACACCCAGGGATCTCCGCCAGATCCTCCCATGGATCCCACTGGACATCCAGCGTCTGTCCCCTGACTGAGGACTCCGGAGGCTCATCACCTGCCTCGGACCCAGTCTGGCCCTGGTCTCCAGCAGTCCTCCGACTGCGGCGCCCTGAGCTCTCTCTGTCTCCGCCTGCTCCTCCTGAGGGTGTGTTGTGCCCTCAACACTGTGCACTGCCAACTGAGCAGATGTGCTATCGCCCACCGATGTCCCTGCTGGTGCTTGGTGCAGAGAGAGGGTGTGACACAGGCACATTGGTTGGCAGTTCCTCCTCAAAGGGGGGATCTCGAGGTCTGCAGTGTATCATGGGGATAGCGCATCTGAGGGAGGAAGAGAAAATGTCAGTTGCGAACATCATTACTAAGTGACTGTGCAAGCAAGCTTGTCACAAAGGTCATCCACCTCCCTGAGACACTGTGATGTGGGCGGGCAGTGGGCACTCTGGATTTAAACTTCTTACTGGAGATGCCACAACCCTACCATCCCTGCAAACTCCCCTAGTCTCTCATCTGCCCACTGCCTCTCCGCGACCTATGAACCTTGCTCATCGCGCGCATTCCATGGGCAGAGTATTGTGTGTTCGTTGGGCAGGCCGGCGCCCAACCCGAATGAGCGTAAAACGACACGCGATGACGTCAGGCGAGCGTCCCCATGTCATCGCGCGATATTTCGGTCGGCGGACGAGCGCAGGCGTTGGCAGCACAGCCGCCAACAATTAACAGGCCTATTAAGGCCATTCAAGTAATAATTAAATGAAATTTTGCGCTGTCCGTCCAACCGTTTGGCCCAGCGGCCTTTGGATTTTTTTTAGGAAACCTCATCCACGGGCGGGATGAGGGTCCCAACAGGAGTTAAAAATTAAAGAAAAATTTTTGAGCTTCATTCGTAACATGTCCCTGCTCCTGTGACTCTGTCACATGTTTTTAACATTGCTTAAGTTTTTAACTTTTCAGCTTATAAATCTTCAGCTCGCTGAGGCAGCTCTGTGCCTCAGGAAGCTTTCACTGCACCACCCGCACGCACACGTGGACTTCTGCATTTGCCTTCCTCCTACCCCAACCATGGCAGCGCTGCAGCACCTGTTCCACGCTGGCTGCCCATTAATTGGCCAGCCAGCGCGAAATCGATGTCAGGGCCCGATTGCGGGCGGCGGTCAAGTTCCCGACCACTCCCAGGCCCGCCCGCCACCTCCACCCGACAAGGTAAAAAAAAACCCTGGCCCACGTCCAGGGCGTCCACCTCAAACCTGGAGAGGATTAAGATGTTGGGCACCCCACTACCCGCTTGTGCGCCAGCACATTATGGCTTCTCTTCTCCTGTACGGACAAAAGTGCATTCATTAGTCCATCATCTACCTACAACACAAGACCAGCCTCACCAACCAACCCCCCACCCCTGCCACCACACACCCTCCAGGAGAGCCAGCTTGAGGTGCCCATCAGATTGGACCACCTCACTCTTCTATACACTCAAGGCAAATGAACACACCTCCCCACCTTGCCTGGCACAGGGATGTGTGGCACTTAGCACTCTTCATCTCACAGCCCTGTGCCACAATGAACGGCCACCCTCCAAGACACCGATACACAGTTCCATGCAAAGCGGGTCCTCACCCTTGCTGGATCGCAGAAGATCATTGAACCTTTTGCGGTGCTGGATCCACATGCGGCGCTTAACATCATGCCCGCTCACCTGGGCAGCCACCTCCGCCCAGGCCTTCTTCATCAGGTCTCGTCATCCTGCAGCATGAAAGTATCACGCAGGGCGTTCGCTGCCTCCAAGAGAGTGCGCAGGCACTCATTGGAGAATCGAGGGACAGAGTGCCCACTGGCATTGCCCTCCCACCTGGCATGCCCAGCAGGTGCTGAGGCCATAACTGCTGCCAGATATTAGACTCTTTCCTGCACAGCTCCCTGAGGCTGCTCACCAAACCCTGGCAGCCTGTGCAGATCTTTGAACCCTCCCCTCCAGGTCCCCAATGGACCCAGCACCCGCCAGTGGCACTGCCCCAATGCCCAGGTGCATTTTTTTTTACTCATGATGCAGGCATTGCTGGCTAGGCCAGTATTTATGGTCCATCTATTATTGCCCTTGTTAAGGGTTAACCACATTGCTGTGGATCTGGAGTCACATGTAGGCCAGACCAGGTAAGGGTTGGCAGATTTCCTTCCCTAAAGGGCATTAGTAAACCCAGATGAGATTTTACAACAATCGGCAATAGCTTCATGGTCATTATCAGACTTTTAATGAATTCAAATTTCACCATCTGCCACGATGGGATTTGAACCCAGGTCTCCAGAGCATTGCCCTGGGTCTCTGGAATACTAGTCCAGTGACAACACCACTATGCCACCACCTACTGGTTGCACCTTGATTGATGAGAAATCACGTGTCAGTTGTGATTGTAGCCTGAAGCACCGATCACACTTGCGCAGTGTGCGCAAAATTCAGCCCTTGATGACTTTGCTTTTGTCTCATTGTGAGTAAATAGTCAGGCACTCTGTAGTGAGGTCTGTGGGAAGTCAATGGTAATAATGTCACTGAGCTAATAAACCAGAGGCCCAGTGTAGTAACTGAAGGTATAGCCTCTCCTGCTGTCTATCAGGGGTCACCTGGTCTGCATGGAGGATCCAACCAATGAATCCCGAACGCGCCCAATTCTAATTCCTTTAATGAATTGGTAGACCTCGTGAAAATGCATTTCCAGCTGAAGCCATCCATAATAATGCAGCGGTTTAAGTTTAATTCCAGAGTTAGGGACCCGGGAGAGTCCATCGCAACCAATGCAGAGAAGCTGAAGCAGTTGACAGAACATTGCGACTTCGGGGACACATTAACTGATGTTCTGCGGGGCCGATTAGTTTGTGGAGTTCAGGGTGATACCTTACAGCGCCCTTTACTCACTGAGGTCAACATCGAACTTAAGCACACCCTAGAAATCTCTCTCACCATGGAAAGTGCTGCGAGAGACTCGCAGGCTGTGCACCACATACAACATGGCTCTGTTCTTCACGTGGGGCAGGAACCTACCACCGGGTTTGGCGTGAAAACCAGAGACACAGCAGCGAAGCGAGAGGCAACGCCCACTGTTAGAAACATGAAAAGGCCGAGTGGAAACACTTCAGCAGCAACTCCACCTGTGGGTGCAAAGAAAATTAGAAATTAGACGGACAGAGATCCAAATTTGTCAAAATTCAGAGACCTTCTTTTGCAAGTTCACCAGTGTCTGAAGACATGAGACCATTACATGGGAAATCAGAGTTAAGTTGTCATGATGGAATTTTGTTGTGGGGATCAAGAGTTGTCGTCCCTTTACAAGGTAGAGAGCCACTCTTGACAGGGCTTCACAGCGCACATCCAGGCATATTGAAGACGAAGATGATTGCACAAAGCTATGTCTGGCAGCCAGGCTCAGACAGTGACATTGGAAGCATGGTCAAGCACTGTCTCCATTGTCAGCAACAACAGAAGTTGCCTGTTTCAGCTCCACCGCATCTGTGGAAGTGGCCTGGTCGACCCTGGGTTAGACTTCATTTCGATTACGTTTGGGTGTATCTCAGGAAGGATGTGCTGGCCCTGGAGAGGGTCCAGAGGAGGTTCACAAGAGCGATCCCAGGAATGAGGAACGTTTGAGGACTCTGGGTCTATACTCGATGGAGTTTAGAAGGATGAGGGGGGATCTGATTGAAACTTACAGAATAATGAAAGGCCTGGATAGAGTGGACGTGGGAAAGATGTTTCCATTAGTAGGAGAGACTAGGACCCGAGGGCACAGCCTCAGAGTAAAGGGAAGACCTTTTAGAGCAGAGATGAGGAGAAACTTCTCTAGCCAGAGAGTGATGAATCTATGGAATTCATTGCCACAGAAGGCTGTGGAGGCCAGGTCATTGAGTGTATTTAAGACCGAGATAGATAGGTTCTTGATTGGTAAGGAGATCAAAGGTTACAGGGAGAAGGCAGGAGAATGGGGTTGAGAAACTTATCAGCCATGATTGAATGGTGGAGCAGACTCGATGGGCCGAATGGCCTAATTTCTGCTCCTATGTCTTATGGTCTTATGGTCTCATGGGTGCTATGGTTTTGTTGATCATAGATGCACATTCAAAATGGATGGATGTATATGAAGTCAAATCACCAACATCGAGCACACCTATTGGAAAGCTGAGTCAATGTCTTAGTATACATGGCCTACCGGAGGTCATCGTTTTGGATAACAGTACAGTATTTACCAGTACAAGTTTCAGAGATTCATGAGTTTAAATGGAATCAGACATATTAAAACAGCACCATATCATCCCTTATCAAATGGTTTAGCTGAGAGAGCTGTGCAAACTTTCAAATCTGGAATGAAGAGGTTATTAAAAGGTTCTCTAGAAACTCGACTCTCCCGCTCTCTTCTCAATTATCAGACAATGCCTCATTCGAGTACAGGTTCAACACTGTCTGAATTATTGATGAAATGCCGCCTGCGAACAAGGTGAAGTCTGGTGTTCCCAAACTTAGAGGGGAAAGTAGAGAGGAATCAGAGTAATCAAAAACAGAATCACAATATTCATCACAAAGCTCACACATTCACTTTAGGAGACATAGGGCAGGATTTTATGGCCCCGTTGTGGGTGGGACCCCCCGCGGGCGAGGTGGTGCCCCGGCCAGAAGTCCATTGACTTGCGATGGGACCGGAATATCCCGACGGAGGGCGGGCGTGGAAAATCCCGCCCATAGTATTTATGCGGAATTTCAGAAGTGGACCTTGTTGGGTTTCTGGAACCATTGTCTCAGAGGCTGGCCCCTTATCCTTCCAGGTGGAAGTGGGGAGACAGAATTGTACAAAAATACGTGGACCATGTTGGTGATAGAGGGACATTCCAACAACCAACTATTCCGCCTGTGATTAACGTCGAACCATTAATCCCTGAGGTGACAGATCAATCTAGAATAGACATACCTGATGTCTCTGTAGAGTAGCCTAACCCTGAACTGCAGCTTTCTAATGATGTATCTTGTGCTGCAGTTCCTGATCATGTCGATCCTGTGGAAGAACCTCAAGTAGGAGAACTACACTGCTCTAACCGAATAAGGAAAGTACCTCAGAGACTTAATCTTTAATCACCTGAAGTTATACATATGTATATATTGTTGGATGTTCAAATGTTCTCTGTAAATAGAAACTGTAAAATACTAAAGGGGGAGGAAATGTAGTAACTGAAGTTATGGACTCTCTTGCTATTTATCAGGGGTCACGTGCTATTCATGGAGGCTCCGACCAATGAGACCTAAGTGTGGGTAGTCCAGGGGTGAGGCTTCCTGACGAGGCTCCTGATCGAGCATGTAGCATCTGAAAAGCTCTCTGTAATAAAGTTTATCAGTTTCTTGTTGAAACCTGTCCGGTCCATCAAGTCATTACACCTAGGCTAATGCTCTGAGGTTATGGGTTCAAACCCATCATGGCAGCTGGTGGAATTTAAATTCAGTTAATAAATCTGGAAGTTTAAAAAAATAACTAGTCTCAGTAATGGTGACCATTCGATTGTTGTAAAAGCCCATACGGTTTGCTAATCTTTCAGGGAAGGAAACCTGCTGTCCTTACCTGGTCTGGCCTATATGCGACTCCAGGTTGACTCTGAAGTGGACAGCAAATGCTGGCCTTCCCGGTGATGCCTACATCCCATAAAAGAATAAATTAAAACTCTGTACACAGGAACCTTTGCCCCTGCTCCCCTCTAACTCTACCCTGTAGCATGTTCACTCTTCAGTCACGTGCAAAGTTGACTGGAATTAAAGAAGATCTTCTGAATATCTGCTTTGAAGTTATTTTTCATTCTCTAGTTTGGCTTAATTTGAACTAATAATCCAGAAATCTTGATTTAGAAAGCCTGATGCTGATGGGAAAAATCGATGCTGAAAGAGATCGAGGTAGCCAAAGGAACAATCTTTCTAAAGAGCCTTGCAAACTGGATGAATGTACCACCAACGATGATTATCCAGCCTCCAGAGCAAGATCTCCATGGGGGTCCATAGTCGCCAATGCCCTCTTAGGGCATGGTACCTGAAGAGAGAGAATCCAGATTCAGTTCTGTATAGAATTAATATGTTAAGTGTCATCTTCACTAATCTCTAAACCCTTTAGAGTTGGGATCAGCCTTTTGTCCTCTCCGCACCCATTCCACTGCTTGTCCTGTACGGTTTCTGTTGTACAGTTAACAGGATTATCACAAACTCAAACTAAATCGTGTCACTGCAGTGTCACCGCCCAGCCTCCGCACACTTGTGGGATCAGTACAAGGCACGAGTCAGGAATGTGATTGGAACACTCTCCACTTGCCTGGATGGGTGCAGCAGCAACAATACTCAAGGAGCTTGACACCGGCCAGGACAAAGCAGTCCGCTTGATTGGCCATCCAGCACCTTAAACATTCACCCCCCCTCCCCCACTGGCACACTGTGACTAGTGTGCGCCATCCACGAGAAGGACTACAGCAAATCCCCAAAGCTCCCTTTGACAGCACCCACCACCTGAAAAGACAAGGGCAGTAGATGCATGGGAACACCGCCGCCTGCAAGTTCCCTCCAAGTCACTCACCATCCTGACTTGGAAATATAATACAAGCTTAGACAATGCAGCCTGTCCTCATGATTTAATATTGCATCAGCCCTGCTTGCTGCTCCCCCTCAATTCAGTTTTATCAATCAGTCATACAGCTTTACCTTTACTTTATGACTTTGAGGTCATTCATCTAACTGTGACAGCAGAGGTCCTGAGCACTGGCCACTTGCAGGACTCCATTCAATTCTATCCTCAGCCCTGACATTGAACTATTCATATGCACCTTCTCGTTCCCATAACTAACAATCCAAAAGCAAAACATTGTGGATGCTAGAATTGTGAAATAAAATGAAAAACTTGCTGGAAATATTCACCCAGTCAGGCAGCATCTGTCGAGGGGTCAAGCAGAGTTAACGTTTCAGAATCGATGACCCCTCGTCGGAACTAGAAAATGTTGGAGTTGTAACAGATTTTGTACCAAATACGGAGGCAAGAGTGGGGGGGGGGGGGGAACAGAAGAACAAAAGGGAAGATCTGTAAATGGGAGGAGGGAGTAAATGATACAATGGATGATGGTGCAAGGCTAAAGGTGTCGTTACTAGGGCAAGAAAAGATTGGTCTAGGGGAGGTGCGAATGGTAAGAATAGAACCATAACAGCACCTGCTGCCTGAGAAATGGGAACAATGCTTATGATCTGTAACTACTGAACTTGATATTGAGTCTGTAAAGTGAGTGTAATTATCCAACCTCTCATCTCGTCCTGCATTTCTGAGAGTAATTCGGAGACTTTCATGTAGGACATCAGCAAAAGCTTTCTGAAAATCAAAAAAAACCCAGCACTGCAGTCCCACTATATTGCCAGCGAATATAACACACCATGGCTCGTTGACACCGTTTGATGCGAATCCGACTCATTTGTATTGGGTGGAGAGCGAAGGATCGTGAGAGTAGATATGTGCGACCCACCAAGCAACTCGCTCAAGGAAGATGCCACCAGCGATGTGCCAATTTCCACAGTGCTGCTCAACTCAAGGGAATATCATTGGAACAATGTTGGAACTGGCGACTATACACTTGGAAGAATATAACAGAGAAACTGTTTTCACGTATAGCTCCAGGACACTGACTAAGAGAGGCACTGCAGCAAACCCCCAAAGCTCCCTTTGACAGCACCCACCACCTGAAAAGACAAGGGCAGTAGATGCAATGGAACACCGCCACCTGCAAGTTCCCTCCAAGTCACACACCATCCTGACTTGGAAATATGGTACAAGCTTAGACAATGCTGCCAGTCCTCATAATTTAATATTGCAGTCTTTTATGCCTAGGCCCCAAGCTCTGGAATTCCCTCCCTAAACTTTTCAGCCTCTCTCTCCTCCCTTAAGATGCTCCTTAAAACCTGCATCTTTGACTGAGCACCCGTCCTTATGTGGCTCAGTGTCAAATTTTACTTGATAATACTCCTTTAAAGTGCCTTAGAATGTTTTACTACTTAAAGGTGCTATATAAATGTAACCTGTTGTTATGCCATCCTCCATCCATTATTTTTACACAGACAATTTACCCTGTTTATTGTATCAGGCCCAATAAAATAGCAGCCTGAGTAATGTCTTGTGACCACATTAATCATTCGTGTGCAAATATCACCAGTGAGATAATGATCAGATAACCTGTTTGTTGAGGAATAAATATTGGCTGGGACACTGAGGAAATCTCCCCTGCTCTTTTCCAAAGTATGGGATCATTTACTTCCACCTGAGAGGGCCAACAGGGCCTCGGTTTAATATCTCGTCTGAAATGCGGCACGTCTGATAGTGCAGCACTCCTTCAGTTCTGCACTGGGGGGTGGGTGTGCACACGTTTCTGTTGAGTACCTGAACCTACGACCTTCTGACTCAGAGGTGTGTCAGCCATGGAGCTGTAACTGACAGCTGAAAGCTAATTGGTTAAAGGGAAGCAAATCGGAACAAACCACAGAATAGCTGCCAAAATGGCTTGTTGGATAACTGAAAACCAGCAGGGTAACTGGAAAGGCATTAAGAGGTGGCACAAAACCAGCAAGGAAACAGAAAACCAGCAGAGTGTGCATCAAACCAACAAAGCAAAACTGGACTCAATGGGAATCAGGGGGAAAACTCTCCACTGGTTGGAGTCATACCCAGCACAAAAGAAGGTGGTTGTGTTTGTTGGAGGTCAGGACATCACTGCAGGAGTTCCTCAGGGTAGTGTCCTCGGCCCAACCATCTTTAACTGCTTCATCAATGACCTTCCTTCCATCATAAGGTCAGAAGTGGGGATGTTCGCTGATGATTTGCACAATGTTCAGCACCATTCGCAACTCCTCAGATACTGAAGCAGCCCATGTCCAAATACAGCAAGACCTGGACAATATCCAGGCTTGGGCTGACAAGTGGCAAGTAACATTCGCGCCACACAAGTGCCAGGCAATGACCATCTCCAACAAGAGAGAATCTAACTATTGCCACTTGATGTTCAATGGGATTACCATCACTGAATCCACCACTATCAACATCCTGAGGATTACCATTGACCAAAAACTGAACTGGACCAGCCATATAAATACTGTGGCTACAAGAGCAGGTCACAGGCTAGGAATCATGTGATGAGTAACCCACCTCCTGATTCCCCAAAGCCTGTCCACCATCTACAAGGCACAAGTCAGGAGTGTGATGGAATACTCTCCACTTGCCTGGATGAGTGCAGCTCCCACAACACTTAAGAAGCTTGACACCATCAGGACAAAGCAGCCCGCTTGATTGGCACCACATCCACAAACATTCACTCCCTCCACCACCGACGCACAGTAGCAGCAGTGTGTACCATCTACAAGATGTACTGCAGGAATTCACCAAGGCTCCTTCGACAGCACCTTCCAAACTCACGACCACTACCATCTAGGACAAGGGCAGCAGATAGATGGGAACACCACCACCTGGAAGTTCCCCTCCAAGTTACTCACCACCTATCGCCATTCCTTTACTATCCCTGGATCAAAATCCTGGAACTCCCTCCCTAACAGCACTGTGGGTGTACCTACACCACATGGACTGCAGTGATTCGAGAAGGCAGCTCACCACCACCTTCTCAAGGGCAACTAGCGATGGGCAATAAATGCTGGCCCAGCCAGCGAAGCCTACACCCCATGAATGAATAAAACAAAAAACATTTTAAAAAACAGCAAAGTGACAGAAAATCAGCAGAGTGAGATGAACCATCAGGAACACAAGCCTTAGCCACAAAAAGTGAAATCCAGTAACAATAAAAACCAATTAATAGAAAACAGGGTTAAAAAAATTGTCCCCTTTTTCTCTTGTTCATCCCTCTTCCTATTTAATTACCTTCTGCTGACTGAGGTAATGTTCTATTGATGTTCTTCTCGTGAACTACCTCATTGCGACATGGATCAGAATAACAAAGCACAGAGAAGACCATTCAGCCCATCATGCCTGTGCCAGCTCTTTGTAAGAGTCAGCCTGATGATTATCATCATGGCTCAGAAGCTCTTTTCTTCATCCTTTTGTTCTCCTCAGTCTTTCTCCTCCATTTCATTCACTGGTATGTTCACAAAAGATGTGGCTCTCTTTCAGGTGACACGTTGTATGTCCTTGATGGGAGGTTCCTCAAAGCATAGACTCTTAACCTAGATATTGCTGTAACACAGAAAAGGAGGGTTATCACATTCAAGAGTGGGGATAATCAATTAGAAAGAGAGGAGAATAATACACTGAGACATTCTGCGTGAGACAGAAAGAGGCTTGACAGAGAGATATGAGACAGTGAGTTTGACAAGCATTATACACTGGCTTCAAGGGAATTGGACAGATTTAGTGAGTGGGCAAGAACATGGCAGATGGAATATAATGTGGGAAAATGTGAGGTTATCCACTTTGGTAGGAGGAGCAGATGAGCAGCATATTTCTTAAATGGTAAGAGATTAGAAAGTGTAGGTGTACAAAAGGGACCTGGGTATCCTCATCAAGAAGTCACTGAAGGCCAACATGCAGGTGCAGCAAGCTATTAGAAAGGCTAATGGAATGTTAGCCTTTATCACAAGAGGATTTGAGTACAGGAGTCGTGAAGTCTTGCTTCAATTGTATAGAATCTTGGTTAGACTGCACCTGGAGCATTGTGTGCAGTTTTGGTTCCCTTACCTTAGGAAGGATATTATGGTCATAGAGGGAGTGCAAAGAAGGTTCACCAGACTTGTTCCCGGGATGGTGGGACTGTCGTACGCAGAGAGATTGGGGAAACTGGGCCTGTAATCTCTAGAGTTTCGAAGAATGAGAGGTGATCTCATTGAAACCTACAAAATACTTAAAGGGATAGACAGGGTAGATGCAGGTAAGCTGTTCCCCCTGGCTGGGGAGCCTAGAACCAGAGGACACAATTTCAAACTAATAGGGAAGCCACTTAGGGCTGAGTTGGGAAGATTTTTTTTTACTCAGAGGGTTGTGAATCTTTGGAATTCTCTACCCCAGAGGGCTGTGGAAGCTCAATCATTGAGTATGTTTAAAGCAGAGATTGACAGATTCCTAAATGCCAATGACATAAAGAGATATGGGGATAGCGTGGGGAAAAAGGCACTGAAGTGGGTGATCAGCAATGACCATATTGAATTGTGGAGCAGGTTCAATGAGCTGAATGGCCTACTCCTGTTCCAAAGTTCCTGAGTGAGACAGATGGAAGGGTGGGGACAGAGGTGGAAGGTATTAAGTTAGACAAAGAAGGGCAAGGGACAGAGATTTATGGCAGTGAGTGAGACGGAGGGAGTGAAGACAGAGAGACAAGGGGCCAGATTTTCCTGTCCTAGAAACATAGAAACATGGAAACTAGGAGCAGGAGTAGGCCATTCGGCCCTTCGAGCCTGCTCCGCCATTCACTATGATCATAGCTGATCATCCAACTCAATAGCCTGCTCCCGCTTTCTCCCCATATCCTTTGATCCCTTTCGCCCCCCCAAGAGCTATATCTAACTCCTTCTTGAAAACATACAATTTTTTGGCCTCAAGTACTTTCTGTGGTAGAGAATTCCACAGGCTCACCACTCTCTGGGTGAAGAAATTTCTCCTCATCTGAATCAAGGTGGACAGAGGTGGGACAGCAAAACACAAAAATTGGTGGCGGGGGCCTGTGCGCTGGCTTGGAGCTCGCTGTCTGATTTGGGGGCAGGCCGCTATTTGGCGATCTCGTAAACTAGTCAGCTGCAACCCGGCGGGGACAGGAGCGGCAGCACTGAAACAGTTTCAGTTAGTGCAAAAAAGTGAACATTTGGACACACAAAAAAAAGACTACTGAGCACTAAGGTAAAATCTTCCCAGCCAACCTTCCCCTACTCTGTGCCAACTCCCAGCCCTTCATTTGCTCCAGCTACTTTGAAAATGAAGATCTCCCAGTTTCTCTGTTTCTATAAAAGACACTCAGGAAAGCAGCATTTGGTTCGAGAATAACCTTTGTTATAATGCGTGAACTGGCTGCTTCCCAACCATTGCACTGTAATAAATTTACTATATATAAAGACTTGCGTGCATCTGTCTCCTTTCCATTACTTTTTTGATGTATTTCAGGGGAATCCACTGGAGCCTAGAAGAGCAAAGACTGCCCTCTTAGCTCCTGTGCGAATGCAGCGGGCAACCAAGCCATTCCAACTTGGAATGTTTCATTCCCTCCCCGAATCAGCCAGCGACGGTCAAGTTAATGGTTAGTGGGCCCTACGGTTTGTTGCTCATGACCCCTGCGAGATTGTGCATGTACGGTGGGCGCTGGGCGAGAGCGGGATCAGGTTTGGTGCCAATTGTACAAGAGCTTGTTTCACTCATGGTTCAGCCGGGTGCATGTCCCTCCGCCATCTCTATTGTCTGCTGGTCGGGCTGGCACTAAACCCAGCAAGAGTATGGGGGTGGGGGGAGGGGGGTGATGACCATAAGACCATAAGACATAGGAGCAGAAATTAGACCATTTGGCCCATCGAGTCTGCTCCGCCATTCAATCAAGTCTGATAAGTTTCTCAACCCCATTCTCCCGCCAGGTGAAGCCCATCTTGGGGGTGGGGGCACACACAGCTAGTCGGCAGCCTCGTTTTACACTCCACACACTTTGTGCTGATTCCCTGTTTCCATTCCGTGCCAACACGCAAAGTGAGCCTCACGCCCACTGTCTTCGGAAACACATGGAGGGTAAAACAGGTGGTGGTATGAAGCCATTCCACCTTGGAATGTTTGATTCCCGCCGACTAGCTATCGCCAGCCGGTGTGTGCCCGCCCAAGATGGGTTTAGCCGCTCCCCCCCACCCCCTCACTCCTGCAGGGTTTGGATCCACAGGTGCTGGTGACAGCCCGGCCAGCAGCTTGCTGGAGCAACAGACAAAAGAGATGGCGGAGGGACATGCATCAGGGCTGAACCAGGAGCAAAACAAGCTCTTGTACAATTGGAACCAAACCTGACCTCACTCTTGCCCGGTGGCTAAATGAGTTAGCACAATGTCAATCTGGCTTAGTAAATTAGTAAATTTCATTTCCGGGGTTAGAAGGCTGTGGTTTCAACCAAACTCTGGGACTTGAGCGCGTAACCTAACCTGATACTCCAGGGCGGTACTGAAGGAAAGCTATACTCATCAGAGCGCTGCCCTTGCAATGTTCAACTGAGGCCTTTTCTGCTTAAGTGGATATTAAAGATCCCGTGACACTCTCTTCAGAAGAGGTGGAAGGTCTGATAGTGGCCTGGCCAGCATTCCTCCCTCGGCCATTCCAAAGGAAACAGACTAATCGCTCACTCAGTTCATTACTACTGCTTGGGTCTTGCTGTGTGTAAAAACTTGCCTCGTTCTCCTGAGTTTCTTAATTTCTAAATCACTCATTGAACTAAAGCTCTTCAGGGTGTTTGTGCAAGATGTGCCAAGCATAAAACAACAGCTTGCATTGATATAGCAGCTAGAAAGACATCCCAAGGCACTTCACAGAAGTGTAATAAGACATAACTGAACACCAAGCTAAAGGAGGGGATATTGGGGATCTTTTAAGAGCTCAGTCAAAGATGGCTTGTTTTTGAGAGGATCTTAAACGAAGAGTGGCAGGAGGGGTAGAAGGGTTTAGGCAAACGCTCCAGAGTCCTAGGAGTTCGGTTGCTGAAGACAAGAATGGGCCTAGATTCACCAGGAGTGTCAAATGAGAGGTGACTGAAACTTGTGGGGCTTGACAGGGTAGATACTGAGGGGCTGTCGGGGAGTCTAGGCCTAAGGATTATAGGGGCGAATTTTAACATGGGGGACCAGTTGGGATTGTGTTTGGGTGAGGTGCTAAATTCCAAAAGAAATAGAAGGATGTGGAACCAAACCCAGCAAGATTGACTGGGGTTGGTGGTGGGGGGGTGAAACCCATCTTGGGTGGGGGCGCACCGCTGGCGATAGCTAGTCGGCAGCCTGGTTTTACATTCCGCACACTTTGTACTGTAAAGTGGATCACTGATATCCTGTTTCCATTCCGTGCCAACAAGCAAAGTGAGCCTCATGCCCACTGTCTTCGGAAACACATGGAGGGTCAAATAAGCGGTGGGGGTGGTGGGGGGGGGTGCTAAATGAGTTAGCACAGTGTTCCAACTCCCAGGATTTACTCAGGTGGGACAGGGAGCGGGCAGTGTCAACCTGTACCCAGGAGGAGGTTCAGCATTGTAAAGATGTGAATGAAGCGGGGAGCCTCCGATTTAACTTGCTTTACAGGTTTAACGGTGGCTGGCTGGCTTTTCAAGGGAGTTTATAGGCCAGCTGGAGCAAGAGGACAACCTCTTGGGCCTCCTGTCCCAAACTCCCACACCCCACGATCAGGCACCCCCCTCTCAAACTTGGGCTTTTCAACACGTCCTCCCTCCCTCCCCCAGGATCGTACCACCACCGCACACCACCTTCGCCACCTCCCTCCACTTCTCCTCGGGCTAAATTCATCTGCAGCTTGCAACAAAACCAGGGCTCCCAGGCCACTGGACAAGCTCCACACCCCCTCCCACCCTCAACTTGGACTAAACTCTCGCCATGCGCAAGAAAACTAAGACAACCTCCACAGCCCACCCCCACCCACTCACTTTCTCTGTTCCCACTGGGTTAAAAACTGAAAATAACTCTCCCCAATGTCTCATGTTGATGGGCTAACCATTTAGGACTGAGATGAGGAGAAATTTCTTCGTTCAAGTGGCTGCGAACCCTTGCAATTCTTGACCCCAGCGACCAGTGGGTGCTAAGCTGTTGAGTCTATGTAAGACTGAGACCGGCACATTTTATGGACACAATGGGATTCAAGGGATTATGGGGATATGGTGAGAAAGTGGAGTGAAGATCAGCAGCTAAGATTTTACTGACTGTGTGTAGCAGGCTCAAAGGGCCACATGGCATACTCAAGCTCCTATTTCTCAGGTTCCTACGCTGTTACCCAGCCTCCAAGTCTGGAAGAAACTGAGGGGAAGTGGAAGGGGCCAGAGTCAGGGTGTAGTGACCCCCTAGTTGCTGGTGATTGTCAGGCTGGAGGAGGTTACTGGGATAGGGAAGGGGAGGCCCAGATTTTACTATTTTTTACCTTCGGTGGGGATAGGGGATGATGTCCAGTGGCGTCGGAGTCCTGGTTTTCTTGTGTGCTGTGGATGAATTTAGTCCGAGGCGAAGGAGGTGGAAGGGGGAAGGTGATGTGTGGTGGTGTGATTCTGGGGAGGGGCAGGGGGTGGTGTTGAAATTAAGCACAAACATGGGACTTTTACATGTGTGACATCAGGGGACTGAAACGCAACGTAAAACAATGAGAACGGGGGTGATGGGGTCTGGTGCAAGGCAGGATCAGAGCTCACTACAAAGATAGGGAAGGGGCGAGTCCAGAAAGGGGTTTAAAGAATGTGCTATAAATGGAAATTCTTCTGTTTTGTTTGATACATCCATTTTAATAAGCTCGCGAACATGATTATTGTAAACAATTTTACATATTTGAGCAAGCAAACACATATTGGGTGAGTGTTGTCTCAGTTTTCAAAGTTTAGTTCAATGACTGCTCAGGGTGTTGGGTGAACACTGGTGTCATCTTTCATTTCTCAATGTGCTAGAGAGGTGCTAAGACAGTTAACCTAAAGTGTTCAACTCTCTAATAGTGACTTTCCTCACTAATATAAATAGTAAAGTTTACAAAAAATGAGCTAAAGCAAGGACTGGCATTTATATAGCACCTTTCATATCCTTATGTTACGGACAGGAGTTGGAGTTCAGTTAAACAGCACTAACTTCTTTCAACACCCGTCCAAAAAGGGAAAGGTGTTTTTGATTGTTTCCCTCTTTATAAAGCGGTGGCATATTCCCCAGCCCCTCAGTTTTGGTGTGATCCAATTTTCTATTCATAGCGTCACAGAAAACTCGAGATGGAATGAACTCAAAGGGTTAGTTTATTTCCCAAAAAGTGGAAAGGAGGGTCGCAACGTCACCTCCTCACATTTATTCGGTAAAGAGAGGGATAGAGAGAAGAAGGTTTTAAGTACAGAGACCACAGAGAAAAGAAATATTGTTTCATGTGGGCTCCAGAGTCCAGAATCAAAGTCCAATGAGGTATTCCTTCATGGAGATCGGCGGGTTGAAAACCGATGCTGTATGATTCACTTTTCTGGTGGTGCTGACTTCGCAAGATGAGATAGGCACGCAGGGAAGAATCAGTCTTATGGCAATGGTATAGAATTTCCAGCAGAAACAGTGTAGATAGGATCCACCTGGGCAGAGCACCTTGTCTGTGAAGCTGCCAGTCAGATAATAAAAGAGCGGACTGGGATTTTCAGTTCAGTAAGCAATATTAACTTGTTCAACAAGCCAGGGGCCTATGCCACATGACTCACCATCCCACCACCCTACCAACATCCTGAGGGTTCTAATGATCAGAAACTGAACTGGCCTAACCAAATAAATACTGTGGCTACAAGAGGTCAGAGGCTAGGAATCCTGTGGCAAGTAACTCACCTCTTGACTCCCCAAAGCCTGTCCACCATCTACAAGGCACAAGTCAGGAGTGTGATGGAATACTCCCCACTTGCCTGGATGAGTGCAGCTCCCACAACACTCAAGAAGCTCAACACCATCCAGGACAAAGCAGCTTGCTTGATTGACACCCGCATCCACAAAGATTCACTCCCTCCACCACCGACGCACAGTAGCGGCAGTGTGTACCATCTACAAGATGCACTGCAACAACTCACCAATGTTCCTTAGGCAGCACCTTCCAAACCCACGCTTGCTACCATCTAGAAGGACATGGTAGTAGACATAAGGAACACCACCACCTGGAGGTTCCCCTCCAAGCCACTCACCATCCTGACTCGGAAATATATTGCCGTTCCTTCACTGTCGCTGGGTCAAAATCCTGGAACTCCCTCCCTTACAGCACTCTGGGCGTACCTACACCACATGGACTGCACGAAGGCAGCTCACCACCATCTTCTCAAGGGCAATAAATGCTGGCCTAGCCAGTGATGCCCACATCCCATAAAATGAATAAAAAGAAAGATCCCCTTCACCCAGTCTCCAACAAAGAATGTGTATCCATCGTTTGGAATGCGTTGGGTTTTGATGATTGCTAAAAGTCTCAGCCTAGATTATTAAATACCAATGGCCTTTGTTTAGCTCTGTTTGAAGTTGGGCTATGCAGTCCGCAGCTGGCCGTTGGTGTCTCCTCAGAGAAAAGGTGGTGTGAGTTTCCTTGAAACTGTAACGTAGCTTCTCCTGTTCAGGGGTCACAGACTGACAGAGGTTCAGCCGTCTTAAAGATATTGTTCGCTTTTAAAATTTACAAAATAGCAATGAGAATATCTATATATATTTTATAAAAATATACAGGGTGAGGTCTTAGTCCCTCATACTCAGGAAACAGGCAGCAGCCAATCTGAGCACAATAAGCATCCACAAAGAGCAACTTGATTTTGGTGTAGGTTGAGTGATAAATGTTGGCCAGAAGATCAGGAAGAATTCCCTTGCTTTTCTTTGAATAGTTCTCTGGAATCCCTTAACTGAGAGGGCAGACATGTCCTTGTTTAAAATCTCATCCAAAAGACAACATCTCTGACAGTGTTACACTCCCTCAGTAATATCGCAGATTTATGCTGGTCAAGCCATTTTAAAGTAATGACTTTTTTTATCTTCAGTTACTTTTAACTATTTCTGTCATAATTCTGAAAGTGCGCTACACCAACGTCATACAAGTCACTTCTGCTTTCATTTACTGGTTGTTGATGTTTACTGTGCTCATCAGTTAATCACACTTTCTGTTCGGATTGGATCCTGTAACAAATTAGACACTGGCCTTTCATCTGCAGGGTCAGGGTTCCAAGCTCAGACAGACAGGACAAAAGTATCTACTATCTCCAGGTAGCAATGGTTCTATATCAAATGAATTGGGAAAATTTTAACACAAACCCCAGCGAGCACTGAACAAATATTCCTGTAGTTTGGCGCGATTGGCAATTCATTCACGCCAGAGAATGACTGGAGAGGGAATTACAAAAATATCGGAATGATGTCGTAGGTGCACCTTTGTGAACTTGGTACAAGGAGTCTTACTCTTGTCCAACCCCATGCTGTACTTGCCCTTGGAGTGTTTGATGGGGATAGTGTAGAGGCAGTTTTATTCTGTATCTAACCCGTACAGAACTTGCCCAGGGAGTGTTTGATGGGGACACCGTAGAGGGATCTTTACTCTGAATCTAACCCTGTGCTGTACCTGCCCTAGGGGTGTTTGATGGGGACAGTGTAGAGGGAGCTTTACTCTGCATCTAACCCCATGCTGTACCTTCCATGGGAGTGTTTGGTGGGGACAGCATAAAAGCAGTTTTATTTTGTATCTAACCCATATTGTACTTGCCCTGGGAGTGTTTGATGGGGACAGTGTAGAGGGAGCTTTACTCTGTGTCTAACTCCGTGCTGTACCTGTCCTGGGAGTGTTTTATGGGATCGGTATAGAGGGAGTTTACTCTGTATCTAACCCCGTGCTGTTCCTACCCTGGGAATGTTCAATGGGACATTGTAGAGGGAGCTTTATTCTGTATCTAACCCTGTGCTGCACCTGTCCTGGGAATGTTTGATGGAGACAGTGTAGAGGGAGCTTTACTCTGTATCTAACCCTGTGCTGTACCTGTCCTGGGAGTGTTTGATGGGGACAGTATAGAGGGAGCTTTACTCTGTATCTAATCCCGTGCTGTACCTGTCCTGGGAGTGTTTGATGGGGACAGTGTAGAGGGAGCTTTATTCTGTATCTAACCCTGTGCTGTACTTGCCCTGGGAGTGTTTGATGGGGACAGTGCAGAGGGAGCTTTTCTCTGTATGTAACCCTGTGCTGTACCTGCCCTGGGAGTGTTTGATGGAGACAGTGTAGAGGGAGCTTTACTCTGTATCTAACCCCGTGCTGTACCTGCCCTGGGAGTGTTTGACGTTGGCAATGGGTGCATGAAATTAAATGTCTCTTTCCTCACCGTGTAGAGCACATTTACAGAATTTCGATTTTCAAAAGAATTGCCGGACAGTTGAACAAAGTGCAGGTATAAAGGAGCACCTGCCACAGTCCATTCCCTAATATCATTGGTTATCTCTCTCCTGTGCTGATGTAGAATAAGAGGTGAGGGGGTGGGGTGGGGGAAATTGCACTGAGCGGATTCCCATTGTGCTGTTGCTGAACAATCCATCTCAGGATTTCATTGCTCCCTACCTCATCTCTGCAAGGCTGCCTCTGCATCCTGCCTCAGTAGGAATCAGGTGCCAGATTTTGAACATACCAAGGTTGCTGGTATCGGTTGTATTAGAGGGGAGCTGAGGACCGGGTCTGTCACTGTTTGCAGCCTCCCAGTGCTGTGTATCTCCTTGTGTGTGTGTGTGTGTCTTGTGTGTGTGTGTATGTGTGTGTGTGTGTATACATATATCTATATATATATGTGTGTGTGTGTGTGTGTCTACAAGACAATCTGTCTGGCTCCACCTCTCACTACCCTCTTCCCCCTTTCCCTCTCTCTATCTGTTCCCCTCTATCCATCTCTCTCCCCCTCTCTCTCTCTCTCACACACACACACACACACTCTCTTACCAGCTGCGAGCAGCTGCCTAGTGTTATTCAGGGAAGACCCAACGGATTAAAAAAAAAAGGAAGAGAGAGAGAGAGAGAGAGAAAAAATATATCATCAGGAAAAAGGATGAAAATTTAGCGTCAAGCCTCTTGTGCCCTGCACAAGACTGAACCGCCTGTGTTTGCCTTAAGGAGCTGCAGTGAGAGACAAGGAGAGAAGCGAAATAACACAGAGACTCTTTACATCTGCGAGGGAAGATTGTTTTCTTTTTTTAACCACGCAAGAGAGAGAGAGAGAGAGAAAAGAAGAAGAAGTAACACCCATCCGCACCCCATCTCCATTTCCAGGTTTATGTTAAAAAGAAAATAAAACCCCGACGCCTGAACAGCGTCCTTGGGATGCCACAGAGACCGAACCTTCATCGCTGCGGCGGTTCAGCGCCTTAAAAGCCCCGGAGCTGGGGATCGTCAGTCGCTCACCCAGGTGAGAATGGGAGGGGAGAGCGGGCAAGACAGACGGACAGGTGAGTGGAGGGGCAGAGTGACCATTGGATGGGGGCGGGAGTGATGGCCGGGGATGGTGGCAGGGCGGGGGGGGGTTGGGGGGGGGGGGGGGGGCAGAATGACCACTGAGGTGTGTTGAGAGTGACCACTGTAATAAGGGGGGAGTGACCTCTGCATTTGTGGGAGAATGACCACTGTATATGGTGAGAGTGACCACAGTATATGCTGAGAGTGACCATCGCATTTGGGGGAGCGTGACTACTGTGTATGGGGAGAGAGTGACCAATGTACATGGGGAGATTGACCCACTGTACATGGGGAGATTGACCCACTGTACATGGGGAGAGTGAGCACTGTACATGGGGAGATTGACCCACTGTACATGGGGAGAGTGACCCACTGTACATGGGGAGATTGACCCACTGTATATGAGGAGAGTGACCCACTGTACGTGGGGAGATTGAACACTGTATACGGGGAGATTGACCCAATGTATATGGGGAGAGTGATTCACTATATACGGGGAGAGTGACCCACTGTGTACGGGGAGAGTGACCCACTGTGTACGGGGCGAATGCCCTACTCTATTTGGGGGAGTGACACAGGAGGAGTGGGGAGAGTCACTCACTGATGCTGGGAGATTGAGCAATGTGAATGGGGAGAGTGATACTGGAAATGGGGAGAGTGACCACTGCATTTAGGGGAGTGACCCATGAAGTGTGGAGAGAGTGACTCACTGATGTTGGGAGAGTGACCAATATACATAGGGAGAATAACCACTGCACTGGGGGGCTGAGTGGCCACTGAGGTGTGGCGAATGACCAGTAATAGTTGGGTGGGAGAGAGTGACCTCCTGATAGGGTAGGAGTGAACATTGATGGGAGAGAATAACCACTGAGGGGTGGGAGATTTGACCACTGCTGTGGAGAGTGTGACCACTAATGGAGAACATTAAAAGGGGAAAGTGACCAATGAAGGAAGGGAGAGTGATGTTGGAGTGGTGGTGGTAGGGTGCGGTGGGTGGTCAGGGAGAGTGATAATTTCACGACAGCTCTACTGAAGGAGAGAGTGACCAGAGAGCAAGAAGGAGAGTGACCACTAAGGGTGGGGAGAGTGACCAGAGAGCAAGAGAGAGAGAGAGAGTGACCACTAAGGGTGGGGAGAGTGACCAGAGAGCAAGAGGGAGATGGAGTGACCACTGAGGATGGGGAGAGTGACCAGAGAGTAAGAGGGAGATGGAGTGACCACTGAGGATGGGGAGAGTGACCAGAGAGCAAGAGGAAGAGAAAGTGACCACTGAGGGTGGGTGAGTGACCAGAGAGAGAGAGAGTGACCACTGAGGGTGGGGAGAGTGACCAGAGAGAGAGAGAGTGAGCACTGAGGGTGGGGAGAGTGACCAGAGAGAGAGAGAGAGAGTGAGGACTGAGGGTGGGGAGAGTGACCAGAGAGTGAGCAGAGAGCGAGAGAGTGACCATTGAGGGTGGGGAGAGTGAGCAGAGAGAGAGAGTGACCACTGAGGGTGGGGAGAGTGACCAGTGAGAGAGAGAGAGAGTGAGCACTGAGGGTGGGGAGAGTGACCAGAGAGCGAGAGAGAGAGAGAGTGAGCACTGAGGGTGGGGAGAGTGAGCAGAGCTGAGGGGAGTTCTGAAAGGGAGAGCTCCGCAGAGAGAGAGAGGGAGAGGGAGAGGGAGCCAAAAAAAAACACATCCCGCAATCGATCCGCATTTTAAGAAATATAGAACAATCCGGGATCGGTCTGCGAGAGAGAGAGAGAGAGAGAAACACCCGCAATCGGTTCCGCACACCCCCCCCCCACCCCCCCACCCAACAACCACCCCCCGCCCGCCCGCCCCGCACCCAGTGCAGCCGCCACCGGCACCGCCACTCGGCTCCCTCCTCCCGCACTCGCTCCCTTCATTCACCCCGAGCGTGTGTGGGGTGGGTGAGACGGGTCAGAGAGAGAGAGAGAGAGAGATCTGCTGGCACCTTGGGGAGAGGGACTGAGGCAAGTGGGGAAGGAGCTGTGTGTGTGTGTGTGTGTGTGGAGGGGGGGAACCTGCCTGTCTAAACCACCCAGAGGAAAAGCTCTGCATTCATCACCTCAGTGATTCCTTGCTCAAAAAAAAGGGAAGAGAGAGAGAGAGAGAGAAAAATATTTGTTTGCATTTGATACAACCTTAGAAATTAAAACCCAGAGCACATCTCCCTCATTCTGTCAGCCCTGTTGGATTCATGTGAGGTTGGGGCACCTGGGTTTGGCGCCCGGACCCCCCTCAGATTGCCTATGATGTTTGTTAATGGGGGCTGCCTTCTGGTGACTCCCTCTCCGCCCCCTCCCTCCACCCTCAACCCCAGCCCCTTCACTCTGTTCCCTTTTCCCTTCCCCTCCAGTTGACTCTGTCGTGGGCACAGTCGGAGCTGTGCCCACCCTGTCAGCATCCTGCAGCCTCTCAGTTCCAACACATTGCAAAGCCTCATGATGATTGGTGTTAAACCTGTGTCTGTGTGTGTGTGTGTGTGTATATGTAATCATTTAACAAGGAGTGCAGCCTAATTCACTCTTTGCAGTCAAGTTGCCACTGCCTCTACTGCAAGAATGACTCGATAAATATTTATATTTTTCGCAAAGATCTGCTTGCTAGAGGAAAGGATTCTGTAAGATTATAGCTGTGCTACTATGTAATGGGAATGATATAATAGTCAGACACATACTCACACACACTCTCTTACTGTGCGACACACATGATGCTAAATGCAGGCATTCACAATAGATGTACAAGGTGCTGTTTAAATACTGCAACACATCTGTAACAGGGATTGGGGGCTGGAGAGCGAAATGCACACAGTCTTTCGAACTGTAGGGATCCAACTTTACTCGAGCATCCATTCTGCTCAGCAAGTGGGAAGCCCATGAATTTAAGAGGTTGCCATTGTCGGCAGTGCATTTCGAGATGCCAGGGATTAAGAATTAAAACGCTGCCTCGTTTAATTGGACGTGTATTGTCATAAGACTGAGATTCTCACTGGCGATTTCCGCTTGCTGTTGTATCTCCGTCCTATTCTGCTTGCGCCACTCGATAGAAGTATTTCTCTTTCGTAACGATGGCGCTGCTGGATTGTAACCTGTTTAATGGATGCGTTCATATTTAAAGATGTAATTGGGACTTTGGGGCTCTGCAATGTAGACGGAGACAGAGGAAACAGTATCAGGTCCTGTGCCACATTGTAATACAGGGTTATAATCTCCCGTCTTCTGCTCCCTAAGCTGTTTATTTCATCGGGGCTCTCCAAAGAGCAGTGCAAACTTCGTATTCCCCCTGCCCTTCCTCCTTTAAGCAGGGCTTGTCTATAGGCTCTCGGGGAAGTGAAAATATTCCGGTAAAGAAAAAGCAGCAGAGAGAAAATGAGGATAACATTCTTGCTCTCTCTCTCTCCCTCTCTCCCTCTCTCTCTTTCTCTCTCTCTCTCGGAAGATCAGTCCACAAAAAGGTGACAGTCGGCCCACGTGGGCTCTGTACAAATTGTCGGCCTTGCATCTTTCCAGGCAACAGTTCCTTTGGGGTTTAGCTGCTCCGAGGGCATTCAGCCACAGCAGCCATGATAGCTCACGCCTTCGCTTTCTAGGCTCCGCGCTTGGGCCTTTGCTTTTGTGAGCCAGCCCCACACCCTGCCCTAATTTGAGTGACAGGCGGTGGGGGGAGGGGGTGGGGTGGGGAAGGGTGTTTGTGTAGGTGTCATGCGGTGAGAGGACCCCAGCACAGGGGAAAAGGTGAGGCCCCCCTACCCACCCCGGTAACCTCAGATATCCCAACCCGACAAAGGAGCTGGGTGCCAACAAACTGTCTCGTGTTATAAAACGGGAGACAGGCTACACATCAAGGAAGCTTCCAGTACATGGGCTGCAGAGTAAGCGCTAGGTTGTGTTATTGTTCGATTAAATGTTTCCCCATTTCCGCTGCTTCTGGCTCCATTCCCCCCTTGTTGCCTAACACACACAAGGGACACCGATCACAGCATACGTCGCATGACTTGCATTAGGGCTGCAAGGGGCTAATTGCATGCGATTCTTTTAGAAATGCAGAGTTGGTACCAGTGCCGGGGACTCTGGTGCAGACTCTGCTCTGCCCTGTGCCATATCGGTACCAAGAAGCTTCATGGAAGTGTTCGGGAGCACTTGCCTCAGCACATTAGGTGCCCGGGCTAGGTGGGGCAGGAAGACTGCAGGAACAATTCCGAGGGATAATTGCTCATCGTAATGTTTAAAGGCCTCTGATAGTTTTCATTTTGTTTGCTGTTTTGTTTCTCTCGGTTTAAACAAACGGGCTGGTGTTGTTCAGCGACTGTGTCGATAGATCGGGAGGGGTTGTGTCTGACCACAGCTGCCAAAACTCACGCCCTAAACGCATTTGTTTAAACTGCGAATGCCTACATGCTCCCTTCATTGTGCTCTGGAGCAGTGAGGGATTGCGTGGGCTAATACCAGCTGGGGCATTCACGGACGTGGCATGATTGGCATCAGTTCCTCTGGGTTAGGGAAAGGACACTTCCACTGGGGTGACTGCGCCTGGGCTCAGAGTTTAAACAATGCCAACCGGTAATCACAGGCTGTACCATGTGACCCCGTCAAATGTACGGGCATCGGGCGGGAGAAGAATTGCTGTCGGTTGCCTCCTACCCGGCTCTCCAGCTTCGGTTTAATTATTTGGATGAGGGTCAGTAAGGGGCTGGTCACAGGAGATCCGTGTTGCCCTCTCCAGCAGGAGTTGGCATCTCCAGGGAGAAGGGGAGGGCCTTGGGCCATGTCAGCATCTACCCCAGACCCGTCCGAGGCTGACAGCCCCTCCGGCACCCATCCCTTGACGGGTGTAGTGGTAAACTTTGCGGCAGTTTGTCTTCTGTGCCCTGAGAAGGAATCTTGTAATGGAAATGATTGGTGATGTGATGGTAAGATGCTGTCCGGTGCCCTGTGTTCACAGGTTTCAGATTTCTGCATATTACTGGTTTCACATTTTCTCTATTTTCTATTATTTTATCCTCTCTGTACTATCAATGCTCTGTGTTCTCCACATTTCCTGTAATCTCTGTATTCTCAGCTGGTTGCCTGTTACCCTCCATGTCTTTCTGTCCTTCCTCAATTCTTCTAACCTCCTGTTTCCTCCCCTTTTCTCTTTCTCTTGTTCTTCATCCCTTTCTTTGTCAATTTCTCTCTCTCTGTACTCTCTACCGTCTACATTTTACACTCCAGGCTGCTCTCCTTTATCCTCTCTGTGTTCTACAGCTTCCATTGGTTCCACAGCCTTACCGTTCAGCAGCATCTTCTCACCCTGTCTCTCTCACGCTCCAGAATTTACCTCTTTCTGCGTTCTCCATTTACCCTGCATTTTCTGTGGTCACTATTTTGCCTATGTCACCTGGAGTTAAGTAGTTTTTTTTGAATGTGGTTTTCAGAAAAGAAGTTAGAACAAGCATCACATTTGGAAGGGCTGTAAACCTCCCTGCACTATGCTTCAGTCTGAATGATTATAGTGCACTCGCTGAGGACGGGAATATTAGTGTAACATGTCAGAATGAAAAGAGGAAATGTGTGCATCGGTCGTACTGTGTGTGAGTTTGTGTGTGTGTACATATACAGATTATAATATATATTTAGAGGTGGATAAGGAGACGTGTATGTAATATATTCTTAAGTATCACAATTCTATCTATATTGAACTGTGTGTTTTGTCACTCGATGCCTCTTGCGCTATCACTCCCTGCATATATGTACGTTCTGTACCTTCCTTAGAATTTTTACTTGTATACGCATGTCTAGTGTGTGTTTGTATGTGTGTGTGTGTGTGTGTGTGTGTGTGCCTAGTTGTTTGTGTATGCGTGTGTATGTGAGAGATTGTCTCTCTCTTTCTCTCTCCCTGCAAACATGTATATGGTTTATGCTGCACCTCCTTTTGCATTCTCTGTCTGTATCCTTCTGTATGTCTCTGTTCCTTTGTCTTTTTCTGTCACCCTGTCTTTGTTTCTCTGTCTGTCCTCTCCATGTTCCTCTGCGTCTGTATTTTGACCTGTTGTTTTTGCTATCCCTTTCTCTGGCTTTAGGTGTTCGATTCTGTCACTGTTGCTTTCTGTATCTGCATATGTATCTATCTCTCCCTGTCTCTCTCTATCTCTCTCTCTGACTCTTCGCATATGTGTTTAAGTCTCTGTTCTTTTCTATGTCCATATTACTGTGTCTCTCTATTCCTGACTGTCCATGTTTTTCTATCTCTCCCTGTCTGTCTCTGTCCCTCTCTCCCTCTCTCTGTCTCTTGACCCCTCTGAATCTCCCTGCCTATCTATCTGCCTCTGCATCTCTCTGTCTGTCTCTCTTTATATATTTTTATCCTCCCTCTTTCTCTTTCTTGCTGCCTCTCCCTCTCCCTCTCTCTATCCCACTGTCTCTCTCTGTCTATTTATCCATCTCTGTATCCCTCCAGCACCCCCCTCTCTCTCTCTCTTTATCTCTATCTCTATCCCTCTATGTTTCTCCCAGTCCCCTATCCATTTCACTGTTTCTCCCTGTCTCTTTGTCCCTCACTCTCCTCTCTGACTCTCTCTGTCCTTTTCACTGTCTATTCCTGCCTCCCTCTATCCTTCTCGCTCTCTCTCTCTCTCTCTCCGTCTCTATCCCTGCCTACATCTGGCCCTCTCTCTGGCTCTCACTGTCCCTGTGCTGCTCTCTGCCCTCCCTCCTTTCTGCTCTCCCTATCTCCCTATCCCTCTCACTATCTCTGTCTCTCGATGCTCTCCCTGTTTAGCTCTATTCCTCTCTCTCTTTCGATGTCTCTTTACCCCTTTCTGCCCTCTCTCTGGTTCTCCTTGTCTCTACGCAGCTCCCCCCGAGCTCTGCTGCTTTCGAAATGCACAGTTCCTCTTCACAAAACATCTGCACAAACCCGTGTCTTTTTCTCATTTCTGCTTTGTCGTGAGTGTCAGGTTGTGTCTGTGATAAAGGAGCAATATATGGAGGCAGTGAGTGAGACCTCCTGTGTGTCAAAATCAATGAAAGAAATGAAAGTTTGTGATATTACAGTATTGATCAAAAATTCTTGCATAGCCCAATGATTAAATTAATTCTAACATTTCCAATAAACATGGACTCAACACCTCACAATGCTGTGCTAGTAGAGAATGCTGTTTTCAAAATGGAAGATCTCCATCGTGTGCCTGCCCGTCAGATCCCTTGCATAGAACTCTGACAGAGGCTTTTCAGAGTTGCAGCTCTGGCCGTGAACAGAAAAATGTCACAGTCTTTAACTCCAAACACCCTTCATGAAAGAGCCCACTTTCTATTATTCCGACCCCCATCCACTGCGCTGCTGGGCGTGAATTTTTTCCCTGTGTCTCACCCCTCCTCAGTTACGTTGTCCCGTGTGGTTGTTCTGTGTACCCAGCGAAAGAACTTTCATTTACAGTTTGCCTTCCCTCACTCTCTGAGGATGAACCTGCGTCGTAGGCAAAGGGAACAGCGCTTGCAAAATCTCCCCAGGCCACAGGCAGAAAGTGTGACCAGTCAATTTGGTTTTGGCACCTTTGGTTAAGGGAGGAATGGCAACTAGGGGTGCTGAAATAATGCCCATATTCTTTATCAAATTATATCACGGGATTAAAAAGAAAATGTAATCATCGAGCGTCGCAGGCATTTATTGCCCATCCCTATTTGCCCTTGAGAAGGTGGTAGTGAGCTGCCTTCTTGAACCGCTGCAGTCTGTGTAGTGAAGGTGCTCCCATGGCGCTGCTAGGGGGAGAGTCCTGGAATCTTTGCTTGAAAATATGTAGTCATTCTTGGGATGTGAGTGTTGCTGGCAGGATCAGTATCCGTTGCCCGTCATTGGTTGTCCTCAAAAGAGGGGGTGGCGAGCCCACCTTCTTGAACCATTGCAGCCCGTCAGAGCCATTTTGGATAAAACTGAGTGGCTTGCTCATCCATTTCAAAGGGCAGATAGGGGGCAACCATATTGCCGTGGGCCTGGAGTCACACATGGGACAGACCCAGGCAAGGACAGCGGTGAAGGACGTTAGTGATTTTTACAACAAAAATCCAGTAATCGGTTCTTAATTCCAATTTTATTTAATTGAATTTAAATTCCCCCAACTCCTATGGTGGGATTTATCACCCATTCACAAGCCCACGGTCATGACCCCTGAGCTACCATTGATGGGAAGGGAATGCTGATGTATGTCTAAGTGAGAATGGCCTGTGGCGGTGCTCCCATTCATCTGTTGTCCTTGTTCTTCTACACGCTGGAGATTTAGGACTAGGGCGTCCACTAGAAAAGGTGACAGTTTGACACCTTAGACCAATATCTCCCTCCGGCACTCATTCATGACTGTGCTAAAGCGGCTTTCTTTTGCATGTATTCTTTCATGGGATGTGGGCAAGGCCAGCATCTGTTGCCCATCCCTAATTGCTCTTGAACTGAGTGGCTTGCTCAGCCATTTCAGAGTCAACCACATTGCTGTGGGTCTGGAGTCATGTGTAGGCCAGACCGGGTAAGGATGGCAGATTTCCTTCCCTAAAGGGGCATTAGTGAACCAGATGGGTTTTTGATGATAACTCATTATTGAGGCTAGCTTTATATTCCAGACTTATTAACTAAATTTAAAGCTCCATCAACTGCCATGGTGGGATTTGAACCCATGTCCTCAGAGCCTTAGTCTGGGCCGTTAGATTACTAGGCATGCAACATTACCACTATGCCACCAATGCTCCCTTGCCACAATAGGCAGGACCCATGTGCCACAACCAGTGAATCCAGGTCCAGATGAGAGCCCAGAGTGACCCATTCGCAGCATGAAACTGGGACCCCCTCATCTCCTCTGCCATTGCCCCCCCCAACCCCTCCCCTCCCCCACCACATGTTCCGCCATACTCA